>NC_138809.1:2591142-3191142 GCF_965178545.1 Coloeus monedula | reverse complement strand
AGCTCCAGCCGGGCCAACCTGCTCAGGGGACACTCCCTGCTGCTGCTGCTGCTGCTGCTGCTGCTGCTGCTGACAGCAGGGCTGTGCGGCCCCTGCCCCTCCCTGAGTCAGCATCCCCCAGGTGCCACCCCAGCACATCCCGCTGCCCAAGCCATCCTCTCCTTCCTGCCACGTGAGGGACTCAATTGCAGGGGTGTCACCCTGAGTAGGCTCCATGGACACCTGGAAGTATTTGGGTGGTCTGGGGCAGGAGTGGGAGGACAAAGCACTTTGTGGGAATCTGTGCATCTCTGGCCAGCATGGGGGAGGCAGAATTCATTTATTTCTTCGCACTGCCCAGGCAGTTCTGCCACGCTGGGTGCAAAGACTCCTCGTGCCAGGCCTGAGATACATTGGGCAAGGAGCAGAGATGTCCATCTGGCCCAGGCTGATTCCAGCCCTGCCCCACCCCTTTGGAACATTAAGGATGTTCCTGGAGCCCATTCCTGGGTGACATCCCGGCTATCGAGTCCCTCACGTGGCAGGAAGGAGAGGATGGCTTGGGCAGCGGGATGTGCTGGGGTGGCACCTGGGGGATGCTGACTCAGGGAGGGGCAGGGGCCGCACAGCCCTGCTGTCAGCAGCAGCAGCAGCAGCAGCAGCAGCAGCAGCAGCAGGGAGTGTCCCCTGAGCAGATTGGCCCGGCTGGAGCTGAGCAATGCTGGGGCTGCTATAAAAGCCCTGCTGGGGCCAGACTCGGCCAAGCACTGCCCTGGCCACCTTCTCCTCCTCGGGGACAAGGGTAAGTGTGCGAGCGCTTCAGCTCACAGCTCCCTGCTCCAGCCCCGAACCCTCTGTGGCTCGGCCGCTGGCCTCTGCTGCTCTCCCACCATCGCTGGCCTCTCTTGCAGAGCACCCTCGCATCCCACGCCAAGATGTCCTGCTACGACCTGTGCCCACCCAAAACCAGCGTGGCTGTGCCCCAGCCCATCGCTGAGAGCTGCAACGAGCTGTGCGCCCGCCAGTGTCCCGACTCCTCAGCCTTCATCCAGCCGCCCCCCGTGGTGGTCACCTTCCCCGGCCCCATCCTCAGCTCCTTCCCGCAGCAAGCCGTGGTGGGCTCCTCCGGAGCACCGGCCTTTGGCGGCTCCCTGGGGCTGGGCGGCCTCTACGGCGCCGGCGCCACCCAGGCCTCGGGGGGCCTCTGCACCTTTGGCAGAGCCTACGCTGCTCCCGCCTGCAGCCCTTGCGTCCTGCCCCGCTACAGCAAGAAGCTCTGGGACACCTGCGGGCCCTGCTAGACCCACCACAGCCCCGCACCCCAAACACCCACGGCGGCCTCGGCCCAGCATGGAGAAGTTGAGCTCTGCACAAGCCGCCCTGGCCTCCTGCAGCCCCTGACACCCGGCCTGGCTGCGGCCTGCCCGCCGTCTCTCTCCCAGCCTCTCCTGCCCCTCTGTTCACAATAAAGTTTTCCTGCATCCAACTCCTGTCTCTTTGCCTCCTTTTTTGAAATCAGGAGGACCCTGGGCATGGGGGAGTTCCAAGAGTGGGAGAGCAATTGCTGATCCTGGGATGGTCCAGGAGAACGAAAAAGGCGGGGAAGTGGAAGGTAAAATAGAAAACAGATGGGTATAGTGGAGGTTAAACCTGAGAAGAAAATGTTATCAAAGGGGAAGTGGGAGAGTACGAAAGAGAACAGGGGGAAGGGGACAGGATAGGAGAAAGAGAAGGAGAAGGAGGAGAAGGAGAAGGAGAAGGAGAAGGAGCATCAAGGACTCTTCCTGAAGAAAGACAGATCCCCTGCTTGTAGGCCAGGAGACCACAGGCTTTTGCAGACCTGCACCCGTGCTGTCAAAGAGTGGAGTGGGCCCCAGAGCTGGGAGCCATTCAGGGGCAAAGGACCAGGGCTCCAAACCAGCCTCCAGCCCCTCTGTGCCACCGTGACTCTGCTAAAGGACCTGGGACTGAAATCAGAGGGACACCTCAGCCTCACCATGCCCTGTACATTGAATTTCCTTATCATCAGCTCCTTCTCTTTCCATTTGTCTTTGTCTTCTTTATATTTCTCCTCACTCCTCATCATCTGTTTCCTCTTCTCCTTCTCCTTCTCCTTCCTCTTCTTCACCCAATCTTTTGTCCCCTTCTTCTCTTTCTGCATCTCCTAAACAAACCCATTTGCATCATTCTCTCTCCTCCACTGCTATTTCCCCTTTGATTTCATTTTCTTCTCCACTTTAACCTCCATGGTCTTCCTCCCTCTTGTATTTCACTTTCCCCTTCCCTGTCCCCTTCCCTGTCCCCTTCCATTCCCTATTCCCCCTGGCAATCCCAGGAACAGCATTTCCCCTCCCACTCGTGGAACTCCCCCAGCCATGGGGTCTTCCAAAATTGAGAAAAGAAGGCAAAGAGACAGGAGTTGGATGCAGGGAAACTTTATTGTGAACAGAGGGGCAGGAGAGGCTGGGAGAGAGACGGCGGGCAGGCCGCAGCCAGGCCGGGTGTCAGGGGCTGCAGGAGGCCAGGGCGGCTTGTGCAGAGCTCAACTTCTCCATGCTGGGCCGAGGCCGCCGTGGGTGTTTGGGGTGCGGGGCTGTGGTGGGTCTAGCAGGGCCCGCAGGTGTCCCAGAGCTTCTTGCTGTAGCGGGGCAGGACGCAAGGGCTGCAGGCGGGAGCAGCGTAGGCTCTGCCAAAGGTGCAGAGGCCCCCCGAGGCCTGGGTGGCGCCGGCGCCGTAGAGGCCGCCCAGCCCCAGGGAGCCGCCAAAGGCCGGTGCTCCGGAGGAGCCCACCACGGCTTGCTGCGGGAAGGAGCTGAGGATGGGGCCGGGGAAGGTGACCACCACGGGGGGCGGCTGGATGAAGGCTGAGGAGTCGGGACACTGGCGGGCGCACAGCTCGTTGCAGCTCTCAGCGATGGGCTGGGGCACAGCCACGCTGGTTTTGGGTGGGCACAGGTCGTAGCAGGACATCTTGGCGTGGGATGCGAGGGTGCTCTGCAAGAGAGGCCAGCAATGGTGGGAGAGCAGCAGAGGCCAGCGGCCGAGCCACAGAGGGTTCGGGGCTGGAGCAGGGAGCTGCGAGCTGAAGCGCTCGCACACTTACCCTTGTCCCCGAGGAGGAGAAGGTGGCCAGGGCAGTGCTTGGCCGAGTCTGGCCCCAGCAGGGCTTTTATAGCAGCCCCAGCATTGCTCAGCTCCAGCTGGGCCAATCTGCTCAGGGGACACTCCCTGCTGCTGCTGCTGCTGCTGCTGCTGCTGCTGCTGCTGCTGCTGACAGCAGGGCTGTGCGGCCCCTGCCCCTCCCTGAGTCAGCATCCCCCAGGTGCCACCCCAGCACATCCCGCTGCCCAAGCCATCCTCTCCTTCCTGCCACGTGAGGGACTCAATAGCAGGGATGTCACCCAGAGTGGACTCCATGGACACCTGGAAGTATTTGGGTGGTCTGGGACAGGAGTGGAAGGACCAAGCACATTGTGGGGATCTGTGCATCACTGGCCAGAGTGGGGGAGGCAGAATTCATTTATTTCTTGGCACTGCCCAGGCAGTTCTGCCAGGCTGGGCACAAAGAATCCTTGTGTCAGGCCTGAGAAACATTGGGCAAGGAGCAGAGATGTCCATCTGGCCCAGGCTGATTCCAGCCCTGCCCCACCCCTTTGGACCATTAACGTTGTTCATGGAGCCCATTCCTGGGTGACATCCCTGCTATCAAATGTCTGATGTGGCAGGAAGGAGAGGATGGCTTGGGCAGCGGGATGTGCTGGGGTGGCACCTGGGGGATGCTGACTCAGGGAGGGGCAGGGGCCGCACAGCCCTGCTGTCAGCAGCAGCAGCAGCAGCAGCAGCAGCAGCAGCAGCAGGGAGTGTCCCCTGAGCAGATTGGCCCGGCTGGAGCTGAGCAATGCTGGGGCTGCTATAAAAGCCCTGCTGGGGCCAGACTCGGCCAAGCACTGCCCTGGCCACCTTCTCCTCCTCGGGGACAAGGGTAAGTGTGCGAGCGCTTCAGCTCACAGCTCCCTGCTCCAGCCCCGAACCCTCTGTGGCTCGGCCGCTGGCCTCTGCTGCTCTCCCACCATCGCTGGCCTCTCTTGCAGAGCACCCTCGCATCCCACGCCAAGATGTCCTGCTACGACCTGTGCCCACCCAAAACCAGCGTGGCTGTGCCCCAGCCCATCGCTGAGAGCTGCAACGAGCTGTGCGCCCGCCAGTGTCCCGACTCCTCAGCCTTGATCCAGCCGCCCCCCGTGGTGGTCACCTTCCCCGGCCCCATCCTCAGCTCCTTCCCGCAGCAAGCCGTGGTGGGCTCCTCCGGAGCACCGGCCTTTGGCGGCTCCCTGGGGCTGGGCGGCCTCTACGGCGCCGGCGCCACCCAGGCCTCGGGGGGCCTCTGCACCTTTGGCAGAGCCTACGCTGCTCCCGCCTGCAGCCCTTGCGTCCTGCCCCGCTACAGCAAGAAGCTCTGGGACACCTGCGGGCCCTGCTAGACCCACCACAGCCCCGCACCCCAAACACCCACGGCGGCCTCGGCCCAGCATGGAGAAGTTGAGCTCTGCACAAGCCGCCCTGGCCTCCTGCAGCCCCTGACACCCGGCCTGGCTGCGGCCTGCCCGCCGTCTCTCTCCCAGCCTCTCCTGCCCCTCTGTTCACAATAAAGTTTTCCTGCATCCAACTCCTGTCTCCCTCAGCTTTTTTCCAAAACCAGGAAGACTCCAGGGCTGGCGGCGCCCCAACACTACAAAGGGAAATGGTGTTGCTCTGATGGCCCTGTGGAATCGGAAATGGAAAGGGAAGGGGATAGTAAAATAGGAGAAGGAAGGGGACCATGGAAGTTCAAGTGTAGAAGAAAATTATATCAAAGTGGATTAATAGCAGAAGATAGAAAATGTCAGGAAGGGATTGGATTGGGAGAAGGACAAGAGGAAGGAGAAGGAAAAGAGGGAAAAGTGGGAGAAAAGGAGGAAGGAGAAGGAGGAAGACATGGAGAAGAGGAAGGAGAAGGAGAAGAGGAACCAGAAGATGTGGAACAAGGTGAGGGAGAAATATAAAGAGGACAAAGACAAAGACAAAGACAAAGACCAAGACAAAGACAAAGACCAAGACAAAGACAAAGACATAGAGCTGAAGATGAGGAAGGTAAATGTACAGGGCATGGTGAGGGGGAATTGTCCCTCTGATTTCAGTCCCTGGTCCTTTAGCAGAGCCATGGGGGCACAGAGGGGCTGGAGCCCTGGTCCTTTGCCCCGGGATTGCTCCCAGCTCTGGGCCCACTCCACTCTGTGACAGCACGGCTTCAGGTCTGCAAAAGCCTGTGGCCTCATGGCCTACCAGCAGGGGATCTGACTTAAGAAGAATCATTGCAACTCCTTCTTCTTCTCTTCCTTATCCTACCTTTCTCATCCTACCCCTTCCCACTTCTCCTTTCATACTTCCTTTTTGATAACATTTTCTTGTCCACTTTAACCTCCACTATCCCCTTCCCTCTTCTATTTAACTTTCCACTTCCATTTCCCATTCCCCACGGGCATCCGTAGATCAGCATTTCCCCTCCCACTCGTGGAACTCCCCCATGCCTGGGGTCTTCTGAATTTCAGAAATGGAGGCAAAGAGACAGGAGTTGGATGCAGGGAAACTTTATTGTGAACAGAGGGGCAGGAGAGGCTGGGAGAGAGACGGCGGGCAGGCCGCAGCCAGGCCGGGTGTCAGGGGCTGCAGGAGGCCAGGGCGGCTTGTGCAGAGCTCAACTTCTCCATGCTGGGCCGAGGCCGCCGTGGGTGTTTGGGGTGCGGGGCTGTGGTGGGTCTAGCAGGGCCCGCAGGTGTCCCAGAGCTTCTTGCTGTAGCGGGGCAGGACGCAAGGGCTGCAGGCGGGAGCAGCGTAGGCTCTGCCAAAGGTGCAGAGGCCCCCCGAGGCCTGGGTGGCGCCGGCGCCGTAGAGGCCGCCCAGCCCCAGGGAGCCGCCAAAGGCCGGTGCTCCGGAGGAGCCCACCACGGCTTGCTGCGGGAAGGAGCTGAGGATGGGGCCGGGGAAGGTGACCACCACGGGGGGCGGCTGGATCAAGGCTGAGGAGTCGGGACACTGGCGGGCGCACAGCTCGTTGCAGCTCTCAGCGATGGGCTGGGGCACAGCCACGCTGGTTTTGGGTGGGCACAGGTCGTAGCAGGACATCTTGGCGTGGGATGCGAGGGTGCTCTGCAAGAGAGGCCAGCGATGGTGGGAGAGCAGCAGAGGCCAGCGGCCGAGCCACAGAGGGGCCGGGGCTGGAGCAGGGAGCTGCGAGCTGAAGCACTCACACACTTACCCTTGTCCCCGAGGAGGAGAAGGTGGCCAGGGCAGTGCTTGGCCGAGTCTGGCCCCAGCAGGGCTTTTATAGCAGCCCCAGCATTGCTCAGCTCCAGCCGGGCCAATCTGCTCAGGGGACACTCCCTGCTGCTGCTGCTGCTGCTGCTGCTGCTGACAGCAGGGCTGTGCGGCCCCTGCCCCTCCCTGAGTCAGCATCCCCCAGGTGCCACCCCAGCACATCCCGCTGCCCAAGCCATCCTCTCCTTCCTGCCACGTGAGGGACTCAATTGCAGGGATGTCACCCAGAGTGGACTCCATGGACACCTGGAAGTATTTGGGTGGTCTGGGGCAGGCGTGGAAGGACTAAGCACATTGTGGGGATCTGTGCATCACTGGCCAGCGTGGGGAAGGCAGAATGGATCTACCTCAAGGCACTGCCCAGGCAGTTCTGCCAGGCTGGGCATAAAGACTCCTCGTGCCAGGCCTGAGATACACTGGGCAAGGAGCAGAGATGTCCATCTGGCCCATGCTGATTCCAGCCCTGCCCCACTTCTTTGGAACATTAAGGATGTTCCTGGAGCCCATTCCTGGGTGACATCCCGGCTATCGAGTCCCTCACGTGGCAGGAAGCAGTGGATGGCTTGGGCAGCGGGATGTGCTGGGGTGGCACCTGGGGGATGCTGACTCAAGGAGGGGCAGGGGCCGCACAGCCCTGCTGTCAGCAGCAGCAGCAGCAGCAGCAGCAGCAGCAGCAGCAGGGAGTGTCCCCTGAGCAGATTGGCCCGGCTGGAGCTGAGCAATGCTGGGGCTGCTATAAAAGCCCTGCTGGGGCCAGACTCGGCCAAGCACTGCCCTGGCCACCTTCTCCTCCTCGGGGACAAGGGTAAGTGTGCGAGCGCTTCAGCTCACAGCTCCCTGCTCCAGCCCCGAACCCTCTGTGGCTCGGCCGCTGGCCTCTGCTGCTCTCCCACCATCGCTGGCCTCTCTTGCAGAGCACCCTCGCATCCCACGCCAAGATGTCCTGCTACGACCTGTGCCCACCCAAAACCAGCGTGGCTGTGCCCCAGCCCATCGCTGAGAGCTGCAACGAGCTGTGCGCCCGCCAGTGTCCCGACTCCTCAGCCTTCATCCAGCCGCCCCCCGTGGTGGTCACCTTCCCCGGCCCCATCCTCAGCTCCTTCCCGCAGCAAGCCGTGGTGGGCTCCTCCGGAGCACCGGCCTTTGGCGGCTCCCTGGGGCTGGGCGGCCTCTACGGCGCCGGCGCCACCCAGGCCTCGGGGGGCCTCTGCACCTTTGGCAGAGCCTACGCTGCTCCCGCCTGCAGCCCTTGCGTCCTGCCCCGCTACAGCAAGAAGCTCTGGGACACCTGCGGGCCCTGCTAGACCCACCACAGCCCCGCACCCCAAACACCCACGGCGGCCTCGGCCCAGCATGGAGAAGTTGAGCTCTGCACAAGCCGCCCTGGCCTCCTGCAGCCCCTGACACCCGGCCTGGCTGCGGCCTGCCCGCCGTCTCTCTCCCAGCCTCTCCTGCCCCTCTGTTCACAATAAAGTTTTCCTGCATCCAACTCCTGTATCTTTTTGCCTCCTTTTCCGAAATCATGGGCACCCTGGGCATGGGGGAGTTCCAAGAGTGGGAGGGCGAATGCTGATCCTGGGATGGTCCAGGAGAATGAAAAAGGCGGGGGAGTGGAAGGTAAAATAGAAAACAGACGGGTATAGCGGAAGTTAAACCTGAGAAGAAAATGTTATCAAAGGGGAAGTGGGAGAGTACGAAAGAGAACAGGGGGAAGGGGACAGGATAGGAGAAGGAGAAGGAGAAGGAGGAGAAGGAGAAGGAGAAGGAGAAGGAGAAGGAGAAGGAGAAGGAGCATCAAGGACTCTTCCTGAAGAAAGACAGATCCCCTGCTTGTAGGCCAGGAGACCACAGGCTTTTGCAGACCTGCACCCGTGCTGTCAAAGAGTGGAGTGGGCCCCAGAGCTGGGAGCCATTCAGGGGCAAAGGACCAGGGCTCCAAACCAGCCTCCAGCCCCTCTGTGCCACCGTGGCTCTGCTAAAGGACCTGGGTCTGAAATCAGAGGGACACCTCAGCCTCACCATGCCCTGTACATTGAATTTCCTTATCGTCAGCTCCTTCTCTTTCCATTTGTCTTTGTCTTCTTTATATTTCTCCTCACTCCTCATCATCTGTTTCCTCTTCTCCTTCTCCTTCCTCTTCTTCACCCAATCTTTTGTCCCCTTCTTCTCTTTCTGCATCTCCTAACCAAACCCATTTGCATCATTCTCTCTCCTCCACTGCTATTTCCCCTTTGATTTCATTTTCTTCTCCACTTGAACCTCCATGGTCTTCCTCCCTCTTGTATTTCACTTTCCCCTTCCCTGTCCCCTTCCATTTCCGATTCCCCCTGGCAATCCCAAGAACGCCATTTCCCCTCCCACTCTTGGAACTCCCCCAGCCATGGGGTCTTCCTAAATTGAGAAAAGAAGGCAAAGAGACAGGAGTTGGATGCAGGAAAACTTTATTGTGAACAGAGGGGCAGGAGAGGCTGGGAGAGAGACGGCGGGCAGGCCGCAGCCAGGCCGGGTGTCAGGGGCTGCAGGAGGCCAGGGCGGCTTGTGCAGAGCTCAACTTCTCCATGCTGGGCCGAGGCCGCCGTGGGTGTTTGGGGTGCGAGGCTGTGGTGGGTCTAGCAGGGCCCGCAGGTGTCCCAGAGCTTCTTGCTGTAGCGGGGCAGGACACAAGGGCTGCAGGCGGGAGCAGCGTAGGCTCTGCCAAAGGTGCAGAGGCCCCCCGAGGCCTGGGTGGCGCCGGCGCCGTAGAGGCCGCCCAGCCCCAGGGAGCCGCCAAAGGCCGGTGCTCCGGAGGAGCCCACCACGGCTTGCTGCGGGAAGGAGCTGAGGATGGGGCCGGGGAAGGTGACCACCACGGGGGGCGGCTGGATGAAGGCTGAGGAGTCGGGACACTGGCGGGCGCACAGCTCGTTGCAGCTCTCAGCGATGGGCTGGGGCACAGCCACGCTGGTTTTGGGTGGGCACAGGTCGTAGCAGGACATCTTGGCGTGGGATGCGAGGGTGCTCTGCAAGAGAGGCCAGCGATGGTGGGAGAGCAGCAGAGGCCAGCGGCCGAGCCACAGAGGGTTCGGGGCTGGAGCAGGGAGCTGTGAGCTGAAGCGCTCGCACACTTACCCTTGTCCCCGAGGAGGAGAAGGTGGCCAGGGCAGTGCTTGGCCGAGTCTGGCCCCAGCAGGGCTTTTATAGCAGCCCCAGCATTGCTCAGCTCCAGCTGGGCCAATCTGCTCAGAGGACACTCCCTGCTGCTGCTGCTGCTGCTGCTGCTGCTGCTGCTGCTGCTGCTGCTGCTGCTGCTGACAGCAGGGCTGTGCGGCCCCTGCCCCTCCCTGAGTCAGCATCCCCCAGGTGCCACCCCAGCACATCCCACTGCCCAAGCCATCCTCTCCTTCCTGCCACATCAGACATTTGATAGCAGGGATGTCACCCAGGAATGGGCTCCATGAACAACGTTAATGGTCCAAAGGGGTGGGGCAGGGCTGGAATCAGCCTGGGCCAGATGGACATCTCTGCTCCTTGCCCAATGTTTCTCAGGCCTGACACAAGGATTCTTTGTGCCCAGCCTGGCAGAACTGCCTGGGCAGTGCCAAGAAATAAATGAATTCTGCCTCTCCCACGCTGGCCAGTGATGCACAGATGCCCACAAAGTTCTTGGTCCTTCCACTCCTGTCCCAGACCACCCAAATACTTCCAGGTGTCCATGGAGTCCACTCTGGGTGACATCCCTGCTATTGAGTCCCTCACGTGGCAGGAAGGACAGGATGGCTTGGGCAGCGGGGTGTGCTGGGGTGGCACCTGGGGGATGCTGACTCAGGGAGGGGCAGGGGCCGCACAGCCCTGCTGTCAGCAGCAGCAGCAGCAGCAGGGAGTGTCCCCTGAGCAGGTTGGCCCGGCTGGAGCTGAGCAATGCTGGGGCTGCTATAAAAGCCCTGCTGGGGCCAGACTCGGCCAAGCACTGCCCTGGCCACCTTCTCCTCCTCGGGGACAAGGGTAAGTGTGTGAGTGCTTCAGCTCGCAGCTCCCTGCTCCAGCCCCGGCCCCTCTGTGGCTCGGCCGCTGGCCTCTGCTGCTCTCCCACCATCGCTGGCCTCTCTTGCAGAGCACCCTCGCATCCCACGCCAAGATGTCCTGCTACGACCTGTGCCCACCCAAAACCAGCGTGGCTCTGCCCCAGCCCATCGCTGAGAGCTGCAACGAGCTGTGCGCCCGCCAGTGTCCCGACTCCTCAGCCTTGATCCAGCCGCCCCCCGTGGTGGTCACCTTCCCCGGCCCCATCCTCAGCTCCTTCCCGCAGCAAGCCGTGGTGGGCTCCTCCGGAGCACCGGCCTTTGGCGGCTCCCTGGGGCTGGGCGGCCTCTACGGCGCCGGCGCCACCCAGGCCTCGGGGGGCCTCTGCACCTTTGGCAGAGCCTACGCTGCTCCCGCCTGCAGCCCTTGCGTCCTGCCCCGCTACAGCAAGAAGCTCTGGGACACCTGCGGGCCCTGCTAGACCCACCACAGCCCCGCACCCCAAACACCCACGGCGGCCTCGGCCCAGCATGGAGAAGTTGAGCTCTGCACAAGCCGCCCTGGCCTCCTGCAGCCCCTGACACCCGGCCTGGCTGCGGCCTGCCCGCCGTCTCTCTCCCAGCCTCTCCTGCCCCTCTGTTCACAATAAAGTTTTCCTGCATCCAACTCCTGTCTCTTTGCCTCCATTTCTGAAATTCAGAAGACCCCAGGCATGGGGGAGTTCCACGAGTGGGAGGGGAAATGCTGACCTACTGATGCCCATGGGGAATGGGAAATGGCAGTGGAAAGTTAAATAGAAGAGGGAAGGGGATAGTGGAGGTTAAAGTGGACAAGAAAATGGCATCAAACAGGAAGTATGAAAGGAGAAGTGGGAAGGGGTAGGATGAGAAAGGTAGGATAAGGAAGAGAAGAAGAAGGAGTTGCAATGATTCTTCTTAAGTCAGATCCCCTGCTGGTAGGCCATGAGGCCACAGGCTTTTGCAGACCTGAAGCCGTGCTGTCACAGAGTGGAGTGGGCCCAGAGCTGGGAGCAATCCTGGGGCAAAGGACCAGGGCTCCATCCCCTCTGTGCCCCCATGGCTCTGCTAAAGGACCAGGGACTGAAATCAGAGGGACAATTCCCCCTCACCATGCCCTGTACATTTATCTTCCTCATCTTCAGCTCTATGTCTTTGTCTTTGTCTTTGTCTTGGTCTTTGTCTTTGTCTTTGTCTTTGTCCTCTTTATATTTCTCCCTCACCTTGTTCCACATCTTCTGGTTCCTCTTCTCCTTCTCCTTCCTCTTCTCCATGTCTTCCTCCTTCTCCTTCCTCCTTTTCTCCCACTTTTCCCTCTTTTCCTTCTCCTTCCTCTTGTCCTTCTCCCAATCCAATCCCTTCCTGACATTTTCTATCTTCTGCTATTAATCCACTTTGATATAATTTTCTTCTACACTTGAACTTCCATGGTCCCCTTCCTTCTCCTATTTTACTATCCCCTTCCCTTTCCATTTCCGATTCCACAGGGCCATCAGAGCAACACCATTTCCCTTTGTAGTGTTGGGGCGCCGCCAGCCCTGGAGTCTTCCTGGTTTTGGAAAAAAGCTGAGGGAGACAGGAGTTGGATGCAGGAAAACTTTATTGTGAACAGAGGGGCAGGAGAGGCTGGGAGAGAGACGGCGGGCAGGCCGCAGCCAGGCCGGGTGTCAGGGGCTGCAGGAGGCCAGGGCGGCTTGTGCAGAGCTCAACTTCTCCATGCTGGGCCGAGGCCGCCGTGGGTGTTTGGGGTGCGGGGCTGTGGTGGGTCTAGCAGGGCCCGCAGGTGTCCCAGAGCTTCTTGCTGTAGCGGGGCAGGACGCAAGGGCTGCAGGCGGGAGCAGCGTAGGCTCTGCCAAAGGTGCAGAGGCCCCCCGAGGCCTGGGTGGCGCCGGCGCCGTAGAGGCCGCCCAGCCCCAGGGAGCCGCCAAAGGCCGGTGCTCCGGAGGAGCCCACCACGGCTTGCTGCGGGAAGGAGCTGAGGATGGGGCCGGGGAAGGTGACCACCACGGGGGGCGGCTGGATGAAGGCTGAGGAGTCGGGACACTGGCGGGCGCACAGCTCGTTGCAGCTCTCAGCGATGGGCTGGGGCACAGCCACGCTGGTTTTGGGTGGGCACAGGTCGTAGCAGGACATCTTGGCGTGGGATGCGAGGATGCTCTGCAAGAGAGGCCAGCGATGGTGGGAGAGCAGCAGAGGCCAGCGGCCGAGCCACAGAGGGTTCGGGGCTGGAGCAGGGAGCTGTGAGCTGAAGCGCTCGCACACTTACCCTTGTCCCCGAGGAGGAGAAGGTGGCCAGGGCAGTGCTTGGCCGAGTCTGGCCCCAGCAGGGCTTTTATAGCAGCCCCAGCATTGCTCAGCTCCAGCCGGGCCAATCTGCTCAGGGGACACTCCCTGCTGCTGCTGCTGCTGCTGCTGCTGCTGCTGCTGACAGCAGGGCTGTGCGGCCCCTGCCCCTCCCTGAGTCAGCATCCCCCAGGTGCCACCCCAGCACACCCCGCTGCCCAAGCCATCCTCTCCTTCCTGCCACGTGAGGGACTCAATTGCAGGGATGTCACCCAGAGTGGACTCCATGGACACCTGGAAGTGTTTGGGTGGTCTGGGGCAGGAGTGGAAGGACCAAGAACTTTGTGGGCATCTGTGCATCACTGGTCAGCGTGGGGGAGACAGAATCCATCTACTTTTTGCACTGCCCAGGGAGTTCTGCCAGGCTGAGCACAAAAACTCCTCGTGCCAGGCCTGAGATACATTGGGCAAGGAGCAGAGATGTCCATCTGGCCCAGGCTGATTCCAGCCCTGCCCCACCCCTTTGGAACATTAAGGATGTTCCTGGAGCCCATTCCTGGGTGACATCCCGGCTATCGAATGTATGATGTGGCAGGAAGGAGAGGATGGCTTGGGCAGCGGGATGTGCTGGGGTGGCACCTGGGGGATGCTGACTCAAGGAGGGGCAGGGGCCACACAGCCCTGCTGTCAGCAGCAGCAGCAGCAGCAGGGAGTGTCCCCTGAGCAGGTTGGCCCGGCTGGAGCTGAGCAATGCTGGGGCTGCTATAAAAGCCCTGCTAGGGCCAGACTCGGCCAAGCACTGCCCTGGCCACCTTCTCCTCCTCGGGGACAAGGGTAAGTGTGTGAGCGCTTCAGCTCGCAGCTCCCTGCTCCAGCCCCGAACCCTCTGTGGCTCGGCCGCTGGCCTCTGCTGCTCTCCCACCATCGCTGGCCTCTCTTGCAGAGCACCCTCGCATCCCACGCCAAGATGTCCTGCTACGACCTGTGCCCACCCAAAACCAGCGTGGCTGTGCCCCAGCCCATCGCTGAGAGCTGCAACGAGCTGTGCGCCCGCCAGTGTCCCGACTCCTCAGCCTTCATCCAGCCGCCCCCCGTGGTGGTCACCTTCCCCGGCCCCATCCTCAGCTCCTTCCCGCAGCAAGCCGTGGTGGGCTCCTCCGGAGCACCGGCCTTTGGCGGCTCCCTGGGGCTGGGCGGCCTCTACGGCGCCGGCGCCACCCAGGCCTCGGGGGGCCTCTGCACCTTTGGCAGAGCCTACGCTGCTCCCGCCTGCAGCCCTTGCGTCCTGCCCCGCTACAGCAAGAAGCTCTGGGACACCTGCGGGCCCTGCTAGACCCACCACAGCCCCGCACCCCAAACACCCACGGCGGCCTCGGCCCAGCATGGAGAAGTTGAGCTCTGCACAAGCCGCCCTGGCCTCCTGCAGCCCCTGACACCCGGCCTGGCTGCGGCCTGCCCGCCGTCTCTCTCCCAGCCTCTCCTGCCCCTCTGTTCACAATAAAGTTTCCCTGCATCCAACTCCTGTATCTTTTTGCCTCCTTTTCCGAAATCATGGGCACCCTGGGCATGGGGGAGTTCCAAGAGTGGGAGGGCGAATGCTGATCCTGGGATGGTCCAGGAGAATGAAAAAGGCGGGGGAGTGGAAGGTAAAATAGAAAACAGACGGGTATAGCGGAAGTTAAACCTGAGAAGAAAATGTTATCAAAGCGGAAGTGGGAGAGTACGAAAGAGAACAGGGGGAAGGGGACAGGATAGGAGAAGGAGAAGGAGAAGGAGGAGAAGGAGAAGGAGAAGGAGAAGGAGAAGGAGAAGGAGAAGGAGCATCAAGGACTCTTCCTGAAGAAAGACAGATCCCCTGCTTGTAGGCCAGGAGACCACAGGCTTTTGCAGACCTGCACCCGTGCTGTCAAAGAGTGGAGTGGGCCCCAGAGCTGGGAGCCATTCAGGGGCAAAGGACCAGGGCTCCAAACCAGCCTCCAGCCCCTCTGTGCCACCGTGGCTCTGCTAAAGGACCTGGGTCTGAAATCAGAGGGACACCTCAGCCTCACCATGCCCTGTACATTGAATTTCCTTATCGTCAGCTCCTTCTCTTTCCATTTGTCTTTGTCTTCTTTATATTTCTCCTCACTCCTCATCATCTGTTTCCTCTTCTCCTTCTCCTTCCTCTTCTTCACCCAATCTTTTGTCCCCTTCTTCTCTTTCTGCATCTCCTAACCAAACCCATTTGCATCATTCTCTCTCCTCCACTGCTATTTCCCCTTTGATTTCATTTTCTTCTCCACTTTAACCTCCATGGTCTTCCTCCCTCTTGTATTTCACTTTCCCCTTCCCTGTCCACTTCCATTTCCGATTCCCCCTGGCAATCCCAGGAACGCCATTTCCCCTCCCACTCTTGGAACTCCCCCAGCCATGGGGTCTTCCTAAATTGAGAAAAGAAGGCAAAGAGACAGGAGTTGGATGCAGGGAAACTTTATTGTGAACAGAGGGGCAGGAGAGGCTGGGAGAGAGACGGCGGGCAGGCCGCAGCCAGGCCGGGTGTCAGGGGCTGCAGGAGGCCAGGGCGGCTTGTGCAGAGCTCAACTTCTCCATGCTGGGCCGAGGCCGCCGTGGGTGTTTGGGGTGCGGGGCTGTGGTGGGTCTAGCAGGGCCCGCAGGTGTCCCAGAGCTTCTTGCTGTAGCGGGGCAGGACGCAAGGGCTGCAGGCGGGAGCAGCGTAGGCTCTGCCAAAGGTGCAGAGGCCCCCCGAGGCCTGGGTGGCGCCGGCGCCGTAGAGGCCGCCCAGCCCCAGGGAGCCGCCAAAGGCCGGTGCTCCGGAGGAGCCCACCACGGCTTGCTGCGGGAAGGAGCTGAGGATGGGGCCGGGGAAGGTGACCACCACGGGGGGCGGCTGGATCAAGGCTGAGGAGTCGGGACACTGGCGGGCGCACAGCTCGTTGCAGCTCTCAGCGATGGGCTGGGGCACAGCCACGCTGGTTTTGGGTGGGCACAGGTCGTAGCAGGACATCTTGGCGTGGGATGCGAGGGTGCTCTGCAAGAGAGGCCAGCGATGGTGGGAGAGCAGCAGAGGCCAGCGGCCGAGCCACAGAGGGTTCGGGGCTGGAGCAGGGAGCTGCGAGCTGAAGCGCTCGCACACTTACCCTTGTCCCCGAGGAGGAGAAGGTGGCCAGGGCAGTGCTTGGCCGAGTCTGGCCCCAGCAGGGCTTTTATAGCAGCCCCAGCATTGCTCAGCTCCAGCTGGGCCAATCTGCTCAGGGGACACTCCCTGCTGCTGCTGCTGCTGCTGCTGCTGCTGCTGCTGACAGCAGGGCTGTGCGGCCCCTGCCCCTCCCTGAGTCAGCATCCCCCAGGTGCCACCCCAGCACACCCCGCTGCCCAAGCCATCCTCTCCTTCCTGCCACGTGAGGGACTCAATTGCAGGGATGTCACCCAGAGTGGACTCCATGGACACCTGGAAGTGTTTGGGTGGTCTGGGGCAGGAGTGGAAGGACCAAGAACTTTGTGGGCATCTGTGCATCACTGGTCAGCGTGGGGGAGACAGAATCCATCTACTTTTTGCACTGCCCAGGGAGTTCTGCCAGGCTGAGCACAAAAACTCCTCGTGCCAGGCCTGAGATACATTGGGCAAGGAGCAGAGATGTCCATCTGGCCCAGGCTGATTCCAGCCCTGCCCCACCCCTTTGGAACATTAAGGATGTTCCTGGAGCCCATTCCTGGGTGACATCCCGGCTATCGAATGTCTGATGTGGCAGGAAGGAGAGGATGGCTTGGGCAGCGGGATGTGCTGGGGTGGCACCTGGGGGATGCTGACTCAAGGAGGGGCAGGGGCCACACAGCCCTGCTGTCAGCAGCAGCAGCAGCAGCAGGGAGTGTCCCCTGAGCAGGTTGGCCCGGCTGGAGCTGAGCAATGCTGGGGCTGCTATAAAAGCCCTGCTGGGGCCAGACTCGGCCAAGCACTGCCCTGGCCACCTTCTCCTCCTCGGGGACAAGGGTAAGTGTGTGAGCGCTTCAGCTCGCAGCTCCCTGCTCCAGCCCCGAACCCTCTGTGGCTCGGCCGCTGGCCTCTGCTGCTCTCCCACCATCGCTGGCCTCTCTTGCAGAGCACCCTCGCATCCCACGCCAAGATGTCCTGCTACGACCTGTGCCCACCCAAAACCAGCGTGGCTGTGCCCCAGCCCATCGCTGAGAGCTGCAACGAGCTGTGCGCCCGCCAGTGTCCCGACTCCTCAGCCTTCATCCAGCCGCCCCCCGTGGTGGTCACCTTCCCCGGCCCCATCCTCAGCTCCTTCCCGCAGCAAGCCGTGGTGGGCTCCTCCGGAGCACCGGCCTTTGGCGGCTCCCTGGGGCTGGGCGGCCTCTACGGCGCCGGCGCCACCCAGGCCTCGGGGGGCCTCTGCACCTTTGGCAGAGCCTACGCTGCTCCCGCCTGCAGCCCTTGCGTCCTGCCCCGCTACAGCAAGAAGCTCTGGGACACCTGCGGGCCCTGCTAGACCCACCACAGCCCCGCACCCCAAACACCCACGGCGGCCTCGGCCCAGCATGGAGAAGTTGAGCTCTGCACAAGCCGCCCTGGCCTCCTGCAGCCCCTGACACCCGGCCTGGCTGCGGCCTGCCCGCCGTCTCTCTCCCAGCCTCTCCTGCCCCTCTGTTCACAATAAAGTTTTCCTGCATCCAACTCCTGTATCTTTTTGCCTCCTTTTCCGAAATCATGGGCACCCTGGGCATGGGGGAGTTCCAAGAGTGGGAGGGCGAATGCTGATCCTGGGATGGTCCAGGAGAATGAAAAAGGCGGGGGAGTGGAAGGTAAAATAGAAAACAGACGGGTATAGCGGAAGTTAAACCTGAGAAGAAAATGTTATCAAAGCGGAAGTGGGAGAGTACGAAAGAGAACAGGGGGAAGGGGACAGGATAGGAGAAGGAGAAGGAGAAGGAGGAGAAGGAGAAGGAGAAGGAGAAGGAGAAGGAGAAGGAGCATCAAGGACTCTTCCTGAAGAAAGACAGATCCCCTGCTTGTAGGCCAGGAGACCACAGGCTTTTGCAGACCTGCACCCGTGCTGTCAAAGAGTGGAGTGGGCCCCAGAGCTGGGAGCCATTCAGGGGCAAAGGACCAGGGCTCCAAACCAGCCTCCAGCCCCTCTGTGCCACCGTGGCTCTGCTAAAGGACCTGGGTCTGAAATCAGAGGGACACCTCAGCCTCACCATGCCCTGTACATTGAATTTCCTTATCGTCAGCTCCTTCTCTTTCCATTTGTCTTTGTCTTCTTTATATTTCTCCTCACTCCTCATCATCTGTTTCCTCTTCTCCTTCTCCTTCCTCTTCTTCACCCAATCTTTTGTCCCCTTCTTCTCTTTCTGCATCTCCTAACCAAACCCATTTGCATCATTCTCTCTCCTCCACTGCTATTTCCCCTTTGATTTCATTTTCTTCTCCACTTTAACCTCCATGGTCTTCCTCCCTCTTGTATTTCACTTTCCCCTTCCCTGTCCACTTCCATTTCCGATTCCCCCTGGCAATCCCAGGAACGCCATTTCCCCTCCCACTCTTGGAACTCCCCCAGCCATGGGGTCTTCCTAAATTGAGAAAAGAAGGCAAAGAGACAGGAGTTGGATGCAGGGAAACTTTATTGTGAACAGAGGGGCAGGAGAGGCTGGGAGAGAGACGGCGGGCAGGCCGCAGCCAGGCCGGGTGTCAGGGGCTGCAGGAGGCCAGGGCGGCTTGTGCAGAGCTCAACTTCTCCATGCTGGGCCGAGGCCGCCGTGGGTGTTTGGGGTGCGGGGCTGTGGTGGGTCTAGCAGGGCCCGCAGGTGTCCCAGAGCTTCTTGCTGTAGCGGGGCAGGACGCAAGGGCTGCAGGCGGGAGCAGCGTAGGCTCTGCCAAAGGTGCAGAGGCCCCCCGAGGCCTGGGTGGCGCCGGCGCCGTAGAGGCCGCCCAGCCCCAGGGAGCCGCCAAAGGCCGGTGCTCCGGAGGAGCCCACCACGGCTTGCTGCGGGAAGGAGCTGAGGATGGGGCCGGGGAAGGTGACCACCACGGGGGGCGGCTGGATCAAGGCTGAGGAGTCGGGACACTGGCGGGCGCACAGCTCGTTGCAGCTCTCAGCGATGGGCTGGGGCACAGCCACGCTGGTTTTGGGTGGGCACAGGTCGTAGCAGGACATCTTGGCGTGGGATGCGAGGGTGCTCTGCAAGAGAGGCCAGCGATGGTGGGAGAGCAGCAGAGGCCAGCGGCCGAGCCACAGAGGGTTCGGGGCTGGAGCAGGGAGCTGTGAGCTGAAGCGCTCGCACACTTACCCTTGTCCCCGAGGAGGAGAAGGTGGCCAGGGCAGTGCTTGGCCGAGTCTGGCCCCAGCAGGGCTTTTATAGCAGCCCCAGCATTGCTCAGCTCCAGCTGGGCCAATCTGCTCAGGGGACACTCCCTGCTGCTGCTGCTGCTGCTGACAGCAGGGCTGTGCGGCCCCTGCCCCTCCCTGAGTCAGCATCCCCCAGTTGCCACCCCAGCACATCCCGCTGCCCAAGCCATCCTCTCCTTCCTGCCACATCAGACATTTGATAGCCGGGATGTCACCCAGGAATGGGCTCCAGGAACAACGTTAATGGTCCAAAGGGGTGGGGCAGGGCTGGAATCAGCATGGGCCAGATGGACATCTCTGCTCCTTGCCCAATGTTTCTCAGGCCTGACACAAGGATTCTTTGTGCCCAGCCTGGCAGAACTGCCTGGGCAGTGCCAAGAAATAAATGAATTCTGCCTCTCCCACGCTGGCCAGTGATGCACAGATGCCCACAAAGTTCTTGGTCCTTCCACTCCTGTCCCAGACCACCCAAATACTTCCAGGTGTCCATGGAGTCCACTCTGGGTGACGTCCCTGCTATTGAGTCCCTCACGTGGCAGGAAGGACAGGATGGCTTGGGCAGCGGGATGTGCTGGGGTGGCACCTGGGGGATGCTGACTCAAGGAGGGGCAGGGGCCGCACAGCCCTGCTGTCAGCAGCAGCAGCAGCAGCAGGGAGTGTCCCCTGAGCAGGTTGGCCCAGCTGGAGCTGAGCAATGCTGGGGCTGCTATAAAAGCCCTGCTGGGGCCAGACTCGGCCAAGCACTGCCCTGGCCACCTTCTCCTCCTCGGGGACAAGGGTAAGTGTGCGTGCGCTTCAGCTCACAGCTCCCTGCTCCAGCCCCGAACCCTCTGTGGCTCGGCCGCTGGCCTCTGCTGCTCTCCCACCATCGCTGGCCTCTCTTGCAGAGCACCCTCGCATCCCACGCCAAGATGTCCTGCTACGACCTGTGCCCACCCAAAACCAGCGTGGCTGTGCCCCAGCCCATCGCTGAGAGCTGCAACGAGCTGTGCGCCCGCCAGTGTCCCGACTCCTCAGCCTTCATCCAGCCGCCCCCCGTGGTGGTCACCTTCCCCGGCCCCATCCTCAGCTCCTTCCCGCAGCAAGCCGTGGTGGGCTCCTCCGGAGCACCGGCCTTTGGCGGCTCCCTGGGGCTGGGCGGCCTCTACGGCGCCGGCGCCACCCAGGCCTCGGGGGGCCTCTGCACCTTTGGCAGAGCCTACGCTGCTCCCGCCTGCAGCCCTTGCGTCCTGCCCCGCTACAGCAAGAAGCTCTGGGACACCTGCGGGCCCTGCTAGACCCACCACAGCCCCGCACCCCAAACACCCACGGCGGCCTCGGCCCAGCATGGAGAAGTTGAGCTCTGCACAAGCCGCCCTGGCCTCCTGCAGCCCCTGACACCCGGCCTGGCTGCGGCCTGCCCGCCGTCTCTCTCCCAGCCTCTCCTGCCCCTCTGTTCACAATAAAGTTTCCCTGCATCCAACTCCTGTCTCTTTGCCTTCTTTTCTCAATTTAGGAAGACCCCATGGCTGGGGGAGTTCCAAGAGTGGGAGGGGAAATGGCGTTCCTGGGATTGCCAGGGGGAATCGGAAATGGAAGGGGACAGGGAAGGGGAAAGTGAAATACAAGAGGGAGGTAGACCATGGAGGTTAAAGTGGAGAAGAAAATGAAATCAAAGGGGAAATAGCAGTGGAGGAGAGAGAATGATGCAAATGGGTTTGGTTAGGAGATGCAGAAAGAGAAGAAGGGGACAAAAGATTGGGTGAAGAAGAGGAAGGAGAAGGAGAAGGAGAAGAGGAAACAGATGATGAGGAGTGAGGAGAAATATAAAGAAGACAAAGACAAATGGAAAGAGAAGGAGCTGACGATAAGGAAATTCAATGTACAGGGCATGGTGAGGCTGAGGTGTCCCTCTGATTTCAGACCCAGGTCCTTTAGCAGAGCCACGGTGGCACAGAGGGGCTGGAGGCTGGTTTGGAGCCCTGGTCCTTTGCCCCTGAATGGCTCCCAGCTCTGGGGCCCACTCCACTCTTTGACAGCACGGGTGCAGGTCTGCAAAAGCCTGTGGTCTCCTGGCCTACAAGCAGGGGATCTGTCTTTCTTCAGGAAGAGTCCTTGATGCTCCTTCTCCTTCTCCTTCTCCTTCTCCTTCTCCTTCTCCTCCTTCTCCTTCTCCTTCTCCTTCTCCTCCTTCTCCTTCTCCTTCTCCTTCTCCTCCTTCTCCTTCTCCTTCTCCTATCCTGTCCCCTTCCCCCTGTTCTCTTTCGTACTCTCCCACTTCCCCTTTGATAACATTTTCTTCTCAGGTTTAACTTCCGCTATACCCGTCTGTTTTCTATTTTACCTTCCACTCTCCCGCCTTTTTCATTCTCCTGGACCATCCCAGGATCAGCATTCGCCCTCCCACTCTTGGAACTCCCCCATGCCCAGGGTGCCCATGATTTCGGAAAAGGAGGCAAAAAGATACAGGAGTTGGATGCAGGAAAACTTTATTGTGAACAGAGGGGCAGGAGAGGCTGGGAGAGAGACGGCGGGCAGGCCGCAGCCAGGCCGGGTGTCAGGGGCTGCAGGAGGCCAGGGCGGCTTGTGCAGAGCTCAACTTCTCCATGCTGGGCCGAGGCCGCCGTGGGTGTTTGGGGTGCGGGGCTGTGGTGGGTCTAGCAGGGCCCGCAGGTGTCCCAGAGCTTCTTGCTGTAGCGGGGCAGGACGCAAGGGCTGCAGGCGGGAGCAGCGTAGGCTCTGCCAAAGGTGCAGAGGCCCCCCGAGGCCTGGGTGGCGCCGGCGCCGTAGAGGCCGCCCAGCCCCAGGGAGCCGCCAAAGGCCGGTGCTCCGGAGGAGCCCACCACGGCTTGCTGCGGGAAGGAGCTGAGGATGGGGCCGGGGAAGGTGACCACCACGGGGGGCGGCTGGATGAAGGCTGAGGAGTCGGGACACTGGCGGGCGCACAGCTCGTTGCAGCTCTCAGCGATGGGCTGGGGCACAGCCACGCTGGTTTTGGGTGGGCACAGGTCGTAGCAGGACATCTTGGCGTGGGATGCGAGGATGCTCTGCAAGAGAGGCCAGCGATGGTGGGAGAGCAGCAGAGGCCAGCGGCCGAGCCACAGATGGTTCGGGGCTGGAGCAGGGAGCTGCGAGCTGAAGCGCTCGCACACTTACCCTTGTCCCCGAGGAGGAGAAGGTGGCCAGGGCAGTGCTTGGCCGAGTCTGGCCCCGGCAGGGCTTTTATAGCAGCCCCAGCATTGCTCAGCTCCAGCTGGGCCAATCTGCTCCGGGGACACTCCCTGCTGCTGCTGCTGCTGCTGCTGCTGCTGCTGCTGCTGCTGACAGCAGGGCTGTGCGGCCCCTGCCCCTCCCTGAGTCAGCATCCCCCAGGTGCCACCCCAGCACATCCCGCTGCCCAAGCCGTCCTGTCCTTCCTGCCACATCAGACATTTGATAGCCGGGATGTCACCCAGGAATGGGCTCCAGGAACAACGTTAATGGTCCAAAGGGGTGGGGCAGGGCTGGAATCAGCCTGGGCCAGATGGACATCTCTGCTCCTTGCCCAATGTATCTCAGACCAGGCACGAAGAGTTTCTGTGCCCAGCCTGGCAGAACTCCCTGGGCAGTGCCTAGAGGTAGATCCATTCTGCCTCCCCCACGCTGGCCAGTGATGCACAGATCCCCACAAAATTCTTGGTCCTTCCACTCCTGTCCCAGACCACCCAAATACTTCCAGGTGTCCATGGAGCCTACTCTGGGTGACATCCCTGCTATTGAGTCCCTCACGTGGCAGGAAGGAGAGGATGGCTTGGGCAGCGGGATGTGCTGGGGTGGCACCTGGGGAATGCTGACTCAGGGAGGGGCAGGGGCCGCACAGCCCTGCTGTCAGTGGCAGCAGCAGCAGCAGCAGCAGCAGCAGCAGCAGGGAGTGTCCCCTGAGCAGATTGGCCCGGCTGGAGCTGAGCAATGCTGGGGCTGCTATAAAAGCCCTGCTGGGGCCAGACTCGGCCAAGCACTGCCCTGGCCACCTTCTCCTCCTCGGGGACAAGGGTAAGTGTGCGAGCGCTTCAGCTCACAGCTCCCTGCTCCAGCCCCGAACACTCTGTGGCTCGGCCGCTGGCCTCTGCTGCTCTCCCACCATCGCTGGCCTCTCTTGCAGAGCACCCTCGCATCCCACGCCAAGATGTCCTGCTACGACCTGTGCCCACCCAAAACCAGCGTGGCTGTGCCCCAGCCCATCGCTGAGAGCTGCAACGAGCTGTGCGCCCGCCAGTGTCCCGACTCCTCAGCCTTGATCCAGCCGCCCCCCGTGGTGGTCACCTTCCCCGGCCCCATCCTCAGCTCCTTCCCGCAGCAAGCCGTGGTGGGCTCCTCCGGAGCACCGGCCTTTGGCGGCTCCCTGGGGCTGGGCGGCCTCTACGGCGCCGGCGCCACCCAGGCCTCGGGGGGCCTCTGCACCTTTGGCAGAGCCTACGCTGCTCCCGCCTGCAGCCCTTGCGTCCTGCCCCGCTACAGCAAGAAGCTCTGGGACACCTGCGGGCCCTGCTAGACCCACCACAGCCCCGCACCCCAAACACCCACGGCGGCCTCGGCCCAGCATGGAGAAGTTGAGCTCTGCACAAGCCGCCCTGGCCTCCTGCAGCCCCTGACACCCGGCCTGGCTGCGGCCTGCCCGCCGTCTCTCTCCCAGCCTCTCCTGCCCCTCTGTTCACAATAAAGTTTTCCTGCATCCAACTCCTGTATCTTTTTGCCTCCTTTTCCGAAATCATGGGCACCCTGGGCATGGGGGAGTTCTATGAGTGGGAGGGCAATTGCTGATCCTGGGATGGTCCTGGAGAATGAAAAAGGCGGGGGAGTGGAAGGTAAAATAGAAAACAGACGGGTATAGCGGAGGTTAAACCTGAGAAGAAAATGTTATCAAAGGGAAAGTGGGAGAGTACGAAAGAGAACAGGGGGAAGGGGACAGGATAGGAGAAGGAGAAGGAGAAGGAGGAGAAGGAGAAGGAGAAGGAGAAGGAGAAGGAGAAGGAGAAGGAGAAGGAGAAGGAGAAGGAGAAGGAGCATCAAGGACTCTTCCTGAAGAAAGACAGATCCCCTGCTTGTAGGCCAGGAGTCCACAGGCTTTTGCAGACCTGCACCCGTGCTGTCAAAGAGTGGAGTGGGCCCCAGAGCTGGGAGCCATTCAGGGGCAAAGGACCAGGGCTCCAACCAGCCTCCAGCCCCTCTGTGCCACCGTGGCTCTGCTAAAGGACCGGGGACTGAAATCAGAGGGAAACTTCACCCTCACCATGCCCTGTACATTAAATGTCCTTATTGTCAGCACCTTCTCTTTCCATTTGCCTTTGTCTTAGTCTTTCATCTTTATATTTCTCCTACTGCTTATTCCTCATCATCTGTTTCCTCTTCTCCTTCTCCTTCTCCTTCTCCTTCTCCTTCTCCTTCTCCTTCCTCTTCTTCTCCCAACCCTTTGTCCTGTTCTTCTTCTCTTTCTGCATCTCCTAACCAAACCCATTTGCATCATTCTCCCTCCTCAACTGCCATTTCCCCTTTGATTTCATTTTCTTCTCCACTTTAACATCCACTGTCCACTTCCCCCTTCTATTTCACTGTCCCCTTCCCTGTCCCCTTCCATTCCCTATTCCCCCTGGCAATCCCAGGAAAAACATTTCCCCTCCAACTCTTTGAACTCCCCCAGCCATGGGGTCTTCCTAAATTTAGAAAAGGAAGTAAAAAGATACAGGAGTTGGATGCAGGAAAACTTTATTGTGAACAGAGGGGCAGGAGAGGCTGGGAGAGAGACGGCGGGCAGGCCGCAGCCAGGCCGGGTGTCAGGGGCTGCAGGAGGCCAGGGCGGCTTGTGCAGAGCTCAACTTCTCCATGCTGGGCCGAGGCCGCCGTGGGTGTTTGGGGTGCGGGGCTGTGGTGGGTCTAGCAGGGCCCGCAGGTGTCCCAGAGCTTCTTGCTGTAGCGGGGCAGGACGCAAGGGCTGCAGGCGGGAGCAGCGTAGGCTCTGCCAAAGGTGCAGAGGCCCCCCGAGGCCTGGGTGGCGCCGGCGCCGTAGAGGCCGCCCAGCCCCAGGGAGCCGCCAAAGGCCGGTGCTCCGGAGGAGCCCACCACGGCTTGCTGCGGGAAGGAGCTGAGGATGGGGCCGGGGAAGGTGACCACCACGGGGGGCGGCTGGATCAAGGCTGAGGAGTCGGGACACTGGCGGGCGCACAGCTCGTTGCAGCTCTCAGCGATGGGCTGGGGCACAGCCACGCTGGTTTTGGGTGGGCACAGGTCGTAGCAGGACATCTTGGCGTGGGATGCGAGGGTGCTCTGCAAGAGAGGCCAGCGATGGTGGGAGAGCAGCAGAGGCCAGCGGCCGAGCCACAGAGGGGCCGGGGCTGGAGCAGGGAGCTGCGAGCTGAAGCACTCACACACTTACCCTTGTCCCCGAGGAGGAGAAGGTGGCCAGGGCAGTGCTTGGCCGAGTCTGGCCCCAGCAGGGCTTTTATAGCAGCCCCAGCATTGCTCAGCTCCAGCTGGGCCAATCTGCTCAGGGGACACTCCCTGCTGCTGCTGCTGCTGCTGACAGCAGGGCTGTGCGGCCCCTGCCCCTCCCTGAGTCAGCATCCCCCAGGTGCCACCCCAGCACATCCCGCTGCCCAAGCCATCCTCTGCTTCCTGCCACGTGAGGGACTCAATAGCAGGGATGTCACCCAGAGTGGACTCCATGGACACCTGGAAGTATTTGGGTGGTCTGGGACAGGAGTGGAAGGACCAAGAACTTTGTGGGCATCTGTGCATCACTGGCCAGCGTGGGAGAGGCAGAATTCATTTATTTCTTGGCACTGCCCAGGCAGTTCTGCCAGGCTGGGCACAAAGAATCCTTGTGTCAGGCCTGAGAAACATTGGGCAAGGAGCAGAGATGTCCATCTGGCCCAGGCTGATTCCAGCCCTGCCCCACCCCTTTGGACCATTAACGTTGTTCCTGGAGCCCATTCCTGGGTGACATCCCTGCTATCAAATGTCTGATGTGGCAGGAAGGAGAGGATGGCTTGGGCAGCGGGATGTGCTGGGGTGGCACCTGGGGGATGCTGACTCAGGGAGGGGCAGGGGCCGCACAGCCCTGCTGTCAGCAGCAGCAGCAGCAGCAGCAGCAGCAGCAGCAGGGAGTGTCCCCGGAGCAGATTGGCCCGGCTGGAGCTGAGCAATGCTGGGGCTGCTATAAAAGCCCTGCTGGGGCCAGACTCGGCCAAGCACTGCCCTGGCCACCTTCTCCTCCTCGGGGACAAGGGTAAGTGTGCGAGCGCTTCAGCTCGCAGCTCCCTGCTCCAGCCCCGAACCCTCTGTGGCTCGGCTGCTGGCCTCGGCTGCTCTCCCACCATCGCTGGCCTCTCTTGCAGAGCACCCTCGCATCCCACGCCAAGATGTCCTGCTACGACCTGTGCCCACCCAAAACCAGCGTGGCTGTGCCCCAGCCCATCGCTGAGAGCTGCAACGAGCTGTGCGCCCGCCAGTGTCCCGACTCCTCAGCCTTGATCCAGCCGCCCCCCGTGGTGGTCACCTTCCCCGGCCCCATCCTCAGCTCCTTCCCGCAGCAAGCCGTGGTGGGCTCCTCCGGAGCACCGGCCTTTGGCGGCTCCCTGGGGCTGGGCGGCCTCTACGGCGCCGGCGCCACCCAGGCCTCGGGGGGCCTCTGCACCTTTGGCAGAGCCTACGCTGCTCCCGCCTGCAGCCCTTGCGTCCTGCCCCGCTACAGCAAGAAGCTCTGGGACACCTGCGGGCCCTGCTAGACCCACCACAGCCCCGCACCCCAAACACCCACGGCGGCCTCGGCCCAGCATGGAGAAGTTGAGCTCTGCACAAGCCGCCCTGGCCTCCTGCAGCCCCTGACACCCGGCCTGGCTGCGGCCTGCCCGCCGTCTCTCTCCCAGCCTCTCCTGACCCTCTGTTCACAATAAAGTTTTCCTGCATCCAACTCCTGTCTCCCTCAGCTTTTTTCCAAAACCAGGAAGACTCCAGGGCTGGGGGCGCCCCAACACTACAAAGGGAAATGGTGTTGCTCTGATGGCCCTGTGGAATCGGAAATGGAAAGGGAAGGGGATAGTAAAATAGGAGAAGGAAGGGGACCATGGAGGTTCAAGTGTAGAAGAAAATTATATCAAAGTGGATTAATAGCAGAAGATAGAAAATGTCAGGAAGGGATTGGATTGGGAGAAGGACAAGAGGAAGGAGAAGGAAAAGAGGGAAAAGTGGAAGAAAAGGAGGAAGGAGAAGGAGGAAGACATGGAGAAGAGGAAGGAGAAGGAGAAGAGGAACCAGAAGATGTGGAACAAGGTGAGGGAGAAATATAAAGAGGACAAAGACAAAGACAAAGACAAAGACAAAGACATAGAGCTGAAGATGAGGAAGATAAATGTACAGGGCATGGTGAGGGGGAATTGTCCCTCTGATTTCAGTCCCTGGTCCTCTAGCAGAGCCATGGGGGCACAGAGGGGCTGGAGCCCTGGTCCTTTGCCCCAGGATTGCTCCCAGCTCTGGGCCCACTCCACTCTGTGACAGCACGGCTTCAGGTCTGCAAAAGCCTGTGGCCTCATGGCCTACCAGCAGGGGATCTGACTTAAGAAGAATCATTGCAACTCCTTCTTCTTCTCTTCCTTATCCTACCTTTCTCATCCTACCCCTTCCCACTTCTCCTTTCATACTTCCTTTTTGATAACATTTTCTTGTCCACTTTAACCTCCACTATCCCCTTCCCTCTTCTATTTAACTTTCCACTGCCATTTCCCATTCCCCACGGGCATCCGTAGATCAGCATTTCCCCTCCCATTCGTGGAACTGCCCCATGCCTGGGGTCTTCTGAATTTCAGAAATGGAGGCAAAGAGACAGGAGTTGGATGCAGGGAAACTTTATTGTGAACAGAGGGGCAGGAGAGGCTGGGAGAGAGACGGCGGGCAGGCCGCAGCCAGGCCGGGTGTCAGGGGCTGCAGGAGGCCAGGGCGGCTTGTGCAGAGCTCAACTTCTCCATGCTGGGCCGAGGCCGCCGTGGGTGTTTGGGGTGCGGGGCTGTGGTGGGTCTAGCAGGGCCCGCAGGTGTCCCAGAGCTTCTTGCTGTAGCGGGGCAGGACGCAAGGGCTGCAGGCGGGAGCAGCGTAGGCTCTGCCAAAGGTGCAGAGGCCCCCCGAGGCCTGGGTGGCGCCGGCGCCGTAGAGGCCGCCCAGCCCCAGGGAGCCGCCAAAGGCCGGTGCTCCGGAGGAGCCCACCACGGCTTGCTGCGGGAAGGAGCTGAGAATGGGGCCGGGGAAGGTGACCACCACGGGGGGCGGCTGGATGAAGGCTGAGGAGTCGGGACACTGGCGGGCGCACAGCTCGTTGCAGCTCTCAGCGATGGGCTGGGGCACAGCCACGCTGGTTTTGGGTGGGCACAGGTCGTAGCAGGACATCTTGGTGTGGGATGCGAGGGTGCTCTGCAAGAGAGGCCAGCGATGGTGGGAGAGCAGCAGAGGCCAGCGGCCGAGCCACAGAGGGGCCGGGGCTGGAGCAGGGAGCTGCGAGCTGAAGCGCTCGCACACTTACCCTTGTCCCCGAGGAGGAGAAGGTGGCCAGGGCAGTGCTTGGCCGAGTCTGGCCCCAGCAGGGCTTTTATAGCAGCCCCAGCATTGCTCAGCTCCAGCCGGGCCAATCTGCTCCGGGGACACTCCCTGCTGCTGCTGCTGCTGCTGCTGCTGCTGCTGCTGCTGCTGACAGCAGGGCTGTGCGGCCCCTGCCCCTCCCTGAGTCAGCATCCCCCAGGTGCCACCCCAGCACATCCCGCTGCCCAAGCCATCCTCTCCTTCCTGCCACATCAGACATTTGATAGCAGGGATGTCACCCAGGAATGGGCTCCAGGAACAACGTTAATGGTCCAAAGGGGTGGGGCAGGGCTGGAATCAGCCTGGGCCAGATGGACATCTCTGCTCCTTGCCCAATGTTTCTCAGGCCTGACACAAGGATTCTTTGTGCCCAGCCTGGCAGAACTGCCTGGGCAGTGCCAAGAAATAAATGAATTCTGCCTCTCCCACGCTGGCCAGTGATGCACAGATGCCCACAAAGTTCTTGGTCCTTCCACTCCTGTCCCAGACCACCCAAATACTTCCAGGTGTCCATGGAGTCCACTCTGGGTGACATCCCTGCTATTGAGTCCCTCACGTGGCAGGAAGCAGAGGATGGCTTGGGCAGCGGGATGTGCTGGGGTGGCACCTGGGGGATGCTGACTCAGGGAGGGGCAGGGGCCGCACAGCCCTGCTGTCAGCAGCAGCAGCAGCAGCAGCAGCAGCAGCAGCAGCAGCAGGGAGTGTCCCCTGAGCAGATTGGCCCGGCTGGAGCTGAGCAATGCTGGGGCTGCTATAAAAGCCCTGCTGGGGCCAGACTCGGCCAAGCACTGCCCTGGCCACCTTCTCCTCCTCGGGGACAAGGGTAAGTGTGTGAGCGCTTCAGCTCGCAGCTCCCTGCTCCAGCCCCGGCCCCTCTGTGGCTCGGCCGCTGGCCTCTGCTGCTCTCCCACCATCGCTGGCCTCTCTTGCAGAGCACCCTCGCATCCCACGCCAAGATGTCCTGCTACGACCTGTGCCCACCCAAAACCAGCGTGGCTGTGCCCCAGCCCATCGCTGAGAGCTGCAACGAGCTGTGCGCCCGCCAGTGTCCCGACTCCTCAGCCTTCATCCAGCCGCCCCCCGTGGTGGTCACCTTCCCCGGCCCCATCCTCAGCTCCTTCCCGCAGCAAGCCGTGGTGGGCTCCTCCGGAGCACCGGCCTTTGGCGGCTCCCTGGGGCTGGGCGGCCTCTACGGCGCCGGCGCCACCCAGGCCTCGGGGGGCCTCTGCACCTTTGGCAGAGCCTACGCTGCTCCCGCCTGCAGCCCTTGCGTCCTGCCCCGCTACAGCAAGAAGCTCTGGGACACCTGCGGGCCCTGCTAGACCCACCACAGCCCCGCACCCCAAACACCCACGGCGGCCTCGGCCCAGCATGGAGAAGTTGAGCTCTGCACAAGCCGCCCTGGCCTCCTGCAGCCCCTGACACCCGGCCTGGCTGCGGCCTGCCCGCCGTCTCTCTCCCAGCCTCTCCTGCCCCTCTGTTCACAATAAAGTTTTCCTGCATCCAACTCCTGTCTCCCTCAGCTTTTTTCCAAAACCAGGAAGACTCCAGGGCTGGGGGCGCCCCAACACTACAAAGGGAAATGGTGTTGCTCTGATGGCCCTGTGGAATCGGAAATGGAAAGGGAAGGGGATAGTAAAATAGGAGAAGGAAGGAGACCATGGAGGTTCAAGTGTAGAAGAAAATTATATCAAAGTGGATTAATAGCAGAAGATAGAAAATGTCAGGAAGGGATTGGATTGGGAGAAGGACAAGAGGAAGGAGAAGGAAAAGAGGGAAAAGTGGAAGAAAAGGAGGAAGGAGAAGGAGGAAGACATGGAGAAGAGGAAGGAGAAGGAGAAGAGGAACCAGAAGATGTGGAACAAGGTGAGGGAGAAATATAAAGAGGACAAAGACAAAGACAAAGACAAAGACAAAGACAAAGACAAAGACATAGAGCTGAAGATGAGGAAGATAAATGTACAGGGCATGGTGAGGGGGAATTGTCCCTCTGATTTCAGTCCCTGGTCCTCTAGCAGAGCCATGGGGGCACAGAGGGGATGGAGCCCTGGTCCTTTGCCCCAGGATTGCTCCCAGCTCTGGGCCCACTCCACTCTGTGACAGCACGGCTTCAGGTCTGCAAAAGCCTGTGGCCTCATGGCCTACCAGCAGGGGATCTGACTTAAGAAGAATCATTGCAACTCCTTCTTCTTCTCTTCCTTATCCTACCTTTCTCATCCTACCCCTTCCCACTTCTCCTTTCATACTTCCTTTTTGATAACATTTTCTTGTCCACTTTAACCTCCACTATCCCCTTCCCTCTTCTATTTAACTTTCCACTTCCATTTCCCATTCCCCATGGGCATCCGTAGGTCAGCATTTCCCCTCCCACTCGTGGAACTCCCCCATGCCTGGGTTCTTCTGAATTTCAGAAATGGAGGCAAAGAGACAGGAGTTGGATGCAGGGAAACTTTATTGTGAACAGAGGGGCAGGAGAGGCTGGGAGAGAGACGGCGGGCAGGCCGCAGCCAGGCCGGGTGTCAGGGGCTGCAGGAGGCCAGGGCGGCTTGTGCAGAGCTCAACTTCTCCATGCTGGGCCGAGGCCGCCGTGGGTGTTTGGGGTGCGGGGCTGTGGTGGGTCTAGCAGGGCCCGCAGGTGTCCCAGAGCTTCTTGCTGTAGCGGGGCAGGACGCAAGGGCTGCAGGCGGGAGCAGCGTAGGCTCTGCCAAAGGTGCAGAGGCCCCCCGAGGCCTGGGTGGCGCCGGCGCCGTAGAGGCCGCCCAGCCCCAGGGAGCCGCCAAAGGCCGGTGCTCCGGAGGAGCCCACCACGGCTTGCTGCGGGAAGGAGCTGAGGATGGGGCCGGGGAAGGTGACCACCACGGGGGGCGGCTGGATGAAGGCTGAGGAGTCGGGACACTGGCGGGCGCACAGCTCGTTGCAGCTCTCAGCGATGGGCTGGGGCACAGCCACGCTGGTTTTGGGTGGGCACAGGTCGTAGCAGGACATCTTGGCGTGGGATGCGAGGGTGCTCTGCAAGAGAGGCCAGCGATGGTGGGAGAGCAGCAGAGGCCAGCAGCCGAGCCACAGATGGTTCGGGGCTGGAGCAGGGAGCTGTGAGCTGAAGCGCTCGCACACTTACCCTTGTCCCCGAGGAGGAGAAGGTGGCCAGGGCAGTGCTTGGCCGAGTCTGGCCCCAGCAGGGCTTTTATAGCAGCCCCAGCATTGCTCAGCTCCAGCTGGGCCAATCTGCTCAGGGGACACTCCCTGCTGCTGCTGCTGCTGCTGCTGCTGCTGCTGCTGCTGACAGCAGGGCTGTGCGGCCCCTGCCCCTCCCTGAGTCAGCATCCCCCAGGTGCCACCCCAGCACACCCCGCTGCCCAAGCCATCCTCTCCTTCCTGCCACGTGAGGGACTCAATTGCAGGGATGTCACCCAGAGTGGACTCCATGGACACCTGGAAGTGTTTGGGTGGTCTGGGGCAGGAGTGGAAGGACCAAGAACTTTGTGGGCATCTGTGCATCACTGGTCAGCGTGGGGGAGACAGAATCCATCTACTTTTTGCACTGCCCAGGGAGTTCTGCCAGGCTGAGCACAAAAACTCCTCGTGCCAGGCCTGAGATACATTGGGCAAGGAGCAGAGATGTCCATCTGGCCCAGGCTGATTCCAGCCCTGCCCCACCCCTTTGGAACATTAAGGATGTTCCTGGAGCCCATTCCTGGGTGACATCCCGGCTATCGAATGTCTGATGTGGCAGGAAGGAGAGGATGGCTTGGGCAGCGGGATGTGCTGGGGTGGCACCTGGGGGATGCTGACTCAAGGAGGGGCAGGGGCCACACAGCCCTGCTGTCAGCAGCAGCAGCAGCAGCAGCAGCAGCAGCAGCAGGGAGTGTCCCCTGAGCAGGTTGGCCCGGCTGGAGCTGAGCAATGCTGGGGCTGCTATAAAAGCCCTGCTGGGGCCAGACTCGGCCAAGCACTGCCCTGGCCACCTTCTCCTCCTCGGGGACAAGGGTAAGTGTGTGAGCGCTTCTGCTCGCAGCTCCCTGCTCCAGCCCCGAACCCTCTGTGGCTCGGCCGCTGGCCTCTGCTGCTCTCCCACCATCGCTGGCCTCTCTTGCAGAGCACCCTCGCATCCCACGCCAAGATGTCCTGCTACGACCTGTGCCCACCCAAAACCAGCGTGGCTGTGCCCCAGCCCATCGCTGAGAGCTGCAACGAGCTGTGCGCCCGCCAGTGTCCCGACTCCTCAGCCTTCATCCAGCCGCCCCCCGTGGTGGTCACCTTCCCCGGCCCCATCCTCAGCTCCTTCCCGCAGCAAGCCGTGGTGGGCTCCTCCGGAGCACCGGCCTTTGGCGGCTCCCTGGGGCTGGGCGGCCTCTACGGCGCCGGCGCCACCCAGGCCTCGGGGGGCCTCTGCACCTTTGGCAGAGCCTACGCTGCTCCCGCCTGCAGCCCTTGCGTCCTGCCCCGCTACAGCAAGAAGCTCTGGGACACCTGCGGGCCCTGCTAGACCCACCACAGCCCCGCACCCCAAACACCCACGGCGGCCTCGGCCCAGCATGGAGAAGTTGAGCTCTGCACAAGCCGCCCTGGCCTCCTGCAGCCCCTGACACCCGGCCTGGCTGCGGCCTGCCCGCCGTCTCTCTCCCAGCCTCTCCTGCCCCTCTGTTCACAATAAAGTTTCCCTGCATCCAACTCCTGTCTCTTTGCCTCCTTTTCCGAAATCAGGACGACCCTGGGCATGGGGGAGTTCCAAGAGTGGGAGGGCAATTGCTGATCTACGGATGGTCCAGGAGAATGAAAAAGGCGGGGGAGTGGAAGGTAAAATAGAAAACAGACGGGTATAGTGGAGGTTAAACCTGAGAAGAAAATGTTATCAAAGGGGAAGTGGGAGAGTACGAAAGAGAACAGGGGGAAGGGGACAGGATAGGAGAAGGAGAAGGAGAAGGAGGAGAAGGAGAAGGAGAAGGAGCATCAAGGACTCTTCCTGAAGAAAGACAGATCCCCTGCTTGTAGGCCCGGAGACCACAGGCTTTTGCAGACCTGCACCCGTGCTGTCAAAGAGTGGAGTGGGCCCCAGAGCTGGGAGCCATTCAGGGGCAAAGGACCAGGGCTCCAAACCAGCCTCCAGCCCCTCTGTGCCACCATGGCTCTCCTAAAGGACCTGGGACTGAAATCAGAGGGACACCTCAGCCTCACCATGCCCTGTACATTGAATTTCCTTATCGTCAGCTCCTTCTCTTTCCATTTGTCTTTGTCTTCTTTATATTTCTCCTCACTCCTCATCATCTGTTTCCTCTTCTCCTTCTCCTTCCTCTTCTTCACCCAATCTTTTGTCCCCTTCTTCTCTTTCTGCATCTCCTAAGCAAACCCATTTGCATCATTCTCTCTCCTCCACTGCTATTTCCCCTTTGATTTCATTTTCTTCTCCACTTTAACCTCCACTGCCCACTTCCCCCTTCTATTTCACTTTCCCCTTCCCTGTCCCCTTCCATTTCCGATTCCCCCTGGCAATCCCAGGAACACCATTTCCCCTCCCACTCTTTGAACATGCCCAGCCCTGGGGTCCTCTTAAGTTGCGAAAAGGAGGCAAAGAGACAGGAGTTGGATGCAGGAAAACTTTATTGTGAACAGAGGGGCAGGAGAGGCTGGGAGAGAGACGGCGGGCAGGCCGCAGCCAGGCCGGGTGTCAGGGGCTGCAGGAGGCCAGGGCGGCTTGTGCAGAGCTCAACTTCTCCATGCTGGGCCGAGGCCGCCGTGGGTGTTTGGGGTGCGGGGCTGTGGTGGGTCTAGCAGGGCCCGCAGGTGTCCCAGAGCTTCTTGCTGTAGCGGGGCAGGACGCAAGGGCTGCAGGCGGGAGCAGCGTAGGCTCTGCCAAAGGTGCAGAGGCCCCCCGAGGCCTGGGTGGCGCCGGCGCCGTAGAGGCCGCCCAGCCCCAGGGAGCCGCCAAAGGCCGGTGCTCCGGAGGAGCCCACCACGGCTTGCTGCGGGAAGGAGCTGAGGATGGGGCCGGGGAAGGTGACCACCACGGGGGGCGGCTGGATCAAGGCTGAGGAGTCGGGACACTGGCGGGTGCACAGCTCGTTGCAGCTCTCAGCGATGGGCTGGGGCACAGCCACGCTGGTTTTGGGTGGGCACAGGTCGTAGCAGGACATCTTGGCGTGGGATGCGAGGGTGCTCTGCAAGAGAGGCCAGCGATGGTGGGAGAGCAGCAGAGGCCAGCGGCCGAGCCACAGAGGGTTCGGGGCTGGAGCAGGGAGCTGCGAGCTGAAGCGCTCGCACACTTACCCTTGTCCCCGAGGAGGAGAAGGTGGCCAGGGCAGTGCTTGGCCGAGTCTGGCCCCAGCAGGGCTTTTATAGCAGCCCCAGCATTGCTCAGTTCCAGCTGGGCCAATCTGCTCAGGGGACACTCCCTGCTGCTGCTGCTGCTGCTGCTGCTGCTGCTGCTGACAGCAGGGCTGTGCGGCCCCTGCCCCTCCCTGAGTCAGCATCCCCCAGGTGCCACCCCAGCACATCCCGCTGCCCAAGCCATCCTCTCCTTCCTGCCATGTCAGATCTTTGATATCAGGGATGTCACCCAGGAATGGGCTCCAGGAACAACGTTAATGGTCCAAAGGGGTGGGGTAGGGCTGGAATCAGCCTGGGCCAGATGGACATCTCTGCTCCTTGCCCAATGTTTCTCAGGCCTGACACAAGGATTCTTTGTGCTCAGCCTGGCAGAACTGCCTGGGCAGTGCCAAGAAATAAATGAATTCTGCCTCTCCCACGCTGACCAGTGATGCACAGATCCCCACAAAGTTCTTGGTCCTTCCACTCCTGTCCCAGACCACCCAAATACTTCCAGGTGTCCATGGAGTCCACTCTGGGTGACATCCCTGCTATTGAGTCCCTCACGTGGCAGGAAGGACAGGATGGCTTGGGCAGCGGGATGTGCTGGGGTGGCACCTGGGGGATGCTGACTCAGGGAGGGGCAGGGGCCGCACAGCCCTGCTGTCAGCAGCAGCAGCAGCAGCAGCAGCAGCAGCAGCAGGGAGTGTCCCCTGAGCAGATTGGCCCAGCTGGAACTGAGCAATGCTGGGGCTGCTATAAAAGCCCTGCTGGGGCCAGACTCGGCCAAGCACTGCCCTGGCCACCTTCTCCTCCTCGGGGACAAGGGTAAGTGTGTGAGCGCTTCAGCTCGCAGCTCCCTGCTCCAGCCCCGAACCCTCTGTGGCTCGGCCGCTGGCCTCTGCTGCTCTCCCACCATCGCTGGCCTCTCTTGCAGAGCACCCTCGCATCCCACGCCAAGATGTCCTGCTACGACCTGTGCCCACCCAAAACCAGCGTGGCTGTGCCCCAGCCCATCGCTGAGAGCTGCAACGAGCTGTGCGCCCGCCAGTGTCCCGACTCCTCAGCCTTCATCCAGCCGCCCCCCGTGGTGGTCACCTTCCCCGGCCCCATCCTCAGCTCCTTCCCGCAGCAAGCCGTGGTGGGCTCCTCCGGAGCACCGGCCTTTGGCGGCTCCCTGGGGCTGGGCGGCCTCTACGGCGCCGGCGCCACCCAGGCCTCGGGGGGCCTCTGCACCTTTGGCAGAGCCTACGCTGCTCCCGCCTGCAGCCCTTGCGTCCTGCCCCGCTACAGCAAGAAGCTCTGGGACACCTGCGGGCCCTGCTAGACTCAACTCCCAAGCCTGTTTTATCTGTCAGAAACAGAGAAATCTTGAATTTATTTGTCCCAATTTTTGCAGCCATTCATCTTTCCTTTAAACCTTTTCTTTCACGATTCTTTTTATTCTTCTTTTTCTCCAGTTTGAAGATCTCACCCTTAGTGTTCTCTTTTGTAAATTCTCTATTACAGTTTCAGTTTTCTTTCCGTCGGTTTGATCTTTCTTTTTTATGTCTTTTATATCAACCTCATGTCATATTTGCTTTTATTTAACTCTGCTTGTTGACAACTTCATGACTTTAAATTTTTGGCTTCATTTTTTCAATTCTCTTTGTGCCTCTTCTTTTCCCATCCTGTCCTTTGTATTCTCTGTGTGATTTATTCAAGTTGTTCCTGCAATAAATCTTTTATGCATCAAATTTTTCTGTTGTTTTCATCTCTTTTTATTTTATATGATGATGACTATTCACTTGAGGTTTTACCTGCTTGTAACAGAACTGTTCAACTTCACCATTTCTGGTTGCTTAAAGCTCTGGAGGGCCACTGAAAAGGGCCTGGGAGCCACTCTGAGAGGAGCAGTCTGCCCTGGATGACACAAAAGGGAAAGTAAGAGCAGGGCAGGGCCAGGTTTGCCCAAACCCAGCGGCTATGAACAATCTGATCAGGGCTGAGGTTCCTGGCAGCTCCTCCCTGCTTTGACTGATGCTGTTACTCAGCCCTGGGATATGCAAGGCCCATTAAAACAACAAAACAGGGAGCAGAGATCATTACCCAGTGCTTCCAAAGTGCTCTCACAGTCCTTGTTCCTCAGAGGCTCGAGAAAATCTGCAAATAGTGAGGGGTTTCCCTCACAAGAACCCCCAAAATACCTTTTGTAGTTCAGAGTGCGCTTATTTTTAATACAAAGTTGAGAGAGGCAATCACGGACTCATGGAAGCATTTGTGTGGAAAGGGATCCTAAAATCATCTTGTTCCACACCCTGCCATGGGCAGGCAACCTTCCACTACCCCAGGTTGCTCCAAGCCCTGTGCAGCCTGGCCTTGACACTTCCAGGGATGGGGCATCCATGGAATCACCTGTGCCAGGGCTTCCCCACGCTCACAGGGAAGAATTTATTCCCAATATCCCATCTAAACCTCCTCCTTGTCAGTTTGAACCCGTTCCCCCTTGTCCTGGCACTCCATCCTTTGGGAGAAGTCTCTCCCCACGTTCCTTGTAGCCCCTTCAGGTCCTGCAAGGCCACAGTTGGGTCACCCCAAAGCTTCCCCTTCTCCAAACAACAATCCCAGCTCCCCCAGCCCCCAGAGCTGCTCCATCCCTCGGATCCCATCCTGGAGCCTCCTCTGGACTCTCTCCAGCAGCTCCACGTCCTCCCTGTGCCACGTCCTAGGGCTGGGGCAGCTCTGCAGGTGGAGTCTCACCTGAGTGGGGTGGAGGTGCAGAATCCCCCCCTCCCCTGCTGCCCACGGGGCCTTTGATACAGCCCAGGAATAATCAAGGAGTTGGATTTGAAGGGAGTTTGTGCCCTGAGCCAGGGATGAGGCACAGCTTGTTCTGACTGTGAGATTTATGTAAAATACATCTCAAGGCAAGGAAGACACCCCCAGGCTGGGAGATGTGGGAACCACTCAATCCCTTTCTGTGGTTGGAGAATCTTGTTTTCCTTCCCCTGCAGCAAATACTGGGAAATTTGTCGGGGTAACAAACAAAACACAGACCTAAACCTAAATCCTTTATCACTTGCAGAGAAAATGAAAATATTGGGGTGAACATGGACCACAACAACAAATCTTCAGTGTAGGAATTAAGAGCAGATACTTCATCTCTGGGGGGATTTCTCAGGAATGACAAGAAGGGTCTCTAAAATGCACTGGATACAGGTAAAAACCTAAAAGTTAGAATAAAAGATACTGGCTGTTCTCTGAAAAATCACAGAAAAAGGGCAAATAATCACAAATGTTTCTTTTTTTATGGAAAGTATAGTTTGAAATAAGACAAATACAGCAAAGGTGGCATCTTAAACTCACAGAGGATTCAACCACAGATATTGAAAGGATTTTTTTGAAGAAAGAAAAGAAGAGCTGCATTAATTATTAACCCTTGACTTCCAATGGCACAAATCACGATTTAATTAAAGTAATGGCAGGCACCACCTTGTTTCCTGCACATTAAAGCAGGTGGGGTTGTGTAAGAGTGAAATGTCTAAATCACTCATGTCATACAACAGCAAACATTAGCTGGGTTGAACAGCAGATAATGAATGTTTGTGAAATCATTACAAAGTATTTTTCTCAAGAAGGCCCAGAACATGCTTGGTAAGAGATTACACTCACAACATTAAAGAAAAACCTTGATCTGCCTCTTTGATATTTCCTCAAAATTGGACCTTTGTGAATCACAGGACTTGATACGGGAACATTCAGCACCACAGACCCTTTTAAAACTGAATTCCATTTCCCACTGAGACTTTTTTAGTTAAACAAAGTGATTTTTATGTGGGATTGATTCCAAACCTTCCTCTCAATGGAAAACTATTGGGGAATTGCTGAGTGTCCTGGACGATCTCAGCAGATATTCATGACCCCTTAAATCCATCTCAGACCAACAAGGTGTCTTTAATTAGGGCGGGAAAAGACATTTATTCCTGGGTAGCTCTGGAATAAGATGTTTTCTGCTTCTAATTAATTTATCAGATAATTTTAAAGGGCTGTTAAGGAAAAATGTCCATGTCAGCCAAAGACGAGTCTTACAAAATCTCGGCGCAGACAAGCTCATGACAAGGTTGTAAAGGAAGAAGCAACATGTGGAGTCAGCTTAATGAACATGGTAATTCCAGTGAGGTCACTCTAATGATGCCAGGAGTTGCCAGCACCAATTAAGACCCAAGATTAAAGAAATCAGGATGGTGAAACGCCGACATCACACGATAGGAGAATGTGAATGAAATCAGAACTGCCACAAACTCCAAACTTTCGTGACTCAAGCTGGTAAACAATTTCTTTTAGGCAGAACCCCCAGCCCAAGCGAGATTCCAGCCCCTCAGGAATGTTGGGATCCTCTATATAAGCTCCAGTGTCTGGGTTCATCCAGACGCTTCTCGCAGCTCATTCGCCTTGTGAAGCTTGGTGAGTATGAATGTTTAATTTCTTTCTATTTATTTAAACAGAGCCTGTACCAGAGCAGTTGTAGAATATTCCTTTAGGAATGCTGAGATTTAGAACAGCTTTACACCATTTCTGTCTGGCATTACTCTTAATGAAACCAGTGGGAAATGTAGGATTTGGAAGTCTGAGTATGAGCACAGAAACTGAGAAATTTGAGTGTTCCAAGCCAATTAGCAGCTTTAAAAAGGCATAGATTAAAACATTTATTTCAGATGATTATCTTAGTATTTTATAAAATTCAAGACAAGAATTGAGACCCTTTTCAGGTGGGTTCAGTGACATTCTGAGAGTCATAATAAACCCTCCTATTTCAAGCAAAGCTGCATCTAGATCAGGGCTATTTCCCCACTTTGGGGAAGTTTGTGGGACATGGGACTGAGGTTTTTATATTCTTCAGGGAGTGCATTTCCAGGAGCTGAAAGACGATAATGTGGGGCCAGAACAAAGACCAGTCTGTGGGGTCTAGTCATTCTGGGGATGGTTTTACACAGGCAGGAATTTTTGATCAAGGTGCTTATTGGGTGCTCACCATGTTGATCAAGGCTGAACATAAAACACAACACAGTGATTTTGAAAATTTCTCTCTAAACTTTCTGCTTTTTATAGTTTAAAGTTCCCCGCTTGTGGCAAACCAACTCTCACCCCACGCCAAGATGTCCTGCTACGACCTGTGCCCACCCAAAACCAGCGTGGCTGTGCCCCAGCCCATCGCTGAGAGCTGCAACGAGCTGTGCGCCCGCCAGTGTCCCGACTCCTCAGCCTTCATCCAGCCGCCCCCCGTGGTGGTCACCTTCCCCGGCCCCATCCTCAGCTCCTTCCCGCAGCAAGCCGTGGTGGGCTCCTCCGGAGCACCGGCCTTTGGCGGCTCCCTGGGGCTGGGCGGCCTCTACGGCGCCGGCGCCACCCAGGCCTCGGGGGGCCTCTGCACCTTTGGCAGAGCCTACGCTGCTCCCGCCTGCAGCCCTTGCGTCCTGCCCCGCTACAGCAAGAAGCTCTGGGACACCTGCGGGCCCTGCTAGACCCACCACAGCCCCGCACCCCAAACACCCACGGCGGCCTCGGCCCAGCATGGAGAAGTTGAGCTCTGCACAAGCCGCCCTGGCCTCCTGCAGCCCCTGACACCCGGCCTGGCTGCGGCCTGCCCGCCGTCTCTCTCCCAGCCTCTCCTGCCCCTCTGTTCACAATAAAGTTTTCCTGCATACAAGTTGTGTCTCTTTGCCTCTTTTTCCCAAAGACCCAAGGGCCTTGGCCAGCTGAGGAACTCCAGGCACTTCCTCCCTGTGCAAGAGTGAATATTGCCCCCAGAGGAAAATAAAGAACAAATGAAAACCAGAGAGGCTTTTGTGCAACACAAACAGGGGTTTATTGTCAGAGAGAAGAGCAGCAGTGGAGCACAGGGAATCCAGGCAATCGCAGGGGCAGCAGGGGATGCAGGACTCCTGCTCTGGGAGCAGGGCCTCGCTCAAGACCAGGATACAGCAAGGGGATGGAGGGCTCAGGGCATTCCCGAGGGGATGGGGAGCTCAGGGTATCCCGAGGGGATGGAGGGCTCAGGGTATCCCGAGGGGATGGGGAGCTCAGGGCATTCCCGAGGGGATGGAGGGCTCAGGGCATTCCCGAGGGGATGGGGAGCTCAGGGTATCCCGAGGGGATGGAGGGCTCAGGGCACACCTGGCACAGGAGCTCCTGCCCGGTGTCCCCATGGCCCGGGCTGAGCTCCAGGGCTGCCACTGCCCCTGGGGGCTGCCACTGCCAGGGGGGCTTTAGAAAACCCCACAGCTCCCTCGGCGGGACCTGCCCCATCTCTGGAAGCCAGGCAGGGAATAGCCCAGGCCCCGGGAGGAGAAGCCGGAGCTGCAGGACCTCCCGCCATTGCCAAAGGAGCCCCCATAGCCCCCGAGGGAGCCCCCATAGCCAATGTCACCTCCATAACCCAGGGAACGGCCGTAGCCAAGGGAGCCCCCATATCCAAGGGAGTCCCCATAGCCCTGGGAGCCCCCATAGCCCCCACAGCTTCCCAGGCCAAAGGAGCCCCCATAGCCCCGGGAGCCCCCATATCCAAGGGAGCCCCCATAGCCCTGGGAGCCCTCATAGCCCTGGGAGCCCCCATAGCCTGAGAAGCCCTCATAGCCCAGGGAACCTCCATAACCTCCAGAGCCAAAGGAGCCCCCATAGCCTGAGGAGCCCCCATAGCCCAGGGAGCCCCTGTAACCCCCATAACCTCCCAGCCCAAAGGAGCTCCCATAGCCCTGGGAGCTCCGGGAACTGAAGGAACGCCCCAGCCAGGCTGGGCCCAACGATGCCACAACGCTCTCCTGAGGGAAGGTGCTGAGGATGGGGCCTGGGATGGTCACCACCACGGGTGGGGGCTGGATCAGGGCTCTGGAGTCAGGGCACTGCTGCACACACGGCTCGTTGACGCTCTCGGTGATGGGCTGAGGGCAGCTCACCCCACAGGACTCACTGGAGCAGGACATTCTGCTGTGCTGGGAGGCTGCAACACACACCAGGAAACAGATTTCAGATCCTGAAATTTGCACCTGACTCTGCCTGTGCTTTCCAATGGAAATTTTGAGGGCTCAGAGTTCATTGCCTTCCAAATCTGACCTTTATCTGACCACAAAAATCACCTTCTAGACTCTGCTGTCAGGATCCCTGAGATGTCACTCACAGATGAAGACGTCTGGTGTAATCTCTGGTGATTCCTACACTAATTATACCGTGACAAGTCTCCTTTCATCTCTTTATAAATTTATTAAGAGCAGCTGAAATCTAGCAATGTATCTACAGCACGTTAAGAAGTTTCAGATACAAACCAGCAGTTTTTATTGTTTCATATTCCTTCCCAAGTAGCCCTCAGCTTCCAAACCAGAAAATTTACCCTTCTGGAAGAAATATTCTCACAAGGTGGGAATGATCACTCAAATACTTTTAAATTTTATAGTCACGCACTGGGAATGCGTGACTGGGAAATGGTTATTCCCGGTGGCATGGTAAGAATTTACCGTTTATTCTCTAACAGCCTTCTGAGACCCACGGTTTTTTAATCTACCAATCCATAACATTAATGAATTGGATGGGAAAAAAGGATAGAGAAGGATAGAGGAGTTCAAATTGGTCTTACCCTGTTCACCAAGGCGAATAACTCGGGAGATGTGGATGGAGAGGCTCCGAGTCGCGACAGCTTTTATACATTTCCCAAAGTGCTTACAGGGACGAAACACCCTCCGTGCCTCAGGTCCCACAGAGCAGCAAAACAACCCTCACATGGAGGGATTTAATTCTGCTGGCTTTGCACTGCCACTCCCCACGCGCAAAAATGGGCGTGAGACGATGTCAGGACAGACTTGAGGGCATCGAGCTGGTGAATGATGAGATAGTAATCCCCATCATGAGCATTGGCTTTAGGTTCGATGAGCTCAAATTAATTAATTTATCTGTCTTTTTGAAACGGTGGTTTTTAAGTGAATCCTGTGAAAATCCACAGAAGCTGCACAAAAAGAGGGAAATAGGTATCAAAAAAGAAAGAGAATATCAATTATCTCCAAATGCTTGAGAAACATGAGGGGGTTTAAGATCTGTTTGCAGCTCAAACACCACTAATTACTCGTGAATTCCAAGGTGGGTTCCATTGTGCCATTCCCTGCTGGCTTTGGAATGTCATGGAGGCAGGGACACTTCGAGGATGTTCCAGATCCTTCCAGGACGATGAGAGGCTTTATGAACACTCACTGGAAACTCGTATTTGGTGTGTTAGACACGAGCACAGAAATGTCAGCACCCAAAGCTTGGGCAGGAGCGCCGATTGAGAGATGTGTGAGCTGAGGGCTCTGTGTCATGAGGTGCAACTTCACAGACAAAACATTTCCAGGTGAGAGTCCAAGAGTAGAGATTTTAGAACAGCAGTCTGACACCACTTTTTGCAGAACATCGATAGTTAAGCCTGAAAATTCAGGTAATTTGCAATTAGGTTCTGTTTTCTCTCCTAAAATTTAAGGCATTTCAGCAAAATGCTGCCTCATACATTAAGAAGAAGCTGCATTCAATAGTCCAGACCATGGACTTGTCATAATCACCCACAACGCATTAACACTTAATAAAATAAAGAATTTCATATCAGGAGTGAAAATCAAATCATTGCCAGCATGGAAATTATTAATTAGAGGCTGATCAGGGAATCAAGAGGAGTGACATTGGTTGGCGTATTTTTAAATTATGCTGTTTCATAACAACGAGCTCCTAACTCAGAATAAATCCTCATAACTCCTGGCCCTCATTTAATAGGATAATAACAGAAATTGCAAGCACTGACTATTAATGAGTATTTGTGAGGCAGCTTAAAGTCATTATCTCCAGGTACCTCTCATTATTATCAGCAAATCCTGATGACACTTCACAAGCAGAGCTATTTTACAATTTAGAAGTAATTTATTGCCTCTCTTTTGCAATATTGTAAAATTAGAAAACAATTGCAAGACGAAAGAAAAGAAATAACTGCAGGATGTCCCAGACTCATCCTAATAAAATTTATTTTTATTTTAATACTACTTTATTAAATTCTCTCTTTTTCTATAGTGCTTGGTACTTTGGGGGTGGGGGAAAGACAATCATGGTTTTTAATGTGTTTCTAACTGAACTTCTGGAAGTAGAGATTTCAAATTAAATACTGACAAGTTTGGAATTACCTCCAGGCCAAGGCCTATTCTGGCTGTACCAATTTCTGCCTCTTTGGGGGCAACTTTTATAGATCCCTACTCAGCTACAAGGAGAATTTGTGTCCTCTCAGAGCCAAAATTTTAGGTCCAGTTGGGTGACCTTCACCTGGTGAAGGTGGGATCACAAAGGGCTTCACACCATGGAAGTACTTCCTTGACCGTTAAAATGTCCCATTAAAATGGGACTAAAGCAGGACTGGCTTTAATCGATGTCTCCGTGACCACCCTTCAGCTGCAAGTTCCTCAGAGCCCCTCAAGTTGCCCTCAGAGGGAGCTGATTGCCATCACCTGTTGCATCATACCCACACGAGTTTGGGAGGGACAGTGCTGAGGTGACAGAATCGAGCACCCACTATCGCGTTGGTTTTGTAATAAATGAGGATGAGAGGCACAAAGGGTGGCTTTGAGGAGGATATAAAAGCTCAGATCACCCTCAGCCGTTCATCCACTGCTCTTGTTCCCATCCCTGCAGCGAACAAGGTAAGTGGGGTCACTCATCCTCTTAAATCTGAATTGCTACATAAAGTCGATGGGTCTTTTTTTCTGTTCCTCTTGGCTTCTGTCTCGCTGGTCTTAAACTTTTGAGTGAATCTTTGCCACAGGTTGCTACAGATTTATTTCATTTATCCATCACAGAATTTCTGCTCGTAAGGATGATCATGGTGAGAGGAAGGTTAAAAGTGGAGTTGATACAAGAGTGAGATTTCTTTGACAGCATCTTTGAATTTATCTGTTTCCCTCTGATATTTCAGACACAGAGCCAATGCTTAATAATTTTAATTCATCTCCTCTCAGCCAATTTAGCTTAGAAGTCCTTTCTGGTATGTGTTGCAGCCTTCCAGCACAGCAGAATGTCCTGCTCCAGTGAGTCCTGTGGGGTGAGCTGCCCTCAGCCCATCGCCGAGAGCATCAACAAGCCGTGTGTGCAGCAGTGCCCTGACTCCAGAGCCCTGATCCAGCCCCCGCCCGTGGTGGTGACCATCCCAGGCCCCATCCTCAGCACCTTCCCTCAGGAGAGCGTTGTGGCATCGTCAGGCCCAGCCTGGTTGGGGCGTTCCTTCAGTTCCCGGAGCTCCCAGGGCTATGGGAGCTCCTTTGGGCTGGGAGGTTATGGGGGTTACAGGGGCTATGGGGGCTCCTCAGGCTATGGGGGCTCCTTTGGCTCTGGAGGTTATGGGGGCTCCCGGGGCAACTGGGGCTCCTTTGGGTGGGGACCTTATGGAGATTCCCAGGGTTATGGGGGCTCCTTTGGGTTGGGGGGGTCCCGTGGTTATAGAGGCTACTTTGGGTTAGGAGGTTATGGGGGCTATGGGGGTTATGGAAGCTCCCTTGGATATGGGGGCTCCCGGGGCTATGAGGGCTTCTCAGGCTATGGGGGCTCCCAGGGCTATGGGGGCTCCCAGGGCTATGGGGACTCCCTTGGATATGGGGGCTCCCTTGGCTACGGCCGTTCCCTGGGTTATGGAGGTGACATTGGCTATGGGGGCTCCCTCGGGGGCTATGGGGGCTCCTTTGGCAATGGCGGGAGGTCCTGCAGCTCCGGCTTCTCCTCCCGGGGCCTGGGCTATTCCCTGCCTGGCTTCCAGAGATGGGGCAGGTCCCGCCGAGGGAGCTGTGGGGTTTTCTAAAGCCCCCCTGGCAGTGGCAGTCCCCAGGGGCAGTGGCAGCCCTGGAGCTCAGCCCGGGCCATGGGGACACCGGGCAGGAGCTCCTGTGCCAGGTGTGCCCTGAGCCCTCCATCCCCTCGGGATACCCTGAGCTCCCCATCCCCTCGGGAATGCCCTGAGCCCTCCATCCCCTCGGGATACCCTGAGCCCTCCATCCCCTCGGGAATGCCCTGAGCCCTCCATCCCCTCGGGATACCCTGAGCTCCCCATCCCCTCGGGATACCCTGAGCCCTCCATCCCCTCAGGAATGGCCTGAGCTCCCCATCCCCTCGGGAATGCCCTGAGCCCTCCATCCCCTTGCTGTATCCTGGTCTTGAGCGAGGCCCTGCTCCCAGAGCAGGAGTCCTGCATCCCCTACTGCCCCTGCGATTGCCTGGATTCCCTGTGCTCCACTGCTGCTCTTCTCTCTGACAATAAACCCCTGTTTGTGTTGCACAAAAGCCTCTCTGGTTTTCATTTGTTCTTTATTTTCCTCCGGGAGCAAAACTCCCCAGGGTGCTGAGGGAGCCTTTTCAAAGGATCTGCCCTTGCTGCATGTCTTTAAAATGTGGAATGGGAGTTTAATTGGGGTACTCAACACGATGTTGAGGAATGTTTGTTTAGCAATTTAGCCGTCATTATCTTCCCCGAGGTTCTGAGTAATTGTTCTTGCTCTGAGGATTTCTGGTGGCACCCGAAAGGCTCCTCAATCACCACATCATTTAGCAAGCAATTAAAACATAATTGCAGCCTTTCTAAACTAGCAAGACAACAAAGGAAGAACCAGGCCTAAGTTTTTATTTTATTTGTTGGGTTTTAAATGTTCTGCCTGGGTTTGTTCAACCTGAAGAGGAGAAGACTTGGGGTGACCTAATTTCACCTTCCAGTGTCTGAAGGAGCCCACCAGAAATGTGGGAAGAAACTGTTTCCAAAGCCCTGGAGTGACAGGACAAGGGGAAATGGGTTCAAATTAATGGAGAGGATGTTTAGATGGGATATTGGGAGCAAATTCCTCCCTGCTTTGTCTGTAAAGCAGCTTTAGCTTTCCCACCTCTTTCCCTCCCTTTGTTGTTAGCCAGGGGTGATTATTTCAAATTGTTCTTCCAGAAATGAGACAAAGGGAAAATATTCCCTACCAAAAAAAAAAGGATATTATTCATTGCTTATATTTATCTGTGAATATTTAAGTCCTCAGTAATTAGCGTGGTCTAACTTAAATGCAGATCTGCCTGGTACTCACAATTTTTGCACAGGCAAATTTCTCCCAGAGAAGGCTCCAAAGAGGAAGAGCGAGAAGGAACATTGCAAACCACAAATTGTGATGCACCATCTATTTAATGAGCAAGAAGTGGAATTTAAAAAAAAATGTACAGCGTAAGAAAGCAGAAGGGTTGAATATGGATTAAAATTAATCACCCATTTCAAGGCAGTGCTTTACAGCTGGACACCCAGCAACAATCGAGTGACATTTTTCACCTCCCTGATACCACAGAAAGGCATCGAATCAGAAATGCCAAGCTCCTGCAGCCCCATGAGCTCAGGGCAAAGCTGCGGGGGGTCAGCAAGCGAGTGGGCACGGGCTCAGTCCTGCATCCGGATCGCGCTTTCCGTCTCCTGGTTGTTCCTTCCCGGCTGTCCCAAGGCTTCCTCAGGGCCCACAGCGGTTGGTGCGCCGGTAGGACCTCCCATAAAGGCCCCCCAGACCAGAATATCCCACGCTTCCGAGCCCTGAGGAGCTGCCCGAGGAGATGGGGACCCCCCCGGCACTCAGAGCATCCCCGACAGCCGCGGACGCCGAGGATCCCACGGTGGTGTTCTGGGGGAAGGAGCTGAGGATGGGCCCGGGCAGGGTGACCACCACAGGTGAGGGCTGGATCACGTAGGTGGAGTCCTGGCACTGCCGGACGCAGGGCTCATTGCAGCTGTTGGCCAGCGGGGTGGGGCCGCAGGAGGTTGGGGCACAGAGGTCGTAGCAGGACATGGCTGTGGGGTGCGAGTCTGGAACACAGGGAAGAAGGGAATACAAGGAACAGCTTGTAATTAGTCACGTAATTAAGCTGCTACGGTGATGGAGAGCACAAAGGACTACGTGGAGAATGGAGTAAAGGGTTGGTCTTGGCTTGAAAGGAGATTTCAGTAAAGCCCAAACCTCTCCACACTACAAAGGGCAGCTCCACCTCCTCCTGAGCAGCTCTGAGAGCTCCTTTCCCACCACACTCCTCCTGCAGCTCTGAAATAAGTGGGGAAGTGAGGACCAGGCTGTCAGAAAAGCAGGGGAAAGCTTTGCCCCAAAAGAGAGGGAAAAATAAACAATTCCTCAGCAAGTAAAAGTGAGGAGCAGAAATTTCACCATGAGAGAGGTGAGGCCCCAGCACAGGTTGCTCTGAGCAAGGGAGTTCAGGGAATTTCCCTCTGGAGACACTCAGACCCTCCTGCCCTGGAGTCTCCCTCTCCGGAGTCGTTCCAAACCCACTTGGAGTCTTTCCTGGGTCACCTGCTCCGGCTGACCCGGGGGATGGACTGGGAGATCTCCAGAGGTCCCTTCCAACCCCAAATGTTTTGTGATTCCATTCTGAGAGCCGAAACCTCTGCAGGGATTCCCCACATCCACTCCCAGATGCTGAGCAATGGCCAGGCAGAGGTTGGAACCCCTTGGAACCAAAAGATTTGGGTGACGCAAATGCCAAACGAGGCCGAATCCGGGGTCAGAGCACGAACAACCTCCACCCCTTCACAGAATGTCCCTCCCTGGAGAAAAAGCTGCTTCGAGGCCTCCCCCACAATTTTAAAGGGCACAAACCTTGCACTGCTACAGACAAACAGTAGAAAAAGAAAATACAAGACCAACAACAATGCAGGACATGGAAAAGTAGGAAACAGATCAAGACTTACCCTTTTCTCCAAGGAGAATAAAACAGGAGTGATTTTAGCTCCTCTGACCGGGCTGGTTTTATACCAGCCCAGAGAGCCCGAGGACCTGAGACACAAATTGTGCTTGTAGCCCATTACCAGGCAATTGCTAACGATTCCTCATATGCAAAATACCCCCGGCAGGGGATTTACTTTTCCCCTCTGTTTGTGTTTCTTGCCTGGATTTCATTTCCTCCCTGTAATGTATGCATTCCTCTGGAGAGGTTTCTTTTATCCTCAAATCTTACAAGACTGGTTAATTCCCAGTCAGAAGCTGAATCATCTGGGTTACTCAGGAAATTATTTTGCATCCTAAGGAACCATGACACAGATGAATAAAACCATCAGGAAAGATGCAGTGAACTTCCCTGTGAAATCCCTTTGCCTCTGCATGGAGGGCATAAGTTTTTGGCACATCTTGCTCTGAAAAGGGCAGAAAATTTCTGTTTCTGCCTCAGAATTTTGCCCAATTCCTCTCAAACAGAGGAAATAAAGGAAATAACTTTATTACTGAAAGCATTTAGAGCTGATCAAACTCCACCACTCTCAAAGGTATTGGGAAATGGATTATTTGAGGGAATAGATTTTATTTTCTTGACTCAGCAGAGAGGATGAAAGAGGATCAGCAGCCTGATCTATTCCTTTAATATCAAAGCACTCCACTTTGATGGAATCTGAGACACAATTTGGGAACTGAGTGTCCAAGTCCTTCATCTCAGGAGTCTCCAGGTTGGGTTTTCTCCCTCCATCAAACTCCAGGACAACAATTGAGGTCAAATGGAGGACGGCTGGGAATTTGAGGCTGCTCAGAGGCACTCAAAGCCTTGCCCAAGCTCATCTTTGGGGTCATCAAAGACACCAAACCCTTTTACATCTGCCACTAAATTATTACTTTCCCCTGCTAGGCCTTGCACCATTATGCAAAATTGTTCCCCAAATTAATAGCAGTTACTTAGAGACGTTTGTAATGTTCTTGTTCCTTTTTTTCCTCTTTGAAAGCCAATCCTGGCTTTCACTTTGCACGTCTCAAAGAGCACCTCAGTGTGCAGCAATTCCAGTTCCTTTTCAAAGGCAATTTCCAGATTAAAAAGTTATTGCAGACAATGCAGGAGCAGACTGAAGGGCAGGGCTGAGCATTCCAGTCCCTCCTCATGTTTAATCTCCCAGGCAGAGACAGGCAAATCAGTCCTGAGCTGGGAGTATCTTCCCCAACATCTCCTGGGAAAGAAACCCTGGTTGGAGACTTTTGAAGAACAAAAGTGTTCCAAGTTCCCAAAACATTTCCCTCGACCACTCAGACATGCAAATGGGGAGTGAGCAGCAAATGGACAGGGATGGACTCTTTGAACATGACCAGGGGTTCAAATGGGTGGCCAAGGTTCCTGATGGATGTCACGAACTTCCTCACCAGCTCCAGCTCTTCTTGAGCTTGCCCTTGAAATACAAATCAGAATTTGCACAATTTCAGCCATGAGTCACTAGATGTCCCCAGTTCGGGATGACCCCCACCAGTGACACGATGGATGGAAACTCTCCTGGCCTTTAAGCTTGACCAGACTTTCCCAGTGTTCTCACTGCACACAGAAATGGTAAAGAATTGGTTGCCCAGAGCAGCTGTGGCTGCCCCATCTCTGGAAATGTCCAAGGCCAGGTTGGACGGGGCTTGGAGCACCCTGGGAGAGTGGAAGTTGTCCCTGCCTGTGGTTTAGATGATTTTTAAGGCCCCTTCCCACCCAAACCATTCCCTGATTCTCTGACATTCCTTTATAACAATAACTAACTATTGACTCTAAGAGTGTAGTTTGAAAGCCAACTCATCAAAAACCACAGAGAAGATAAAAAGAGCCCCAATTCTACTTCCTAAGTCCCACTTGTCTGGCTGGCTCCATCCTCCCCTCCCTGGAGCCGAAAGCTTCAGGATGTTGCTCATTGGAATATTACAAGAAGCAGCGATCCAAAATCTCCTGGGTGCTTATCAAGGCTGAAATTGCACACTCAGGACTCCAATTAAAACTCTCGCTGCCGCGGCAGGGGCTGCTCCCAGGTGTGTGCCCAAAATGCCAGAGAGAAGAGCCAATTCCTAAACAAATCGGATTTTGACTCATCCCCACTTTGGAAGGTGGAGTTGGCATGATGGAGTCGGGAATATTTAATGGATGCAAACGGAGGAGATGAAAGCGGCCTCGTGGATCGTGGGTTTCATCCGTGGCCAGGATAAACCCCTAATAAACATAAACCAATTTCCCTGCTGGGAACCCAGCCAAATGCAAAGCAAACCAACAATTCCTGCAGGGACTGCTTAATAAAGGTGCAGGAATGGCTCAGATCCTCCAGGCAGCCCCAGAAAGCCATAAAAGCTCTCCAGAGCCTTCCTGCCTCTTCCCTACTCCCTGTAAACCCAGGAGATGCTGCAGCTCTGGCTTCAGCTTTTCAGAATTCGGTGTTGAAATGGATTTTCACTGACAGCAAATATTTCAGGGGACTGCGAAAACATCTCGTGGGTTTATTTTTATTTCTGTGGGACCAAGTTGTTCCAGCTCTTCAGAGAAAATTCTTCCCTGTGAAAAACATTCTGTCTAACACAAAAATCCCACTCATTTTCTGCAGCACTGAATATATCACTTTCTAATTGACTGCAAACCCAGCCACATTTCCCTTTTTTCCTCAGAATTGTGCTTTACTTGTTGCCGCACCACATTTTAACCCAAAAACAACGTTTGTGACAGGAATGAAGGGGGGAAGTGACGCTTGGGGATTGTCTTTTATTTTGTTTTGTAAAGCTTGCTGCATATCAGATGCTCGTGATGTGATTTCCGAATGCTTGGAGGAAACACCCCAAATTTGAGGGGAGTTTTTTTGCAATCTGGGAAGGAGTTTGGTTCAATTAATGAGAAGGGAATTGAAAGGGTAAAGGAAATTAATATTGTCATGAGGAATATCCACCTTAACATGTCCAAGGCACCTTCTCAGCAGTGCCTCAGTCACAACCCTTTGGAGCCATTGACTTTTTGGAATTCATCACCTTTGGTCAGGGAACAGCTTCGGCTGAGATGGCAAAAAATATTAAATTAAGCATTTAATCCAGACCAAGCTCCTCCTGTAATAGAACATCAAACTGCCAACTTTCCACTGTCTTTTGTTGTTTATTAAGGAAACCTCTTCCTTAAAATTAATAATTCTTTTGTTTACCTCCTTTAATTTCGTTCCACTAATGACTGCAGTCAGTACAACCTCATCAACATCTTTAATTACAGTTCAGCCTCAGTCTGGACAGGCAGACAAAGACTACAAGCAAGACTTTTCAGAGATATCAGGAGTTTTATGGGCTGACAGGAGACTGAGTCATCCAGAGCCTTCAGGGGAAGCTTTCCAAACCTTCTTCCTTCAGGGAGCAAAGCTCTGGTGTCTAAACAGCACCTTGATCCCAGCACAGACAGTCCAGGAGGAGTAAAGCAGTGCCTGATAAAGCTCAGCTCTGCCAGACACAACCGCTTAAGAAAACACCCTAAGAAATGGTTAGAACTAAAAATTCTTTAAATTTTACTCCTTTCATCTCTTTATCCCAGACTTGTTTCCCATCTCCTGTCCCAGACTTGTTTCCCAACCCAGCAAATTCCAAAGGCTCATTCCCCTGCAGGAGTACTTCCCGTCCTTCTCTGCGTCCCCTCCCAGACTCGCCAGGGGCTGAGCTCAGCTGCCTGGAGATGCTGCACCCAAACAGCTCCAGGCTGTGCCCAAAGGGCTGCCCCATTTGCTGCCTCTCCCTCCACTTTTTTCTTGAGGCATCTCAGCTGAGCTCCCAAGTATCACATCTTTAAATATTCCCTGTTTATGTCCCAGCAGGAGACACCCCTTGCAGGTGAAGGTCGTCCCTTTCTACCTTTGGTAATGGGTCTCAGGCTTGATTTTAAACATTTTCCACCACTGGACTCAGACTCATTCTCCTTTGAAGTTGGAATTAATTATTTGCGTCGTGTTTTCTGGAAGTGGGGACTTCCAAAGGCACTGGAAAAGGGGCTGGGAGAGCAAAGAAGGTCAGGCAGACTCGGGGTGTGATGCAGCACCAATTTAATGGGTGGAGGAAGGGAAGGAAGCAATGTGAAAGTCAGGAACACATTTCCATGGTCCAGTAAGGACAGAACCCACTCATCCCTCTCGCAGTGGCACACTCAGCAAGCGGAAATCTTCCTTCTTCATTGATGAATGACCTGTGCTAATCCAGCCATGCAGAACAATTGCTAACAATTAATATTTTGCCTATTATCAAATACAAAAACAAACAAACAAAAAAGCAGGAAAAGACATTTGATCAGAAATATGAAGTAAAGCACAACAAAAAACAAGCAAAGGCCTGGTTTGGGGAGATGCCAAACTCCCACAGCTCCTTAAACTCCAGCCTGGGGGTGTCTCATGCGGCATCCAAAAACCACAGCCGTGAGCTCAGTCCTGCTCCAGGGACGGGGTGGGATTCAGCATTCCTGGTCTTTTCCTCCCGCTTTCCCTCCCGCCTTAGCAGGGCCCGTAGAAGCCGCTGCGGGAGGGGTTGTAGCGCCGGTAAGGCCGGCTGTAGCCACTGCCCAGCCCGGGGTAGCCAAAGCCCCCAAGCCCCAAGGAGCTGCCCGAGGAGATGGGGACCCCCCCGGCACTCAGAGCGCTCCCGACGGCCGCGGATGCAGAGGATCCCACGGTGGTGTTCTGGGGGAAGGAGCTGAGGATGGGCCCGGGCAGGGTGACCACCACAGGCGAGGGTTGGATGACCACGGTGGAGTCCTGGCACTGCCGGACGCAGGGCTCGTTGCAGCTGTTGGCCAGCGGGGTGGGGCCGCAGGAGGTTGGGGCACAGAGGTCGTAGCAGGACATGGCTGTGGCCGGAGGGAATTCTGGAATACAGGAATATTCTGTACTGTGTTACACCCACATTTATCAGGAAAAGAGCAGCTTCCCAAGGATATGTTTAGGAGTTGATCAAGGAGAAAATTGAGAAGGAAACTGAATTTTCAATGCTCTTCGTGTTCTGGCCTCAGGTGAATTCTCCGCTTGGGCTGTGGTGGGACGCAGTCACAGGACTCTGAACAGGCCCAAGAATTCACTGCTGATATTTAAGTGCAGCTGCACAACCTTAAAACTTGCTTGGATCCCAAAACTGAACAAATAACCCTAAATGGCCAGCACAGCTAATTAATGATTTTTACAACTCGCCACCAACAGAAAACCCCCTCTTTGGAATAAAACCCCTTCTTCCCTCTGAGAAAAAACTGCCGCAACAGGAGGGAGGGAAAACTACAAAATCAAGGCAAAAGCTGGCTATATAAAGAGAATAAATAGGTTCAAACTCACCTTATTCACGATGGCAAAGGAGGGAAGAGAAATGGCTGGGACAGCCTGGAGTTGGTCGGGTTTTTATACTGAGTTTTGAGTTGCCCAACAACTTGGGCCACTCTTTGTGCCAGACGTGATTTATGGGCCACGACTGATTACAGGTTTTTTTGCCTCAGTATTTGTGTTTTTTACTGCCTCACTTCCTTATCTTGTGGTTTGTCTATCTGACCACAAGCTGCTTTCATCTTAAAATATTCTGGGTCAGGTTCATTCCTGGGAACACTACAGTGATTAATTCAGCAGGATTTATTCAGCCTTCAAACCCCTTTGGGATCTGCTTGGTGTCATTACAGGAGATTAAGCCTCATTTGCATAATGCAGTCCCTTGTGCACTCCTCTGCAAGGTAAATCCTGGGGGAATTAATGGAGAATTGCAGATTTTGGAAGGCAAGCCATGAGTATTTGGAGGTCTGAGCTGCTTTTCACAGAATCCCAGGATCCCTGAGGTTGGAAAAGAGCTCCAGGATCATTGAGTCCAAGCTGTTCCCAATCCCAGCCTTGTCACCAGCCCAACATAGAGTCATTCCTTGGACACCTCCAGGCATGGAGAGGCTCTCTAGGGAAGGAAGAAGGAATTTTTCCATGGAAAGGGCGGACAGGCCTTGGAAGGGACTGTCTAGGGAGGTTTGGAGTCACCATCCCTGGAGGTGCCCCAGGAACGAGGAGACATCGAGGGTGACCAGGGGGGGATCAATCACAGGTTGGGATTGATCCTGGAGCTCTTTTCCAACCCCAAATCCATGAGCAATCCTGGATCCAGGCATTACCTCCGAGGTTCTTGCTCTCCTTGCACATCCACTCCTGAGACATGTAAATCACCCCTAAATTAGGGCTGGCTTTGTGGGGATCCCCTGGGAACAGAAACTTGTTTGGCTTGGGCAGAGCTTCCCGAGAACTTCAAAGTTTATCAGCAGCTTTATTCAAGTGCCACCATGCAAATGTCCCGTCCCTGGCACATTTCAGATGCCTGACCTAGATCTGAATTCTTGTATCTTATTTAATCATATGTTCTGAAGATTTGGGGGTGCAGGGCAGTGATTGGGCTGTGAAATTGATGGCATTGTTTCTATCTGCTGGAATTACAGCTGCTTTCTTTTAAATCAAGAAGAAAAGTTCAAGGTTTGGTTTGAGCCATCTCCTATTTCAAGGGGATTCTCAAAAATATTTCCTTGGCTGTTTTTGGTTGTGCATTCTTCAGTATTTCTCCATGTTGTAAGGAATTAGCAGCTGTTTTCAGAAATTATTTCCTCTCAAGGAGTTAGCTGAGGAATTAATTTGCATAACACCATCCACAGTTTATTTTCATTATTTTATTTTCCTCAATTTTTAAAATTCTTCCTTCGTGCGAGATTTGCTTGATAACACAAAACACATTTAAAATCCGTCTGAGAATTTAAAAATATATCTGGCAACATTTTCAGAGCTGTTTGGAGCCTTTCTGGTAAATAATTGCAATAAATATTGTTCTAACTCCAGCCTTTATTTGATTGTACACTCAGAATGACTTAATGGCCTGATTTTGAGATGCATTAAAGTGAGTGAATTAAGAGTTCACAGATTTTTGCCATCAAGGCCAGACCTAAATATTCAGATTATAATTAAGACTTCTTGCATAATGTGAGAACATCCTCCTGAGACACCTGTGAGTGACTGAACGTCTGAAAAAAGAGATTTTTAATCAAAACGGAATTGGGAGGTTACTCACAGTCATCCCTGGGTAAAGTCTCCAGGGACAGAGTGACCCCAAAATCCACAGAGAAGCAGAGGGAATTTCCCTGGCAAGAGTGGCATCTGCAATTCATTTTGAATTGTAATTAATTAGCTCGTTATGAAGAATTAGTTCCTCAAAGGCTTGGAGCCTCTGTAAAATCCTTGCAACTCCCGAGTTCCCTTCTCTGCTGGGTTTTGCTTTTGTCTCAACCCTAATTCTGGACTGAGCTCATGTGGACCTTCTGGAGCCATTTGAGGTTCCCACAATAATCTGGCCAGATTCCAGAACTGGACACAATTCCGGGTCGATGTCCTCAGAGCAGAGCAGAGCCAAGGGAGAGAATCCCCTCTCTGGGTTCCTGGGATTGCCCTCACCTGGCTTTGGGACTTTGCCCTTGGGGTTGGCCCAGTCCCACCTCTCCAACCTGCCCAGATCCCCCTGAATGGGGAATTGTTCAAACCTCAAGATGTTCCTGTGGTTTAAGGCGTTTCACTCAGCCCCTCTGGCCATGTCCGTCTGGAATTTTGGGTTTATCGAAGGCACCCCTTGTTCCTGGCTGGAATTTGTCACCCAACCCAGGCAGATGAAGCTGTGGACGTGTGATCCGAGATGGTTTTCGGGGTAGGCAGAGCCTGGGATTTCACCCCTCCTCAAACAGCCCCCCTGAAGGCACAGGGAGATCTGAAATCCTCCAGGTTCACACCTGACTGGAGCTCATTTAGTTGTTAATTTTATTCAAATTCTGTCACGAACTATGTTAAAATCATTCAGGCTCGAGGTTTGCTTCGGCATCTTCCTGTGGCAAATATACAATTTCTGTTACGACTTCTGGTTTTGTCCAGAAATAAATGTCACTCACTCCTGGATGGATCTGCAGAGGATTCCTGCAAGGAGCTGGGGTCGTGTGGAATTCCCGGCTGGAATTCTGCTGGGAACAGCAGAAAACAACCCCAAAAATTAATTCACACTCGAGGGGAGAAATTATTTACTCACCAGAAGCTCGGCAAAACAACACACCCAGAACGGGAGGGTTTTGTTTCTTTTTCAGACCTGTTTGCGTGAGCTTTCAAATGCAGATTTTAATTATGTTTCAAATTGGATGAGTGCAATTAGCGCTGCCCTGGGTGTCAGCTCCACCTTCCTTGCAGAACAACGTTTGGTGCCACCAAGGCTGGTGGATGTGGGATTCTAATCCGTCCACTCGGAGCCAGGATTTGCCAGGAATATTCGGGATAAACCCTGTGCACAAGGCATTTTTCTTTTCCATGGTTTACCCCTCACCTGCCTTTTGCTGCAATCACATCCCAGGTCCCTGACTTTCCGTTTCTTTCCTTCACTCATTCCGGAAGGAAAAGATTGTGGCCGGCTTGTTTGGAGCTGCAAAGCCAGGACTGACAGATTCCTGGAACACTTTTCCATCCCGGGAAAATGAGGAAGGATTTCAGGTGAAAATTCAGCCTGTCCTTGAACTCTGGAGATCATGGAATCATGGAAGGGACATTAAAGATCATCTGGACCATGGGCAGGGACACCTTCCACTATCCCAGTTTGCTCCAAGACCTGTCCAACCTGGCCTTGGGCACTTCCAGGGATGGGGAATCCATGGAATCACCTGTGCCAGGGCCTCACCACCCTCACAGGGAAGAATTCCTCCCCAATATCCCATCTAAATGCCCTCCCTGTCATTCCAAACCCATCCCCCCTTGTCCTGTCACTCCCTGCCCTTGCCCTCCCTCTCCATGTTTTTTCCAGGACCCTCAGGTCCTGGAAGGTCACAATTAGGCCACCCCAAAGCTTCTCTTCTCTAGGCTGAATTCCTGCAACCTCTGCTGCCCCCTTTCACTGTATAAAACAGAGGAACAATAAGAAAATTTTGCGGAAAATGAGCTTTTTGCTAAAAGTTTTCCAAGTTTTTCCAATAAACAGCAGGAGACTTGGAGTGTGATGCAACTTTGGGACTTTAATGAGAGCAAAACAGCAGAATAAAAAAGTAAAAAGTGTAAGTAAATATTTCTAGGATTCAACAAGGACTCTTATGGCTTTTCATCCTGGGATTCTTCTCTCGGAGCTGCTGTGGACTGAGAAAACAAAGCGACAGGAAATAAAAATACTTCATCAGAAATATGAAATATCAAAGAATAAGACAAGCAAAGGCCTGGATTGAGGAGCTCCCACAGCTCAGGCGGAGCTGTGGCCATCTCCCATCACATCTGGAGCAGAAGCTCAGTCCTGCATCGGGTCATGCTCCAGCATTCCGGGCTGCTTTATCCCACTTTTCCCTTAGCACGGCTCCCCAAAGCGCGAGCTGTAGCGGCGGGAGGGCCGGCTGTACCCAAATCCCCCAAATCCCCCAAATCCTGAGGAACTCCCCGAGTTGATGGGGACCCCCTCGGAGCTGAGGGTGCTCCCGATGGCCGCGGATGCCGAGGATCCCACGGCGGTGTTCTGGGGGAAGGAGCTGAGGATGGGCCCGGGCAGGGTGACCACCACGGGTGGGGGTTGGATCACGTAGGTGGAGTCCTGGCACTGCCGGACGCAGGGCTCGTTGCAGCTGTTGGCCAGCGGGGTGGGGCCGCAGGAGGTGGGACAACACAAATCGTAGGAGGACATTTCTTGGGATGGAAGGAGGTCTGGAATGCAGGGAAGAAATCAAACCCGATTTCAAAGCTGGAGCAAATTTCTAGAATTCATCCAGGAGGGTGAGAGAGAGCCAAGCACACACAGAAGGTGGGGGGAGAGGTCGTCACTCATCAGGTCAAACCCCCCACCATCCCCTGCTAGCCATGAAAAGCCTTGATTTGGGGCTGGATGTGGATTATTGCCAGTATTCTCCTTCCCTCTGCTCCCCCTGAGCATCCTTTCCCAGGATTTGGGCTTTGTTTCCCCCTGGACAAGGCATTAAACTCATTTTTGCCCTTTTTTACTGCCTCCAGGAGCAGTGATTAAACATTCCCTGCCTCCCTGCAGACTCTTGAGCGCTTGCAGGGTCCCAGGAACCTTAAACCTGACCCAAATCCTCCTCTTTTGGGAAAGGATTGTTTATATCCCTCCAAATTAAGAGGCAGGAAGGATGCTGATCCAGGTTTTCCTGCTGCCAGCTTCCTCCAGGGTCAGTTTTGAGCCACCCCAGCTGGAAAAGGGGCTGGTGACACCCTGGCCTCCCAGGAACTGGAGTGTTTGGAGGCTGGAAAAGGATGCTTGGAGCATTTATTTAGTATTTCTATTCAGAGCAGCTGCTGATTGCCATAAAACTGGACTTTTAAATCCATCACCAGCCTGGAAATCCAGGTGGGTTTGAGTTCCTGGAGCAGATGTTGCTGCAGGATAAAGCTGCTTGTTTGGAGAGACAACATTCCCAGCACCCTCCAAGTCCTGTCCTGTCACCCTCTGCTTCACGGGTAAATAAAGCCTTTTTTTTTTGGTAGAAAGAAACCTTTCTGATTTCCCTTCGAGGTAAAAAAAAAAAAAAAAAAAAAAAAAAACAACAAAAACCAACCTAGAAATATTTATAAAGGACTAAGAACACCCAACAGCAAAAAAATACAATAAAAGCAGCCATCAAAGTGGCACTTTAGCATTTAAAAAGGCACCAGGGAGGTTCAGACTCACCTGTTCCCGGGGTGAATGAGGCAGGAGAAGTGGATGGAAAAGGCTTCTGTCCTATAGGCTTTTATACCGTGATCCCGAGCCATCTCCTATGCATGGAATTCCTTAATGATCCATCCTTTTGCATGCAAAAATCCCCCCCAAACTGATCGGCTCCTGTTGTTGTTTGTTTCGAAATCTCCCCTTGGGATTGCTCCCTTTTCCTGCTCCCCTTATTACATTCCCATTCCGAAGCTTTCATCTTCATTCCTGTGCTCCCAATTAATTGCTTGGGAGGCTGTGGCGACTCGGGTGAAGGGCAGCATTAATTAAGTCGAGTCCTGAGGCCAGCGGACGTTTTAGGGTTGGTTTTAGTCATTAAGACACTGCTTCAGGGGCGTGTTGTGATGTTTAGCCCTCATTCAAGACTTCACTCCTTTAGGTGAATAATCCCTTTCTTTTTCTGAGGTGGAGCCTCAGCGTTTCGTTCCAAGCTTTACCACAAGATGCAGAGTGGATATTCCCAAATTTCCCACTTCCCACACAAACACACGGCTGAGAGGAGCAGCACTTTTCCCTGAGGACTGCAAAGCTGGAAGAAAATGAAACCCAGAATTGCTGAGCAACAAAACACGTTCTGAAATTGCTTGGGCCAAGCCACAGCTCTCCCACTTTTTATGGACTCAGCCAATCCAAGCACCCACAAACATGCATTTCTTTACCCAAACACGAATTTTAATATCATTTCCATGCCTGAGTCACCACCACTCCTGCCCGAAATCCCGGGAAGTCGCCAGGATGTGCAGGCAATTTTCACAACAAATTAAATGTGAAGGTGGATGTTTGAGATTAATTCAAATTTTGGGGTTTAGAGGCTGTATTGTGTCTGAACCAAACGACAGCGTCAGGAGAATCTGCACCCGGCTCTTCATCCCATTTATCATGGCTTGATTTGTCCCTGCTGGAAAATCCTGCACGGAAAGGATGCAAAAAGCTGGGATCGGGAGCACTCAGCAAAAGATAGGAATTAACTCCAAACGAAGAGGCTTTGTACAAAGACTGGGCTCGGCCTTCAGAGGAACAAAGGACTTCAAAGTTCCCAGCACTTCTCGCTAATGGCTCAAATATGCAAAGTTTTGGCTCCCCAGGTTCAAGGGACGCGAGATCTCAGCGCCCACATCCCCTGGGTAAGGACTTCAATCGAAGTGTGTGAGTCAGGAGCACTCAAAGGACTTCACCTAATTCAAGGTAAACGCCTTCAGAAACTTTAATTATTTTGTTAAACCTTTCTATAATTTATCTTTAGAAAAAAATAAGCCCAAATCTTCATGTCTTCTAAAACCCTTTAACTCTCCACAAAGAAATTCTCTTCTTTTCTATTAGAGTCCTTTCTACAAAAGGTTTTTCTCTAAAAGGAGAGTCTGTCTCCTCCCTTTCCTCAAAATCTCTACGATCCAACATCCTGTAATCTTTTTAGATATTTAAAAAAATTCATTCCTTCTAGTAGGAATCACTCCCAAGAAAAATTCACGTGTCCCTTTCATCGTAAAACTGAGATAAGCCAGGAATGCTTCCTCCTCCTCATCCTTCCCTCCAGGCACAGAAACTGCTGCTCTTGGAGGGGAGATCACATTTTGGAAAAAGCCTCATTAGTAGCCTGGCAATGATACTCTGCCAGTTCCGTAATTAACACCCGGAGTTCATCCAAGAGCTTGGGAGCCTTTGGATGGGGAACCAGGACACACCAGCTCCCGTTCATGGATCGGCAATGGAGTTGCACCCTCTCCACCCTCAATTAAAACCTCTGTGCGACAACACGGAGCTCCCAGGACAGGAGAGGCACCAAAGAGTTGACAAATTACTGCGTGAATTGAAATTTGTAGCCTTGTGTTGACTCCGGAGTCCTGGGTGTGATGGAACAAAGGATTGAAATGAACCCCAGGTCCTGGAGATGAAAGAAGCTTTGAGGGAGGTTTTTCATCTGATGCCAGACTGGTACATAAACCATGAGCAATTTAACTCCTGGGAGCAATTTAACTCCTGGGGACAACGTGCTGCAGACATTATTTATATAACTGGAGTTACTGGAATGACCCAAACCTTCCCAACATGAGAATGTCTACATTTTTTCCTCAAAATCGACTGGTTTAGTGCCTTCAGTGGCTGTTGCAAATCTAAATCATATCCTGCACGTGCTCTGAGCTCTCCACACTCCAGGCTGAACATTCCCAACATTCCCAACTCCCTCAGACTATTGATGATCTACTCGGTGATAAATTTCACCCTGAGAAAGTTTCAAAGGAAAACAGGAGGGGAAGGAAAAAACCAGCAGGAGACTGGAGTTACAATAAAAGCATCGCTTTATTAATCCCAACGAGAGGATTAAAGCCCTGCAAAGCACCAGGGGTCAGTGTGGGGGGAAAGGCTCGGTTCAGGGGGACGTGTTCCACAGGCAGAGCTCTTCTTCCAGTGCACCCTGAGAAGCAAGCCCCACCTACTTCCTAAATTTAAACTTTTATACCAGGTAGTACCAAATACACCGAGCAGCAGAGCTACAAAATGGATTAGAAACAGAAAGGAGTAAACCAGGAGTAGTGGCCTCATTCCAGGGGCTGACTGACTCCGTTCAGGTGGAGCTGCGGGGATCTAACATCGCTTTTGCAAATCGTGAGCTCAGTCCTGCTCCAGGGACGGGGTGGGATTCAGCATTCCTGGTCTTTTCCTCCCGCTTTCCCTCCCGCCTTAGCAGGGCCCGTAGAAGCCGCTGCGGGAGGGGTTGTAGCGCCGGTAGGGCCGGCTGTAGCCACTGCCCAGCCCGGGGTAGCCAAAGCCCCCAAGCCCCAAGGAGCTGCCCGAGGAGATGGGGACCCCCTCGGCACTCAGAGCGCTCCCGACGGCCGCGGATGCAGAGGATCCCACGGTGGTGTTCTGGGGGAAGGAGCTGAGGATGGGCCCGGGCAGGGTGACCACCACGGGCGAGGGCTGGATGACCACGGTGGAGTCCTGGCACTGCCGGACGCAGGGCTCGTTGCAGCTGTTGGCCAGCGGGGTGGGGCCGCAGGAGGTGGAGGGACATCGCTCGTAGCAGGACATGGCTCGGGATGAGGTCTGGAATACAGGACCACACCTGAGTGCGAGGTGGGAGTCGTGTTGCACCTACATTTACTCAGTTCAGTTATCAGGACAACAACTTTCTAAGGAGCCTTTAAGGAGCTGAACCAGGAGCTGCGAAGGAAACCAAACCCTTAAATATGTTACAAGGAGACAGAGGCTGAAGCATCCTCTGTGCTGACGCTGATCCAGGGAAGAGCTGGCAGCAGAACAAAAGAAACAAACCTGTATCATTAATTTAATTGTAGGATTTCAATTCCATGTCTGGAGAGATCCAGCTCCGTGCACCCAGAGCGTTGTAGGAGCAGCAATTAGGAGTAAAACCCAACCACAAATGTACCTGTGGAGAGAGTTCCATGGGCAGCTGGAAAAATGAAAGGGAGACTTCATTTCAAGGCTCCAACTTTGCCTACAAAGAGGTACAAATTTCAATGTCATTAAGCAGCCTTGAAGAGGAGGTCTTTGAAATCTTTCCCAGACAACTCGTCCACGGATGTGAGAAAAGGCAGGAATCCCCTGCACGCTCCCTGGGTCTGGTCCCACCACGGCAATGAAAACAAAATTCTGATTCCTACACCCGTCACAGTCTGGTGGGTGCTCAGCTCTGCTCTGGTTTTCCCCTTCTTTCCCTTTATCCCCACAATCCCTCATCCCATTTCTCAACATTCCAGGAGATGTCATTGCATTCTGGAACAAAATTTCTGCACTTGGTGACCCAGCTGGCATTCCAGGATGGAAAAGACCCTCAAAGATATAAAATGCTGCTGAAAATATAACTGAGCTCCTGGATTTTCTGTTTTAATAAATAGTTGGAGTTGAAAGGGACCTTTAAAGATCCTAGAGTTCCAACCCCTTGTGCCATCGTTCCAACCATCGTTCCACCCATTCAATTTATTAATCTTTATTATTTCCAATATTTTCTACACCACTTAACTTGTCTGAAATCCCACGTTTGAATAAATTTCTATCACCAATTCAAGGATCTCTATAACCAAGTCAGGACTTCTGAAATTCCATGATTCCAACAGCAAACCCCAACTTCTTAAACAGAAAAAATCTCCCCCCAACGAATCCAGCAACCAGCAGAACACTGTGGGGAAAAAGCCAGATTATTAAAAGGCAAGAACTCAGCAAACAGAGAAAGAGAAGTGGATTTGAACTAACCTTGCTCACAAAAGAGGAAAGAGGGAAGAGAAGTGGTGGGAAGGAGTTGGGTCGAGTTGGTTTTTATACCTCAGCCCTGATGGCCTGGGGACCACAGACAGCCTTTGTAGCTGGAATTAATTCCCAGCGAGTATGTCCTGAATGTCAAATGTTCCACCTGATTAAATGTCTTTTCCTCGGTGCTTATTTACCTTGTTTTTATTTCCTTATCTTCTGACAGACAGATTCCATCCCGCAGGTTTCTCTCATCTCGGGAATTAGGGACCAAATTTATTTCAGGGCCACCTTTCAGTCACAACAAAACCTAGACTCTGGTGTATGTTTGACTTTAGTCATAAAGAAAAATACCAAGAATGTCTATAATACATAATTCATCATTCCAAGGTGTCCTTTTATTAAGGGTATGAGTGTAAATCCTTAATAAATTCCTGTCTCCACTGACCAGGCTCTGCCTCCAGCCGAGCGTCAGAGCAATCTCAGTTCTGGGGTTGGGGAAGGCCCTGCCAAAAGAGCACGTCCACCCCTGAAATCCCACAGAACTCAGGGAGGAAGCGCCAGAATTGTGGAACTCAGAGACGAATTCCCACTTTATCACATCAAATGGAGATGGTTTTATTGTGTTAAATTTGGGTAACAGAGTCTGAGGGACAGCTGCAAGAGCAAAGGGACATTTAATCCTGATTTATCAGTTCTTTTAGAAAGGGAACCTATAAAGCCCTTCTGTATCAGCTCACAAATATTGATCAGAATCATGGAATGGTTTGGGTGGGAAGGGATCTTTAAGCTCATCGTGTTCCAATCCACGGGCAGGGGCACTTTCCCCTATCCCAGGTTGCTCCAAGCCTCATCCAGCCTGGCCTTGGGCACTTCCAGGGATGGGAAATCCATGGAATCACCTCTGCCAGGGCCTCACCACCCCCATGGAGAAAAATTCCTCCCCTATACCCAACCTAAATTTCTCCTCTTTCAGTTTTACCCCTTTCTCCCCTGTCCTGTCACTCCAGCCCTTTGGAAATTCTTTCCTCATGTTTCTTGTTGGCTCCTTCAGGTCCTGGAAGGCCACAATTAGGTCACCCCAAAGCTTCTCTTCTCCAGGCTTGGAAAGGTCCTCAGAGTTTTTTTGGAGATGTGAACATTTTAACTGACAATTGTTTGTAACTGGGTCAGGCTGGGAATGGCACACAAAGAGTTTTGGCACCTCTTGGATTTGCTCTTGGATCCCAAGGCAGCCACAAGCGAACAAATTGCTGAGGAGCTGGAAAAAAAATTTCTTTATTAGACTGTGCTTGGAGTAATTTCACGTTGACATTATTAGAGCTGGTATAAAAGTACCAGAAATTAAAGGTACCCATAAATTGGGAAGATGAAAGAATTTTTAATGGGTGGATGATGCTTCTCATGCAATGCCAGCCTAAACCTAGACTGGAAAACAAAAGCAGGACAATTTCTTTATCAAGAAAAGGTTCCACCTGCAAAAATATGCGTGGGAACTAATTAATGCAAAACAAATATGCCTCAATAACCTGATAAATTCATAAATATCTCTGTGGAGTTATTGCACCCATTTCTCCACCTGAACATCCAAAGGGGACGTGGCTCCCAAATCATCTCCACATTCTTCAGGAATTGTCTCTCCAGGAGATGGAGAAGACCCATAAAGGTATAAAATTCTGCCCAAAATATTAATGAGCACCTCCATTTAATAAAAACATCAACATCCTGCACAACCCCCTGCAATGCTGGGCTGGGAAGGCTCCAGGACGTGGCTCCCTTTTTTCCCTTTAGATCAGCAAGGGGAAAATTTCGGGGTTTATTTCCCCTTACCCAGACTCTTCATTCTCCCAAATTCCACTCCTCCACCCCTTGAGCTCCGTGTCCATTTGCATCACGGGACGGCGCCTTCCTGCCATGCAGAACGAAGCCACCCTTTGATGTCCCTGGGGGAGCGCTCGACGATTCCTCCCGGATCCTGGAGAATAACTCATCCCGCCAGTCTCGCCAGCAGGGCTCGTGGAGGCTTTCCAGCCCCTCCAATTATTTGTTTGGAAAACTCACCCACCTCTTTTCAAGCCCAGACTCCTCTCAGTCTGGGACGTTTTCCTTGGCCATCTTTCATTGTTTGGTTCTGCTGCCTCAAGCCACAGACTAAAAAGGGGACCCAGTGGAGGGGCAGCTCCGATCTCTGCCCTGGGTGACCAAGGAGAGGAGCCTGGGAATGGCTGGAGCTCTGCCAGGGAGTTTGGGGCTGGATATTTGTGGAAAATTCTTCCCCCAGAGGGTGGTGGGGCACTGCCCAGGCTCCCCGGGGAATGGGCACGGCCCCAGGGCTGCCAGAGCTCCAGGAGCGTTTGGACAGCGCTGCCAGGGGCATTTGGGGATTCTTATGGGTCTGTGCAGGACCTGGAGCTGGATTAGATGATCCTTGAGGGTCCCTTCCAATGAGGATGTTTAGGATTCTATGTGATCTTTTTGCTAAACTCTGCTCCCCCCAAATTTGTAAATTCGCAAGTAGATCATTCTCAATAAACTTTAAACATAAGTGTGAAACATTTGAGAAGAAGAACCCCACCTATTTTCCCTGTTCTGTGGACATTTGGGCTGGCTCCATGCTGAACCCGAATGCCTTGCCCTGAGCTCCTCAAATATTTATATCTCAGCTCTAGGATAATTTAATTTTCAAATAGAATTTATTTTACAGTTTTATTATTCTTAGATGTCTTTTGGTTGCCACAATGGCAAGTGTTGCTTCTGCCATATTAATATTCACATTCAGATACACAGGAGTTTCAAAGTGGGTTTTTTGGTAAAAAAAGGGACACACAGAGGTGGGATTAAAGAATCAGGGAAAAAAATCCTAAAAAGAGAAATATATTTGTGAACCTGTTCAGTGCTTCTCAAGAGTATAAACAATGAGGAAATTATCTTTATCAGGTGGGTTGTGATGACTTTTGGATTCACATTTTCCTCTGCGAAATCCTTGCACAGATTTTCACATAATTCTGCCCCAAGGGGAGGTAAAAAGGAGGGAAAAACCACAATGCAACTCAAAATCAGATGCAACATCAGTTTAATGATAAAAAGTCAAGTAGCATTCAGCAAAAACAAAAGGAAAATATATATTTATGAAGGGAAAAGAAGCCACTGAAACCGTTCCAGCTGAGAGACAGCAAGCAAGACTCCACCTTTCCTTAATTCCTGAGTAAAACCCCTCCACTCAGTGTTGGCAATTAGAGCATTAAACCACGTCAGGGTGAAATGCAAAATCACAGAGACAAGGAAACTCTTCAAAAGCAGGATTTTCAAGGCTGAGACAGGCTGGCCACAAGTCCAGACAGCACCTCCCTTCCCTCCCTCCTTGCCAGGAGGGCTCGAGGGGGCCCAAGGCCTCAGGAAACGCTGGCCAGCAGCTCCATGGGAAACTTGGCTTGGGGCTTCCTGGGGGAGGCACTCGCTGGACGTCCGGCTCGGCTCTAGCAGGGCAGGCACCTCCGGCCACAGTAGCGGCCACCAAGGCCAGAGAGCCCAGAGAGCCCAAAGCCCCCCGAGTTGATGGGCACTCCCTCCTCGCTCAGGATGCTGCCCACAGCAGCGGAGGTGGAGGATCCCACGGCGGTGTTCTGGGGGAAGGAGCTGAGGATGGGCCCGGGCAGGGTGACCACCACGGGGGACGGCTGGATGACCACACGGGAGTCCTGGCACTGCCGGACGCAGGGCTCGTTGCAGCTGTTGGCCAGCGGGGTGGGGCCGCAGGGCCGGCACAGGTCGTAGCAGGACATGGCTGTGGCTGGAGGAGAGCCTGGAGAGAGGGCAGGGAAAGAACCAGGAGCGGAATGTGAGGCACAGCTGGAGATGCTGCTGGGCAGGAGGAAACACAGGCTGGGGAGAAGGGACAGCCTGGATAGGAAGGAAGAGAGGAATTCAACAGCCCCAGCCCCAAAGTGTTCCCAGCAAAGGAAGGCCAAGACCTTCTCCCACCTCCCATGGATGTTACCTGGAGCCAGGACTCAGGAACAATCAAAGAGCAAGAATCTCACTAAAAGCTGTAGCAAGGCCAGAAGAGAAAGAGAAGAGTGAGGCAAAGACCCTTCCTACTCACCTGTTTCACCAAGCAGGAGAAGGCAGGAGAAGTGGATGAGAGCTCCTGCACTTGCTCTGCCTTTTATACCGTCCCACACAGCCCCGGGCCCACCGGCACCCTCTGCACATGGAATGTGTTTACCAAGCTCATCTTGCATGCAAAACATCCCAATTAGAGAAATGGGGACACTGCAACGCTGCTTTTTTCATTTCCCTGTGCAGGACATGCCCAGTCAGCCTGCCAGCCTCCTTTCAAGTGCCAGGATTAGAGACCAAAATGTGTCTGGGGGCAATGCCACGTCAGCAGGGATGGGTGATGCAGCCAGTGCTGAGGAGCGTCCAACACCCCAAATAATTCCAACCCTGGCCCTCCAGGGCATGACTTTAAAGTGTTTCCTGCTAATGGGGCCAGACTCCTCAGGGCCCTGAGGCTCCAGCCTGGTCATCTCCCTGCAAGGGTCGGCTCCATCCCTCACCCTGAATGAGGCATCACCTCTCCAGGCTGGGCACTGCTGCTCTGGCCTTGGAAGGAGCTGCCCAGGAAGGTCTGGAGTCCCCGTTCCTGGAGGTGTCCGAGGAAAAAGCTGGACGTGGCACTCAGTGTTCTGAGCTGGGTGACAAAGTGGGGATCAGGCACAGGTTGGACGCGATGGTCTGGGAGATCTTTTCCAATCTAATGCTTCAGGGATCCCTTCAGATGAGGGACCATCCTCAGTCCTGTCCCATGGTGCCAACATCCATGGGTCTGCCTCTGCACCTGAAAGTCATGCCCTGAAGGGCCAGGGACTGGCACCAGATGGTCAGTGGGACACTTCTCAGCCCTGGCTGCATCACCCATCCCTGCTGACAGATCATTTTCCCTGGAAATGTTTAGGCCTCTAATCCTGGCACTTGAAAGGAGGCTGGGAAGCTGACTGGGCACGTCCTGCACAGGGAAAGGAAAAGGCAGCGTTGCAGGGCAAAAATAAAACCACTAATTTTTGTAATTGGGATGTTTTGCATGCAAGATGAGCTTGGTAAACACATTCCATGTGCAAAGGCTGTCCCTGGGCCCAGGGCGGAGTGGGACAGTATAAAAGGCAGAGCAAGCGCAGGATCCCTCATCCACTTCTCCTGCCTTCTCCTGCTCTGTGAAACAGGTGAGTGCCTTCCTCAGCTTCTATTTTCTTTCCTCTGTCTCTTCTGGCTTCCACTGAGGCTTTGCCTCAGTTATGTTTTGCTGGGACAGTTGGTGATCGTCTCCAATCTCTTTGCCACCCTGGAGGGAGGTGGGAGAAGGCCTTGTCTGTGTTTGTAGGGGATTTCAATTCCTTGTCCTTTCTATCTTCCTATCCAGGCTGTCCCTTCTCCCCAGCCTGTGTTTCCTCCTGCCCAGCAGCATCTCCAGCTGTGCCTCACATTCCGCTCCTGGTTCTTTCCCTGCCCTCTCTCCAGGCTCTCCTCCAGCCACAGCCATGTCCTGCTACGACCTGTGCCGGCCCTGCGGCCCCACCCCGCTGGCCAACAGCTGCAACGAGCCCTGCGTCCGGCAGTGCCAGGACTCCCGTGTGGTCATCCAGCCCTCGCCTGTGGTGGTCACCCTGCCCGGGCCCATCCTCAGCTCCTTCCCCCAGAACACCGCCGTGGGATCCTCCACCTCCGCTGCTGTGGGCAGCATCCTGAGCGAGTCCGGTGTCCCCATCAACTCGGGGGGCTTTGGGCTCTCTGGGCTCTCTGGCCTTGGTGGCCGCTACTGTGGCCGGAGGTGCCTGCCCTGCTAGAGCCGAGCCGGACGTCCAGCGAGTGCCTCCCCCAGGAAGCCCCAAGCCAGGTGCTGGACTGAGGCTGGAGCTGCTGGCCAGCGTTTCCTGAGGCCTTGGGGCTCCTCGAGCCCTCCTGCCAAGGAGGGAGGGAAACGTGGCCAGCTGAGGCTTCTGCTTGTCCTGCTTTCTTCTGCGCCTCCCGAGGCCCTGTTGTCCCCTGCTCTCGTGGCCCAGGGGCTCAGCCCCAAGCCAGCGCAGCGGGGTCCTGCTGCTCCCGCTGTCCCCGTGCCTGGGGGAGGCAGACGTGTGTCCCACTGCTGCCCAGGGCTGCCTGCCTGTCCCTGCTGCTGGGGCAGCCTGGCCCCAGGCCCTGCCCACCCCCCTGCTTTGTTTCTGTCTTCACACTCAATAAAGTTGACTCTGCATTGGAACTGGAGTCTCCTGGAGTTCCTCCCATTTTGGGATACCCAGCTAAAGCTGCTAAATGGGAAGTCACAAAATCACAGTTATTGGGGTTGGAATACACTTAGAGAGGTCATGTGGCCCAACCCTCAATTCAGGTCGGACAACCTTGAGCCAGATGCCAATGACTTCTCACTCTGTCCAAGGATGGACACTCCATAACCTCCCTGGTCCATGTGTTTCACTGCTCAGTAGAAAAATGTTTCCTGGAACACCTTCCATGGCTCATGTCCTGCAGGTGACAGAATACCAAGGACTTGTCACCCTTCGCTCCTGCCACCACACCATCCCCCATGCCCTCCTGTCCCCTCTGCAGTGGTCAGCAGGGATGGCAGAGATGCAGGCACAGCTCGGGAGTTCACAGTGCCTCATGACATCGGGCAGGGGACAACATTGCTCAGGTGTTGGGTTGTCGAGTGGTTGGTGGTGCAGAAGAGGACAAGGTGCCTCCTGCTTCCTCCCACACCTTCCAGTCCCTGCCATTCAGGGAATAACAGAATTGTGGAATACCCAGATTGGAAGGGACCCACAAATCATCAAATCCAGCTCCTGGCCCTGCACAGACACTCCAAAATCCCACCCTGTGCCTGAGAGCGTTGTCCAAACACAAGAAGTGACCCTCACTCTACCTGGAGCAGAATGGAGGGGCTCAAAGACCATTCCAGGGAAAGCAGGGAATGGAGGGGCTCAAAGACCATTCCATGGAGGGAAGGCAGGGAATGGAGGGGCTCAAAGGCCATTCCAGGGAGGGAAGGCAGGGAATGGAGGGGCTCAAAGACCATTCCAGGGAAAGCAGGGAATGGAGGGGCTCAAAGGCCATTCCATGGAGGGAAGGCAGGGAATGGAGGGGCTCAAAGACCATTCCAGGGAGGGAAGCAGGGAATGGAGGGGCTCAAAGACCATTCCAGGGAAAGCAGGGAATGGAGGGGCTCAAAGGCCATTCCAGGGAGGGAAGGCAGGGAATGGAGGGACTCAAAGACCATTCCAGGGAGGGAGGGCAGGGAATGGAGGGGCTCAAAGACCATTCCAGGGAAAGCAGGGAATGGAGGGGCTCAAAGGCCATTCCAGGGAGGGAAGGCAGGGAATGGAGGGACTCAAAGACCATTCCAGGGAGGGAGGGCAGGGAATGGAGGGGCTCAAAGACCATTCCATGGAGGGAAAGCAGGGAATGGAGGGGCTCAAAGACCATTCCAGGGAGGGAGGGCAGGGAATGGAGAGCTCAAAGGCCATTCCATGGAGGGAAAGCAGGGAATGGAGGGGCTCAAAGACCATTCCAGGGAGGGAGGGCAGGGAATGGAGAGCTCAAAGGCCATTAAAGAGCAGCCCCTCGATGCTGACTGTGGGACAAGGCCAGGCCAGCTGGACCCTGCATGTCTGAGTGCTGAGCTGATGGGAAGAGGAACCGGTGATCTTGCTGTCTGCTTGCCTGCAGTGTTTTCCTGCTGACATTCCCGGGCCATGAGTCCTTCTGATGTGTTTTGATGTCTCCTGGAGAGCTCTGCAGGCTTTTTCCACTGCCTGCTACTGAGTTTGGGTGCAGGCTCCAAGAAGGGGGTTTTGGAGATTTGGGGATGGAGAAGGAACAGTGGGAAAGGCCCAACACGGACACTTGGTGCTGGGTGGAGGTGGTGGGAGCAGAATTATGGTGTGTTGGAGAGGACTCTGTCTGCTTTTCAAGCATCCTTCCGTTGACTGGAGGATGCTGAGGGCTCTCCGCCAAGGCATGGAAGGGCTAAGAGCACACAGATTTGTCTGGATGTGAAATTCCTGATTCTTCAAACTTAGAGTACCCAGGGTAACAGGGAAGTTTACAGCCAGCTCTGATGGAGTCAAATATTTGATTATACAGTGGATGAGGTGACTCCTGTCACAGAAAACGCAATTTAAAACCTGGCTTGTTATTTTAGGGCTGCCAGAAGAAATGCACCAATCATTCTGAGAACCCTAAAGTGAGGCCCTGGAGGACAAAGGGCCTGGTGTCACCTGGTGATATAGGACAGTCCCCAACAGTGGCTGCATCACCCATCCCTGCTGACGTGGCATTGCCCCCGGACACATTTTGGTCTCTAATCCTGGCACTTGAAAGGAGGCTGGCAGGCTGACTGGGCATGTCCTGCACAGGGAAATGAAAAAAGCAGCGTTGCAGTGTCCCCATTTCTCTAATTGGGATGTTTTGCATGCAAGATGAGCTTGGTAAACACATTCCATGTGCAGAGGGTGCCGGTGGGCCCGGGGCTGTGTGGGACGGTATAAAAGGCAGAGCAAGTGCAGGAGCCCTCATCCACTTCTCCTGCCTTCTCCTGCTCGGTGAAACAGGTGAGCTGCAACCACCTTTGCCTTCCTCTTCTCCTTCTTCTCTTTGCCTTCCGCTCTGGCCTTGGTGCTGTGTAGCTTTTGCTGAGACCTTTGCTCCTTGATCCTGCTCCCAACCTCTGCTCGCTGGCAAGAGGGGGGAGAAACCGTTGGGCTCCTTGCACGGAAACTGTGGGCATGGGTTCCAGATCCTTCCTTCCTCCCGATTCCCTGTCCCTCCTCCCCAGACTCTGCTCTTTCTCCTGCCGAGGCTGTGCCTCACATCCTGCCTGTGCCTTCTGCCAGGTGCTCCTCCAGCCACAGCCATGTCCTGCTACGACCTGTGCCGGCCCTGCGGCCCCACCCCGCTGGCCAACAGCTGCAACGAGCCCTGCGTCCGGCAGTGCCAGGACTCCCGGGTCATCATCGAGCCGTCCCCCGTGGTGGTCACCCTGCCTGGGCCCATCCTCAGCTCCTTCCCCCAGAACACCGCCGTGGGATCCTCCACCTCCGCTGCTGTGGGCAGCATCCTGAGCGAGTCCGGTGTCCCCATCAACTCGGGGGGCTTTGGGCTCTCTGGGCTCTCTGGCCTTGGTGGCCGCTACTGTGGCCGGAGGTGCCTGCCCTGCTAGAGCTGAGCCGGACGTCCAGCGAGTGCCTCCCCCAGGAAGCCCCAAGCCAGGTGCTGGACTGAGGCTGGAGCTGCTGGCCAGCGTTTCCTGAGGCCTTGGGGCTCCTCGAGCCCTCCTGCCAAGGAGGGAGGGAAACGTGGCCAGCTGAGGCTTCTGCTTGTCCTGCTTTCTTCTGCGCCTCCCGAGGCCCTGTTGTCCCCTGCTCTCGTGGCCCAGGGGCTCAGCCCCAAGCCAGCGCAGCGGGGTCCTGCTGCTCCCGCTGTCCCCGTGCCTGGGGGAGGCAGACGTGTGTCCCACTGCTGCCCAGGGCTGCCTGCCTGTCCCTGCTGCTGGGGCAGCCTGGCCCCGGGCCCTGCCCACCCCCCTGCTTTGTTTCTGTCTTCACACTCAATAAAGTTGACTCTGCATTGGAACTGGAGTCTCCTGGAGTTCCTTCCATTTTGGGATACCCAGCTAAAGCTGCTCCATGGGGGATGGGATGCCCTGGGTGGGTTTTGGGTGGTTAAAGGCCAGTGATGGACCTTTCTCACACCTGGGTGAGTTGAGAAGCTCCAAGGGCCACAGTCACTGGCAGTGCCATGGGGCAGTGGAGGGATTGTGGCTTTGTGTGAGTGTGCACAGGGTGACCAGGAGGTGCCCCAGGGGACAGGTGAGCCAGGACAGAGGTTGGACAACTTCCAGCTGATGAGTCAAGCCACTGACCTGATGGTTTCTGTGCAAGTTCCACCCACCTGCCCAAGGCCATGGCTGTGTTCTACCACCTGCAGTTGGACCTTTGCCTTCCTTCCTCCAAGCACTTCTTCCAAAGCCTGGATGCAGAGGGAGTCCAAATGAGTTGAAGGGACATGTGCCAGCCAGTGCATCTGTCAAAGTCATTAAATGTTCAATTTTCTTTTCCTGCTTTCTGTGGAGCGTTTCTCCCTGGGCAATGGGTTGTTCCTGGCTCTGCAGTCATCTTGTGACACTCAAAGGCTGCTCTGCTGCCCTATTTTGGGACTCAACATCTGAAATAAAGTGATCCTTTCAAGTTTCCCTGTCTCTTCATGTGCTGGGAGACCCTGTGGAAATGCCCTCCCATCCCTGTCTGAGCCAGGAGGGGACACTGACAGCAATAAGGTCAAAATGAAACCAGGGAAAGGAGGCTACCCCCACCAGGACCTGCTCTGAGAGAATGAGACTTTATGGAGACCCTCAGTGGGGAGGGCTGGGTCAGGGAGAAGGAGAGAGGGCTGGAAATGCCTTTGGTGCCTTTAATGTTTTGCCTGTGGAAGGCATTTAAGTGGAAATGCCGTGGCTGGAAACCTGGTGTGTGTTTTGAAGGAAAACTTGCTTTTAGATCTGCCCTGTTTCAGTCACACCTGGCGTTTTCTTCTGAATGTATTTGTTTGGAGAAAGATCTCCTGTCAACCTGGGAGCCCCCTTCATCCTCCTGAAGGAGGAATCTGCCTTGGAGCTCTGGGATTAAAGAGTTTCCAGTCTCTGATGGAGTCCCAGCCTCGCTGGAATAGGAGTTTTGCCCCCTTTGCCATGAGGGGTGTCACAGTCGTGCAGGTGGTGCCCGAGCAGGGCTGTCACTGCTCCTGGGGACATCAACTCTTGTCTTGCCCCAGGAAATGCAGCTCAGAGCCCAGAATCCTTCCCTTGCCAGGCATCTCTGGGGACATCCTGACCCCTGCTGCTCCCCACGCTGGGTTTGCTGGCACTACCAGCCCTCAGGTGCTCCCGGTGAAGGTTGTGTCCTGCTTGGAAATATTCCCGAGTGTTTGGGACCGTGTGTAGGGTTTGGTCAGAGGCAGGGGGGGAAAAGAAGTGGAGGGATGGCTGTGAGGAATGGAAGAGGAAACAGTTTTGAAGTCAGAGGTTCTCATTAGGAAGTGTTTTCTGCAAGATAACGACCTTGACTAATGTTTGTTGTTGGGAAAGCAGCGTCCTTCCTTCTGGAACATTCTTGTTCTGCTGATTGGAGAACCCCAGGCAATGCTGAAAGGGGTGAAAGGCAGAAGAAAAGAGATAATTTCTTCTAAAGGCAATATGAGATCCCAAAAAAAGTTCAAAACCAACCCATGCAGTCTCTCTGATGAATAAATGATGTCTAAGAAGGCTTGAAAGGCCTTGGAGTCACAGAGAGCAACGTCTATGGCCAGTCCCCACCAAAGCCAGCCCTTTAATCCTGGGTTTATAATGAAAAAAACTGCATTTATTACTCCAAAGGCTCGGAGGCTGCCTCGGGAGGGGAAGGTGCTGACATCACCTGGAAATACGGCACCACTCCACCCAGCTGGCTGAAACATCAGCCTGGTTCTGGCTGAAAAACACCCCGAAAACATTTTGGCCTCTAATGCTGTCACTTGAAAGGAGCCAGTTTGGCTGAATGGGCATGTCCTGCACAGGGAAATGAAAAGGCAGCGTTGCAGGGAACATAAACAACCTCCAGTTTACTTAATTGGGTTGCTTTGCATAAAATATGAGCTTGTTGGTAAACACGTTCCGTGGGCAAAGGCGCGTCTGGGCCCGGGGCTGTCCAGGACAGTATAAAAGCCACTCCAACTGCAGGATCCCTCATCCACTTCTCCTGCCTTCTCCTCCTCGGTGAAACAGGTGAGTAGAGAGGGCCTTTGCTTCATTCTTCTCTTTCTCTTGTTCTCTTTTTCTTTGGGTATCAACCAAATCTTTGCCTCCATGTAGAACTGAGAGCCCGGATCTTTCTGGCACCATCTCTGCTGTCCTTGTTCTTCACTGGGGAGAACTGGGAGGCGTTGGGATTTCTTTATAGGGAACGCTTTGGGATCCAGGGTGTCCTGTCCCTTCTCCCCAGTCTCTGCTCCTTCTCCTGAGAGAAGCATCTCCAGCTGTGCCTCACATTCCGCTCCTGGTTCTTTCCCTGCCCTCTCTCCAGGCTCTCCTCCAGCCACAGCCATGTCCTGCTACGACCTGTGCCGGCCCTGCGGCCCCACCCCGCTGGCCAACAGCTGCAACGAGCCCTGCGTCCGGCAGTGCCAGGACTCCCGTGTGGTCATCCAGCCCTCGCCCGTGGTGGTCACCCTGCCCGGGCCCATCCTCAGCTCCTTCCCCCAGAACACCGCCGTGGGATCCTCCACCTCCGCTGCTGTGGGCAGCATCCTGAGCGAGGAGGGAGTGCCCATCAACTCGGGGGGCTTTGGGCTCTCTGGGCTCTCTGGCCTTGGTGGCCGCTACTGTGGCCGGAGGTGCCTGCCCTGCTAGAGCCGAGCCGGACGTCCAGCGAGTGCCTCCCCCAGGAATCCCCAAGCCAGGTGCTGGACTGAGGCTGGAGCTGCTGGCCAGCGTTTCCTGAGGCCTTGGGGCTCCTCGAGCCCTCCTGCCAAGGAGGGAGGGAAACGTGGCCAGCTGAGGCTTCTGCTTGTCCTGCTTTCTTCTGCGCCTCCCGAGGCCCTGTTGTCCCCTGCTCTCGTGGCCCAGGGGCTCAGCCCCAAGCCAGCGCAGCGGGGTCCTGCTGCTCCCGCTGTCCCCGTGCCTGGGGGAGGCAGACGTGTGTCCCACTGCTGCCCAGGGCTGCCTGCCTGTCCCTGCTGCTGGGGCAGCCTGGCCCCGGGCCCTGCCCACCCCCCTGCTTTGTTTCTGTCTTCACACTCAATAAAGTTGACTCTGCATTGGAACTGGAGTCTCCTGGAGTTCCTTCCATTTTGGGATGTGCAGCCAAGCTGCTCCATGGGGGATGGGATGCCCTGGGTGGGATTGGAGGGAGTGTGGCATTGTGTGAGTGTGCACAGGGTGCCCAGGAGGTGCCCCAGGGGATTTTTGAGTCAGGAGGGAGGTTGGACACTGAGTTCCAGTTGATGGTGCAAAACATTGACCTTCCAGATGGTATTTCTGTGCAGATTAACAGGCACCTTCCCAAAGCCTTTATTGTGCATTTCCACCTACAAATGATTGTTTTCCTTGCCTGCATCCCAGCACAGCATCCAAACCCTGGAGTATAGGGACAACCCAAGGTCCTGAGGTGACATGTGGCACCCAGGGCAGCTGTGCAAAGAGAGATGCGAGTCCTCTGCCTGATATTGGCACTGTGGGAATGGACTGAGGAATGGGAGGAATCCCGGAATCCTCGATGTTGGAAAAAAGCTCAAGAGGACAGTCTGCCCAGCAGATTTCTGCAGGACTGCTACAGACTCCCGTTCCTTCAGGACATGGTGACACGCACACGGAATGACTCCACAGCAATTAACGCCTCTGACCACAGGGCAGTTCTGGTGGGGGATCAGATGCTTTTCCTGCTCTCTTCTAGGCCTGGGTACAGTCCCAGGTCATGTCACTGTCACTGCACCTCTCTTTCAGATGAGGGATCATGGTCCCTGTGCGTCCATCCCTCTCTCATTTCCACATTGTGCACCCATCCTCAGCACATCCCCAACCTCCCTCCTGGCTCACCTGTCCCCTGGGGCACCTCCTGGTCACCCTGTGCACACTCACACAATGCCACAATCCCTCCACTGCCCCATGGCACTGCCAGTGATTGTGGCCCTTGGAGCTTCTCAACTCACCCAGGCATGTAAAATGTCCACTGCCCACCCAATCCCACCCAGGGCATCCCATCCCCCATGGAGCAGCTTTAGCTGGGTATCCCAAAATGGAAGGAACTCCAGGAGACTCCAGTTCCAATGCAGAGTCAACTTTATTGAGTGTGAAGACAGAAACAAAGCAGGGGGGTGGGCAGGGCCCGGGGCCAGGCTGCCCCAGCAGCAGGGACAGGCAGGCAGCCCTGGGCAGCAGTGGGACACACGTCTGCCTCCCCCAGGCACGGGGACAGCGGGAGCAGCAGGACCCCGCTGCGCTGGCTTGGGGCTGAGCCCCTGGGCCACGAGAGCAGGGGACAACAGGGCCTCGGGAGGCGCAGAAGAAAGCAGGACAAGCAGAAGCCTCAGCTGGCCACGTTTCCCTCCCTCCTTGGCAGGAGGGCTCGAGGAGCCCCAAGGCCTCAGGAAACGCTGGCCAGCAGCTCCAGCCTCAGTCCAGCACCTGGCTTGGGGCTTCCTGGGGGAGGCACTCGCTGGACGTCCGGCTCGGCTCTAGCAGGGCAGGCACCTCCGGCCACAGTAGCGGCCACCAAGGCCAGAGAGCCCAGAGAGCCCAAAGCCCCCCGAGTTGATGGGGACACCGGACTCTCTCAGGATGCTGCCCACAGCAGCGGAGGTGGAGGATCCCACGGCGGTGTTCTGGGGGAAGGAGCTGAGGATGGGCCCAGGCAGGGTGACCACCACGGGGGACGGCTCGATGATGACCCGGGAGTCCTGGCACTGCCGGACGCAGGGCTCGTTGCAGCTGTTGGCCAGCGGGGTGGGGCCGCAGGGCCGGCACAGGTCGTAGCAGGACATGGCTGTGGCTGGAGGAGCACCTGGCAGAAGGCACAGGCAGGATGTGAGGCACAGCCTCGGCAGGAGAAAGAGCAGAGTCTGGGGAGGAGGGACAGGGAATCGGGAGGAAGGAAGGATCTGGAACCCATGCCCACAGTTTCCGTGCAAGGAGCCCAACGGCTTCTCCCCCCTCTTGCCAGCGAGCAGAGGTTGGGAGCAGGATCAAGGAGCAAAGGTCTCAGCAAAAGCTACACAGCACCAAGGCCAGAGTGGAAGGCAAAGAGAAGAAGGAGAAGGAGGAGAAGGAGAAGGAGAAGGAGAAGGAGAAGGAGAAGGAGAAGGAGAAGGAGAAGGAGAAGGAGAAGGAGAAGGAGAAGGAGAAGGAGAAGGAGAAGGAGAAGGAGAAGGAGAAGGAGAAGGAGAAGGAGAAGGAGAAGAGGAAGAGGAAGAGGAAGAGGAAGAGGAAGGCAAAGGTGGTTGCAGCTCACCTGTTTCACCGAGCAGGAGAAGGCAGGAGAAGTGGATGAGGGCTCCTGCAGTCGGAGTGGGTTTTATACTGTCCTGGACAGCCCCAGGGCCAGCCTTTGCTCATGGGACGTGTTTCCCAAGCTCATCCTACATGGAAAAGACTCCCTTCTCCTGCACTGTCCTTTGATTTGGTGCTTCAATGCTCCTTCCCTGTTTCCTTGCTGGTGGCATCCCCATTCCACACTGGAACCTCATTTTATGTGACTTAATTATAGATCAAACGCTCCTCATGCCCAGCACTGTTGATTCAGGTAATTTAGACCTTTATGGTGATCTCCTTGGAAAGCAACGTGTTTTTCCTCCTCTGTCTGGCAGTTTAGTCACTGCCTTGTCTGTCTCACAGCCATTCCCCAATTAAAACGATGCCAGACTCATCCCAGATAGCTCCGGATTCACAAAGCATTTGCATATTTTGCATAAATGTAATTGCAGCTGTTTTTCTGTGTGTTTTCAGATTGTGCCACAGGTCTGGTTTGAATCTCTCATTGAGAATGAAACCCTGCTTTAGGTGAGAGCCCAATGAGGTCACAAACCCTGTGTGGCACCAAGTTTTTCAGTTTTTCAGTCAACATTCGGCATTTTATTCCAGAAACACCTTCTGGTTTATAGTTTATTGTGTCACTACCTTCACCTTCTGTAGAATCTCCAAGTACATTTAACAACCAAAATCAGAATTTTTAAAAAATGTGGGGCTTTTTTCCAAGTCAGCTTCACATTTGAAGCCCTTTCTGGGAATAATTCCCCCCTTAACCCTCAGAGCAACTTCTGTCAAGTCTCAAGGAGCAGTTTCCCCTTCCCTTTTTCCAACAGGGAGCTGAACTCTGTTTCTCCGTGGAAATAAAACATTCAGCAGCTGGGGGTGGATACAGGCTACTGGGCAAGTTGCTTCCCTGGCCTAATTAGGGCTGGAATGTGCTCCAGTTTTATGTCCTGTCACCACAATTTGGAGGTCAGAATGACCACTGGTAATATCCAGACAACCCTTTCCTTCCTGGAAAGGAATGGGAGCAATTGGGAACTCGGGAGTTGGTGGCGTCCCTGCAATTGCTTGGACACCTAATTTCAGTTTATTTATGGCCATAGCCAAACCCAGAACTCCAAATGCTTCTTTCAGGTGGTGCAGCCAACAATCATTTCTGCTCAGCTGGGATAATTTGAGCGGGTAATTTTGGCTAACCAAGGGGAGGAAGTCTCCAGCTTCAATTTTTCCACCCCAAAACATTTCTGAGGAGAGAAATGTTTCATTTTATTCATTAAAGCAGAGCTTAGCACTTCGTGACTGCAGCAAAACAAGAATTAAACTGACCATGAAGGGACAAAATGATTCGAGCAGTAATTCAATCCCCAGACTGGGGATTTTATTTTGAGAATTATTTTAAGATTTCAATTTGGAGAAGAACAAAACTAATTGGGAATGCATCCTATGATAATTGAGGCAGAAGAAATGATCAGTTCCAGGATGTGATCCATTCCAGGCCAGGCTGGATGAGATATTGAGCAACCTGATCCAGTGGGAGGTGGCCCTGCCCATGAAAGGGGTTGGAACGAGATGATCTTTAAGGTCCCTTCCACCCCAAACCATTCCGTGATTCCACAACCGATGGGAATTCTTTTATAAAGTATTTTTTTAATCAGAAAAGGACATTTCACTTGAAGCTTCCTCCCAGCAGTATCAGAACCTCCATCTCTCATTTACCTTCATCCCATATTCCCAAGCCTCAGAGGTGTCTGTCTGCAGCTCCCCGGGGCTGGAGAACAACTGAAGCTTTGGCTTCTTGAAAGGGAAGAACTTCAAAGTCAATCCCAAATATTCATTAATGGTTGAGACACACAAAGTGCATCAGCCATGGAAATATTGCAGCCACAATGCAAAATTGGGATGGTTTTGTCACTCGGGCAGTAACGTCAGCTGAAATTTGGTTACTCCCTGGGCAGACAACATTTGACAGCGTCAGAACCCAGGGTTATTAATTTTTTCATTAAAAAGTTGTTTTGTGTGTTGTAACAACCTCCCACAAAGCCCCTGGAACAGATCCAAGGCTACTTGGGATTCTTACGACGATTTCACGCAGCAGCACTGGGAACAAAGTGAGGTGGGAATGGGGGGGTTCCAACAGGGCCCCGCTCAGGTGAGACCCCACCTGCAGAGCTGCCCCAGCCCTGGGGCCTGGCACAGGGAGGACGTGGAGCTGCTGGAGAGAGTCCAGAGGAGGCTCCAGGATGGGATCTGAGGGATGGAGCAGCTCTGCTGGGAGGAAAGGCTGGGAGAGCTGGGATTGTTCAGCCTGGAGAGGAGAAGCTTTGGGGTGACCCAACTGTGGCCTTCCAGGACCTGAAGAGTCCTACAAGGAACATGAGGAGAGACAATTCTCAAGGACCTGGAGTGCCAGGACAAGGGGGAATGGGTTCAGACTGACAGAAAGGAAATGTAGATGGGATATTGGGAAGGAATTCCTCCCGGTGAGGGTGGGGAGGCCCTGGCACAGGTTATTCCATGGATAAGCACCCCTGGAAGTGTCCAAGCAGCCTGGGATAGTGGAAGGTGTCCTTGCCCATGGCAGGGCTGGAATGAGATGATCTTTAAGGCCCCTTCCATCCCAAACCATTCCATGGATTCCTGTAATCGCTGCAATAACACCAGCCCACAGAATGGATTTGTGAATCCCAGGGAACGGAGTTTATTTGCACCTCCCTGCATCCAGGTTATTGCATCCATTTAACAGAATTTATTCCATTAAATTTATTCCATTCTTGGGATTTAACATGGATGCAGTGTTGCAAACAAAATTTTTTTAAAAAAAAGCCTTACGAGGCCAAAAATCCTGACCTCATTAGGAGCTGATTACTGGAATGACAGCTGAGCTTTGATCTGTTTATCTTTAAGGGCTTTTGTTGCTCAACCCGCCACGGGTGTCCGAAGCCAATTCCACGCTCGGGATAATGACACATTAATGAGCACCTGGGACTGGGACGTTTGGTGCACGCAGGATGAGCAGCTCTGCTGTAAGAGTCGCCGCCTCGGGGCTCTCCCCGTCACACCTCGTCATTTAGAGGGATTTAAAGAGGAAAAAAAAAAAAAATTACTGCTCTATTGAAGGAGCAAACCAGGAGCAGGTAAACAGCTCCAGGCAGGAAATCTGGCTGTAGGGAAGGGCAGAGCTCAGGGGGCACTGGGCACTTTCCCTGCCTCGTCCCCTGGGCTGAAAGCTGCAGTTTTTTGCCAAAACAGCCCCAAAATGAGCTTGGGGATGAGGTTTTTTGTCAGCCTTGGTGCAGCTCTTCGCCCTGGCAGAGCTTTAATTGGGAGTGATGCCCAAAGAGGCATTTCGGGCAGCAACCGAAGCCCGAGGGCACAGTGGGGGTGGCCAGAAATGGCCTTTTTGAAAGAATGAGAAATAAAACCCCAATTTCTGTGGGGGCAGAACCATTCCCTCAGCCTTTCCTACGTCCCGCTGATCCTCTCGGAGCCTCCTCTGGACTGGCTCCACCAGGTCGTCCCTCAAGTCCTCCCCCAGGGCTCGAGGGTCACATCACCTCATAAATACGGAGAAGGAATTGGGGGTTTTCTGCTCCTTAATTTTAGCGCTCCTTCCCTCCAAAAAATCTGGGCAGGAGGTGCCATTTTGCAGCCGAGCTCATCATTCCTGCTTGGAGAACGTTTGGAGCAGGGAAAATTCCCTCCTTCTCCCCCACCTCCCCACTGCTGGGGCACCCCGAAATAAGCGGGAATATTGGGAGATTTCAGGAGGAAAAGGGCTCATGCTTCATCCCCTTTCCGTGAAAATCATTTAATTTCCCCTTTTTATTCCTATTTCCCCTCCTTTAGCAACTCATCCCGTTTGAAAGAATGAGAAATAAAAAAAAGGCCCCTCCTTGGAATTATTCCTGCAAAAAATGGGTGACTCTGCAAAGTTCCCAAGGCAACGCCAGTCCCCGGGAACGGCCCCAGGAAGTTTCAGATTAAAGGATTTCCAAGCTCTTTGCAAACTCCCATTAATGATTTATTCATGTAAAACACTCATTAGCAGCTTTTAGGGATCCAGCAGAATTGCAGAGCTCTGAAAGGGAGTCACAAAGTCACCCTGAAGGACGTGGCAAGGTTGTTAATGGGCATTCTCTAGTCACAAATAGATATTTTAAATATCTATATAATAAATATATAATATTGATAATTAGAAATAATAATAAAATATTGTAAATAATATAAATGATAAATATTAATTATATGCATTAGAAATAATATTGTATTAGAAATACATTAAGTTTATAATAATACTTATTCTAAATATAATATTAATAATTATAAATATTTTCTCTGGTTTGATTTTGATTTGAAAACTGGTATTTTACTTCTGCCAGATTTCCCAGAACAGGCAAATGATGGAATTTTTTCCAGAGAAAACCTGGATGTCCTTGGACAGCACTGATTTCTCAGGAATTACACAAAGAGGGAATAATTGTTAAATCAAAATGCAGAGATCACTCACGGTTAATTTTGGATTTCAGGAAAGGTCTCACAGCTGAATTTTTCAGATTGATATAAAAATAACAAATAAAACCCCTTTATTAAGACTTAATAAAGATTTGGGGGCTTGGCAGGGGAATGATTTGAGCAGAGAATTTGGCTTTCCAGTTTGATTCTGAGCCTCACAGTCCAAAAAAGACAATTATTCTGGAATTCTAGGATAGAAAACATCCCTGATGAGGGAATCTGAGCAGAGTGGGAAGGTCAGAAAATGCAAACGAGGCTGCTGGTGTGACCCACACCGAGAGAATGCAGAACTCAGTCCTGAAAAATTAACCTGGAATTAATTAGGACCTCACGAACACACAAAAGGCTTCGTTAATATTTCAATTAATTGAAGAAAATTCCCACAGCTTCACCCTCCTGGTTTTATTTATTATTATTATTATTATTATTATTAATTTGCTTTGTTCCCCCCCTCTTTAGCTGTTAAAAAGCAGATAAATCCACACTGATACGATTATTCCTTGGGAACCAAGTCTTTCCTAAGGGATGATTTTTGAGGAAGGAGTTTCATTAAAAAGGAATTATTTTCTGACTGGGGATCATTACCCCATCGTGAGCAATTTGCAGGGCCCCAGTAATTGCAGATTTCTTAAGCGGCAGCTTTAGGTTTCGAAAGACATAAACAAAGGCCTGGATTAATTAGGGATTGGGCCTTAAAGGCTTTAAGCACCTTTGGAAAACTCAGCTCTTTTTTTTTTCTTTTTTCGTGATGGAGAAGGGAAAATGGAAAGAAATCCAAGTTCGCTGTTCATTCTGAGGGGGATATTAGGGAAAAATTTGTTCTGTGTGAGGGTGGAGAGGCCCTGGTGCAGGTTTTCCAGGGAATTGTGGATTCTCCATCCCTGGAAGTGTTCAAGGCTGGCTTGGGCAGGGCCTGAAGCCACCTGGGATAGTGGAAGGTGGGAATAAAATGATTTTCAAGGTACTTCCCACCCAAACCATTCCATAATTCCATAAAACAACACATTGGGAGAACGTGACTATAAAGGGCACTTCTAAAACAGAATAATTTGTTAAAACCCAGGGCCGTGTTCACTCCCCGCGCCAGAGATTTCCGGTGTCAAACTGGAAAAGCCATTTCAGGACTCGTCCAAAAACGCTCCCAGCCCCTCCCTTAATCCCCGCCTGGTGTTTCCAGGAGGTTGGAACTCCCACTCCTTTCTTTCCCAGCTCCAATCCGCCGATTCCTGGCTGTGGGGACTTCTCCCGTGCCCCACGGATCCAATGGAACGGCAGCCAAGGCTTCCGAGAGCTGCTGGAATTGCGGTGGCTGGGAAGGTGATAAATGTCAGCCAGGAGGGCCCGCTTCACTCCAGGCTCTTCCAGCTGCTCCCGGGGTGACCTCTGACAATTCATTTGCCTCCCGTGCTTCCCTGCTAAACCCAGATAATAACTGGAATTAAAATCTGCCAAAGGCAACGGAAAATTCGGCTGCGAGGGAAGGGCGAAGGAGCTTTTTGTAGAGGGCCCAAAAACGCAGAGAGAGCAGAAATGCCCAGGAGTCCCGAAATGTTCTGCGGCGCAAGAGGCTGGAAAAGGGGACTGGAATGAACACGGAGCACTGAGCAGTGTCTGGGGGAGGGCTCCCAGAATGCCAGCATCACCTGGCAGCACCTTGTGTGAATTTTATGTAGATACAGTTAATTGTTATCTTTACAAAGAGTGTTAAGGGGTTAAAGGGCAAGAACCAAATCTTCATATGTGGATTCTGAAAGAAAATAAGAGAGAAAAATAGAAAAAGACAGAAATATAAAAAATAAAAATGTATAAAAATATGAAATATGTAAATTATAAAAAATATAAAAGTATAAAATATGTAAATTATAAAAAATATAAAAAATAACATATAGAAATATAAAAATATAAAAATAATATGAGAATATTAAAATATAGAAATATAAAAATATAAAAATAATATAAGAATATACAAATATAGAAATATCAATACATAGAATTATGAAAATATAAAAATAATATAAATTATAAAAATATAAAATAAAATTATAAAATCATAAAATTATAAAATTATAAAATTAATATCATATATAAAATTATAGAATTATCAAATTATAAAAATATAAAATATAGAAATATAAGAATATATGAATATATAAATATAAAATATAAACATTATATTAAAATTAATTTATTAAATTATTCAGTTATAAAGTTATAAAATAATAAATATATTAAAATATTAAAATATTAAAAGACAAAAATATTTAGAAATAAAAATATAAAAATACAAAAATATAGAAATGTGCATTAGTGTCCCTTTGTACCTTCATCTACGACATTTCAGCTTTCATATAACCTTAGGCAGGTTAATTAGAGTTAAATCTTGGGACATCCCCACCTGCCTCGGACACTTCCAGGGATGGGACATCCACAATTCTTATTTCTCTTTCCCCGGATTCGTATTCCAAGTGAAGCCACTGCGAGATGCCAGGAAGTTGAGCTGCCTTCCTTCCCTGCCTCCCTTTGTTCCTAATTATTATTTACTTTAAATTTTCCCTCCCCCCCCCCCCCCCCAGCATAAATTATCTGCAGCCTGAGAGGGGTCCTAAGGCAAAAGCGTTTATGGGAAGCTGGGAACAGAAGGGTTCGGGCTGATCCCAAGTGGTTTATGCAGATTTGGGCATCGAGGATGCAACACAGAGGCTGGAATTGTGCTTTTAAGGGTGTCCCCAAATATTTAAGTGAGCCCTATCCCGGTATTCCAATAGGATTTAAATTAAGGACACCTTTTATGTAGAAAATAAATAAATGGAACTGTCTGGGGGACTGTTATCCCTAAATATTCCTAGCTGCACAACCAGTGGCTCATTCAGAAATCTCTTTCTGTGGGACTCCTGATTTGTCTCTTTATTATGATTTTTCTGACATTGATTTCCCCTTCAAAGTATTTTTTAAAATATTTTAAACCCATGTCTGCTCACTCAAAAATGTTGATAAACTGCCCACCCCGGTTTTCTCCAATATTTTCATGGTTTTATATTAAACTTAAATCTCCAATTTGTGTTAAATTAAGTTTTCATCAGGACAGAACAATTTCTTGCCTACTTTTTTCCCCTTTAATTCTGTCCGAGAAAACCTGGATGGAAACCAGTTCCAACCTTCCCTTTCCCACAGTTTTACCCTTTACAACCCAAAAACTGGGGGAAGAGGAGGAGGGGGGGGGAAAAACCCCAACAAACAAAACCGTGTGACACTCGGTGACTTCACCTTGAGTCAGGAGCCAGAAGTCGTGGGTGGGATCTGGGTGCCTTTAATTGCACCGGGGTCAAACCCTGCGGAGCCCAGGAGCAAACCCAGCTGCTCCACTTAAACCCCATCCCAGGATTTGTAAGGAGCAGATGGAAGATAAGGCAGAGCTTTCTCGCTGGGGTCAGCCCTGTTCAGAGGAGTTCAGTCCAAGAGAGGCTGACGCCGCGAAATCAAAGATTTATTGAGAATTTATGGAATTTATCGAGAATTATGGAATTAGGGATTTATTGTTCTCCTTATCCATGGATATCCAGCTGTGTAGGGGTACAGTTAATGCCTTGGGAGGGTTTTTGGAATAAAAAAATCCCATCCACCCTGGGAAATCATAAAAACAACGCTGCTCCCTGATAGGAAATGATGCCGCTGCAGCTCCCTGGAATCCCTTCCACAGAAGCTGAGAGGGAAAACCCAATGCAAATAAAAGAACCCTTGATCAGGCCCTGAAATAACTGAAATGTGGTTAATTAGGAGCAGATCAAGCCCTTTTCTGGCCCTTGAAAGGGCAAAGTGAATCCTGCCCCGAGGGCGTAGCACGCTCTGGGAAGCTCCGAGAGGGAACAAACACAAACAGGGAGCAAAACAGTTTCATTACTTGCAGAAGTTATGCAGGCAGCAAAGTTTGTTTTGCAACTAATTAAGACTTCATGCAAAGAGGGTGTCACATCCTCCAGGCGGTTTGGGGACGGGTATAAAAGCATTTGCTACGTAGAAGCCTCCTAATCACTTTTCTTTTACTCTTCTCCTTGGGTGATCCGGGTAAGTCAATTTTGACTCAATTACTGAATTTTAAATCAATTATTACTATTATTATTATTATTGCTATCTGAATATCAAATGACAGGGTGAGCTCGTGAAAAGACGAGGGGGTGTTTTTTCCAGAAAGAGCCTTTCTATTATCCTTTAGTTCGGAGTTAATTGAAGTTTTACATTTCAGAGGGGAGAGTTCAGCTCATGGAAACCAGGGAGGGCACAGAAAACTCCCTCTGAATCCTAAAGGATCTCAATAATTCCATGGTGCTCTTTTCATATTCTAAAGACTCGGCGTCATTAAAGAAATGGTCATTAAAAATTTAATTTCTACCATGTTCCCACCCTCAGCTGTCTTCCAGGAGCCTCCGGTGTCTTTTAAGTTGGAGAAACTGTCCTAAACATTTTCCCAATCCTACAGAGAGCAGGACACGGATTTTCCGTACTCAAAAGCCACTTTACTGCTGGTTTGGGTGAAAATACATTTCTAGTGTTGAATTCCCAGTGTAGAAGGAACGTCCAAGTGCTCCTTTTTCACCTCCTTTCAGGAGTTCTGGGATGAGCTTTGCCAAATTCTTTGTCTGCATTGAACCACTCGAAAATCCCAACCCTCAGACCAATCTTCTTTTCCCAAAGCCAAAATCACCCCGCTGGAAAAATCCTCCGTGGTTGCCTTTTCCTCACCTTCAAGTCTAAGGAGATTGGACTTGAATGCATTGGAAAAAACCTCAGAATTCCCTGAGGACTGGGAAGGTTAAAACGGGATGTTCAGGTGGAGACGTCAGAAATCCCCCCTGGATTTTGTCTCCCCTGCAGATTCCTGGGGTGAAGTGGGAACTTAATTAGGAAATCACTTCAAGCCCCCACTTTGCCAGTCCTTAATTTCTTCCCCAGCAGCTTCACGGAGATAAAGTGAGGAAAATTATCCCTTCTCCCTCTATGTTTTCCTTGCCCAATTCGTGTGGGCACAATCCAGGGCAAGCACGGCCTTGAATCTGTAATTAAACAATGCCCAGAAAAAATCTGGCCTCAATATCGGGCTCGGTTTAAAGAGCTCTGGGATTTCAAATATCCAGCTGGTCCCTAATGAGACCCATAAAAAATGGGTGGATCTCCAGCCTGGATCTCACTGTTCCACTTGGGACCGGGTGGGAGGAGGCAACAAGCTCCAGCCTCCACATTTGGGATTTAAATGAGGATTGAAATCCAAGTTTAAAATCTGGGATTGAGTTGGGAGTTGTGGTTTTCAGTAGGGTTTCCATTGGCTGTAGGAGTGGGGAGGGACACACCGAAAATCCTGGGAAGAGAAGCAATGGGATAAAAGCTTTTTGGGATTAAAATAATGGCGGTCTAAAAAATACCATTTTATTGACCACAAGGAAGTTCAGAAGGGTTTCTCAGGAAGGACAACAATTCCTGGCTGGAATTCCTGGACGAACACTCAACTCCCACCTGAGCTCTGGAATTCCCAATTGGCCAAAAATCCCCATAACCACGTTACCAAAACCTTACTATTTAACACAGAAATTTCCTGCTGGACCGAGGATGGCTTTTTCTCACTTTTCCCTCTTTTCCCGCTGTTTTCCAGCTCTGCCTCTGCCCCATGTCTCCCTTCCACGAGTGCTGCCTCCCCGCGGGCCTGGCGTGCCCCGAGCCCTTCGCCGTGACCTGCAACGACACCTGCGTGATCAAATACCCCGACACCATCGTGGACATCGTGGAGCCCGACCTGCCCCCCTACTCCGTGATTTACCCCGGCCCCACCCTCACCACCTTCCCCCAGCAGACCATCGTGGGATCCACGGCTCTGCTGGACCTCAGGAAGTTCCTGGGCCCCAGGGGATCCCATGGGTTTAGGGGTAGGTGTGGTTTGGGGTCAGGTTTTAACCCCGGGTTCTCCTTTTGGGATCCAGGGAATTTTAATCCTTTTCCTCCTCACTTATCGCAACTGTTTTGTTGTGGACCTTGCAGGCCAACCTAAACCCTGCCTGGATATCTGTGGATAGACTGAAAAGCACAACTGAGCAGTCAGACAGAGCCCGACTAAGTTTATGGATACTGGATTGTAGAAGTGCCGAGCTCCCGAGGTTCCCATGGAGTCCATAAATCCATGGATTCCTGGTACTAGACCTGCCCGAGGACTAGAATTTCCAAACTACGAGAATACCGAAATTTCTCTATTGACCTCATTCCAAATTGGGACGAACCAAAGCCCAGAATTTTCCAAGAAACAAGATTTTAAAAAATAGATCTCTATTTTTCTTTTTTTTTTCTTTTTTTTTTTTTTTTTTTTGGTTTGCTAAAAGCTGTGTGTCAATAAATTCGTTTTTATGCCAACCCGGACGTTTTATTATCAATTTCTCTCAAAATAAAAAATTATAAAATCCATCCAAAAAAATACGACTGAAAATCTTGGGTTCCAAAATTAAATTTTATCCAAATTCCTCCTCATTTGTAAATTTTGCTGAACCAGCATAAAAAGGAAATAAATAAATCCACTCTACTTGGCATTTCTGAAAATTAGGAATTTGTAGCTCCTTGCTGTGCTTTATTCCTGCTTAGCCCCGCCATGTAACGCTCTCCCAGCTTCTTTTCCTGCCTTTATCTCATTTAATGCGAGCCAGGGGAAAAAAACCCAACCAAAATCAAAATATTTACAGCAATTGTAAGAGCAAATCTCTTTGCAAAATCCTTCTTCTCAAATCTATGAAAATCATGGGAGTGGGGATTTGTTGTGGACCCTCCTGAAGTCCTGGAATTCTTTGATTTTATCCTTTCCAGCGAGTTTTGCACTTGTAAATTGAGCTTCTCATTCCCATTAAATGCTGTCATGCAGATGCACTTTTGGGTTTTGCTTTTTTAGGATGGTTTGGGGTGGAAGGGACCCCAAGGATCATCCAATCCCACCCCGGTTCCATGGGCAGGGACATTCCCACTATCCCAGGTGGCTCCAGCCTGGCCTTGGACACTCCCAGGGACAGGGAATTCATGGAATAACCTGTGCCAGAGCCTCCCCACCCTCACAGGGAACAATTCCTTCCCAAAATCCAACTCAAATTTCCCCTTCTTCAGTCTGAACCCACTCCCCTTGTCCTGTCACTCCAGTTCTGATGGAAAACTTCTTCCTCTACATTTTATTTTGAACCCTTGTGAGTCCCAGCAGTGACTTTGGGGCCTTTTACTGAGGCTCAACAGCCCCAAATCAGCATTAACCAAACCACCACTCAAAACTGATGAGATTTTGCCTTTTCCAAGAGTTCATCCAGCCTGGATTTCGGTGCGAAATGCTGCTGGGCCCAGTACAAAAATGCAGATTTTTTTTTTTTCTAAATTAATTGAAGCCCTGGAATGAATTTTCCAGCCGACTCACGAGGCTGTTCCCCAAAAATAGGACAAAAATCCTGGGTCAGGCGTGTGCGGGCAGGATCTGTCACCTTCCCTGGGACAAGCTGGGCAAGGACAATCGGCAATGTGGGGACATGCAGCTTAAAATGTGAAATAAATAAAGATTATAAATATATATATATATATATTTGGTAATAGCGAGAAGTGATTAAGCCGAGAATTAATGAGCTCACGTTCCCCCACTGGAATTTCCAGGGAATCCCGTTTCCACCAGCCTCCCTCACCCTTCCCCCCCTTCCCCCCGGGCCTTTCTGTCCACAGGAATCCATTTAAATTCTTGGAATCCACAACTGAAATCTGCAAATCTGCTTTGTCCGTAAATCAGCCCCAGCTCCTGAACGATCCTTCCCCTAATGACAGAGAATGCTCCACAAACATTAATTATCTTTGTACACAAGAGCATTGCAGCACAAACACGTTGGATTTGGACATCCAGATGTTGAGCAACAGCTGCACTTCAGAAACACACGGATGGGGATTTTGGGAGCGGCGGTTTTTCAAGATGGTTATTTTGCATTTTCTTCGTCAGGAGCTGGTTTGGATTTTCAGTGAATCAGCTCCTGCACGCCCCGGTGCTTGGGGAAGGAGTTGGCAGAAATTCCAAGGTGGTGGGAGCCAAACTTCACTTCCCCTCAGGGATGCAGTTGCATCATCCCAGGGTTTCATTGGGCAGGAATCTGGGATGTTTGGGTATTTTGAGTATCTTGGATGGCCCCATGGACTGACTGCAGCAATGGTTTGTTATTAAATTAAGTTAATAAATTACAATCCACCCCCACAGGAGCATGGAATGGGTTGGGTGGGAAGGGACCTTAAAAATCCTCTCATTCCACCCCCCTGCCATGAGTAGGAAACCTCCCACTGTCCCAGGGCTCTCCAGCCTGGCCCAGGATGCTTCCAGGGATGGGGAATCCATGGAATCACCTCTGCCAGGACCTCCCCACCCTCACAGGGAACGATTTCTCCCCAATATCCCACCCAAATTCCCCCTCTGTCACTCCGACCCCATTCCCTGTGTCCTGTCCTGAGGAAAAGTCCCTCTCCAGCTTCCCTGGAACCCCAGCAGAACCTGGAGGTGCTCTGAGGTCTCCACACAACCTCCTCTTCTCCTCCGCAACCACAGATTCACCCCAGGGACTGTCCCAGAGTCTGTGACGGGAGATTTTTGCTCCCTGGACCAAGGAGGGGACGCTGCCTCTCCTCCGTCACCTCCGCTGGGGTCTGCCCCACGCCTGCGCTTCTCAGCGGCCCCCAGTGCCCTGGAATCCGTGTCCCACGTGGAATTTGGCTATGGATTTGATGCCTTTTCCTGGTCTTAAAATCAAGAGTCATACACGGTTAGAAGGGGAAAAGGGATTTTACCTTGGTATTTATTCTTAAGGATCCTTAGGTGCACACGTCCAGGCCATACGCATCGAGATGCACCCCGCCGAGTCTATCTCTGTGTCTCCCTGTCCCCCCCAACATTGGGTATAACATTATAGGTTTTACTAATTAGCAGATCTATCAAAGATTCCCCAACGAGAGGCTCAAGTGACCCCCTGCCCCCAAGGAACCTTCCCCTGGATGGTTCTATCTTGGTTTACAGAAGGTGTTCTGGAGAGGACCTTGGGCTCTGGGGCACACTGATCCCTGGCTACGAAGCTTCTAAAATGTTTAATCTCTCAGCTTAACAAACAAGTCCAAGAATGTAGGCAAAAAGCACTGGGAATACAGAAGTTGTAAAAAGGTACAACAGGGGTATAAAAGAAAGGGCAAAAATCTTCATGGCATCAGATTCCCTCAGCAGCCCCAGGGCCCAGGGCTCTGAAGGAAGGTGGCGCGTGCAGGACGTGGTGGCAGCGCCGGGAAGCTCCACAGGGCTGCAGGAATGGGAATCCCTCAGGCCCAGACTGTGGATTAAAGTCAGGTTTTACTCTGGTTTTCCTCCCTCTCACAACTCCTGCAGTGCCTGAGGTTTGATTTAATCAGATTTGTAATCCCAGCTACCTCCAGCATGGGAAGTGCCTCTCCGAGGGTCAGAAGGGGCAAAATTATTCCCTGGGAAATCTCCAAGTGTCCTCAAGGAAGGAGTTTCAGAATATTCATGACTGTTTTGGCTGGATTTCCATAGGCAAAGTGCCTGGTGTAGAGTTCCCTCATGTGACCCAGCTCAGGAGTCCTGGAATCAGACCTTTCCTATCCTGCAGAGATCCGATGCAGCTGATAAAACCCTGGAATGTGCAAAGGGAATGTTCATCACCTTCCCAGCAAGCAGAATCTCCATTCCCAATCCCCCCTGACATCCCTGCCTTTCCCCCTCCACTTCCAGAGGAGCTTCCCCCAAGTGCAGGACCAGCACAGACCACGCCAATTCATCATATTCTTATTCTTCCCTCATTTCCTAAATTTGCATCTTCTTTTATTTTCTTCATAAAAAGTTTCTGTTTTGCCCTCTCAAGGAACGTTCTGGCAGAAACATTTACAGATATTTAGAAGAAATAAATCCCAAATCCTCATCTTTGAGCTATTTTTGCTTTTCCTACCCTAAACATCGAAACAGAAGATGGGACGAATCAAACCATGTCTTATCATGCTCCAACTGTTCAAATATCAGGTGATAACATCACTTAATTAGGCACAAACACTTCATTAATGGTGCTTTGTTAATACTCCAGCCCCTGAGCATTTGAATTTCCATTAAATTCAGCCCCCCAGGGCAAGCTGGTGGCAACAGAGGCCGGTGCTGGCCAGAATTTGTCACCCTGGAGCACCCCAGGAGGACCAGGGTGACTCCCAGCAGATGCAGCTGCCCCACCCTCATCTTGCTAAAAATACCCGGGTCCTCCTCCTGCACCCTTTGTTTACATTCCTGCGGTTTGCTCCTGATTAAATAACCCCGGCTTTCCCTGCCGTGAATCCTCCTGAAAACCGGAGGAGCTCGTGTGGGATTTCCCCCGGAGGGAGGAACTCACTGGGTAAATCCACCCTGTTGGGAGCCGGGTGGGAAAATTCCAAAGCCGAGTGGGAATAAATTCCAAAACCGAGTGGGAATAAATTCCAAAACCGAGTGGGAATAAACTCCAAATCCAAGTGGGAATAAATTACAAAAACAAGTGGGAATAAATTCCAAAGCTGGGTGGGAATAAACTCCAAATCCAAGTGGGAATAAATTCCAAAACTGTGTGGGAATAAATTCCAGAGCCGAGTGGGAATAAATTCCAAAGCCGAGTGGGAATAAACTCCAAACCCGAGTGGGAATAAACTCCAAATCCAAGTGGAAATAAATTCCAAAGACAAGTGGGAATAAATTACAAAATCAAGTGGGAATAAATTCCAAAATCAAGTGGGAATAAATTCCAAATCCAAGTGGGAATAAATTACAAAGACAAGTGGGAATAAATTCCAAATCCAGGTGGGAATAAATTACAAAGACAAGTGGCAATAAATTCCAAAGAACTTTGGGAAGGCAGCACGACATTTGCAGGCCCCACGTTACAGATCAGGGATGTTTGGGCCTTTTATTTTCCCACATCCATTTCTGCCCTGCTGGTGCCAACAGCTCCTCCAGCACCTTTTCCCAGGTTGGGTTATCCCAGGAATGATCAGGGATCACCCCTGGGGTTGTTTTGTCACAGCCAACACGGGGCAGGCTTTGTTTCTAATGTGACACCTCGGACAGGACAAAGCGGAGGGACACAGAACCCACATTGGTCTGTGGGGTTTGGAGCAGCCTGGGACAGTGGGAGGTGTCCCTGCCCCATGGGAAGGGGTGGAATGGGACGGGATTTAAGGTCTTTCCACCCCAAACCAGCCTGGGATTCATCCTATGCCTAACTCCGGGAAAAGGAGCGGCACCTTCAGCGTCCCTATTTATAAATACGTTGGAGCAGATAGAAATTCGCGGCGTCATGGAATGGAATGTTGGAATGGTTTGGGTTGGAATGGAGCTCAAAATTCATCTATTTCCAAGGGCAGGGACACCTTCCACTATCCCAAGTGGCTCCAACCTGGCCTGGGACACTCCCAGGGATGGGGGAATCCATGGAATAACCCGGGCCAGGGAACAATTTCTCCCCGATATCCCACCCAAATCTCCCCTCTGTCACTCTGACCCCATTCCCTGTGTCCTGTCCCCGCAGTTCCTGAGGAAAAGTCCCTCTCCAGCTTCCCTGGAGCCCCCCCTGGTGCCTTTTCCTAACTCAAGGGTTATCATGGGACAGAAGGAAAACGGGCACCCTTTTTGTGCTCTGAAACGAAGAGGTTGGAGTGGCTGAGAGAAGAAAAACCTCGGGATTTGTGGGGAAACTGAGGCAGGTTGTGCAATGCCACCTGGGGCAAGCAGAGGGAGACGGAAAGTCACCAGAGGGACTCGGATCTGGGGCTCTGCCTGGCTCTGGGCTCCACCCAAACACCAAAAACCAGGATGAATTTAAAAAAACAAGGAATTCAGGTGTGCTCCAAGCAGATTTTATATCATTTAAATAACTGAATTTGCTTTCCTGCCCGGACCAAGCTGGTATTTCAATTTTCTCGTAATTTTATATTTATATATAAATGTATCATATCTATGTATCATATTTATGCACAACGTTTATACATAATGTGCATAATTTGAATATATTTTTTTATTTTTATATAATACTTATGTTATATTTACATTGTATTTATATAATATTTGTGTATATTTCTATATTTTAATATAAATATATACACGTATTTATATAAAATATATAAATATACAAATACATAAATATACTTTAATATAAATATATAAACATATAAACATATTAATATATTAATATATTAATGTATTATTAATATATTAATATATTAATGTATAAATATTTAAATATAGAAATATATTAATATATAAAAATAAAACTATATGTGTATAAATATATATAAATAGATATAAATAAAACATCTCAGTACAGCTCTGGTCAGCACATGTTGAGGGAGAGGTTTTTCTTCTGCCTCCTCCCTTCATTCCCTTTCCTTTTGTGCTCCTCCAACATTTATTTCCCTGAGTTTATCCTGCCATCAGGTCTCAGTCATTGTTCAGGATTTAAAATCGGGTTTAATCCCAGCTCGAAGTGAACAAAAAGTACAAATCCTGGGTTCTGCTGCTGAATTTAGGGGGCTTGGCTGCTCTGTGAAGCCCTGGAAAGACTAAACAACCCCAGTGAACCTCAATGCCCCAAACACATCGGGGTCCTGACAAGGCTGGACCGTCCTAAAAGAAAAATTCCCTTTTTTATCAACCAAAAAAACCCTCCAGAAAAGGCTCTGCTCTCCCGACCTGGCACATATTTTCGGAGAAGACCCTCCCTGCCTCGCACCCACCCCACGGATGGTTCATTCAGGAGCCGCACTTCTGTTCCACCCTCCTCCTGCTGCAGGAATTTGGGACTGGGGAGGTTTCTCTGGAGATGCCCCGCAGGATGCACCACCCTGGGCGTGCTCTGGGGCCTGGGCAGGTTCCACGGACCCAGGAATCCTTTGCCTGTGCAGATTTGGGATTTATCCCCAGCCCGGGTGACGCCTCCTCTTGGGCAATCGCCTCCGAACAGGTCAACCGAGGTCATCTCTGCCCTTGTCCTGATTAGGCCGGGGGTCACCGTCTCAGATTTTGGGGATTATTCAACTTTCACTGGCGCTGTGCGAAATCAGAATTCCTGCTAGTGCAGAAACGCGTGGATCCGGACGCTGAGTGACGATTTAATTGCCATTAATTACCTGCTGCCACCACTCCGGAGCTGCACCTCGGCTCCTCCTGCCTCGTGGGTGGAATTGTTGCTGATGCGATGTTTGTCCCGGTGATGTCAGCGGGCAGAGCCTCTTTGAAGTGAGGACAGCGAGAGCTGCAAAGCTCCAGCAGCGGAGCACCCACGCCAAATCCTCGTCCTTTGATTATTCCTTCATTAGGCAGAGCTCCTGACTCAGCTGGACCAGCCAAGCCCCGGGGCTCTGCAGCCTCACCGAACCGGTTCGGTCACAAAAACCACCCTGGCTGTCATTAAAGCCGCCCCTGCCCTGCACAGGGATGTAATTTTCTAAAACAATTTAGGATTAATGGGCCCCGACGATATTAAGGCTCTGTGTTGTGGGGTTTCAAGTCTGCGCTCCTTCTTTATTCCCTTTGTTACTCACGGAATGGTTTGGGCTGGAAGGGAGCTTAAAACTCGCCCAGTTCCACCCCTGCCACGATCCCAGCTTGTTCCAAGCCCCGTCCGGCCTGGCCTCGGACGCTTTCTTCATTTTGGTGGATTTCTCCTTAAAATCGGGGCTAAACCCTGCCTAAATATTCTGGCTCTGAGGGATTTAGGAGATCTTTCCTGCAGGTGCTTTCCGTGCTGGGTAAAGGATGCAAAAATAAAAGCGGGGGCTTTTCCAAGGCTTTTAAAATTATGGGAGAATGAGGAATTTCAGTCTTTTAATTCTGAAAAAATATTTGGAAAAGTTTTGAGAACGGATTTCCCCAGAAGTTCCCTGGAAAAGCTGTGCCAGGGCCTCCCCACCCTCACAGCCAGGAATTCCTTCCCAATATCCCACCTAAATCTCCTCTCTTTCAGTTTGAATCCATCCCCCTCATCCTGGCCCCACAATTCCTGATCAATCAGCCGCAGTCACTGGAGCACAACACAAAAATTGGGTGGAAAGTAGAAAATTCTGCACAAGATTTCTGCATTATGGGGAATTTTGAGAAGGGTTGGTCCTGTTGTATTCTAGGGACTGATTTTGCCGGCCAGGATTCAGTTCCTGGATTGGGAACTCCCAAATCCTACAGGGATCAGCTGAGGAGACTTCACCAGAATCCTTTTGGAGGGGTGATTTCCACACTTGGGATGAATTTCACATTTGCTCCATGTCAGCAATAATTTAATTCTCCTGGTTTGGAACAGGAACTTTGAGAGGCATCCTTGGAAGGGGGGAGGTTTTGGAGCAAGAAATTCCAAAGGGTTATAACAGAGACATGGAAAAATTCAGGAGAAGAAAATGGACGGGTTTTGGCAGGATTTTGAGCTCCTCCTCATAGACAACATCCATCCAACCTGGTCAGGATTAAATCCTGGAAAACTGAGGATTCCTTTACCATGGACATGGCCCCAAAAGGCTGAACAGAATCCCACACAGCCCCAGCTCTTCCCTGTTCGTGAAGAGGCCACTGGGAGGACCTTCCCAAAATCCCCGTGCTCTTTTCCTGGGGCTCAGTCCTCTCTCTCTCATCCCTCCGGAGGGAACCTTTGTGCATGGAAATGCCCACATCGAAATGAGGCAAAACCATCCCGGGGCGTCTATGACATCACAGGAATTATTCCGATTTTATGAGGCACCTCCAGAGATCCCCCAGGGCTTTGGAGCTTATCAGGAATATTCCGGAGACATCAGAAAATGAGATTTCAAAGAGGATCTCAAAAACTCTGGGAGTTTGTCATCCAGGGAAATCATCTCATGGTAATCACAATAATGACATCCTAGAGGATCCGGGCTGCTGTGACCTCACAAAGAATAAATTATGGAAAGTGTTTCATCAACTCCTCATTTTAAACTTCACAATCGGCATAATTCATAAACGGCTTCGTTTTTATTCCAAAGATAACTCTGAGCTTTGCTCTTTAGATTTGCACCAGATTCCTGACTGAGGAGCACAGCTGTAAATCCCATCAATATTTTGGAAAGAATCCCCGATTTTCCAGCGTTTAGACGAGGCATGGGCACAAATTCCCAGTGTTTGGTTGTGCTTCCATTAGGAAAATCATCTTGGCACGCCCGGCATCTCCAAGATTCCCTGTGCACTCCAGTTTTTAGCCAAGATAAGCTAAAAAGCCTCATTAATTCTCGGTGTGTTTTAACCTCGTAATGAAATCAGGAGGGGAAAAGCAGGAAATTCCGAGATGAAAAGACCTGGCGGGTTCCCATCTGCATTTTGGGGTTATTGCCTAACGCGGCTTTAGATAATCATAAACAATGAGCAAAACAATTCCTGCAACTCCAGGAGCAATCCCTGCACCGGGCTTTGCTCCCGGAGTAATTAAAGCGCTTTACACAAAGGGTGTCTCAGCCGCTCCCGGCGATCCGGGCGAGGATATAAAAACTCTCTCCACGCCGGGAGTCTCTCACTGCCTCTCCTGACTTGTTCTCTCTGCCTCTCTGAGTAAGTTTTGATTCCCCGGCTCTAAAAACCTTGAGTTTCCCTCTGCTTTTGCGTGGATTTCTCCTTAAAATCGGGGCTAAACCCTGCCTAAATATTCTGGCTCTGAGGGATTTAGGAGATCTTTCCTGCAGGTGCTTTCCGTGCTGGGTAAAGGATGCAAAAATAAAAGCGGGGGCTTTTCCAAGGCTTTTAAAATTATGGGAGAATGAGGAATTTCAGTCTTTTAATTCTGAAAAATATTCGGGGAAAGTTTTGAGAATGGATTTAAGTTCGGGTTTGATTGTGTGGCACGATCAGGGAGAGGGGTTTAGGATTGCTTTGGTGTGGAGGGCGAGATCCAGGGATTCAGCGGCTGTTGGGAGGGGGGAATTCATGGAAAACCTGGTTGGAAGTGAGCTCGGTGCAGCTCCAGACGTGCAGCTCTGCTGTTGTTTGAATCAGCGCATCTTTAATTTAATTGGAGTCACATCGAGCTACACCAAGGGATGATTACAGCCTATTAACGTAACTGTGCTAATAACTTTCATTTCTAACGCTTAAAACTGATTTAAAGTTCTAAAGTGCTTTCACGGAGATTAAATTCAGCATTTCTCTAGGTCAAAGCTACGTTCTAACTTGAGGGAATTCGGAGGAAAATGCCCTGCATGGGGTTTTGCTTTTTTTTTTTTTTTTTTTTTTTTTTAATGATCACAATGATAGGTTTGACTTACAAGCTTAAAAAATTAATCTGATGCTACACCAGGCTTTTATGGGAGGATTTAACCTGAAGAAATAAAGACGATTGAATACATTCCCCCAAGGTGAAACTGTAATTTTCTTTTTTGAGTTGACTATATCACTGTAAAAAAAATTATATATATAATATTATATAAGTATTTTAATTATATGTTTCACTTATTAAACGAGCACTTTACACTCCCACTTATTCGCAGCCTTTCGGTTTTTTCCCTGTGTTTTAGCAGAATGTTTTCCTGCTTGAAAACAACAGGAATCTGCAAGGGAAATAATACAAAAATTAAGCAGGGTGCTAAGCAGATTATTCCACACTCAAATACGTGGAAAATCCAGACTTTTGGGGTTTTTTTCCCCCGTGTGGGAGGAACAGAGGTGCTGTGGGAACAAGTTCGGACGCGTCCCCGGGAATTCCTCCAAAGGGCCGGGAGGGTTTGAGGCAAGGCTGGGGTTCGGAGGTGGCACGGAAGGAAAGAGGAAGAGTTCTGCTCCCGGAGGAGGAGGAGGAGGAGAAAAGAGGGAAAGTTTAAAGCAGGAATTCAGAACAAATCTGTGCGGGGAAGAAAAGGGTGAGAGATAAATTAGCTCTAAGCATCTGAGGATGCATTAGAGACAAATGATAATAATCACGAGATCAATTCTTGTCTTTATCTCAATCATCTCTAACAAGACCTTGAAACTGAAATGTCAACAGCCAAGAGCTCAACTCTTGTCTTTATCTCAATTACCTCTAACGAGATATTAGAACGAAATGCCAATAAACAAGCTGATCAACTCTTGTTTTCACCCGAATTATCTCTGACGATCTCTTAGAACCAAACGTCAATAAACAAATGCGCAACTCTTGTCTTTATCTAAATTATCTCTAACGATCCCTTAGAGCCAAATGTCAAGAGCCGGGAGCTGGGAGGGATTGTTGCTTTCGTTTTTGGTGGTTTTGTTCGGGTTTTTGAACTCTGCGAACGAATTGCAGGCGCTGCCCACCACCGCCGGGCGATGGCTTCCACCCAGCTGGCCTGTGCCACCCCCTGCGAGGCCAAGTGTCCCCAGCCCCTGGCCAGCAGCAGCAACGAGCCGTGCGTGGTGGCCTGTGGCGACTCGCGGGTCATCATTTACCCGCCGCCCGTCGTGGTCACCTTCCCGGGGCCCATCCTCACCACCTACCCCCAGCAAACCGTCGTGGGAGCCTCGGAGCCAGCGGAGGTGGCCGTGACTGAGCCCCCGGCCGTGGCCCCGCTGCCCGCGGAGGTCGCCGGCAGGTTGGAGGCAGCAGGGGACAAAGTGCCAGCCCCGGTGCTGGCCCGTCCCGAGCCGCGCTGCGCCCCCAAATATTCCTACACCTACTCTTCCCAATGGACTCATCCCTGCAATTCCTACCGCTCCGGGAAGCGCTGGACGTACTGAGCTCGGGGCCGTGCGAAGAAGCAGCAAAGGAAATTCTAGATAAATTCCAGTTGTTATTTGGGGTGGAGCTGCAGCAGCGGGTCCGGGGCTGCTCCGGCTCCTCCTGAGGAGCTGCAGGAGCTCAGCCCCCGGGAAAGGCAGGCTCGTGTGGCCATTCCTCGTTTTTCCTTTAGTTTAGAGCTGTTCTCCCGCAGCTTTCCAGCGTAGTCATCCGCTTTCCGTGGTGCTTTGGCTTATCCCGGATTTTTTACTGGCACTGAGCTTAGAGAGGTGACTTAAAATGCTCGGAATTGCACAGGGCGACGCTGCCGAAAGGGAAATTCCCGGTTTTGACAGGCGGCATCACTCGGATGCTGGTGATTTGCCAGAGCCTCACTGAATCCCTGGAACGATGCTCTTTGTATCCCGTACAGTTTTGTTCCACAATTGTAGGAAAGCTTCTCTTTCCAAATAAATTTTCTGTACCAAAATACATTTTCTGTTTTCCTTTATCACATAAAAAAAGGGGAGGTTTGGGTGGGTATCAGGGAAAGGTTCTTCCCCCAGTGGGTGGTGGGGCACTGAACAAGCTCCCCAGGGAATGGGCACAGCCCCGAGGCTGTCTGAGCTCCAGGAGTGTTTGGACAATGCTCCCAGGGACATTCTGGGATCTGGGGATGTCTCTGCAGGGCCAGGAACTGGACTTTGATGATTCTTGTGGGTCCCTTCCAGCTCAGGATATTTTTAAATTCTATGATAATAAATCCCCGCATTCTATGATAATAATTTCCCTGTTCTTCTATTTTCAGTTGAACCTACACTGTTGTTTATCCTCATTTATAGATATTCCATGTTTCTTCTCGGAGTTCAAATGTCACGAAATCCCAGGAACACTTCTTATACATTAAATGTGTGCTGAGCATTTGACACCCCCCGGGCTCCTCCTGAACCCCTGGCAGTGGCTGTTTTTACAGCAGGTCCTGAAAGGGCTCAGGTGACTCTCAGCCCTTGATTTACCACCTCCATCTCAGGACAGGGCAAATTTCCATCCCTTTTTCCCAAGCCCAAAGCAAGACGTGGATTTGTGGGTGGAGCAATGTGCAGCCCACACACGGATCCCACCTACCTGAGGCCACAGCCCGAGCTCCTGCCTTGCGCAGCTCGAAACACTTTTCTGGGAGAATTTCAGAGCTGCCACGAGGGGTTTTAGCAAAAGAATTCCCTTCTCAGGAGGTTTAACAAGGCCATGGAGCTGCACTGGGATTGGGGAGACCCCCAGGATGGATCCAGGCTGGGGAAAAGCAGCTGAAGCAGCCCTGGGAGAAGGATTTGGGGGTGTCCTGGGCTGAGCCCCAGCGTGGGCAGCAGGGGAGGGGGGGATTCTGCCCCGCTCAGGTGAGACCCCACCTGCAGAGCTGCCCCAGCCCTGGATCCCAGCACAGGGAGGACGTGGAGCTGCTGGAGAGAGTCCAGAGGAGGCTCCAGGATGGGATCTGAGGGATGGAGCAGCTCTGCTGGGAGGAAAGGCTGGAAGAGCTGGGATTGTTCAGCCTGGGGAAGAGACCAGGGGTGACCCAACTGTGGCCTTACAGGACCTGAAGGGGCTACAAGGAACATGGGGAGAGACTTTCCCCAAAGGATGGAGTGCCAGGACAAGGGGGAACGGGTTCAAACTGACAGGGAGGAGGTTTAGATGGGATATTGGGAAGGAATTCCTCCCGGTGAGGGTGGGGAGACCCTGGGATGGATTTCCCAGAGCATCTGGGGCTGCCCCATCCCTGGAAGTGTCCAAGGCCAGGTAGGAAGGGGCTTGGAGCAACCTGGGACACTGGGAGGTGTCCCTGCCCATGGCAGGGGGTGGAATGAGATGAGTTTTAAGGTCCCTTCCCACCCAAACCATCCTGTGGTTCCACGATAGGACATTTCACACCATAGCTCAGTCAGAGACTCATTGACTGCCTGGATCAAGAAATCCATAACAAAAGAAATCATTCATGCAATGCAGGTTCTTTATTGTGGATGAAGAAGGCCGTAGGCAGTGTCAGCAAGAGACAAACCAGCACAGCTACAGTGCACTGGAAACACAAAAATCCTAAGGCAGCAGCAAGGCACAACCCAGGGCTCCACCCCAGAGGTTCCCCCTTCCCAGGGCAGGTGGGGAATCTCGGAGCTGGGCAGAGCAGGGCAGACCCTCACCCGAGGGTCAGCACAGCTGGGTGGGATGGCAGAGAGGGGGGAGCTGGTGGAGGCAGTGCTGGAAACCCCAAAGGCGCCGGCTGAGGGGCTGCAGGGTCACCCTGGCAGGTGATGGGGACCCTGCAGCTCCCGGGGCTGCTGGGCCACCCCTCAGCAGGGGCTGCAGCTTCATCCCGGCTCAGGTGGCAGAAGACAGGAGGGGCTGGTGGTGGAGCCCACGGGCAGAGGCAGCACTGAACTCCAGGGAGATTTGGGGTTTAGCAGGGCCCACAGCCGCCCCCGAGGGACCGGGAACCACGGCCCCAGCCACCACAGGCTCCATAACCCCCATAGCCTCCAAAACCTCCAAGGCCTCCAAAGCCCCCGTAGCCCCCAGAGCCCCCGAAGCCTCCACGGCCTCCAAAGGAGCCACCGGAGCCGCCTGCAACGAAGGGAGCTCCTGCCGAGCCCACGGAGCTCTGCTGCGGGAAGGAGCTGAGGATGGGCCCAGGGAAGGTGACCACTGAGGCCGGGGGCTGGATCACCACCGTGGAGTCGGGGCACTGCCGCACACAGGGCTCGTTGCAGGTGTCAGCCAGAGGGGCCGGGGTGGCCACCCCGCAGGAAGGGACACACAGGCTGGAGCAGGACATCCTTTGGTTCAGCAGGGAAAGCTGCAAGACAAGGCAGAGCCACGGCTCAGGCCAAGGACTCATCCCAAATCCCTGCTGCCTCTCTCCCGCCTGGAGCCTGTGTCCCAGGACACGCTCTCGATCATCTCTGGCATTCCGAGCAGAACCCCTTCCACAGCTGAAACGGCTGCTGAAATCTCGCTCCCTCACCATCCCTGGGTCTTGCCTGCCCATGGGAATTAAGAAAAACTCCCACATCCAAATCACCAGGCTCCCAGAGGACTTGAGCCCACTGGTATAACCCCAACCATCCTCACTGTGCACTGCGAGAGCTGGTGGAGCACAGAGACAAAGATTCCCTGGGAAATCCACAGCCAAAGATTCCTTGAGAGAGGCACAGACGGTGAAGGAAGGATGGAGGGAAGACTTGGACTTACCACAACGATCAATGAGCAGAGTCAAGTGGAGGAAGCTGGATGGAGACCTGTGGAGCCCTTGGATCTTTTATACACCCCAGAGTGCCTGGGGCATTGTCCAGGAGGTGGTGACAGGAGCCCCAGCTCACCACGGAATCAAGCGGCCAAACCTTATGACACAAATTGCAATGGCAATTACCTCCATCCTAATTGGGGCTAGGAACAAGTAAACGTGCCCTGGAGAGCCAGCAGGCCCTGGGAGGGACAGACAGTGACCAATCACTGCGTGAAAGATCAATTGTTGCTGCAGCTGAACTCAGAGCCCCAATAAAACCCGACGTGTCCCTAATCCCTCACTTTGCTTATGCACGAGAGTTTTGGGCATCATTCAGGAGTGCTTTGAAATCCTGGGCACAGCCAGCACATCTCTCATTAATCCCTTTTACAGGCTGCTAAATAGGGACGCCGGGAGGGAGAAGCCATCCCACCCACTGAAGGCGCATCCCACAAACGCCAAACGTGGCCCCATCCCGGGAAGGGCAGGGGTGGTCACAGGACCACAGAGTCCCAGAGTGGGTCAGGATAGAAGAGGGTCATCAGCCCCAATCTTCTGCCCAAGCAGGGTCATCCCACATGGCACAGGGCTGGGCACAGAGGGTTCTTGGAGGGAGAATCCCTAAGGGATTTTTCTGCCACTGGAGGACTTGTGAAGCCCCTGATTCACTTGACGGTCATGCAAAAAGCAGCAGAAATGGGTCCCATGTCAGATGAAGCTTCAACAATCCATCTTGGAATGGATGTGGGTGGGACACGAGTGGGCTCAGGAGCTGGATACCTGAGTAAGGGGACACCAACACAGAGAAACAGGATCAAGAAACAGGATAAAGAAACACTCAGCTCCTCCAGCCCCGTGTCTGTGAGCTGGGTCCTGCCCGAGCCCTCCTGGAGGGTCTGCATTGCCCAGCTGGCCCCGAGGGCTGGGCCAGGGGGTGTTGGCCGAGCCCTCCAGAGCCAGGCTGACCCTGCCTGTGGTCCCAGGACAGGCCCAGACGGGCACTGCTGGCTCACGGGCATGGCCGGGCTGAGGCTCAGGGTGGCGGGGCTGGGCACAGCCTTATCCCAAAGGCGGCCCAGGCTTCTTTGTAAGCAAAGTGAGGGATTAGGGAAAAACAAGGGTTTATTGGGGCTGTGAGTTCAGCACCAGCAGAACCGTGCCTGTCATGTAATGATGGGCCATGGCTGTCCCTCCCATTGCCCCTCTCTTGTCCATTTGTTTCCACACCAATGTCCACAATGAGTGGATGACAGAATTGTCCCGCGTCCCTTCACTTTATGAAGCTGGTCAGCGTGAATTCCGAATTATTGGGGGGTTTGCCTCCCCTCCCTGGACAATGCCCCAGGCTCTCTGGGATGTATAAAAGGGCTGAGCTCCTTGCAGAGTCCATCCAGCTTCCTCCACTTGACTCTCCTCTTCAACCAGGTAAGCCCAGCTCTCCAAAGCCTCTCGGGGATCTCTCTCTGCCTCTCTCAACACAACTCCTTCCTCACACCTTTGCCTCTTCCTGGGGGTGTTTTCCAGAAGTCTTTGCCTGTCTGAAGGATGTCCTGCTGTGTCCCTTCCTGCGGGGTGGCCACCCCGGCCCCTCTGGCTGACACCTGCAACGAGCCCTGCGTGCGGCAGTGCCCCGACTCCACGGTGGTGATCCAGCCCCCGGCCTCAGTGGTCACCTTCCCTGGGCCCATCCTCAGCTCCTTCCCGCAGCACAGCTCTGTGGGCTCGGCCGGAGCTCCCTTCGTTGCAGGTGGCTCCGGTGGCTCCTCTGGACGCCGTGGGGGCTCTGGGGGCTTCGGGGGCTTTGGAGGCTATGGGGGTGGTTTGGGTTCCGGAGGTTATGGTGGCTGGGGCAGCTGTGGGGGCTCCAGAGGCTATGGCGGCTGTGGGCCCTGCTAAGCCCCAGCCCAAGTGCGACCTCAGACCCAGAAGAGCTCCAGGAACGCCCCCAGCACATCCCAACATGCCAGCACCTGAAGGAAGGACATCCCTTGGACCCTGCCGGCCGCCAGAGCTGCGACGCCTCGTGCCCGCTCAGGGCCCCGCTCTGCCGCCTTCCTGCCGCGCTTGAATCCCTGCAGCAATCGCTGCCTGCTCCCAGCACGGCCCCAGCTGGGCTCCTGCGGCTCCGCCGATGCTCCGCTGGGCTCTGCCCACGGCCAGGAGACACGGGGAGCCCTTGGGCAGGGCCCCGCTCTTCTGCCAACTCCCTCCTGCCCTCCCACGGCAATAAAAGCTGCCTTGCATTGCAATGTTCACCCTGCTCTCGTTTGGTCTTTGCTCCACACCCAACGCCCCGAGTCCAGGGGGGTTTCCGGGAGGGTTCCACTCAGCCCCACTCGCACAAGGCACAGGAGAACACCGGGAGCTGCCAGGACTCCTTCTGCCTGTCCTTGGCCACCCCGCCCTGGGCAGCAGAGCTCCCCCGAGCCAGGCCCTGCTCAGCTCCCTGGACAAGGCCTCTCCCCCTCTCCCTGCCCGGCTCCTCCCCACTTTGGGCTCCAGCTCTGACGCCCCACAAGAGCCCCGGCCCACACCGCCAGGTCCCTTCCCACTCCGGACACTCCCAAAGGGCTGCCTGGAGCCCCATGGCCGTGGGCATTGGGGTGCAAATGGAGGCCCCCCAAGGGACACGGCCCAGCTCCGGGGCTCCTGGGAGGCCCTGGCTCCAGAGGGGAGAGGGAGAACAACCCCCAGCACCGCTCCCACTCCTTTGCCTCCATCCCCTCAAGCATTCCTGCACCCTGGCACCACCTCCTGCTCCCACTTCTCCTCTGGATCCCACTGCTCCTTGGAGCACTTCTGGCCCCGTCTCGTCCCCACTGCTGGTGCAGAAGCCCTTCCTGGGATCCCCAGTGTCACCCACCCCTTGCCTGGGACGTGGCTCTGCCCAGGAACAGCAGGAGAACTTCCCACAGCCCCGTGCTCTGGGCCACTCCGTGGTGGCCCTTTGTTGCCCTTTCTCACACTGAATTGCATCTCTAAATTATATTTATCATATTGTTAATATTGGATATATTGGAACTATTGAGATAAATGAATAGAGCATGAAAGAATATTGTCTGAAATGGATCTACATGAACTCACAAATGAATTTTACTTCCCACAGCCCTGTGCTCTGGGCCAGACCATGGCAGGCCTTTGTCGCCTTTCCTCACACTGAGTTCCATCGCTAATATTAAAATGTTATTTTATATATTCTGAATATTGGATATACTGGAATGCTTGGGATAATATGAATAGCGTATGACACAATATCAGCTAAGTCTGGCCTGTATTAACTTTCAAATAAATATAAATCCAAACCCAGGGAATTGCTGGTGTTAATTTGATATCCAGAATAAATTTTCAGACATATCAATAGACAAGAATAAATGAAGTTTTTTGCAATCGTCCCATTGCTCCTCATGTTGAAAATCACTCTGGGAAATGCTCCATCACTCCTTCGGTAGATCCAGGAATGTTCCCAAACCAGGCCACAAATGACCCCACCCTCTACACCTCACCCAAGCTGCTGGCCACAGCCACCAGGGCAGGGTCACCAAACCCCTGCCACCTCTGTGCCCTCAGCGGGGGCACAGGCACAGCCCAGGAGGACACAGCAGTGGCCAAGTGTCACCACAGGGGATCCGGGCAGGAGTTTGGAAGAGTTGGAAGCACCGGGAAGAGTTTCTGTGAGAAACTTGCAGCACATTCCCATCGTCACTGTGGGCTTGGGGGATGTCCTGCATGTCCTGCTGCTGGAAGAACATGGGAAGCTGGGAGGGATGGGTTCCCCATGCCCAGTGATGTCCAACGTCCCCAGAAGGAACACACGGAGCCAACTGTCCCAAGGCTCCAAGAGCACTGGCCAGGGGGATTCCAGCAGCCCTCACGGACACCCAGGAGATTGGGGGGAGTGGGAAAAAGGAAGGATGAAGGAAAACCAGGAGTCAACATTGCAATGCAGTACAGCTTTTATTGCAGGGGGAGCGCAGGAGGGGCTTGGCAGAAGAGCAGGGCCATGGCCAAGGGCTTCCCGTGTCCTGGCACTGGGCAGAGCCGGGTGAGCAGGAGCAGGAGCCCAGGGCGAGTCTCTGGGATCAGGGCACAAGGAGCCCTGTGGGGATGCTCAGGCAGGGCAGGGACAAGGCACAGGTGGTTTCCAAGCTGGCACGAGGCTTCCAAGGTGCAGAGCCCAGTGATGCCGAAGGGCTTTTCTTCCACAGGGCATCGGGTCGGGATGTGCTGGGGTTTCTCCTGGAGCTCTCCTTGGTCTGAGGTTGCACTCGGGGTGGGGCTTAGCAGGGCCCACAGTTGCCGTTGAGGTACCGGTGGCCGCTGCTCCAGCCTCCGTATCCACAGCCCCCGAAGCCCCCGTAGCCCCCATAGCCCCCGTAGCCCCCATAGCCTCCACAGCCCCAACCCCCATAGCCTCCACGGCCTCCATAACCCCAACCCCCATAGCCTCCATAACCCCCGTAGCTGCCATAGCCACCATAGCCCCCGTAGCCTCCGAAGCCCCCGTAGCCTCCACGGCTTCCAAAGGAGCCACCAGAGCCGGCTCCAACGTAGGGAGCTCCGGCCGAGCCCACGGCACTCTGCTGCGGGAAGGAGCTGAGGATGGGCCCAGGGAAGGTGACCACTGAGGCCGGGGGCTGGATCACCACCGTGGAGTCGGGGCACTGCCGCACGCAGGGCTCGTTGCAGGTGTCAGCCAGAGGGGCCGGGGTGGCCACCCCACAGGAAGGGACACACAGGCTGGAGCAGGACATCCTTCAGACAGGCAAAGACTTCTGGAAAACATCCCCAAGAAGAGGCAAAGGTGTGAGGAAGGAATTGCATGGAAGGAGACAGAAGGAGATCCCCAAGAGGCTTTGGAGAGCTGGGCTTACCCGGTTGAAGAGGAGAGTCAAGTGGAGGAAGCTGGATGGACTCTGCAAGGAGCTCAGCCCTTTTATACATCCCAGAGAGCCTGAGGCTTCAGAAAAGGGGGCGGTGGCAAAAACCACAATTAGGAATTCACGCTGACAAGCTTCATCAGTGAGATAATGTCGCAAGATAATTCCATGGCATCCCCTCACTGGGGACACAGGTGTGAAAACGTGTCCTGGACATGACGGAAATGATGGGAGGAACTGCCATGGCCCATCATTACACTACAGGCACGGTTCTACTGGAGCTGAACTCACAGCCCCAATAAACCCTAGATTGTCCCTAATCCCTCACTTTGCTTACAGAGAACAATTCCCGGCATCTTGCAGAAGCTCTTTGAAATGCCATCACCCCTGTCATTATGTCCCTTTTACGGGCTGGTAAACAGAGGCAGCGGCAGCTTGGGCAAAAGGAGAAGCCACTCTTGGGGTGTCTCCAAATCCCACCAGCTCCCAGTGCCAGCCAAAGATGCTCATCTCAAGGTCAAGGTCAACATCTCTACGAATTACCCCAATCCAAGGTTCTGGAGGACACTGGGATTTCCATGTCCCTGTTACCCTTGATGGCCATACAAAGAGCAGAGGGGGCAGATCTCACTCGTGGCAGACCCCAAACCCCCGGGGAAAGGGGAGAGCAGTAGGACAGAGCCTGGGACAGCTCAGACAGAGGGGGCACAACGGGAGGGGCAGAAGGGCAGCAGCAGGGCCAGGTCCCTGTGGCTCCTCCAGCCCCGTGTCTGTGAGCTGGGTCCTGCCCGAGCCCTCCTGGAGGGCCTGCATTGCCCAGCTGGCCCCGAGGGCTGGGCCAGGGGGTGTTGGCCGAACCCCCCAGAGCCAGGCTGACCCTGCCTGTGGTCCCAGGACAGGCCCAGCTGGGCACTGCTGGCTCACGGGCATGGCCGGGCTGAGGCTCAGGGTGGCGGGGCTGGGCACAGCCTTATCCCAAAGGCTGCCCAGGCTTCTCTGTAAGCAAAGTGAGGGATTAGGGACAGATCTGGGTTTATTGGGGCTGTGATCTGAGCTCCAGCAGCACCTTGGCTGTCATGTAATGATGGGCCATGGCTGTCCCTCCCATCACCTCCTTCTGGTCCAGGGCATGTTCCACACCAATCTCCCTGATGTCGAGGTGTATAATTGTATTGCATCATTATCTCTCTGATGAAGCTTGTCAGCTGGAATTCCTAATTACCTGTTTTTTTGCTACCGCTCCCTTTCCTGATGCCCCAGGCCCTCTTGGAGATGTATAAAAGGTCCAAGGGTTTCACAGAGCTCTATCCATCTTCCACTGCTTGACTCGCCTTATCAACTTGGTAAGTCCAAGTCTTCCCTCTTCTTTCCTTCTTCATCCTTGGCTTTCTCAAGGAATCTTTCGGGGCTTTCTTGAGGAACCTTAGTCTGTGTCCTCCTCATGCTCTCCCCATGCAGAGTTAGGAGGGTTGGGATAATAACAATAGGCTCAAAGTGTTTGGGAGCTTGAGGATTTTCCGTCCGCTTTGGATGTCGAAGTTTTCTTAATTTCCATGGGCAGGCAAGACCCAGGGAGGGTGATGGGAGCGAAGGATCTAAGCAGGCATTTCAATGGAACAGAGTTGTGTTCAAAATGCCGGAGATGATCGAGAGCATGTCCTGGGACACAGGCTCCAGGCGGGAGAGAGGCAGCAGGGATTTGGGATGAGTCCTTGGCCTGAGCCGTGGCTCTGCCTTGTCTTGCAGCTTTCCCTGCTGAACCAAAGGATGTCCTGCTCCAGCCTGTGTGTCCCTTCCTGCGGGGTGGCCACCCCGGCCCCTCTGGCTGACACCTGCAACGAGCCCTGCGTGCGGCAGTGCCCCGACTCCACGGTGGTGATCCAGCCCCCGGCCTCAGTGGTCACCTTCCCTGGGCCCATCCTCAGCTCCTTCCCGCAGCAGAGTGCCGTGGGCTCGGCCGGAGCTCCCTACGTTGGAGCCGGCTCTGGTGGCTCCTTTGGAAGCCGTGGAGGCTACGGGGGCTTCGGAGGCTACGGGGGCTTTGGAGGCTATGGGGGTTGGGGCTATGGAGGCCGTGGAGGCTATGGGGGTTGGGGTTATGGAGGCCGTGGAGGCTATGGGGGTTGGGGCTGTGGAGGCTATGGGGGCTACGGGGGCTATGGGGGCTACGGGGGCTTCGGGGGCTGTGGATACGGAGGCTGGAGCAGCGGCCACCGGTACCTCAACGGCAACTGTGGGCCCTGCTAAGCCCCACCCTGAGTGCAACCTCAGACCAAGGAGAGCTCCAGGAGAAACCCCAGCACATCCCGACCCGATGCCCTGTGGAAGAAAAGCCCTTCGGCATCACTGGGCTCTGCACCTTGGAAGCCTCGTGCCAGCTTGGAAACCACCTGTGCCTTGTCCCTGCCCTGCCTGAGCATCCCCACAGGGCTCCTTGTGCCCTGATCCCAGAGACTCGCCCTGGGCTCCTGCTCCTGCTCACCCGGCTCTGCCCAGTGCCAGGACACGGGAAGCCCTTGGCCATGGCCCTGCTCTTCTGCCAAGCCCCTCCTGCGCTCCCCCTGCAATAAAAGCTGTACTGCATTGCAATGTTGACTCCTGGTTTTCCTTCATCCTTCCTTTTTCCCACTCCCCCCAATCTCCTGGGTGTCCGTGAGGGCTGCTGGAATCCCCCTGGCCAGTGCTCTTGGAGCCTTGGGACAGTTGGCTCCGTGTGTTCCTTCTGGGGACGTTGGACCTCACTGGGCATGGGGAACCCATCCCTCCCAGCTTCCCATGTTCTTCCAGCAGCAGGACACGCAGGACATCCCCCAAGCCCACAGTGACGATGGGAATGTGCTGCAAGTTTCTCACAGAAACTCTTCCCGGTGCTTCCAACTCTTCCAAACTCCTGCCCGGATCCCCTGTGGTGACACTTGGCCACTGCTGTGTCCTCCTGGGCTGTGCCTGTGCCCCCGCTGAGGGCACAGAGGTGGCAGGGGTTTGGTGGCCCTGCCCTGGTGGCTGTGGCCAGCAGCTTGGGTGAGGTATAGAGTGTGGGGTCATTTGTGGCCTGGTTTGGGAACATTCCTGGATCTACCGAAGGAGTGATGGAGCATTTCCCAGAGTGATTTTCAAAATGAGGAGCAATGGGACGATTGCAAAAAACTTCATTTATTCTTGTCTATTGATATGTCTGAAAATTTATTCTGGATATCAAATTAACACCAGCAATTCCCTGGGTTTGGATTTATATTTATTTGAAAGTTAATACAGGCCAGACTTAGCTGATATTGTGTCATACTCTATTCATATTATCCCAAGCATTCCAGTATATCCAATATTCAGAATATATAAAATAACATTTTAATATTAGCGATGGAACTCAGTGTGAGGAAAGGCGACAAAGGCCTGCCATGGTCTGGCCCAGAGCACGGGGCTGTGGGACGTAAAATTCGTTTGTGAGTTCATGTAGATCCATTTCAGACAATATTCTTTCGTGCTCTATTCATTTATCTCAATAGTTCCAATATATCCAATATTAACAATATGATAAATATAATTTAGAGATGCAATTCAGTGTGAGAAAGGGCAACAAAGGGCCACCACGGAGTGGCCCAGAGCACGGGGCTGTGGGAAGTTCTCCTGCTGTTCCTGGGCAGAACCATGTCCCAGGCAAGGGGTGGGTGACACTGGGGATCCCAGGAAGGGCTTCTGCACCAGCACTGGGGACGAGACGGGGCCAGAAGTGCTCCAAGGAGCAGTGGGATCCAGAGGAGAAGTGGGAGCAGGAGGTGGTGCCAGGGTGCAGGAATGCTTGAGGGGATGGAGGCAAAGGAGTGGGAGCGGTGCTGGGGGTTGTTCTCCCTCTCCCCTCTGGAGCCAGGGCCTCCCAGGAGCCCCGGAGCTGGGCCGTGTCCCTTGGGGGGCCTCCATTTGCACCCCAGTGCCCACGGCCATGGGGCTCCAGGCAGCCCTTTGGGAGTGTCCGGAGTGGGAAGGGACCTGGCGGTGTGGGCCGGGGCTCTTGTGGGGCATCAGAGCTGGAGCCCAAAGTGGGGAGGAGCCGGGCAGGGAGAGGGGGAGAGGCCTTGTCCAGGGAGCTGAGCAGGGCCTGGCTCGGGGGAGCTCTGCTGCCCAGGGCGGGGTGGCCAAGGACAGGCAGAAGGAGTCCTGGCAGCTCCCGGTGTTCTCCTGTGCCTTGTGCGAGTGGGGCTGAGTGGAACCCTCCCGGAAACCCCCCTGGACTCGGGGCGTTGGGTGTGGAGCAAAGACCAAACGAGAGCAGGGTGAACATTGCAATGCAAGGCAGCTTTTATTGCCGTGGGAGGGCAGGAGGGAGTTGGCAGAAGAGCGGGGCCCTGCCCAAGGGCTCCCCGTGTCTCCTGGCCGTGGGCAGAGCCCAGCGGAGCATCGGCGGAGCCGCAGGAGCCCAGCTGGGGCCGTGCTGGGAGCAGGCAGCGATTGCTGCAGGGATTCAAGCGCGGCAGGAAGGCGGCAGAGCGGGGCCCTGAGCGGGCACGAGGCGTCGCAGCTCTGGCGGCCGGCAGGGTCCAAGGGATGTCCTTCCTTCAGGTGCTGGCATGTTGGGATGTGCTGGGGGCGTTCCTGGAGCTCTTCTGGGTCTGAGGTCGCACTTGGGCTGGGGCTTAGCAGGGCCCACAGCCGCCATAGCCTCTGGAGCCCCCACAGCTGCCCCAGCCACCATAACCTCCGGAACCCAAACCACCCCCATAGCCTCCAAAGCCCCCGAAGCCCCCAGAGCCCCCACGGCGTCCAGAGGAGCCACCGGAGCCACCTGCAACGAAGGGAGCTCCGGCCGAGCCCACAGAGCTGTGCTGCGGGAAGGAGCTGAGGATGGGCCCAGGGAAGGTGACCACTGAGGCCGGGGGCTGGATCACCACCGTGGAGTCGGGGCACTGCCGCACGCAGGGCTCGTTGCAGGTGTCAGCCAGAGGGGCCGGGGTGGCCACCCCGCAGGAAGGGACACAGCAGGACATCCTTCAGACAGGCAAAGACTTCTGGAAAACACCCCCAGGAAGAGGCAAAGGTGTGAGGAAGGAGTTGTGTTGAGAGAGGCAGAGAGAGATCCCCGAGAGGCTTTGGAGAGCTGGGCTTACCCGGTTGAAGAGGAGAGTCAAGTGGAGGAAGCTGGATGGACTCTGCAAGGAGCTCAGCCCTTTTATACATCCCAGAGAGCCTGGGGCATTGTCCAGGGAGGGGGGGCAAACCCCCCAATAATTCGGAATTCACGCTGACCAGCTTCATAAAGTGAAGGGACGCGGGACAATTCTGTCATCCACTCATTGTGGACATTGGTGTGGAAACAAATGGACAAGAGAGGGGCAATGGGAGGGACAGCCATGGCCCATCATTACATGACAGGCACGGTTCTGCTGGTGCTGAACTCACAGCCCCAATAAACCCTTGTTTTTCCCTAATCCCTCACTTTGCTTACAAAGAAGCCTGGGCAGCCTTTGGGATAAGGCTGTGCCCAGCCCCGCCACCCTGAGCCTCAGCCTGGCTGTTCCCGTGAGCCAGCAGTGCCCGTCTGGGCCTGTCCTGGGACCACAGGCAGGGTCAGCCTGGCTCTGGAGGGCTCGGCCAACACCCCCTGGCCCAGCCCTCGGGGCCAGCTGGGCAATGCAGACCCTCCAGGAGGGCTCGGGCAGGACCCAGCTCACAGACACGGGGCTGGAGGAGCTGAGTGTTTCTTTATCCTGTTTCTTGATCCTGTTCCTCTGTGTTGGTGTCCCCTTACTCAGGTATCCAGCTCCTGAGCCCACTCGTGTCCCACCCACATCCATTCCAAGATGGATTGTTGAAGCTTCATCTGACATGGGACCCATTTCTGCTGCTTTTTACATGACCGTCAAGTGAATCAGGGGCTTCACAAGTCCTCCAGTGGCAGAAAAATTCCTTAGGGATTCTCCCTCCAAGAACCCTCTGTGCCCAGCCCTGTGCCATGTGGGATGACCCTGCTTGGGCAGAAGATTGGGGCTGATGACCCTCTTCTATCCTGACCCACTCTGGGACTCTGTGGTCCTGTGACCACCCCTGCCCTTCCCGGGATGGGGCCACGTTTGGCGTTTGTGGGATGCGCCTTCAGTGGGTGGGATGGCTTCTCCCTCCCGGCGTCCCTATTTAGCAGCCTGTAAAAGGGATTAATGAGAGATGTGCTGGCTGTGCCCAGGATTTCAAAGCACTCCTGAATGATGCCCAAAACTCTCGTGCATAAGCAAAGTGAGGGATTAGGGACACGTCGGGTTTTATTGGGGCTCTGAGTTCAGCTGCAGCAACAATTGATCTTTCACGCAGTGATTGGTCACTGTCTGTCCCTCCCAGGGCCTGCTGGCTCTCCAGGGCACGTTTACTTGTTCCTAGCCCCAATTAGGATGGAGGTAATTGCCATTGCAATTTGTGTCATAAGGTTTGGCCGCTTGATTCCGTGGTGAGCTGGGGCTCCTGTCACCACCTCCTGGACAATGCCCCAGGCACTCTGGGGTGTATAAAAGATCCAAGGGCTCCACAGGTCTCCATCCAGCTTCCTCCACTTGACTCTGCTCATTGATCGTTGTGGTAAGTCCAAGTCTTCCCTCCATCCTTCCTTCACCGTCTGTGCCTCTCTCAAGGAATCTTTGGCTGTGGATTTCCCAGGGAATCTTTGTCTCTGTGCTCCACCAGCTCTCGCAGTGCACAGTGAGGATGGTTGGGGTTATACCAGTGGGCTCAAGTCCTCTGGGAGCCTGGTGATTTGGATGTGGGAGTTTTTCTTAATTCCCATGGGCAGGCAAGACCCAGGGATGGTGAGGGAGCGAGATTTCAGCAGCCGTTTCAGCTGTGGAAGGGGTTCTGCTCGGAATGCCGGAGATGATCGAGAGCGTGTCCTGGGACACAGGCTCCAGGCGGGAGAGAGAGGCAGCAGGGATTTGGGATGAGTCCTTGGCCTGAGCCGTGGCTCTGCCTTGTCTTGCAGCTTTCCCTGCTGAACCAAAGGATGTCCTGCTCCAGCCTGTGTGTCCCTTCCTGCGGGGTGGCCACCCCGGCCCCTCTGGCTGACACCTGCAACGAGCCCTGCGTGCGGCAGTGCCCCGACTCCACGGTGGTGATCCAGCCCCCGGCCTCAGTGGTCACCTTCCCTGGGCCCATCCTCAGCTCCTTCCCGCAGCAGAGCTCCGTGGGCTCGGCAGGAGCTCCCTTCGTTGCAGGCGGCTCCGGTGGCTCCTTTGGAGGCCGTGGAGGCTTCGGGGGCTCTGGGGGCTACGGGGGCTTTGGAGGCCTTGGAGGTTTTGGAGGCTATGGGGGTTATGGAGCCTGTGGTGGCTGGGGCCGTGGTTCCCGGTCCCTCGGGGGCGGCTGTGGGCCCTGCTAAACCCCAAATCTCCCTGGAGTTCAGTGCTGCCTCTGCCCGTGGGCTCCACCACCAGCCCCTCCTGTCTTCTGCCACCTGAGCCGGGATGAAGCTGCAGCCCCTGCTGAGGGGTGGCCCAGCAGCCCCGGGAGCTGCAGGGTCCCCATCACCTGCCAGGGTGACCCTGCAGCCCCTCAGCCGGCGCCTTTGGGGTTTCCAGCACTGCCTCCACCAGCTCCCCCCTCTCTGCCATCCCACCCAGCTGTGCTGACCCTCGGGTGAGGGTCTGCCCTGCTCTGCCCAGCTCCGAGATTCCCCACCCGCCCTGGGAAGGGGGAACCTCTGGGGTGGAGCCCTGGGTTGTGCCTTGCTGCTGCCTTAGGATTTTTGTGTTTCCAGTGCACTGTAGCTGTGCTGGTTTGTCTCTTGCTGACACTGCCTACGGCCTTCTTCATCCACAATAAAGAACCTGCATTGCATGAACGATTTGGCTTCTGGTTGGTTTTTATGAATTTGGTCCTCTGGTTTTCCATGTTGAGCTGGGATATGTTCACAGAACCCCAGGATCATTAAGGTTGGGAAGACCTCCAAGACCATCATCCAATCTTTGACTGGTCCCCACTCTGTCACCCTGCCCAGAGCTCTGGGTGCCATGTCCAGTTGTTCCTTGGTCAGTTCCAGGGATGACAACTCCAAACCTCCCTGGGCAGCCCCTTCCAGTCCTGACCACCCTTTTCTGGAAGAAATTCTTCCCCAGATGAAGCTCAAACCGCAACATTTATCATCAGGAGGCAGATGAATGACCAGGGCTTGTGAGAGGTTCAGCAGCTCAGACACCTTTGTCTGGTTGCACACAAAGGATGGAGAGGAGTCATGATCCCTGTTCCAAGGGACAGGTTGAAACGGAAAAGTTTCAATTAATTTATTTATTCCTTTGTGGTCCTGCAACCAAAAATTGCAATGTCTTCACTTTTTTCCACAGTCGATAATTTCAGAAGTTCAAAGCACCTCTCAGACGCCCGTAACTATTTTATGTATTTATAGGCTGTTATTAGTCTATTTAAAGCCTAATTCTCTTCTCAGATGCTCCATTATTTAAAAAACAGTCACTTCAGAGGTACAAGCTGAGGCAGTTCGATGTTTGCTTTCGTCAGAATTTATTTTATACCTTTCAAACTTTTCATTCAAATGTGGCTCTGCACAAACAGCCATGGGAGACCCAACAATGAACTGCTTTGTCTCCTCATCCTCCAAATTTGGATTTATTTCTAGTCTTATCTTTAGATTTCTTGGAGTGAACAAAACATATGTTAAAATTCCATTAATTTTAACTCTTTCTTTAACTGTTAAAAGTAGCTAAATCAGTCTGTAGAGCTGAGACAGTATAATTTATTTTAGTCTCAATTGGTTTTACTTGTGCATCCTGAGACACATGAAACTTTCCAGTTTTTACTTTGGAATTTGTCTGTAACTCCCCAGATTTTATTGATTAGCTTTAGTTAGAGAAAAGATTGAGATTATGACCAGTTGCAGCTAAATTTAGTGGCCTTAATGTCAGGATACAGCTTGAACAGCAACTTGAGCTGTGCTTCTGAATGGATAAATCAATCAAAATTCATCGAAAGCCTTGGGAAAGCTCCATCCTGAAATTTGCTGGAAATACAATCTCCAGTTTTACTGGGAAAGGTTTTCAATGAATTTTACGTTCATATTTTACGCTGAGCCCAAGCCAGGTCTGCTCCCTTGGCGGGACTGTGCCCTGGGAGATCTCCAGAGTCCTTTCCAACCCACAATTCTGGGATTCTGGGATGCTGGCATCGCCTCTGTGTGTTAGAAGGGCAGCAATTACACTCACAATGAGGGTTCGAGGGTTTAATTGAGCTTTCAGAGCTTGTTTGAGCCCAGACTCTGAGGCCAGCACCGGGCTATTACAAGGTTGTTGCTGCCGCCATTCAGGTACCTCGGTCATGAATAATTTGAGTCACTCCTCATCCCAAGGACCAGCCTGGGAACTCCACACTTCCATTGTCATTCCAATGGAGCCTGGGAGCAACGCTTGCACTCACCTGTCCTGACCAGCACTTCATGAAGTGAAGGTAAAGTGAAATTTTCAGCTCAGGAATAGATCAGGTCTCTCCTTCCAGAAAGATGGAAGAATTCCACACGCTGCCAGCACAAAAGCACGGGAGAAAGAGGGGTTTCCTCCCAGCTTCTTGTCTTATCCCCCAAAATTTAATTAATGTGTAGCCAGTCTGTGCCTTAGTGATTTACAGATTGTGTCATGTCCAATATCTGCACTCGAGCTGGGATGTGAAAGCAAATTTAAAGGGATATTTCCAAATATTTCCTAGGAAATTCTGGAATTGGAATTCATTTTCTGAGATTCTGCTGAGCTATTATTGGTTTGCAAAGTGTGTGCTTGGGTTCAGCTGAGCTGACAAGGAGTTTCGCAAAAGCCACAGGGTGCTGTGGCTCCATAAAACATCAAGCTGGGGACAAAAATCTGTGTCCATGCAAGCCAGAAAAAGCAAACCAGGGCCATTTTATGATGCTGTAACGTTTTTAATAAGAGTAAAGCTCACATTCACAACCTAAAGTAGCACAGAGAGCAGAAAGAATGGGCACCACATTAATTTATATGTGCAGAAAATCTCCCGGTTTCATTGGAACAATTTTGCTGTTGATTTTCCGCTTCCAGACTTTTCCACTTGCTTCCAGTCCAATGAAACGAAGCCGATTGGATGATTTAGGGTTTCTCTGACACAGTTTCAAAGGCATTTAAGTCAGAAATGCATCCCTAGGACAGGCACAACCCAGGTTTCATTAAATTTAGCTGGGAAAGAGCTATAAAAGAGTTATTTGTTAACAAATACTAAACCCTGTTTCCTTTACATCAGCAAACCCAGTGAGGGGTAAGAAATACAGCAGAGAAAAAAGGAAAACAAAACATTTTGGAAGAACACTGAAGAAGCTTTACAGGAACCCCGAGCTCTCCCAAGTGCTGCATCTTCCCGTCGCAGTCCTGGACTCGGAGCTCCGGCAAAGCCTCCCCGGAGCAGCAGCCGTGAATTCCATCATTAATTCCCAGTCCCGGTTCTCTATGAAACCCCCGTGGATTTAGCAGGGGTAGCAGCTTCCGTAGGAGTATCTCTGGGTGTAGCAGGTGGAGTAGGGGGAGCAGTAGCGCGGGCTGTAGGAGGGGCAGCAGTCGCGGTAGCCGCAGAACCTCCCGTAGTAGCCCTGGTAGCCACAGGGGCTGCTGCAGTCGTAGCTGCGGGAGCTGAACACGGTCCCGTAGCTGCAGGGGGAGTAGCAGGAATCCTCACACTGCCTCTGGTAGTAGAAAGTCATCTTGGAGCTGGAGGGAGGCGAGTCTGGAAGGTGGCGGAAGGGAGAAAAAGCCTGTGAGGTGTGCTCCCGACAGCGAGTAAATCCCGAGTAAACGCTGCAGGGAAGGGAGAGACAGGAAACCACTGCCACTGCCCTCATCCTTTGTTCCATCCCGAATGTAGTGCCAGTTCTTCCCCCTAATCCTCCACTCTGAGCAGCCTTCCTGGGCTTTCCCACACAGCCCCACTGAAAAACGGGATTGTGAACCGTGACCCTGCGTCAAAGCAGGGCTGGCAGGGAATGGGCTGGAAAATCCTTCAGAGCTGCACTGAGACAAAGACTTGAAGGGAAAAGGGCGTCCGTGCAGGACTGAGACTCTTTCAAACACTTAAATATTAAAAATCCATGGAGAAAAGACTGTTTGGCATAGGAATAACTCCTAAGTCACAACCTTAATTCCCTTTAGCTGCAGCACTTGTAGATTAGCAGGGAAATAAAGGAGGGAGAGCAGCATCAAATTCATCCCTTCATCATCCACTCGAATTTCCCAGATCTTTCCCGACTTACCCTCGTCTACAAGGAGGAGAAGGCAGGAGAAGGGAATGATTTCTCCTCAGGGATGCGGGGGTTTTTATGGAGCTCCCAGTCCCGCCCCGCACATGGAACACGTGCCTGCTCCCTGCGCCAGCTCCAATTTCCAGCCTGTGAGGTGGGAATTTTCCTTCCCTCATTGATATCCCGCTGCTCCCCGGGGTTTCTGATTATGGGTCCAGCACCGTGACAGGGCAGCTCCGCCCGCCAGGTCCCTTTCATCCCAAAACCACTCTAGCTAATTAAGCCTTGGTATCATCGTGCTGAATTTGCTCTTTGGGACAGCGACGACTCCTCGGAATCAGCAAAGACCTGCGGAATTCCGAACGCGGCAGGTTTGGAAGAGCAGCCTCGCTGCGAATGTGCTTTGTTGTGCTTTTTTTCCCCCCCCGCCTCTGGAACACTCATGGAAGGGAAGCACAACCCCTGCTTTTCATGGATTTCATAACTCTTACTAACACGCGGAGCATCAGCACGTTCCTGCCGATCCCTCCCAACATTTCCGGTGACTTCCAAAGGGGGAACGAGCAGCTCTTTGATTTGGAGCCGCCGTGCAAGGGGATATTGATTCAGCCAGAAAATTGGCCTGTAAGCATTGAAATGGTATGCCTGGGATGTATTTTTAGAGGGGGAAAAGCTCCCAGAGACCCAATTCCGAAGCTATAAATTACAACTTCAATAAAGCCAGGGAACAGGACACCCCAATCCACGTTTTTAGAGCGAGTGTTACATAACAGCCGGGCGTAACAACGTGGTGTTAATATTGAAATAATAAATCTCTTTGTGCCTGAAAATATTTAATAAGTCTTAATGAAGGCTTTGATATTCGAAATTCAGAGAAAGGCCCAGAACTCATGATGTGCTGCCTGTCATTATCCTCCCTTGGGATGGGAGTAAACAGCAAAACAGGGTTTTTGGAGGTGAAGGTCACCAGGGAACCCCAGGCTGGGGCTGCACCTCCACAGGGCTCAGCATTATTCATCTTCATTAGGGTGAATTAAACACCTCAACAATATTGAGAAGAAGTTACATTAAGTCATTTTCAGAATTTGGAGGATTTCTTGGGAAAACTGCAGTTATTACAGAGATAAATCCCTGGGGTTTTTATCTTTGTCTTTGTCAGGAACCCCTGAGTGAATCGTTTTCTGATCTAAGTAAAAACAAACACTGAGCAGATCTTTTTGGACCCAGCAAGATTTGCCTCGCTCGGGCTGGCTCTGCAGGAAATTATGAGTGGATTTCATAAAACAAGCCTGGAGATTTCAAATATCATAAAATGAACCTGGAGATTTCAAATATCGTTATTTCTGCTTGAAATAATTTAGACTTGTTGGGGATTTCCAGCTGCTTTAAGGTTCTCATAAAGTCGTTGATGTCTGGTTTCATTCAAATGTATTTCCAGTCTTGGAAAAGGATCCCCACTTCTGTCTACGACTTAGGAGTTTGTTGAAGTTTGGTCGAATTAATTAAGAATAATTTTTAAAAAATATAAATAAAAATAATACAAATATTCTGGCCTAAAAATGCGATTTTGAAATAAACCCAAACTATAAATTGTTTCTAGGGATTTTCGTTTTGAAAAATAATTTAAATTCTTTCTTCCTCAGATGATCCCAGAGTCATTACAGGTTTCATATATTGACCTTTGTCCATTCATCCCAAATTGGGATTGCGAGCATCCATTAATTCTGCTCTCAATATCCTTCCTTCCTTTTCCAGCTATAACTCAGGATTTCGCCACCCTAATTCCGCAAATGTAATTGACCCAGGAAGTCTGAACATGAAAGAAAAGAGCAACGCAAAGTCATCCTTTTGGCAGCCAAGAACTGAGTAACGATCCCAAAGCCAGGAAAACAATTCCATCAGCTGCAGGAATGACGTGCACGGGGTGAGTTTGGGATGTGATGAAAAGGAGTTTAAAGCACCAGAGGCTGGGGCAGATAAATGTATAAAAGGGAGAGAAATCCGAGGCTCTCCATTCGCACCTTCAGCCTCAGCTCTCGCTCAGCGTGGTGAGTCAGGCTTAAGGGGCTTTGCTGCTGGGTTTTGCTGTAGCGGGGTAGGGGTGGAACTTAAACTTTAAAATTGTATTTTAGAAGTGATTTCATGGCCATGCAGTTCAGGGCTTTTGGTAAAAACGGGGTGTTCAGGTGCCGTGTAGGTGTCGAAATTTGGCTTATTTAGACATGCACTGTGAGAAGTGCTTCATTTGATGATGTGATGAATTATTTCAGGATTTACTATTGATTAGCGGTGTCAGGGAGGTTTAGGTTGGATAGCAGGGAAAGGTTCTTCCCACAGAGGGTGGCCTTGAATGGAGAGGTTCAGTTGGTTCCTGCGTTGGCCCTTCTCTCCTCTCCCTGTTTTCCATGCTTTTACAGGGTTTCCTAGAAGCAGCAAATTCCTGCTGGATCTCTGGGACAAACCTGATCTTATCTTTCAAGCTGACAGAGGGCAGGTCCACGTTAGAGTTACTGAAGGAATCATTCCCCAGGAGGGTGGGGAGGCCCTGGAACAGGATATTCCTTGGATTCCCCATCCCTGGAAGTGTCCAAGGCCAGGCTGGAGCCACCTGTGGTAGTGGGAGCTGTCCCTGCTCGTGGCAGGGCTGGAACAAAGGACGAGCTTTAATTCCCTTCCAACCCAAACCGTTCCGCGATTCTTTGATTCCTCTTTTCCGCCACCTTCCAGACTCGCCTCCCTCCAGCTCCAAGATGACTTTCTGCTACCAGAGGCAGTGTGAGGATTCCTGCTACTCCCCCTGCAGCTACGGGACCGTGTTCAGCTCCCGCAGCTACGACTGTGGCAGCCCCTGTGGCTACCAGGGCTACTACGGGCGGCTCTGTGGCTACCGCGACTGCTGCCCCTCCTACAGCCCGCGCTACTGCTCCCCCTACTCCACCCGCTACACCCAGAGATACTCCTACGGCAGCTGCTACCCCTGCTACCAGTGCTAAACCCAGCGCCGGGCAGGAAAAACCCCCAAAATCCGCGTACAAGGCCCCGCGATGAGTTTCGCTCTCGCTCAACTCCACTGACGGCGGCTGCGGACGGATCCTGAGGGTTTGGGATCTCCTCAACGCCTGCTGAGTTACTCTGAATAATTCACTTTTCTCGCTGTTCCTTCTCAGTCTTTGGGGATGAAATTGTGTGTTCTGAGGTGTAACTTCACAGCAGGAGGTGCGGGAGCCTCGTGGGGCTGCGCTGACAGCGCTGCTCCTCTCCAACACCAGCTTTACTCGCCAAACCTCTGCTGTGAGGTGCAGCAACTCCTCGGTGTACGATCGTGTGAACCTCTGGCTACTCCTGTGCTACTCCAAGCTGTAACTTCTTCGTACTCTCATTAAAAGATCTCTTGCATCACGCTGCTGCCTTCGGTTATATTTTAATGTTCTTTTTAATATTCTGTTGGGCTTCGCTAACTATTTACTCGACACACAGGAAAAAAACGTTTAAAAGAGGCACTGATTTCAGTCACAGCAGGGTTTCAGAAAAAAATAGGGAAAAGTGGATCATAGCTCAAGAAATTTAGTAATTAAGTGATTTTTATGTGCATGCACAAACACAAATATTCCCTATTTGTGAGCAGTTAGAATTGTTTGATTTCTGCATAATCTTATTACTGACAGGATAGAAGATGAAATGCCTCTGCACTGATAAAAGAAAAGTTAAAGACAAAATAGGGTTAAAGTTAAGGACAAAAAAGTTAAAGACAAAATAGAGTTAAAGTTAAGGACATAAAAAGTTAAAGCCAAAATAGTTAAAGACAAAATCTGGAGAGAAAAAACACATTTTGGTAAACTTTTTAGAAGTACTTTTTAACACAAAACTTTGAAATATTTGTGTTTGGTCTGGCCTAAATGCCAGCCCAGAACAGCTGGAAAAATGCATTAAATGAAGGAATAAAATAGAAAAAATTCTTTAGCAAATGAAGATGGTGAAAAGCACTGAAGTTTCCTGAGGATGAACAGGTTTTAACCTGTTCCCATAAATCAGAGCACTTCATTAAGCGCCTCAATTTATTATTCCCTGGGAATTTGACTCCATGTTTCTCTAATTAATAAGAGGTTCTATAAATTAGATTTCCACCTAATGACCGAACCCTGTCTTGAGTTCTTCCCTGTGTTTGTAGGCACAGAAGTGAGTTCCTATTTCTTCAACTCCATTTTGGATTTTCAGGATTTGGGACATCCAAATTTTGCATTAATTTGGAGCAGGGAAGGAACTTTGGAAAAAGTCCTGCACTTACTGAACTTCCCAGGACAATTCCTGGCCTTTCAGTGTCCCTCAGCACTTTGGGAGGTGCTTTGGTCACTCAGAAATGATCTGACCAATGTAAACAGCAACAAAATTAAATTTATTTGGCCACGTCACAACTTCAATTAAAATAATTGGTTTCCTCTCCATCAGGGATCATTAATCTGTTCTCAACTCAACCCAACAATATAAAAAAAACCACCTTTTTTTTTGTCTTAAAAAACTTTTTGTCTCCTCCTCAGCTTTAGTGATGGAATCCAGAATGGAGAAGGGAATTAGTAGGAGTTAAAATTATAAAACTGTACAACAAATCTCATTAATGCTGATTTTCAGCCTCACCTATGGCTTCTCAGCACAAATCAAGAGGCTTTTTTTAAATTCAGCAAATACCTCCCTGTATGACCTTCCCTGCAGTGAGCCAAGCCTCATTTGCATATTAAATGAGGATAATAACAGACATTGGGGAAGTGCTGAGCCTCAACAGAATTTATGGTATCAATGTCCTCCCCAAACAGTCATTAAAAGCTCTTTGGCAACGTCTGGGTTATTTAAATCCTCTCGGTTTGTTGCTGAAAGGCGCCTCGTGTAACCCAACCAGAACGGCGAAGGGAGCCCCGGGGCTAAGGAAGGTTTTTTCTTTATTTAAATTAATTCCTGACATCCCCTGGAGCAGAGTGACGGAGATCCGGGTGCACCTCACTGGAAAATGCCTCGACAGCAGATCAGGGAGTGATTCCTGCTTCCCTGCCTCAGGAAAATCCCTCCCGAGGGGGAATGTCCAACCCTTTGTGTTCTCCAGCCTGTCAAAGGCAGAGGCTGCTCAGCAAAATCATTTTATCATTTTACCTCCTGTGAATTCCCCTGTCCATTCTGAGGCCTGGATTTCGTCACTAAAGCTGAGGAGGACCCCGAAAGTTTTTTAAGACAAAAAATCCTTGGCTTGTTATTATAGATGTGGAATCATGGAAGGACCTTAAAGATCTCCTGATTCCAACCCCTGCCATGGGCAGGGACACCTCCCACTGTCCCAGGCTGCTCCAACCTGGCCTTGGATGCTTCCAGGGATGGGGAATCCATGGAATAACCTGGGCCAGAGCCTCCCCGCCCTCACAGGGAACAAGTCCTTCCCAATATCCAACCGAAATTCCCCCTCTGTCACTCTTGACCCCATTCCCTGTGTCCTGTCCCTGCAGTTCCTGAGGAAAAGCCCCTCTCCAGCTTTCCCGGAGCCCCTGCAGATCCTGGGAGAGGCTCTGAGGTCTCCACAGGCTGAACATTCCCAGCTCTCCCAGCCTGGATCCACAGGGAAGGGGCTCCAGTCCCTTTATCAACCTCGTGGCTCCTCTGGAGTTGCTCCAACAATTCCACGTCCCTGTAACATTGGGGACACCAGAACTGGACCCAATATTCCTGGTGGGATCTCACCAGAGAGAGCAGAGGGGGAGAATCCCCTTCCTCACCCTCCTGCCCACGTTCCTTTGGATGCAGCCCGGCACAGGGATGGATTCTGGGCTGAGCTCACACCACCAGCTCATGCCCAGGTATCCCATATATAAATCCTATAAATATCGGACACGTGGATGCTATCACAAGACACTGACGCAAGTGAGTTTTTCCAATAATTTCCTCTGGAAAAAAAAAGAAAAAAAACCCCCACACCATAAAAATTAACCACATTTCTCAGATGCTGCTTTAATTGATCCCGTGCCTTGGCCTGCACCTCTTTGAGGACAAATTATAGGCAGGAGAAGAACCTAAAAGAATCAATGGAATGCCTGTCATTAATTGTGACGGAAATCCTGGAGCACTTGGGGTAATTCTCTTCCGCTCCCCCAGTGTTTTACGTCACCCCAAAATGTGCAGTGTCCACCTCCCTTGTGGGCCCACAAGGTAAAGAACCAATCCATGGACTCCCAGCTCATCAGGAATTGTGGCCGGAGCTGTTCTGTGTAGCCTCCAGTCCCATTCCCAGCTGTCCTGGGGTGCTTTCCCAGAAATCCTTTTGTCCTGGAAAGTCTCAAGATGAAAGAATCTCCCAAGCTGTAATCACAGTGCCCAGCCCCAGGAATTCCAAAATTGCCCTAAATGCGGAGGAAAACAATTATAGCAATTGGGCTGCTGATGTACTTCCCAAATTTGCCCCGTGACGAAGGGAAGCTCATGGAGAACTGCTCCGACTTCCACCATGGGAATATAAAAATGCTCCCAGCCCCAGCGCTCCTCACACAGCTCCTCTGGGTTTGCTCTTCCCACTGATCTCGGTAAGTCCAGATCCTGTTCTCGCGGAGAATCCTTGAACCTGGGGGGAAATCCTTTGCTCACAGGTGTTTTCTCCTGGCTGCTTTTAATCCGGGGGGCACAGACGCGGGAACATTCCCATTCCTAGGAGACATGGGAAGCCCAGTTTGAAGTTCTGGGTTTCTTTTTTTCCCGTGGTGACACCTGGAATTTTCAGGCCTGGGCAGAATCATTGTGCAAGGAGGAAATGACTTTTTGTGGCAGGGTGTTGCAACGGGGAATATGGAAAAGTCCCAGGAATTGTTTTTGTCCCTCTGGAGTCCCTGGGGCAGCTCTGAGCTGCAGGATTTAAACCTTCACTGCCCAGCAGAGTGTCCTTGCTAGAACTGGCTCTAACAAAGCCGGCATTACCCAGGAAACTGAATTGTTTATGTGCCAAGATTAAAAGCAGACAGAGAGGCTGGAGACTTAATGAACTCCTTGAGTTGTGCGTGAGCACTTCTAAGAACTCCAGAAAACGCTGTGAGGGATTCGACTCAGACACCGGGACTCTTTCATGCCCCTACCCTGAGCTGGGATTTACCTCAGCTGCCCGTGCTCAGAGGCTGGGCAGAAAACACCCCCAGATTCCTTCTTTGGGAAGACTTTTTTTCTTGGAAAGGGTTCTCAGGATTTGGAAGGGAGGTTTGGAGTCCCCATCCCTGGAGGTGTCCAAGGAGTTCCTGGACGTGGCACTCAGTGCTCTGGGCTGGGTGACAAGGTGGGGACTGGGTGCAGGTTGGACTCAATCTTGGAGGTCTTTTCCAACCTCAGCAATCCTGGGATTCTGGGATTCTGGGATTCTGGGAATCTGTCACATGAAAATCACCCCCAAACCCGAGGGATTCCCTCAACATTTCCACCCAAGCCCACCTCACTCACATCACAACTCTGCTCCTACAAACTGAGCTCACCCTTTTTCTCCCACTCTACTCCAGGTTTGCTTCCACCCCTCCACCCCTCCATCCCAAGATGTCCTGCTGCTGCTACTCCCCCTGCTACACCCTGTGCTGCTCCCCCTGCTACCGCACCTACAGCTGCTGCAGCCCCTGCTACTCCCTGAGCTGCTGCCGCCGCTCCTACGGCACCTGCTGCAACTACAGGACCTCCACCACGCGCTACTACTACCCCTCGTGCTGCTCCTACTCCTGCTGCTACCCCTGCTGCTGCTAATCCCATGGAAAAATGCCCACAACCGGATCTGCACCAACTGAAGACCAATGGCTGAGCCCACGGCTGCTGTTTGCACAAGTGCTGAACCCCCAGGATGAAGTCGCTACAAATGGGGGCTTTGCTGTGCTCTAAAACCTCTTGGAATTTCTGCTTTTGCTGTTCTCTCTGTCTGCTCCTTCCTGTCTTTCTCCACGCTCCTGATGTTCCGCATTGAAAGCCTCCCACAGCCCCTTCGGCAGCAGGAGGGATGATCTGCAATTTATGTGGAACTTCTCAGGGTTGCTGCAATGGGGCTGAAGGACCTCTGTGAAATCAGATTTGGAGTCATCTGCATTTTCAATAAGCGCTTCCAGCAGGGTGCTGCAGCCCTGGGTAAGGAAGATTTACAACTGTCTCGCCTTTGATCTGGATTTACGAGGACCTGAAGGATGAACAACACGGCTTCAACGTGTTCTGGAGTGCAGTGACTCATCTCCCGGCGCTGCATCCAGGATCCCAAAACTATAATCTTTCTGTATCTCTGCCAGCTCTTTTTCTTATTCTATTAAATACTTCCTGCATTTAAAAAACTCTGGAGATCCAGTTGTTTTCTTGCCTCTGTCCTTGGTTTACGTGGATATTCTGGGAGCTGTGGAATTCTGAAGGGACTTTGCTCAAATCCATGTGCGGCTCTGGGCCCCTCATGGCAAGGGGGACATTGAGGGGATGGAGCATGTCCAGGATGGGAATGGAGCAGCAGGAGAAGGGTCTGGAGAATCCTGAGGAAGCTGGGGGGGCTCAGTCTGCAGGAAAGAAGCTCCAGGGGGGAATTTCTGGCTCTTCCTGGGGGCAGCCAGGGAGGATTTGGGATCTTATCCCAGGGAACAGGGAGAGGATGAGAGGGAATGGCCTCGAGCTGTGCTGGAGAGGTTCAGGTTGGATGTTTGGGAAAATTTCTCCTGGAAAGAACGGTCACAGGATTGAGGTCCAACCTCTCCAGTGTTACCCTTGACATCTCCAGTCCTTAATCTTGCAGAGTTCATAATTTTGTCACCCAATCCTTTTCCTGTGAAGGATTTCAAGATATTTGTGTGACCTCCACCTAATTTCTGGCGTTAGTTTGAATTTAAAACATGCATACTAAAGAGCAAACAGGATGCTGAGGCTTCCTGAGAATGTTGCACACCAAAGATTTCAAGCTGCTCGAGAAACACAGGTGACAAATAAACCCAGAAATGCTGAATTGATGCAGAAAAAGTCTTTAATAGGAGTGCAAGGCAGATATAATTCGAAACGGATACAGAATGGAAAGACCACATTCCCAAAGTCACACGACACCCTGCCCGCACCATCCAGTCAGAGGGAACGTTTTGTACAGCATTGCCAAAACCATGGAGATTGGTTTGCTTGGAGAACTGAGGAGAAGATCTGGGTCAAGAGGAGAGTTGGGGCTGAGGCAGCATGAGTGGCATGAAGACAAACCATCGCCAGCCCTTCAGCAGCAGCGCAGAGTGCTCGGAGCACCCCGGGGGTGGCTCTTGTCCCCAAGTGGGCTCTGCACACCAAGGGGCTCTGCTGCCAGACTCTCCAGCAATCCACGCCTGCCAAACCCCGGCTGCGTTTCGGGGTCGCTCCCCCCGGCTTTAGCAGCTGTAGCACCCCCCGTAGCCGAACCTTTGGCCGTAGCGGGAGCCAAAGGGGTACCCGTAGCGGCCGGAGTAAAACCCGGGGTATCCGTAGCAGTCCCCAGAGCCATAGAAGCCCCTATAGCCACCGTAGAGCCCGCTGGAGCCGTAGCAGTCCCCGGACCCGTAGAGGCTGCGGTAGCCATACAAGCCGCCGTAGCCATAGCGATCCCCAAAGCCATAGAGGCCACGGGAGCTGTAGAGGCCCCCGTAGCCCCGATAGCTGCAGGGGCTCCCGCAGTCGTAGCCCCGGTAGCCATAGAGGCTCCCGTAGTTGCAGGAGGAGTAGCAGTCATCCTCACACTGGCCTTGGAGGAAAGTCATCTTTGGGAGATGGAGGTAAAACCTGCAACGGGGAGGAAAGGAAGAGGGGTAAATACTCCCAAAGGAGTAGCGACAATGTCAGAGCCCAGAACTTCTTCGCTGGTCCTGTGACACCAAGAGCAGAGGCAAAATTATGACCTCAGCTCCTCATTACACCCTGTTTGTATAATCTGCTCGTTTACCCACTGTCTTTAAATTATTTTCTATTCTATGTTCATATAGATTTAATATAATCATATTAAAGTATTTCTGTACTCCTGGGATTGGACTGACTACTCCTGACTACGGAATCAGCGGCCACAGACCAAAACCTTGATGCTGCCTTAGGGTTTTTTCTGAGAGAACCTGGTTAGGAACCCTAATTTTCTTTTAGGATATCAGCTTTTCATGGAGCTCTGCATTCCCAACTCCATCAGGAAAGTATTTCCAAAATTCTACTGTGATAACACCCTTCGGTTTTTGGGTCCATCGCTGCAAGCCCCATTTCAGTGCTTTCCACCCATTTTAATTTGCACCTGGAAATGCTGAGAGCCCACAGAAGAAACCATGGAGCGTGAACACACATGAGAACATCTGTGCTGCCAAACAGACCTGAAATCCCACTTAAAATAGAAGATTTAAGGAAAAATCCACCAAGAGTCATGGTGGGGAAACCCTTTCCTACCTCTGCTGTCCTAAAAATCCCTTATGAGGGAATCCAGGTACCAACAGGACCAGGAAAGTTCCACTTGCAGCTTTAAAACTCGAACCCAGCGAGCCCAGATAAAAGGAACAGAGAAACCTGACAGTTCAGAGGAGCCACACTCCTACAAGAAATTCTGGAAGGAAAATTCCCAGTCCAGAGGAGGAAAGGAGGAAAAGCTTACCGAGTTCACCGGGAGGAAGAGGCAGGAGAGCTGATGAGGAGCCTTGAGCTCTGAGCCCTTTTTATACTCCAGCTTTCCCTCCTGGCTTATCTCAGACGCCCTGTGGATTCAAAAGGTTTGGAGCCTTATTAGCTGGGAAACAAATTTGCCTGTACACGTCATATCTTCAATTAATATAATCTTCCTCATTGTTTGGGTTTATTAGTGTGTTCCCAGCCTCCCGTATGTCCCACATATTACAGGCTTCTTTCATCTTCACATTTTCTGGGCCAACAACATTCCTGATACCATTTTATTGCCTCCGTTGTCAAATCCAAAGTTTATTTTGGCGTAATATAAAAGCCATTTCTAATTTCTCCAAGTCATTGGAGAGAGAGGAGTTTTCAGTAAAAAAGGAAAAAATTCCCACATGCTTGAAAATATTTGTGTTCAGTAGAAAGATGCACCACAGGGTTTTATTTAAAGGAAATGTAAACATAGGGATTTTATGTTAAACCTCATCAACTTCAGGAAAAAGGACCAGAACTATAAATAAATCTTAATTCCATTCCTCCAAAGTACTCCTGAATCAAAGCCATGCTGCTGCAGGAGCAGGAAGAATGTTTTTAACAAAACTACAACTGCATTTTTTGCAGTGCTGTTCACTGGAGGGTTTGACCCAAGTTCAGCAGAGCAAAGTGGAGAATTCAAGGCTGAACTTGATCTGGCAATAAAGAAATGATCAGTATTAGCACTAAAAGAGCATTACATGAACACCAAAAGAACCCTGTTGGTACGTTTTCCACAAAGTATCACCATGTGTAGACATGACGATAGTGAGGAACGCTGGAGGTTAGGGCAGAACTCCTTGGGTGACCTTCACCTAATTTCTGGCATTAATTTGAATATAAAATAAGTGTAATAACGAGCAAACAGGATGCAGAGGCTTCATCTGAATTTTGCATACCAAAGCACTTCGTAAACACTCATTAATGACTTCAGTTTGCAAAGTGTTGCAGGATTTAAATATTAATAGTTTGACAGCAAAAGAGGCCTCCAGATTCAATAATATGGTACTCCTCAAGGTCTCTGGTTCCTGACCCCTATTAAGGTGATGCTGAAACTTTGATGAAAGTCAAAAAGTATCCCAAAAAATCACTTAAAAGAGGAAGGAATACTCGGCAACAAGGCGGTTGGAAAACGTCTTTGGATTGTTGTTGGAGAACCTGGGATACAAATCCAGTGGGAAAGCCCCACCAGGATCACGGGGAAGCTTGGGCAGGTCATGGCAATGCTGAGTAGAGGCTCCTCAACCTTCGGCACAGCAAAGCAAAACCTCTTCCCTCAGTCCTCCATGAGCAGCACCACAGGCGCCAAAACCAAGCCAACGGAGCACCCACAAGGCAACCGCGAAACTCCTGATGGTCTGAACATCTCCCAAATAAACATCTCCCCAAATAAACATCTCCCCAAATAAACATCTCCCCGGATAAATATCTCCCCAAATAAACACCTCCCCAAATAAACATCTCCCCATCCGGCCGCAAGGAATTCCGAGCAATTTCCACAGAAACGTGTCCTTCTTTTAAGATTAAAGACATTATAAGGGGTTGACATTGGTGCCGCCATGCCAAATGTGGAAAATATGAAAATGGTTGGCTCCAGTGACGCCAGCTGGAAGAATGAAGAGTTGGATGACGTAGTTTGGATAATTCCCGAGTTTGGGAAGGTGTAAAAACAGACCTCCGCTCCGAAAAGTCATTCGCTCCTCTCAGCTTTTCCTCCCAACTTCTCCTCTTGGCAGAGCAGGTAAGGCAATACTGACTCTACTCTCATGTGTGTATGTTTGTCCAAATATTTCTGTATAAATACATACAATGAATATTAATATGAATATGAATATCTATAAGATACATGCTGTTTCTTTATTTATTTGATAGGTACTGCTGTGTCTGTAAATATTTATATGAATATATATATTATATTTATATATAAATATATATATGTATTGTATTTATGTATATAAATATAATATATATAAAATATATATTATTTATATTATTAATATATTTTTTATATATATATATGAGTATATTTATATGTAACCTGTGTCTGTGTACAGGTACAGACATTCTGTAAGGAATTTCTTGTCATTTTAGAGTCAATCCCAAATGCAAAATTCCCCGCCACCTCAAGGAATTCCTCCGCTCAAAGCTTTTTGCTCCTCTTTCCTGTGCTTGTTTAATATTAGGCTTTAAAGTGCTGAAAACTGGAAATTTGCTACCGCAATTTTGTAATCAAAAGTCATTTTCAGTGCTGGGTTATATTTTTTATATTTTTCTCTCATTTATTACATTTCTCTGATTTCTGGGGCAGGAAAGCTCAACTCTCAGCTGGCAAAACCCTCATGCACCACATTTAGTCAGCAGTTTCCAAAAGTTGATGGGCGAAAAAAACAACAACTCTTTTTTGAGATTCAGGAGATTAGCAAAATAAATGAGTTAATTAAGAGGCTGAAACCGATGCGCAGGAGGCACCGAGTCGGAGCCTTTGCTCTGCCCTCAGCAGCCCATAAAATTTGTTTCTGGGTGTGTGTTCCAGGCTCTCCAAATCAACAAAGGATGGCTTCCTTCAAGGACCGCTGGCAAGTCTTGGGTGCTGCGCCCAAGTCAGCAACGACGGCTTCTGTGGCTTCTGGTCTGGGCGCCCCTCCAGCTTCTACTGGGACCAGTGCCAAGACGCCCCCCCCGCCAGCTTCAGGAACATCGGGAGCTTCATGAAGTCCTCTGGAAGCCTCTGTGGGAGCGTCTGTGCAAACCTCAATGAGGACATTGTTGGGAGGCTCTCTGGGGAGCTTGAGGGGCTCTCTGGGCTCCTGGGTCACTTTGGAAACTGCGGATTAAGTCTCCCCTTCTCCGTTCAGTTTGTGAACAGAACCATCTGAGCTGTTCCCAGCAGAATTAGCGCCCAAGGCATGAAATGCAGGACTTGGATTCATGGTTTAGGTTACGGTGCTGAGAAATGATGAGCGCTCACGCCTCTGACTCTGGGGGATGTGTGGGTGCCAGGTGGTGTAGGATACTCCAAATGTAACCCTCTGTGGGATCTCCTGTCTCTCCAGCTGTCACTCTGAAAGGGCTGAGGCACCTTTAGAGCACTTTGGTGGAGTAGAGAGAGACTTTTGGGTGTGAGGAAAGAGCTTTTTAAGTTCATTCGCAGCCACTTTGTGTTGCCACAGTAGTGGGAATTTCTGCAACCAAGTCCACTTTGCTCCACTCTGACCAAAGGTGACTTTTAGCAGAGCAGCTCCTGTTCTGTGTCCCTGCTGCGCCTCACCTGACACCGAACATGGTGAAGAAACACGTTTGTTCTGGTACACTCCACCATTTCCACCGGGGAAAACATCGCTCACCATAGGGAACTTGCCAAAGCCCCTTCTGTATCTCTGCCAATTTCTTCTTTCTGTTCCTCCCTGCTTCTCATTTTCATTAAAATTACTCTGTTTGGTAACATCAAATGTCGGCTCCGCTTTTGTCTTGGCTCATCCAGCACTTTAAAAGGACCCCCAGCCATCCTAAGGAGCCCTGCAATAAGAGGGCAGTCTAGACTCCAGATGTTAGGGACTGTCACCACATCTCCACCTCAAAGACTCCTGCCCTGACTCACTTCTCCCACTAGAAGGAAAAACCTTAAGTAACCCTTGACCTTGGGTTTATCCAAATATTTCACCAGAAACAGGCATTGTTTGATTGATTTTTCCCCCACAGACACTCCTGGAGCAAAGCTGGGCTTTGTGCTTGGGCAATAAATCACAAGAATGAGAGATTGAGGGGGACTCTCGTGGTCATCCAAGGCAGGAGATCGGTGGCATTCGAGGTGAAAGACACCTAAAAGACCAAAGGCAGCCAAGCTGTGACCATCTTCTGCAGGGTTCAGCTCCTCTGCAAACGCAGCAGCCGGTTCTTCAGGGAGTTCCTGTCAGCCCCTGCCCTGTCGCCTCAGGAGACTGAGGAGCCCTGATTTAGATTTAGAACACTATTTAGCTTTAGAATATAAGAGATGACGGGAGGTGAAGGCAGGTGACAGGGCTGGGACTGGCAGGAAATCACCATCTGCAGCTCCTGTCCCCCGGGGGAAGCGGTGCTGCCTCGGGAATGATCAGAGGGGGAAGTCATAAGGGAAGGACCTCACAAATGATGCCATCCTGGCAAACTTGGGCAGGGATGGAGGTTAAATTTGGGCCAAAGGACCCTGGGGAGGGCTGCAAACTTTACACAAATCTTCGGCTTCCTGGGTTTTATTCCATCTGCCCTGCTGTGCATGGCTGTCCAAGCCCTTCCACACTCTCCGTGCAGATAGGAAAAGCCTTTGGGTGCCAGAGGCATCCAAGGGAGACAAGCTGAGTTTATAGTGTTGGGAGACTCCAGCATTTCCTAATGTTTTCCCGGGGGAACCCAGCCCATTTTGCTGCTGACAGCAGAAGGGTTGCGAAACCTTTCTTAAAAGCTTTGCCATTTTCTAAGGGCTGCTCTGCTTGGGTGGCTGTTCCTCCCTGACGCCTCTTCCTGGGGCATCCCAATCTGGGGCTGTCCTTCTCAAACCGGGCCACTGGGAAATCAGACCAGACCTAACTCTTGCCTGGGGCTGCCCCTTCCCAGAGAAGGAAATGGAGCTGTGGAGCTCATCTCTGCTACCTGGAGCTGGTCAAAGAGTTTCAGGGAAATCAATGACATGATGGAGAGAAATGGATGTTGGGCTGGAGGAGCAGCATTTCTGCTGACTGGTCCTGGTTTTCTGCCCATTGAATGGCTTCTCCAACCTCCTCCCTTAATTATTTTCTTGAGCCTTTCCTCTACTTTTCTTTGAGAGCTGGGAAACATTAGGAAATGCTTCTGCAGGAGGCCACCACGGCAAGAGGAGGGGTGGCCATGGCTATGCCTGGGAAATCAGCCCAGAGGTGACCCCTCACAGCCACTTCTGCAGTGACATTTGTGATTCTGGCTGATGTCTTTGACGTGGAACTGGGCTCACAGGGGATCCGGGCAGTTCTGTCTGGGCTCTGCTTGTTGAACCACCTCGTTCTGTGCCACATGATCATCTTTAGTGTTCTAAATCTGAATCATCTTTAGTGTTCTAAATCTAAATCTAAATCATCTCATATTCTACAGATAAATCATCTTTAGTGTTCTAAATCTGAATCATCTTTAGTGTTCTAAATCTAAATCATCTCTTATATTCTAAAGCTAAATCATCTGTAGTGTTCTAAATCTAAATCAGGGCTCCTCAGTCTCCTGAGGTGACAGGGCAGGGGCTGACAGGAACTCCCTGAAGAACCGGCTGCTGCGTTTGCAGAGGAGCTGAACCCTGCAGAAGATGGTCACAGCTTGGCTGCCTTTGGTCTTTTAGGTGTCTTTCACCTCGAATGCCACCGATCTCCTGCCTTGGATGACCACGAGAGTCCCCCTCAATCTCTCATTCTTGTGATTTATTGCCCAAGCACAAAGCCCAGCTTTGCTCCAGGAGTGTCTGTGGGGGAAAAATCAATCAAGCAATGCCTGTTTCTGGTGAAATATTTGGATAAACCCAAGGTCAAGGGTTACTTAAGGTTTTTCCTTCTAGTGGGAGAAGTGAGTCAGGGCAGGAGTCTTTGAGGTGGAGATGTGGTGACAGTCCCTAACATCTGGAGTCTAGCCTTGCAGGGAATCTTCGTGCTGGCAGCTCCTGTGTCCTGCCACTCCAGTTCCTGACCATCAGCTCCTCCCCAGCTTCCTTGTAGACCCCTTTCAGATCCTAAACCTGGAATTCATTCATGCCCCGAGGCTCAGGAAAAGTTGGATGGTGAGAGGAATTTGCGGCCTGAGTGCGATATTATCATAACAGCAAACAGCCGGGTAATTTAACTAACAGAAAACCAACTCCTGGGATTCCATTCCAACTCCAGACTGCCAGCCTCCAGCAGGATGTATTTACTGGGGAATTATCCATTTAAATGTTCCCTTGGGAACCAACCACAGGGGTGATGCCACAGGAGCTGCCAGCATGATGATTCCCTGCAAGGCTGAGGATCCTCCCTAAAGACTAAAGCTGTCCCAAATGAGAACTTGGGCCCCTGGTTATTGCCCAAACTGGACTAATTTTTCCAATTATTTGTTAAAGAGTGCGGCCTTTTAGGAGAAGGGGAAGTGGGACATGAAACAGGAAAAAAAAATGGCCTTGTTGGAAATGACAGGAGAAAAGAATTTCAAAATTCGCCTTATTTAGCTGGATATTGTTAACTCACAATTATCGCTCACCCCAATAATTAGGCTCAATAATGAACCTAAGAGTTATTAGCAAATGCTTCTATCTTAAAAAGGCATTAAATCTTCTTAGTGAGATACTCGATATCTTTAGTCCTCAAAAGGACATTTCACATGAATAGCTTTTATATCCAAATTAATAAAAATGTGTCCAAAATAGTTCTATCAAATCCCACCGGCAGAATTTCATAATTTCACTGATATTTCGGATTTGTGGTAAATGCAGATCTCAACTTAGGCCATAAAAGAGCATCTTGGGAAGCCCCAATAAACTGCAGCTCCTTCCCAAACACTCCATCCTCCCAACAACAAAGATCCCTGGCTTTTGAAGTTTGGGGGATTTCTCTTTCGTAGGGTTTATGTGGTTGGGGAGAATCTGGTTTCATCACCTGCTCCAGGGCTCACCAACATTATTACACATTATTATGGTGCCTGGGAAACTCTGATTTCCTTCCACGTAAGGATAATAATTCCCCAAAGAGTGACTACCCGGAATAATCCCACATCCCCAGGTCACCTTGCAATCCTCAGTGCCACTGGTGCTGTTGCTCACGCGCTACATAACGTTTCAAACACGGCCAGGAGACCTTGGGAAAGGTTTATTACCAATATATTCCTGAAGAAATCCCCACTTCCATGAGGGAGCATCAACATCATGTCCAGGTCATGCTGAGAGATGTTCAGGGGCTGGAGCAGCAGGAGAAGGGAATGGAGAGTCCTGAGGGAGCTGGGGGGGCTCATCCCGGAGAAAAGGGGGATTCAGAGGGAATTTGGGGCTCTTCCAGGGGGGATTTGGGATCTTATCCCAGTGAACGGGGCCAGGACAAGAGGGAACAGCCTCGAGCTGTGCCAGGGGAGGCTCAGGGTGGATATTTGGGAAAATCCCTCCTGGAAAGGGTGGCCAGGCCTTGGGAGGGGCCAGGGAAGGTTGGAATGGCCATCCCTGGAGGTGTCCAGTCAATTCCTGGACGTTGGTGTGGGTGACCACAGGGGGATCGGGCATAGCTCGGGCTCAATGATCCTGGAGGGCTTCTCCAATCCTGTGTCACTGCCAACATGGGGAGGCTGAGCCCGAGGACACCAGGAGCAGGTGCCAGAAAAGCCAGTATTGAGCAAAAATCTCCACAGAGACTGGAAATGTGGGAAAGGAATGGACAGCTGTGGCTGTGCAAAGGAGATGCACCCACAGACCTTGGCCAGAGTCCTCAGGAATTTCATTATCCTGACGATGGGATCAGGTTGGTGCAGCGGGACAAGGACAGGGAACGCACAGAGACACCCACACGCCAACAAACCTGCTGCAATGTCTGGTTTAATGAGGAAGAAGAGGTGAGACACAGCACTGGTTACAAACTGCCCACAAGCCGTGGTTTGGTCCAGGGTGACTCAGGTAATGTGTGGGGTTGCTTCTCCTGTGGTGATACCCAGCCCTGATCACACGGCACAGCAGCAGAGCAGGGGCTGGGGCACTCCAGAACCCTTTTTATCCATCAGTAACCATGGAAAGTGCTAGAAAATGGATCTAAAGTGGATCTCGTACCAGATCCTTGACATTGCCACAGTCACAGAAGCACAGAATGGTTTGGGTGGGAAGGGACTTTAAAGATGATCCAGTTCCACCCCTGCCATGAGCAGGGAACCTTCCGCTATCCCAGGTTGCTCTAAGTCCTGTCCAGCCTGGCCTTGGACACTTCCAGGGGTGGGCAGCCACAGCTTCTCTGGGCAACCTGTGCCGGGGCCTCACAGGAAAGAATTTCCTCCTAATTTCTGCCTAAACTCTAATCTAAACCTACTGTCAGTGGGAAGCCACAAAGATCCCTACAAGCCCCCAAGGAATCAGGAACAGTCCATAGATTTGAGAACAGAGTGCTTGGAAAGAGAGGAAAGCTTTAGAGAAAGAAAATCCGGAAGGGTAGGAGAAGGATAGAAATGGATTTTTGAGGCATTCAAACATCCACCGATGCTTTTGATGCTGCCCCAAATGCTCCTTTCCCTAAACGCTGTGCCCCAGAGCTCAGCCGTGGATCCGCATCCTGCCGCTCACCATCTTCCAGCCGCCACTCCTTGGCTTTAGCAGCAGGGTCTGCAGCTCCCAACTGGGTACCCCCGGCCCCACCTGGCCCCGCCGTAAACTTGGGAAGCTCCAGGGGTTCGGGCAGCACCAAAACCACCTCCGACACCAGCTCCGACACCGGCTCCGACACCGGCTCCGACACCGGCTCCAACTTCGGGGACTCCCGCGGATCCCACGGCGCTCTGCTGCGGGAAGGTGCTGAGGATGGGCCCGGGGAAGGTGACGACCACAGGGGGAGGGTAAATCACCACCGTGGAGTCGGGGCACTGCCGGACACAGGGCTCGTTGCAGGTGTCGGCCACGGGCTGAGGCACAGCCACGCCACAGGGGGAGGCGCTGCCGTCGGTGCAGGGGCTCAGGGAGTGAACCATGGCTCAGGGATGGGGATCTGCGGGGCAAGGGAAGGGCAGGAAAATAAAACACAAATTCGTATCAGTTTCATAATCAAACATGAGCAGAAAAGGCTATGAAGAGGCTCAAGGGACAGGGAGAATTCTCATAGCTCAGCACCTAAAATACGTCCCTAACTCGTGTATTGAACACAAGGGGAAAGAGTTTTCATGGAATAGTAATTAGATCTCACCCAGATCTGCATCTCCCAGTGGCTGAACAGCCACAAATGGATTCATTTACACAATCCCAGAGTCACTGAGGTTGAAAAAGCCCTTCAAGATCATCGAGCCCAACCTGTGACCAATCCCCACCTTTGCAACCAGACCAGAGCACCAAGTGCCACATCCAGTGGTTTCCACCAGGAGAATGTCAGACTGATCCCAAAACCACACTCAAAGGCTCGGTTAGAGAAGGAATTCAGGAGTTCAGGAGTTCAGGAATTCAGGAATTCAGGAATTCACTTACCTACAGCACAAGAGAAGTGAGAGAAGAGAAATGATCGTGGCAAGGTGTGAGGTTGAGCGCTTTTATACCCGTCCCCAGAGTGCCCAGCACGTGAATCACCCACGTGCAGAACTTCCTAATCAATTAGTAACCACGATTCTTTCAAGATCCAACTTTGTTAATGGATGTCAGTTGTTTTAGATAACTCACTCTTGCTAATTACTGGTTTGTCCTTCTGTCCCGCATGACCTGTCCTTTACTGCCTTCCCCACTCTGCAATTTCAACTTTATAGAGAGGGGATTCTTCATCTCTGCAACTCAAAGGCAAAAGGTTTATGGGGTTTAGGCTTGATCTTCTCCATAGATGGACTCATTCCTGGGCAGGGGGGAACCAGGCACTTCTCTGGATAAAAATATCCTTGAGTCAGCCCAGGAAGAGCTGAAAAAGTGAGGGATAAAGGGGAGTTCCAGGTTCTTGGATGAAATATTTGATGGAAGAGGGATAATCTGTGTTCTGGGTTCTTCAGACTAATACAAAATCTGATCAAAGCTCTGGCACACTGCAAAAATCCTGAATTTTATAGTTATTGACCCAAATAAGTCGGGACACATCTTTCAACCTGATTTCAACCGAGCACACGATTCCTTTACACGTTTTAACAATAAAACAGAAAGAAAGGCAAGACCACATTTTACATCACGTTAAATACCCCGTACTTTCAAAACCATCAATCATGGCTGGATTTAGGGAATGGCAAAAAGGCCATAAATGGGGTGTGACCGAGGCAAGACCTTGGCAGGCATTTTTTCCAGGGAGTCACTTCTCCAATCAAAGGGCACCCAAAGCCCTTGGAACAACAACTCACGCGGCACGTTGGGAACAATGAGTGGGAGACGCCTCTGGAATCCCAGTTGCTGATGAATCCCAGCTGCTGATTGGGGTTATCGTCCTACTAAACCTGAGGAGGAGGCTCTGGGACAGCCAGGAGTGGAGTCAGGGATGCCAAGGATGGCACCGGTGTGAGCTGGATGGACACTCCCACCCACAGCAGCTGCTCCAATGTGGTTCCATTTGGTTTAAAAACAAAAGTCTTTTCCTACTTCTGCTCTCTTTTATTAAACCTCACCTCAAAGCCTTCTCCCTTGGGTTGGAAGGGATTTCCAAGACCATCCCATTCCACTTTCCTCTATCCCAGGTTGCTCCAAGTCCCATCCATCCTGGCCTTGGACACTTCCAGGAGTGCGACAGCCACAACTGATAATGGAAGATAACCATGGGAATTGCAACATCCGCCTTCACTTCAGCTTAGATTGGCCAGCAAATTATCCCCAAAGTCAAAAACATTGGAATTAATACCCGGGTACTGGGTTTAGCCAGCTGAAGATAAGATTAAATGTTCAATCTTATTTCAGGGATTTATTAATAATTAAAAATTAAGATCTTTTCTCCAGCGTGGGAGGAATCAGCAGTGCTCGCGGTTCCTGTCACTGCAGGGTGGATTTCTGTGAACATGAACAGTAACCCTGACAAGAGCCATGTCAAGGCTTTCTGGAAGTGCTTCCAAACACATCATAAAAGCTCATTAGTGCCCTGACGTTGTCATTGTATCGTTGTTAACAGGAGTTTTAACAGCTCAGACACAACCAGGAAATAAAAGTGATGAATCAACAGGTGAAACATGGACAAAACTCAGCACCTGAGTGAGGAACACAACAGAGCAGTGTCAGCTCAATTTACCAGCTCAAACAGGCTGAAGGAGCAAATTCCAGCTCCTCTGAAGGTAAAGATGAAAAGCACAAAAATCACCGTCTTCGGAAAGATAAAACTGAAAGGATCAAGCAAGAGTTGAGCCCAGGAGGAGGGAGATCCCTGAGGACACCAGTGGGGGTGAAGTGCTCAAAAAAGCAGGGACCAGGGATCCAACCCATCACTGACACCAATGAAACACCAAAACCAGAATCCCAGGATCCCTGAGGTTGGAAAAGACCTCCAAGGTCATCGAGTCCAAGCTGTGCCCGATCCCCACCTGGTCACCCAGACCAACATCCAGTCCCTCCTCCAGGCATCCCTCCAGGGATGGCCACTCCAACCCTCCCTGGGCAGCCCCTCCCAAGGCCTGGCCGCCCTTTCCAGGAGGGATTTTCCCAAATATCCACCCTGAGCCTGCCCTGGCACAGCTCAAGGCTGTTCCCTCTTGGTCAGTGGGAGCTCCTGTCAGGAGTTTGGAGAGGGAATTCCGCCTCCCACATGTCCGTGGAATGCGATGTTCTTTAAGGTCCTTCCCACCCAAACCATTCCCCGATTCCCTGATAACTCTACTCCCCTTTCCAATACATAAATATGTAATATATTTAATAGATGCATAAAATCAGAGCTAAACCACCACATCCACAGGGGCTATTTTTAAAGGGATGCTCAGAGCTGGAAAGAAAGAAAAAGACCTTTATCAGGGCCTGTTCTTGCCCCAAAACTCAGCTTTGTTCTACTGATAAATGAAGACATTTTAGTGATAAATGAAGACATTTTAGTGATAAATAAGGACATTACTGATTAATGAAGACACTCCTGGGATGCTGAGCTGGCTCACCCTGGTGTTTACCCGCTCATAAAGCAGGAGCAGCACTGACAGGACGTTAAACAACACCTTCATAACAGGACCTCGTAAACCCCTCACAAATGCTCATTAATGTCTGACACGAGCCAAGCTGTCCTGGCTCAGCCCCATTATGAACAACGCCAGCACAGAGTCAATTTCAGGGCCGTGTCTCAGCACATCAAAGGCTGCTAATTACCCTAATGACATCACGCTGCGGCAGCAGGATCCCTTCGGAGGGCCCAGCACAAGGCACAGGGACAGAGCCGAGCTCTGGGTGCAAAGCAGAGCTGTTGGGCTGATCCCAGAGCTGTTGGAATCATCGCAGGGTGGGACAATGGGGTCATGAGGAAAGAATTCCCTGCTCTGTTATTGCTGGGGTGAAACGTTTTGCAAGGGCAGGTGGTGACAGGATGATGAGGAACGGGTTGAGACTGACAGAGAGGAGGCTCAGATGGGATATTGGGAAGGAATTCCTCGCTGTGAGGGTGGGGAGGCCCGGGCACACGTTATTCCATGGATTCTGCATCCATGCAAGTGTCCAAGGCCAGGCTGGATGGGGCTTGGAGCAAAGTCAGGGAATGACTCTAAGGAAGTTTGAGGGGCACAGGATCAGCCACAGGAGGAGCAGCTCAGTGCCGGCCTTGGGTGCATCTCTCCCAGTCCTGCTTTCCAAAGCTTCATTCCTCAGTGTCCCAGCTGCCTTTCTGCAGGAAAAATTGAGTGAGAACCATCAATTCCTGCTCCCCCACTGCTGCTTCCCGATCACCACTCCGACAAAAGGAGCTTTAGGAGGACAGAGATGGATTTCTTTAGGTACCTAACGAGGTCAGTGGGATAAAAGGCGGCTTTTCCTTCTCCCCATAAAGCTTTAAAATGGAAAGAACCCGCAGGGTGTGAGGTGTTTTTCATGGGATTTGGGGACAGCAACGCATTAACAAGCCCAAGTGAGTAAAATAATTACAGCCAGTGAAAAAGTTGCACGTGAACAAATTCCCTCCTGTGGTTTATTAGGATTTGATACTCAGTGGCTCAGGTTTTCCATGAAGTCTGAAGGACTATAAAAACTCCATATAAAAACCCCCATTTCCAAGCTTTCCATCCAGTCCTTACTCTCCACCGTGAGCTCGGTAAGTTGTTTCCCTGTTTCTATTCCTAAGAAAATACCATTTTGTTGGGACTTGGAACTGGAATCTGGATCCTGCAGGAATAGCCTGACACTGGGAATTAAGAGGGTTGTTCTTCTAAAGGTTCTTTCTTGGGTTTGTTGCTGTTTTTCTTAAAGGCAGAGACAGATAAAGGAGTTTGAAGTTGAGCCTGAGATTTACAGAGCCTCGCCCAAGTTGGGATGTGATGTTTCTCCATCTTCTTTGGTCCATATGTTTTATTTGCTTTGTTAAAATTGAGTTCTACACTTCTCCTTTACTGCAGGCCACTTATTTTGCTAGTTCAGGTGATAATTATCCAGGTTTGGATCAGTCTTTGCCAGGCTGGGAATGTTGGGAACATTCAGTCTGTGGAGACCTCAGAGCCTCTCCCAGGATCTGCAGGAGCTCCGGGGAAGCTGGAGAGAGACTTTTCCTCAGGAACTGCAGGAACAGGACCCAGGGAATGGGGTCAGAGTGACAGAGGGGAAATTTTGGTTGGACATTGGGCAGGAATTGTTCCCTGTGAGGGCGGGGAGGCTCTGGCCCAGGTTATTCCATGGATTCCCCATCCCTGGAAGCATCCAAGGCCAGGTTGGATGGTGCTTGGAGCAGCCTGGGACAGTGGGAGGTGTCCCTACCGTGGCAGTTGGACGGAGAGCTGAGGGCTGAGAGTCAGAGCTCAAATTCCTGTGCCAGAGCCCAGCAGGGAATTCCTTCACCTCCCTCCCGTGTTTTCCAGGATCCTCCAGAGCCATGTCCTACTACGGGTACCAGTACAAGCAGCAGTGCTACATTCCCGGCGGGATGAAGTGCTCCGCGCCCACCTTCACCCACCAGTGCCACAGCCCCGGCGTGGTGACCTGCGGGTCCTGCTCTCCCTGTGCCCCCACGGGGGCCAAAGTCTGCACCGTGAGGAAAACCCTGGCGAGCCCACGGTGCCTCGGGCCCTGCCGGCCGGGCTGCGTGGAGACCCACGTGGTGGAAGGCCACCACTCGTCCTCCTCGTCCTGCAGCAGCTCCAGGTGTCTGGACCCCTGCTCCGTGCCCTTCCCGCAGCCCCTGGTGCAGGGCAGGGAGCTGTGTGTGCCCCGCTGCGGGCAGGCCGTGGTCAGGAGGTGTCCCCAGGTGTGTGCCCCGGCCCCCGTGTGCCAGGACAGCTCCTGCCCCTACTCCTACCAGTGGTCCAACAGTTACCAGTACAACTGTGGGCAGTAAAACCTCACCGGGGTGCCCGGGGGACAACCAGGGTGTGAAGAGCCCGAGAACATCCAGCACTGAGGGGCAGCTCCCACAAACATGAGGCTTCTCCTGCTGAAATCACTCCTGGGCACCTTTGGGAACCTTTTGGCACCTTTGGGAACCTTCTGGCACCTTTAGGAACCTTCCGGCACCTTTGGGAACCTTCTGGCACCTTTAGGAGCCAGCCCTTATAGAATCCTCTCCGTGTATTCTCTGTATTAGATTTCGGGGTCTCGTAGCTTCTTATCTCCTTCTCTTATCTCCCCGTGGCACGAGGAGATTTCCATGGCTGTGTGAAGGAGATGTGAGTCCAGCCACTCACATGGATGACACCACATCCAGGTGGCCTCAGTGCCACCAAAGGGCTCCCCACGCCAATGCCGCTAAAAAATAAACATTTATTTTCTTCTTCCAACTTTGTTCCAGAGGGAAATTTGTAAAGAAATTTGGGGGTTTCTTGAGCAGGCAGGTGGTGGAGTCGCATCCCTGGAGGTGTCCAAGGACTCAGTGCCAGGTGGGGATAAGGCACAGGTCGGAGCTGATGGTCTGGGAGGGCTTTTCCAACCTCAGGGATTCAGGGATTTTAATTGTATACGAAACTAACAGAAATAAGACCCCAAAAAAATGGAAAATGATGAAAAACAGAACTTGGCTTTCAAGTCAAAGGGGGTCTCTTATGTCAAGCAATTCACTCTCAAAGCATTTAGTCCTTAAATAGAATAATAAAAACTCCTTAAATATAATGAATATATTAAATATCCACCTGTGGCGTAGCAGCTGGAAGTCAGAGAGTTTGCTCCGTAGTTTGCATTATTTTATTCTCTCTGGCACATCCCCAACACCCATAATAAAACCTCTACTGCATCAAACTACTTCCTTTCTAATTTGGCTTTTTTCCTCCATCCCTTTTCACTCGACTCAGAGCTGAAAATCCCCGTTCTACATCAATCATGCAAAGACAAACTCCACGCCCACCAGGGCTGATAAAAATCACCCCGATCCCCAGAGTGGGTCTTAAATCAACTCAGGAAAAACCCGGGGCAGCTCCGGGATGACAAAAACAGGGAATCAGTAAGTGCCGGGTGCTGGAATTGCCAGCGCAGAGCAGGACATCAAACTGAAAAAAAAAAAATGGATGAGAACAACCCTGTCCACCACAGAATCCCAACCAAATCTCCCCTAAATCGTTCCGTGTGCATTCGGAAACCACAGCCCGGGAATTCCTTGTGCTCCATCGTGTGGCCAAAGGATTCAGGGAGCACCAGGAAGCCCCAGGATGGAGGTGTGACCCCACCTGTGCCAAACCCACACCAGCAGAGGGACAGGATGGAGGTGTGACCCCACCTGTGCCGAACCCACACCGGCAGAGGGACAGGATGGAGGTGTGACCCCACCTGTGCCGAGCCAACACCAACAGAGCCCCAGGATGGAGGTGTGACCCCACCTGTGCCAAACCCACACCAGCAGAGCCCCAGGATGGAGGTGTGACCCCACCTGTGCCGAACCCACACCAGCAGAGGCCCAGGATGGAGGTGTGACCCCACCTGTGCCAATCCCACACCGGCAGAGGGACAGGATGGAGGTGTGACCCCACCTGTGCCGAGCCAACACCAACAGAGCCCCAGGATGGAGGTGTGACCCCACCTGTGCCAAACCCACACCAGCAGAGCCCCAGGATGGAGGTGTGACCCCACCTGTGCCGAACCCACACCAGCAGAGCCCCAGGATGGAGGTGTGACCCCACCTGTGCCGAGCCAACACCAGCAGAGCCCCAGGATGAAGGTGTGACCCCACCTGTGCCAAACCCACACCGGCAGAGGGACAGGATGGAGGTGTGACCCCACCTGTGCCGAACCCACACCAGCGGAGGGTCCTGGCAGCACCAACACGAACAAAGGACCTTTCCTGCCTCTCCCCATGGTTTTTCACCCTCACCTTCCTCTCCCCCATTAGGAGGGGAGGTTTAGGAGGTCCCAGGTGTGCGTGTTCAGCTGCAGAACTCCTCATGCCCTCAGTTCATCCTTTTCTCCACATCACCCTCCCCATCCACCCAGCCCTGCCGAGCTCCACCGCGTCTGGACAAAAGCACCGCAACAAAACTCCCCGGGATTTGCATTTCGATGCGTCTGAGCCCCTCAGCAGCCTTCTCCTCCAATGAACCGGGCGGCCGCGCTCTTTATTATTCCTAATTAAAAACACGGGGGATGAGGAATTAGAGAGGGCATTAAGAGAATTTCTGCCATCCACAAACCTCCATCGAGAACCGTCTGGAGAGGCAGACAGATGCACCGAGAGGGTTAAACCCAAAATGCTGGGTGGTGAAGTTATCCCAGCCCAGGGAGACGGAGGGGATTTGGGGTCAGAGCTGTGCTGGAAGTGCCACAGGACCGGCAGCAAAGCCAGCGTGCCCCGGGGAGCTCAGCCTGGGCTGCCCCGGCCTCACCCGGGGATGTTCAGAGCTGAAAACAATCAGCAATTCTGTCACTTGACGCTAAATTTGCCCCTGACGATATCACGGGAGGTCTCTCAGAGAAGCTGCGGCCGCCCCATTCCTGGGAGTGTCCAAGGGCAGGGCTTGGAGCAGCCTGGGACTGTGGAAGGTGTCCCTGCCCATGGCAGCGGTGGGATGAGATCATCTTCAAAGTCCCGTCCCACCCGAACCATTCCACGGTCTCAGAGCCCCATCCTGTGGCTGTGCGGGTGCCGAGCCGCTGGAATGTTCCCTCCTGACTCATTCCTGGAGCGGCTGGAGGCGTATGGGATGAGGCGCTGGGAAGGAGGTGCTGGTAATGAACTGCTGGATAACGAGCTCTGCTCATTGCCAGCCTGGATCCCGCCGTGGGAGCTGCCCAGGGAGGAGCCGGACAGACGCAGGGACAGACAGAGAGACAGACAGGCTGTGGAAGGTTCTCCAGGGCCCTCAACCTGTCACTTGTACCCCCAGAAGACACAAATTTCACCCACATTTCTGCCAGGTTTTGTCCTTCCCATGGAAGGGAGACTCTGAGGTGCTGCCCACGGGGATTTGGGGAGTTCGGACTGGCTGTGGGTGGGGAAGGTGGAGCAGGACCGGCGTTCCCGGCTGTTGAAATCCCAAATTGCAGCACTGCTGACGCTGCTGTGATAAAGGGATGGAGCAGGGCCTGTGGGGAGAGGTGGAAAAGCAGGTCCGGGATCCCCGGGGCTCCTCCAGGGTGGTTCTTGCCCGTGACCAAGCGAAGTGATGGAGAAATGAGGCAGCGCTCCAAGGAAAGGAGGGACAAACCTGATAAATATTAATCCCAGACTGGGGGAGGCTGGAAGGGACCACAGTGGGTCACAGCTCAGCTTCTGGGAGTTTATCCAAGGCTCTCCATCAGTTTATTCCTGCACCTGCCTGTGTTTACCCTGCTCACATCCTGTGGGAACGTTCCCAGCAGCCGGAGGCTTGGAAAGGAGAAAACCCTGTTGGTTGTCCAGATCAAATCTTCATGCTGCAGGAAGAATTAAGATTTGCTCTTTTCTCAGGAGACGTTTCTCCCTCTCCATCCCAACTTCCCTGAGCTCTCTCTGGGTGGTGCTGATGGGATGAGGCTGAGGAGTGGCGAGGGCTGACCTCATCCAGCTGTGCTGGAGGCGCAGTTCCAGGAGGAGAATCTGGGGGGACCCTGCCCCTGAAGTGTGAGTCCTTAAGGATCATGGAACCATGGAATGGTTTGGGTGGAAAGGGGCTTAAAGTTTATCTCATCCCACCCCCGCCATGGGCAGGACACCTTCCACCATCCCAGGTTGCTCCAAGCTCCATCCAAGCTGGCCTTGGACACTTCCAGGGATCCAGGGGCAGCCAAAACTTCTCTGGACCACCTGTGCCAGGGCCTCCCCACCCTCACAGCCGAGGATTCCTTCCCAATATCCCATCTAAACCTTCTCTCTGTCCATTCGAAGCCATTCCCCCTCGTCCTGTCACTCCAGGCCCTTGGAAACAGGATAAGGAGACTTTCAGTGCCTCTACCCCTCACAAAACATCACATTTCAAATGTGTGCTACAAAACAGGTCCTGGTTTTCCTGTCCTCTATGGAAATCCTCATGGGAATAACCAAACATCAGCTGTCAGTGAGGAGGAAATGCTCCAACATCCTAAAAAATCACAGTGCCCCGGAGCCACAAGGCTTCTCCCCGCTCCAGAGTTGGCAGCTGAAAATTGGGGTTGGTTTTGGTGGCCCCAGGGGTGCCCGGAGCTGGGGGCGCTGGAGAAGGTCCCCTGTGTTGGTGACATTCCTTCCTCCAACTGTCCTCAGAGCAGCTAATTCTGATTTAGGCCAAAAACCTCACGAAGCCTTTGGGGAGTTCCCAGGCAAATAAATTAACAGTCGGATATGACTCCCGAGGATAATGAATGGAGCAATTAAGACTTTCCATTTGATGACTGTAATTTTCTGAATAACAAGGGGAGGAAGCTGCCTCAGTGTCACAGGGAAAAACTGGGCAGATGACCCAGTAAAGAGCTGGGTGGATCCTCAAAAATAGGAAGCAATGCAGTTAAACTGGCCAGGGCATGAGCAGCTCCCTCTTCCCGAGGAGTTTGTCCTGCCACGTCCCCACGGATCCCTGGTGGACGCTGGAATGGGGTTGGCAGTGACGCAGTCGGGGCCTTGCTGGTGTCTGGGTGACAATGACAGGTTTGGCCAACGAGCCCTCATGGTATCCCAGAAATGCTTCCGTTCCGTGGTGGGGAGGAGAGAGAATGGAAAAATGCCCAGGAGGTGCTCTGGAAACTCCTGCGTGTGAAGATAAAAAGTTTGGAGCAAAGTGGGATCAAATGAAGGCTCTCTCCAATATTTAGAGCTGCAGGGAATGACCCAAGAAAAACCACAGGGATTTATTTCCATCCCTTTATGGTGGATGCTGTTCCCTCTGGGGATGCCTTGAAATGTTAAAATTGCGGGACCTCCGAATGGTTTGGGTTAGAAAGATCCTCAAAAATCGCCTTGTCCCACCCCCTGCCATGGGCAGGGACCCCTTCCCCCAGCCCAGGGTACTGGGAGACAGCAGAATTCCCTCCTGGGAGGGGATCCTCCCGTGCAAATAACCTGGGAAAAAATGCCAGGCAGGCCTGGCTCTCCTCACGCTGCCCCAGCCCAGGAACACCTCCATTAAAACTGAAAAGATTCCTTCCACCCCGTGCCAGTGGGTTGGGCAGTGGCAGCTGCTTCCCGGGAACATCCCATCACATGCGCCATCCCCAAACCCATGGAGGTGCCTGAGCCACAGCCCTGAGCTGGATGGATTGGTCATCTCCAGCTGAGTGTCCATAATTGCCTGGCAAACCACGGCTTCCCTTATCAGCACAGGAAGTTTGGCTCTGAGGTGACGCTTCGGTCACCCCACAGGGCTCTGGGGTGGGTGTGGGCTTGGGGACCCTCTTGTGGCTCATTCCCCATCTGGAAGCAGAAGGAAATGGTCTTTTCCCACCCGAGGAGGTGGTGGACGATGGTCTCGGGGCTCTCTCTGGTCACCACCATGGTGGGAAGTCCAGCACCAGGGATAATTGGACTGGAACTGGAATGACGCAAGGAAAATGGGCCAAAGATTGGTGTGTGGAGGAAGGAAGTGGCCCCAATCTTTGCTGCCATTACCAAACCCTCCCGTGATGAGGCTGTGGGTGTGATAAGGGATCTGCACCTCTGGTGGAGAGGGGCTCTTGCTCAATTTTGACTTCTCCTTCTTTTTGTTTCATCTGCTGCTGGTGTCTGCCTCACTCAGACTCAGCTCCAGCTCCTGGTTTGCCAGAAAGGCTCAGATTTAATTTCTTTTCAAAGTGTTCTTCCCCTTTTTCAGAAATTTCGGTTGTCTAAAAGTGATCGTTTCTGTTTGCCCACATTGGGACACCTTCCACAGACCAGGTGGCTCCAAGCCCCCTCCAGCCTGGCCATGGACACTTGTAGGGACTGGGAATTCATGGAATAACCTGGGCCAGGGCCTCCCCAACCTCACAGGGAACAATTCCTTCCCAATATCCAACTGAAATGTCCCCTCTGCCACTCTGACCCCATTCCCTGGGTCCTGTCCCTGCATTTCCCAAGGAAAAGTCCCTCTCCAGCTTCCTCGCAGATCCTGGAAGGGGCTCTGAGGTCTCCACACAACCTTCTCTCCTCCAGGCTGAACATTCCCAGCTCTCCCAGCCTGTCTCCATAGGGAACAGGCTCCAATCCCCTTTATCAGCCTCCTGATCCTTCACCCCAACACCACCAAGCTTTGCCAGCAATTAAACGGAGCAGTTGGGAACATTTTGATCTCTGTTCCTCTGGGATTTAAAGCCAGGCCAGGCTGTGTTAAGCTGAGCTTTGCTTTGGGCTATCCCAGAGCTGCAGTGCTCCCAGCTCCCAAATTCCCAGTGAAGCACCGACGATTTCCCAACGAGCCTCGAAAGAATGAGGAACCAGGATGGGGGAAAGAAGAAAATGGAAACCAGGGTGTGGCCGTGGCTTAAATGTCTGTGGCCAAGTGCAGGGACCAAATAAAAGTGAAATTAGGGAAGGCACAGCTGGACAATCGACTGTTCCACTGCCAAAACCACCGACAATTAATTATGGAGGAAAGTTGCCCTTGTTGGGGTACACAAACCTCACTGGCTGTGTCGAAATTCTTGGCAGGGAGACACCAATCACAGCAGGTGTTGAAAGCAGCAGAAATGCTCCCAGGATTCAGGAGAAATGCACCCAGAACTCAAGAGAAACACTGCCAATAATAATTAGAAATAACTCCCAGAAGGAGCCCGGGCCATGATCCCAGAGGGTTTAATATCAAAATAAAGACAAAAGGACAGGTTCTCATGGACAGACCTGAGGAGGGAGAGCTGGCAGCAACAAGAGCAAAGGATTGAAACTCTGATCCCCAAAGTAGGAGCAGAACCCAAGGGGTGGAGGCACAAACACTTCCAGATTAAAAATAATCCTTCATTTCCAGTTCCTGCTCCCGTGTGACACCGGGGATTGAGCAGGAGCTGTGCCTGGTGTGGAGAAATGGGCACCGAGACTGGCAGTAAAGTCCAGCCCAGTTAATGTGAGCCTTTCACTTTGTGGGGAATTTCAGGAATATGATCCCAGGACTGACTCTGCAGCCCCTTCCCAGCTCCGCTCCCTCCTCCAGCCCCTCAACGTGTCCTTGCAGTGAGATCTGTGCCCACATCTGGCCACGGGATCCAGGTGCCCCTCACCAGTCTCGCGCTCACTGAGAGCCACCAAACCAAGCTCTGTCCTTCCCCACACGGACCTGAAATCCCAGGATTCATCTTTTCTGTGCCAGAACGTGCTGAAGCTCTCACAGCTGCGTCCTGAGCACCCTTGGTCCCAAGAGCAGAGATAAACAAGCTGTTCTAGATATGCAAAGCATGTGCTGCAACCACAGCCCCGGAATCCCTTCACGGCTCCCTTCCCTGCCCTACTTTCCTCCCAGCCCAGACACCCCATGGAGGGGCTTGGACATTCCCGTTGGGAGCTGGGTGGTCTCAGCTGGGTGTTCCTGAATTTAAACTTCATCTCGGTTTTGTGGGAAATACAGCGCCAAACTTCGGGAAAGGCCAGGCGGGAAGGGGAGGTGATTTTTATTTTATTTCACTTTTTTGCTCTGTTTTTGAAATTTATTTTATTTAACCTTTTTGTGGGTATTGGGCTCTACCCTCTTGGCTGCTCATCCTCCAACAGCCAGGAGTGAGCACTCAAGAGTGACGCAGATAAGAAACTTCCAAAAGTTTTCGTAATAAAAAATGTTAATAAAATTTTGTGGCTTCTTATAACAAAACCCCGCAGGTATCCCACGAAATCCCGTTCAGACGAGAGCCTCCAGCACAGCCCTGAGTGCTGGGGAGGGGGTCCCTTCTCCTGTGCCACTGCTGGTGGTGTCACCTCCACCCAGGTTCTGTGGTGGGGTTTGGGGAGGATGAGATAAAGATGAGATAAGGCTGAGCAGCCTCATGCTCCAGGGCAGGAACTGGGCAGGAAGGTGGCACTTGGGTGGCGCAGCCTCTGGCTCTGTCACCAAGAACAGCTCTGAAATAATAAATGAAGTTCCCACTGCCTCCATCAGCTCCATCTGAGCGAAAGATCCTCCCAATTCTGGCACTTTGGAGCTTGCCTGGAGCTGGAGAGTTTTGCTGGAGGAACTTCAATTGCTTGGAACAATTCCAGGTTGGCAGAAGAAAGACAGGAGAAGTGGGAGCAAACCCTATCCAGAGTGGATTCCCCTGCAGTTAAGGGATGAGGCCTCACCATCCTCACAAGGAACAATTTCTTCCCTATATCCAAGGAAAATTTCCCCTCTTTCAGTTTTAACCCATTCCCCCTTCTCTTCTCACTCCAAACCCTTATAAAAATGTCCTCCCCCTGTTCCTTGTAGCCCCTTCACGTCCTGGAAGGCCACAATAAGGTCACCCCAAAACCTCTCTTCCCCAGGCTGAACAATCCCAACTGCCTCAGCCTTTCTCCAAATCTACCCAAAGACCATTTCACTCCTTCTTTGGATTTCTTCCCTCCACTTCTCTGTAGGTCAAACTCTCCAAAGGCCGTAAATCACCTGGAGCCTCCCAGATTTGCATCACTCCAACCTCTGCCTCTGGAGGCATTTGTTGTGTTTTGAGGAGCTCCAGGTCCTCAGACTCATTGGAGCCCAACGTGTCCCTCCAGCCTCTGGCAATAATGTGGGTGTCATTAGGAACATATAATCCACAATCTGGGTTGCATCACACCTTAATGACACGCCAGGGCCGCATCTGGCAGCTCAGAAATATTTTCTAGGATGAGAAATAAATTCCCTGTGTCCATAAAGACAAAAACCCCTCGTGTTTCCTCTCTGGAATGCTGGACTTTATCTAGAGAGGGACATAAAATTCAATCACTTGTTTCGGCTGAAAATGTGTCTGGTTTTCCCTATTTCCTCACTTTACCTGGAGGAGGTGGAGCCATCCAATAATTTTAACGCTGCCAACAACAAAAGAGGTGGTGGAAGGAAGGGCGATACCGATCTCTGCAATGACGAGCCCGAGATTATGCGAAGTAAGTGGGCAGCTGGGGCTGGGTTTGGCTGTAAATAAATCAATCATTGTTTCTTTCCAAGAGGAGGACCAGATCCTATATAAAAGTTCTCCCATACCACGTTCCCTCACTCCACGTTGACACCTTTCCACTGGTTCGTGCCGTGGGACACGGTAAGAGATTTCAGGCGATTGATGAAAATTCATTTGGCTGATTAGGCTTGGAATGTTAAGATGGAAATGTGGGATTAAATGCGGCTTTTGGGTCTCACAGTCCGAAAATTCCTCTTTATTTGCAGTTATTTTTTGTTTTTCTACTGATTCAGGGATTACGTAACCACACAGGAAAAGGAGAGCACTGGGACATGGAAAATGGGGGGTTTGGAGCCCCTTGGATTTCTCTGGGCCCAGCACTATGTGGTGCCACCACACACACGCACACACAACTCCTGAATATTTCTGGAAAATAAACCTTGCGGGAAAGGGCAGGAAAAAGAGAGTTTGCAGGTACTCAACAGAGAGTCGGAAACAAAGGAACAGAAATACAAAGTTGGGCTCTATCCTCATTTTCCAGCCTTTCATCTAAATGGGAAAGGGGTTTCTTTTGAGCACTTTGCTTCTTGTTTTCTCCTTAGGCATTTGGACACCTGATCCTGCTGATCGTTTCCTTTCAGAGCTGTCCCCTCCCTTTCACAGGAACATCAATTCCTGCTGCCGGCAGACAAGGACGTGGCTGGGGGGGGATTAAGTGCTCAAACTTCAGAGCATCTCTCGGAGACAGACACATCAAACCCTGCAAGTGCTGCCCTGGAACTGCTGAAGTTTGGGGCTTTTTTTTTTCCCCCTTCTTTTGCATCGCTGACAACTTTTCCACAGGCTGTTCCTCTTCCTTCTCGTTCTGAAGGAGAAATTAAACACTGAGCTCCTTTGAAAGCGGGATTGAAGAATTTCAAAGCACAGTGAAGTTATTGTTATGCAAATGACAAACCGGGTTCTTTCCTGCAGCCAGGGAATATTAATCCCTGTCCCTGAGCATTGCAGCCCTTTCAAAATACCCAAACCACACTTGGATGAGGGTAATTCTGGGGTACCATGGCCTCGTGTGCCTCTTGCAGCGACCCACCCGCTGCACGAGGGAATTAATAAGGAATGGTAAAAGAAAGAACAGTTACATCTGGATAAGGAGGTTCTGTAGATGGAATAAGCTGAAAACTTCACAGGTTTTCAGTTTAATTCATTAATTCCTTAGGCTGAAAATTTTTGCATCAGTCAGAGGTGGAGGAAGGAGCAAAATTGGAAGAGAAGACAATTCCATGTTGGAAGGGGATGGGGTGGCCCAGTAACACAACTTCTCCCTCCAGAAGAGCTCAGGCCTGGTTTCTCTCTCTCTTGCAGGACTCCCATCACACAGACCATGGGTTCCCACCAGCAGAAAGGAGACGGCCAAGGGATGTCTGAGCAGTCCCAAGGGTGCCACGGCGGCGGCGGCGGCGGCGGCTGCCATGGAGGGGGTGGAGGAGGATGCTGCCACAGCAGCGGTGGAGGAGGATCTATGGGATACCAGAGCCAGGGGTCGTCCTGCCATGGAGGAGGAGGCGGCTGCAGCGGCGGCGGCGGCAGTGGTGGAGGTGGCGGGATCATTTATCAGACTCACATGCCATCATCCTCCTGTGGAGGAGGAGGAGGAGGAGGAGGCGGTGGCCAGCAGAGCCAAGGATCCATCTGCATTATTGGAGGAGGAGGAGGAGGAGGAGGAGGAGGAGGGGGCTCAGGGCAACAAAGCCAAGGCCCCATCATTATTGGAGGGGGTGGAGGTGGCGGAGGAGGAAGTTCTGACCACCAGAGCCATGTACCCATCTGCATCGGAGGGGGAGGAGGAGGTGGTGGTGGTCAGCAAAGCCAAGGTCCCATCTGCATTGATGGAGGAAGCGGTGGAGGTGGTGGAGGTGGTGGTGGTGGTGGTGGAGGTTCAGGCCATGAGGGCAAAGGAATCATCATTATTGGTGGAGGCAGCGGTGGTGGTGGTGGTGGAGGTGGTGGTGGAGGTGGCTCAGGCCACCAGGGCCAAGGTCCCATCTGCATTGGAGGAGGTAGTGGTGGTGGAGGAGGAGGTGGTGGTCAACAAAGCCAAGGTCCCATCTGTGTTGGTGGGGGTGGCAAGGGAGGAGGAGGAGGAGGTGGAGGTGGTCAAGGTCCCATCATTATTGGTGGAGGAGGTGGTGGTGGTGGAGGAGGAGGTTCAGGGCACCAGGGTCAAGGTCCCATCTGCATTGGAGGTGGCAGTGGAGGAGGAGGTGGAGGTGGTCAAGGTCCCATCATTATTGGTGGAGGAGGTGGTGGTGGTGGAGGAGGAGGTTCAGGGCACCAGGGTCAAGGTCCCATCTGCATTGGAGGTGGCAGTGGAGGAGGAGGAGGTGGTGGTGGTCAACAAAGCCAAGGTCCCATCATTATTAGTGGTGGTGGTGGTGGTGGTGGAGGTGGTGGTGGTGGTTCAGGCCACCAAGGCCAAGGTCCCATCTGCATTGGTGGTGGTGGCATGGGAGGAGGAGGAGGAGGTGGCTCAGGGCACCAGGGCCAAGGTCCCATCATTATTAGCGGTGGTGGTGGTGGTGGAGGAGGAGGTTCAGGGCACCAGGGCCAAGGTCCCATCTGTATTGGAGGTGGCAGTGGAGGAGGAGGAGGAGGAGGCTCAGGGCACCAGGGCCAAGGTCCCATCATTATTAGCGGTGGTGGTGGTGGTGGAGGAGGAGGTGGCTCAGGGCACCAGGGCCAAGGCCCTGTGTGCATTGGGGGAGGAGGTGGAGGAGGAGGTGGAGGTGGCTCAGGCCACCAGGGCCAAGGTCCCATCGTCATCATCGGGGGTGGAGGCGGAGGTGGAGGTGGAGGTGGAGGTGGTTCCTCCAGCTCTGGAGGAATGTCCATGCAGCAGCAGACCCAGCCCATCTGCTGGCCACCCCAGACCAAGCACAAGTAGTGGCTGCCAGAAGGACTCTGACACCAAGGAAGGCCAAGATATGAAGATGCCTCACATTTCCTCCTCTGTTAAATTTAAGATTATTTGCATTGTTCTCTTCTCCTTTCCCCCGGGAATGTTCTGACCGGAACCTCTGGTGTTGTGTCTCCGTAATTCCAGCCAGGGTTGTTCCGTGTGCCTGTTCCTGCCTCAATTTTCTAGTGCTTGCACCAGACAATAAAACTTGCAGTTCTAGAGAGTTCTGTGTGTGAGTGGTTGGATTTTCTGGTCCCGGTTGCTTTATTTCCATCCCTGGTTTTATTCCGAGCTGGTGCTGTTGCAATAAAGCTTCAGAGCAAAACTGCACCGAAACCCCACTGGTAGAAGAGATTTTGGATTCACTAAATATTCTCAGGTCACTATTTAATGTCTCTTGATGACGACGATCCTGACTTTTGCCTGTCAGAGGAGGTACCACAAAGCTGATCACCGGGGTCTCACCAAGATTCTGGTGATGCCCAAGAAAGTTCTGAGTGGGTTCAGAGACAGAAGATGCCAAAATTCTGCTACAAAGGACTTCAAGGTGTAATTACAGGGGTGAGAGAAGCTCAGGCCCTTCATGAGATGGCGCAGGAGCTCCTGGTGCTCTCACAAGCAGCTGTGGAAGAGAAATGAGGGAGTTCTCCAGCACTTTTCCAGCTCTGAACCCCCAGTGGAACCAGAGGCAGGCCCAGGACTTCAGCAAGGCCCTTCCAAGGGCTGGGATGCTCAGCCTGGAACACCTGGGCATTTCCTCATTCCCACAGGGCTAAAACGCAGCTCCAGGTGTGAGTCTTCAGAGGGAGTTTCCCTGAGGGAAGTGATCTCTTTGATGTGGTCTACTCTGGCAATTAGCAGGGAAAGGGAATTAAACCTTGGAATTGTTCTACGGGAGGCAGGTGACGGACACCTGGAGTTGTCCCAGGAGTGACCCACGGCTATAATGGCTTCTCCTGTTCCTCCACCCTCTGCCCTCTCCCCCTTGGGGACCTCAGCGATGCAAACAACCTCAAAGTATGTCTAGATGAGCCCCTCCAGCCAGTGTTTTGCCACTGGAATAGCTGAGTTCCCTGGGATTTTATTATGGGAAGCCAGAGGATGCTAAACAGAGAACTGCACAAACACTGACACAGAGCAAAGCCAGGGTTTGGGGTCCCACATCGAGGAGGTGGGAACGGTGCTGTCAGACATCCCCACTCCCAGAAACAGCCCAGGACCAAGAAAACCAGGATCCAAATTCCAGAGATTCTCAGGGTGACTGCAGGAGCACAGCATGGCCTCAAATCTTGTTGCTTCTTCAGAAATGCCGGAGTTATCCCCAAAATGGGAAGGAAAGTATCCTTTTGGTCCATATCCATGGAGATGCTGCTGCACAGGGGGGATGTTCATCTCCATCATTGAAGTGGCGGGGCCTGCCTGACCTCTGCTCTCTCCAGAGTGGTGGAATTAAACAAAAATCCCGATCAGTTTTTCACTGGTGTGGTGGGAAATCTCCCACAGCCACGGGGAATTCCTTTGGTGCCCCAGAAACACCAGTCCCGCCCCTGTTCCCCTGGGAATCTCTCACAGAATATCCTGAGGTGGAAGGGACCCCCCAAGGATCATCGAAGTCCAGCTCCCTGCACAGACGCCCCACCAATCCGCCCCTGTGCCTCCAGTCTGTAACACTCAACAAAAGGAGGCTCCGCAGCCCCTTCTGGTGTCGGTCACCAGCGGCATCTCCCGGCTGGAGTGGAGGGTGGCAACCTCCAGAATCCTACTGGAAGCCCAGAATCCTACCTTGGAACTCAACCACAGGGGCCGAGCTCATGTGTGGGACGTGCAGTGGATGCAGCCGAGGAAGTGATGCACGGGAGAGGCATTGTCCGCATCCAGTGAGTCAGGACAAGTGGGATGAAGGAGGAGAGGTTGTTTGGTAAATAAACCTACACCATTCCTGTGGATGCCTCACTTCCCACTCGGGAAAAATGGTATAAAAGTTGGTGGATCTTGGGGTGCTTCATTCGCTCAGCTTTGCCCTGAGGCGTCCGTGGTCAGAGCCAAGAAGGGTAAGTCCAGGTCTGCTCAAGGGAGGGATTCTTCTCTTCCTTTTCTGCTTCCAAAACACAGAAGTTTTGGTAAAAAACATCAAGGGGTGGTGGTGGAAGGGCAGGAAAGTTGCTGGGATGAATTTAAATCTCCTGGGGATGCCTTGGTCCCACCAGACCAAACAGAAGCAGGATCAGCCCATGCTACTGAAGGCTGTCTTTCATCAGTATTGAGATGGAGATGGAATGGCTTTGGGACAAGGAGATAGGATAACTTTGGGATAAAAGTCTTTAAAAGATGATCCTGGACACGACAAAGTGGTGTTGGGCCAGACAGGGGTCACAGCCCCTGGGAAATTCTCGTGAGAGTGGTGGCTGCCCTGGAGTAAAAAGCTGCTCCTTGCAGGGTCACTGCTGCAAGATGTGCTCCAGACAAAGCGGGTGCCACGGCTGCGGCTGCTGCTGCTGCCAGGGGAGCAGCTACCAGTCCCAGGGCTCCTCCGGCGGGGGAGGAGGAGGATCCTGCTGTGGTGGAGGATCCTCCGGCGGATCAGCCCAGAAGATCATTATCAGCTCTGGCGGTGGAGGAGGAGGAGGAGGAGGCTCCTCTGGATGCTGCGGTGGAGGATCCGGTGGTGGCTCTTCAGGAGGGAAGATCATCATGGGAGGGGGAGGTGGTGGAGGTTCCTCCGGATGCTGCGGTGGCGGATCCGGTGGTGGATCTTCAAAGAGCATGATGGGAGGTGGAGGTAGTGGTGGATCCTCTGGATGCTGTGGTGGGGGTGGCATGGGAGGAGGATCTGGTGGTGGATCTTCAGGCACCAAGATCATCATTGGAGGTGGAGGCGGTGGAGGTTCCTCCGGATGCTGCGGTGGAGGATCCAGTGGAGGCTCTTCAAAGAGTATGATGGGAGGTGGAGGTGGTGGAGGTTCGTCTGGTTGCTGCGGTGGAGGATCCAGCGGTGGATCTTCAGGATCAAAGAGCATAATGGGAGGTGGGGGATCCTCTGGATGTTGTGGTGGAGGATCCGGTGGTGGCATGGGAGGAGGATCTGGTGGTGGATCTTCAGGAACCAAGATCATCATTGGAGGTGGAGGCGGTGGTGGATCCTCTGGATGCTGCGGTGGAGGATCTGGTGGTGGATCTTCAAAGAGCATGATGGGAGGTGGAGGCGGTGGAGGTTCCTCCGGATGCTGCGGTGGAGGATCCGGTGGTGGCTCTTCTGGGACAAAGATCATAATGGGAGGTGGAGGCGGTGGAGGTTCCTCCGGATGCTGTGGTGGAGGATCTGGTGGTGGCTCTTCAGGATCAAAGAGCATAATGGGAGGTGGAGGATCTTCTCGGTGCTGCGGTGGAGGATCCGGTGGTGGCAGTGGGGGATCAGCCCAGAAGATCATTATCAGCTCTGGCGGTGGAGGAGGAGGAGGCTCCTCTGGATGCTGCGGAGGGGGATCTGGTGGTGGCTCTTATGGAGGGAGAATCATCATGGGAGGGGGAGGCAGTGGTGGATCCTCTGGATGCTGTGGTGGCGGATCCGGTGGCGGCTCCTCGGGCCAGACCATCATCATCAGCTCTGGAGGTGGCGGCGGAGGCTCCTCCCAGCACAAATGTCCCATTGTCATCCCCAGTGTTGTGTCCCACCAGACCAAGCAGAGCTCCCACTGGCCATGCAGCCAGAAGTAACAGCCGTGGGCAGCTCCGGTTCCCATCGGGAACAGCCGAGTCTCTGCATTCCAAGTTTGCTCCCGGCACATCCCCTTCCCTTGTGTTCCCTTGGTGCTGTATCCCTGTGCTGTGAATTCCCAGGTGGCTCCTCTGTGCCATAAATGTGACAGGAAATAAAGATTTCTGTGCACGGACAGAACTGGTTTGTGAGGTTGCTTTTCTCCTTTGTCCTTCCCAAAAAGGAATAAAACATCCAAAACATTCCCTGGGAAAAGTTCTCCAGCTTCCAGTTCTGGAGCAGGTGCTCATTAACAGATCTTTCCTATATCCAACCTAAATTTCCCTTCTTTCAGCCTGAACCCATTCCCTGTGTCCTTCCACTGCAGTTCCTGATGAAAAGTCCCTCTCCAGCTTCCCTGGAGCCCCTGCAGATCCTGGAAGGGGCTCTGAGGCCTCCACACAGCCTTCTCTCCTCCAGGCTGAACATTCCCAGCTCCCTCAGCCTGTCTCCATAGGGAACAGGCTCCAGGCCCTTTATCAACTTCATGGCCTCCTCTGAATTTGCTCCAACAATTCCATGTCCTTCTTATGTTGGGGACACCAGAACTGGACACAGCATTCCAGGTGGGATCTCACCAGAGCAGAGTAGCGGGAAAAAATCCCCTCCCTCACCAACCTGCCTGCTCTCCTTTGGACGCAGCCCAGAGACAGCTGGCTTTCCTCTCAAAGTGGGAAAATCCTCTCAAAAAGGACTCCCAAAGTCCTCTTTGGGACAGGAGGGATTAGTCTTGAGATTAGCAAACTTTAAGCCCAGAGGGGTTTTGTCCATCTCACAAACACAGCTATTAGGGAGGAAACCAAATTAGGAATTAGAGGGATCATCAACCATGAAACTCTTGAGGGATCACAACTGACAGGTTCCTGCCTTTTGGAGAAAAACTGGAGAGTTCTTCTCCAGGACCACACCCCACACTGTCAGCATCACTGTGCACGAGGGAATCTGCTGGGAAAAGGGACCCAGGCTGCTGGAGGATCTGGCCAGGGATTTGTCCTCTCTCATATCAACCACCCTCCCAGGTGTTTGCAGTGAGGAGATGAAGAGGTACCATGATCTGCCAGCCCGTAGATGCTGAGGAGGTGAGCAGAGAAAAATTCTCCACTTTGTACTGTCTCATGAGAAGGTCTCCGTTCTCATGCAAGCCAGCTGTCTGACGGTTGGCTAGTCCGTAAACGTTTTCAGGTGCAAGGCTGTTGTGAGAACATAGTGGAATTGTTTTAGTTTATTGGGAAGAATATTTTGAAATGGGTGGTTAGAGCCTATCACCTTGGTAGGTGGTTGACCGATGGGCCAATCATGTAATTTCTCTTTTGCGATCCATGCTATAAAAAGATGGGGGTTTGGCATTAAAAGGTCAGCTTCGACCATCTTCTCTGACCTGAGTGCACGTCGTTCTTCACCGTCCCTACACGCAACAGCGACACCAGCCCATCCAAAGGGTTCCAGGACTGCAGGGAAAAGGGCCCAGCAGAGCATCACAAAACTCAGAACGTGGCCCTGGAGCCTTTTACATCCCTGTAGCGGGTTGAGTTCGAAACCGGGCAGAAACACCAATTAAATGTAGTGGTTTTGGTTCAAAATATTCATTACTTACTCATTTTCCTTCTGTGAGATAAGAATTAGGAGAAAAGCAAAGCAGGCACAAACCTTAAACAGTTGCAGTACAATGAAAGAGTTTTATTACTAATAGAATTAAAAGTAAAGAGACAATAACAAAACAAAATTAAAGCAAATCCCCCCCCCCTCCAGCCAGCACTTCTCTCCTTTTACCTAGCTCACACAAGGGATAACAGAACATAAGATGTTAATCAGTGTTCCAGTTCTTGAAAAGTCTCTCTCTTATGCTTAAGGGAAAAAAGGGTTTTTCCTTCAGTTGCACGTGGTTCCCAAACTGCCACTAACAGCAGATCCGCCCGGAAACAAACAATCTGCTGTGTGTAGAACATCTCTCCCATGAAAAATCTCACAGTTCCTTCACACTGCAAAACATGGGCCATCACATGGGGTTATTCATCTTTTCAAGGATAAGTTCTTTTGGCCTGCACACAAAGGCTCTTCTTTGCCACAAGTCTCTAACAGCCTCTTACTACTATAAAGCCTGGCATCGGCATTCTTCACAATCTTCACAGACACACGAAGATACTCCATCCCCCCATGTTCTTCAAATGGATTAAAGAGACAAACAGTTTGCGGTATTACAGTTTCTTACCACGGCATGCAAGAAGGTTTCTTTTAAGCTGCCCGCCAGAATCGCGGCACCGCCCTCTTTTCTCCCAGTCGCCATTTCCAGCTCCGTCCCACATGGCTCACTTCTCTTTCTCTCTGACTGACGCCGCCATGCTGAAGGGTGTTTTTGTTCGGGCTTTACGGTGGGGAAAGCCTCGCTCCCTTTGTGCTGCTGGCTGCGTGGTGTCCTCTTCAGTTCAGCACGAAGTGTGCTGGCTGCAGACAGGAGGCTCTGCCGGCTCCCGTTGACTCCGCCGGCTCCGCATGGAGAGGAGAGGGACCCGCCGGTCCCCAGAAGCCACGCTAGATGGGTTTAGCTGTGAGCAGTCCATGGCTGGTTTTAGCTGCCTGTGGCTCTGAGGCAGTCCCCCCCCCAGCCACCCAGGGTCCGTGCCACAGCGTTGGGAAAGGGGGAAAGGGGCAGTGGCCCCGGCCCGGCCCGGCGGGGCCGGGAGGCCCCGAGCTGCCCCCACCTCCCAGCAAGCGAGCTCCGACCAGAAGGGGAAGTCCCGCCTGTCTGTGCGGTTTAAATATGTAAATTGTGAGAAGCGTAATTGGTCTTAAAGACTGTCCATCAACTCAGGGTCAACCCAATACAATCCCCATTCCCCTTTCCCCAACACAGGTATCCAGGTTTCTCCCTAACCTGGGAGAGAGGTTGTGGTGGTGCTGACCCTTCCACAGCTGTGCTTCCAGCCACACTTTTCCTACACCTCTGGTAAACAAATCCATGTGCTACAGGCCCAGTGCTTCAAGGGGGTCCAACCTTGGGCTCGCCACACTCCGTGGTTTGTGGGAGCTCCTCTCACCACCCCTCCAAAAGCCTCCATGGCCTTTCCTCATCCCTGGGTCCAGATGAGCTGTTCATCCTGGGTGTCCCTCTGTGCCAACGAGCTGCTAATCCTGGGTGTCCCTCTGGGCAAGTCCCTACAGGTCGAAGGCACGGAAGGGATCAAGGTGGTGAGATCCTCAGGAGTACAACACCCACACAGCAGAGCTGGGAGCCAGAACGGCGGTGACACCTCAGATCTGGAGATGAGAACAAAGATAAGGCCACGGGAGGGACTCCAAAGCCAAACAAAGGAAGCCCCTGCACGTGTGTCCCCAGTGCTGGTGGCCCTGTCCCCATCCTAAGGGCGTCGTGTGTGTGTGTTCAAAGTCACATTCGTGGTGACGGCTGGGACCTGCTGCTGCTGTCACACGTCCCCACTGCCAAAACCCCCTATTAGTCCTTCGTCTACTCAGTGTCCCAGGAGGGCGGATGCTGCTGTCAGGCTCCAAACACGCGTGACACAGAGCCAGTGCTGGGACAGCTGTCATCCTCCAGCAGGGAAAATATTCAGGTGACTCCCCAGCTCAGGTATGGGTGGGGTGGCCAGTGGAGACCCTCAGAAATGGGTCCTGTTGAGGCAGAGGGGGTGTTTAACGTCCTAGAGTTCAAGGGTAAGGTCTTGATGGCCTTCAAGTGCAACCTCGAAAATAGCAGGATTTCATGGCTTTCCCCACTCCAACATGGAGAATGGAGACTCCTGGAAGCTGGAGCAGCTTGGACCTCCAGGCTCAAACCCACAGCAGCTAGGACCTTGGGTTCCCAAAAGGTTGAGGGGAAATGTTCTTGTCACTCTTACACCGTCCTCTGACACAGATCTGGGCAGCTCCAGTGCAGGGCACTCCATCGGCATGGTACCTCTGGCCTTTGTCAGCAGGATGGACATACTCCTGCTCCCCATCTCACCAGTCCTTGAGGAAATTCCCCAAAATTCTCTGGGATTCTGCTCCAGCACATCCTTTATCCTTGTCCTTCCATCACTCTCTGGCTCCAACACACTCCAGTCCCCATCCCTCGGCATCTGCTCAGTCCCCACACTCTCCTGAGCTCCCGAGAAGCTCCAGCCCAGCAGAAACACATTGGGGACCCCCTAAAACAGACCTTGAGATGTTGTTTGCCCCAAAAATTCAGAGCGAGGCTCCCGGAAGGGAACCATTAACCAGAATTAGCGACTGCGATACAGAACGGGGCTGATGCGCCTCCTTCGCATCGCCTCTGCTGCAAGTGAGTCAAGGAAGGAGGCAGCTGAAGCCAAGCTCCGTAAATAAATCTCTCAGCATTCCTTAGGGTGTCTCACTTCCCTTGGGAGCACGATGAACCCGGTATAAAAGCTCAGCTATCCCAGGGCTCCTCATTCAACCAACACCGAGCATCGCAACGTTCCCACCAGCACTGAAGGTAAGCCCGTGGATACGGAAGCTGCCGGAACCTCTACGCAGGGAGATCTCTCCACCAGTTGTTCTTTGGGCGTTCTTTGAACCGTGGTGGCTCCACCAAAAACCAACTGGAGGTGCCAACAGAAATCCCTCCCTTAGAGAGGGGAGTTGCAGCTGGATCTCTGAAAGCTGAACTTTCAGCTGCTGAGTCAGTGTGAGACATCCAGAATGATCCACACAATTTTTTAGGCGTGCCAGAGCATGTGTGCAAACCTCGGGAAGTATTCCCAACCTTTCCGCACGCAGAGGTTTCCTGGAGCTGTTGTGACCTGCAGAGAGCTCCCTGGGATGTCATGGCAGCTCTCACAGGGGTGAGGGAGGTTAAAGCTGCCATCCTTGTAGGGCTGCAGAAGATGGGACAAAAGGGGTCATTCCTGGGAACTCTTCCTTCTCTGTCTGCTGGGAAGGCTGAGCTGCATCTCCAAGGTTCTCCTCTCTGACAGCTCCGTTCCTTGCAGGGTCACTGCTCCAAGATGTGCTCCAGACAAAGCTCTGGAGGCTGCCATGGGATGTCCTCCCAGTCCAGTGGATGCCACAGCGAGGGCTCCGGTTGCCACGGGAGCGGTTCCTCCAGTTACCAGTCCCAGGGCTCCTCCTGCTGCGGGGGACAAGGGGGTTCTGGCAAAGTCATCATCAGCTCTGGTGGTGGAGGAGGTGGATCCTGTTGTAGTGGGGGTTCCTCCAGCTATGGGATGGGAGGGGGATACGGTGGTGGCTCTTCAGGATCAAAGGGCATCATTGGAGGTGGAGGCAGTGGAGGATCCTCTGGGTGCTGCAGTGGGGGCTCCAGCTACGGGATGGGAGGGGGATATGGTGGTGGCTCTTCAGGATCAAAGACCATCATTGTAGGGGGAGGTAGTGGAGGATCCTCTGGGTGCTGCAGTGGAGGATCCTCAGGTTATGGCATGGGTGGAGGATACGGTGGTGGCTCTTCAGGATCAAAGGGCATCATTGTAGGGGGAGGCAGTGGAGGATCCTCTGGATACTGTGGTGGAGGATCCAGCTATGGGATGGGAGGGGGATACGGTGGTGGCTCTTCAGGATCAAAGGGCATCATTGTAGGGGGAGGTAGTGGAGGTTCCTCTGGGTGCTGCAGTGGAGGATCCAGCTATGGGATGGGAGGGGGATACGGTGGTGGCTCTTCAGGATCAAAGACCATTATTGTAGGCGGAGGCAGTGGAGGTTCCTCTGGATACTGCAGTGGAGGTTCCTCAGGTTATGGCATGGGTGGAGGATACGGTGGTGGCTCTTCAGGATCAAAGGGCATCATTGTAGGGGGAGGCAGTGGAGGATCCTCTGGATACTGTGGTGGAGGATCCAGCTACGGGATGGGAGGGGGATACGGTGGTGGCTCTTCAGGATCAAAGACCATCATTGTAGGGGGAGGTAGTGGTGGTTCCTGTGGTGGAGGATCTTCAGCTTATGGCATGGGTGGAGAATATGGTGGTGTATCTTCAGGAACCAAGATCATAATGGGAGATGGAAGTAGTGGTGGTTCCTCTGGATACTGTAGTGGAGGATCCAGCTATGGGATGGGTGGAGGATACGGTGGTGGCTCTTCAGGATCAAAGAGCATCATTGTAGGGGGAGGCAGTGGAGGATCCTCTGGATACTGTGGTGGAGGATCCAGCTACGGGATGGGTGGAGGATACGGTGGTGGCTCTTCAGGATCAAAGAGCATCATTGTAGGGGGAGGCAGTGGAGGATCCTCTGGATACTGTGGTGGAGGATCCAGCTACGGGATGGGAGGAGGATACAGCGGCGGCTCCTCGGGACAGACCATCATCATCAGCTCTGGAGGTGGCAGCGGAGGCTCCTCCCAGCAGAAATGTCCCATTGTCATCCCCAGCATCGTGTCCCACCAGAGCAAGCAGAGCTCCTACTGGCCCTACAGCCAGCAGAAGTAACAGCCGTGGGCAGCTCCAGCTCTGAGTCTCTGCCACGGCACCTCTTTGCCTCCAGCCCTGCCTCTGGCTGCCCGGTCTGTCCCAGCATGTCTTCCCCTCACCCCTGGACACTGCATCCTCATCTGAGAACTCCAGGATTCCCCTGCTGTGCCTTGGTGTCGGGGTGCCTTTGATAATGTCCTGTTGCTTTTCCAAAGGCACTTTTTATATCCAATAAATGTTGTAATTGCTCAAAGCTGCCCCTTTTTTGAGAGTTCATTTCTTTCTTGCATTATCAACCTGCATTTCATGGTCTTGCGATGTAGAAATGTCTCTGATGAGATGTTTCACTCCAAAGCCACCCAGTTTATTGTCCCAGAGACTTTGCACTTTCATTTTCCACCTGGGCTCCGTGAGGGAGGAACAGAAGATCCCAAAATTCGAAGGAACCACAGCACCAACATATTAAAATGCCCTAAGGTATATCACTGTGTCCCGCAGCCGTAGGGAGGAGGAGAGAAGATCCAGCAGGCAGGAATTGTGCAGCAAGATTGATCTATTTAATTATTTTACAAACTCTTTAATAGACTTTTTCTTCATAGTCTAATTGGACAAAGATCAGCCACCCCTTGGGGTGATTGGCCAAAATCCTAAAACATGCATTGTCAAAATATTTTTCTACTGTACCATAAACAAGACTTTTCAAGGTTGCAGGTGTTTGGTTGTTTACATAACTCTGCTGCCTCTTCTGTGAGAGAGAAAAGTCTCTCACGGACTTAGAAAATAGCAAGAAAATCCTTGCTAGCAGCATTTTTGTATCCACACCAACACCCCTTTGGTGCCTGGGCATGGTGCAGGCCCTCCTGGTCCTCCAAGGTCCCAATGACCTCTGTGGAGCTCATGGGAGACCTGACCAGGTCCAGCAGGTTCAGTTGGGAAGAGCAGGGATTGGGGATGACCCAAGAGCAGCTGGTGATGCCCCAGGCGGGCAATAAAACCATGACAACACCCACGGCCTTGCCATCCTCTCCCTTCCTGCAGCAAACCTGAGGGAACGGTCTCAAGGTGTGACAGGGGAGGGTCATGTTGGACATCAGGATGAATTTCCTCCTGGAAAGGGTGCTCAGGCCTTGGGAAGGGCTGCCCAGGGAGGTCTGGGGTCTCCATCCCTGGAGGTGTCCAAGGAATGCCTGGAGGTGGCACTCAGCACTCTGGGCTGGCTGACAAAGGGGGGACAGGCTGGACTCCATGGGAGGGTTTTTCCAACCTCAGTGATTCTGGGATTCCATGATCTGTACCCAGAAGGAAGCCTCACCTGCGAGCCAGCTAAATCAATCCTGGGCCAGGCAGGAGGGAATAAAACCAGCAACAAATCCCTCAGGCAGCTCCAAATCTTCCTCCAGCCCTCAAATCCCTCCCTTCCCAGGCTTTGCACCCTGCCCTGGCAGCACCACCACCCCATACACGGATTTCTGCCCAGGGGATGGGGCTTTGGCCAAAGCTGGGACTCTCTGTCCCCGCAGCAAAATTTCCCGGAGCTGAACAGAGCCGGTCCAGCCTCCAGGAGCTGCTCTGCAGGGCCGGGCTGGAGCAGCTTTGATCTGCAACCCCCACCAGACTCCCCCACTCCCTGCGGCCTGGTGCTCTTTCCAAACCAGAGGAAGGATATGAAAAAGAAGGAATAGAGGGATTTGGAGGCATAATCCTTCATTAAAGCGTAATCCAGCCAGGCTGGGTTTAAGCATCAGGACGTTCACACCTCCCGCTGTTCTGTCCTTAAGCTCTCTTTACAGCACCCTTGCAAAATTCCATATCCGGGCATCAATCACTTTTGGCCACCTTCTGGTTCATATGCAAATGTTTTCCTCGGGAAAAAAAACACTCCCCCTGGGGCCACCAGGGATTTGCGGCAGGGAACAACTTGTCACCAGAGCACTGTGAGCGTTTCTTGCCCTGTGCCACACACTCCCTAATGTCGCTCCGCATTCTCCTACACCCACATCCCCACCCACCTCTCCCGGGGCTGGGGACCGGAGGCAGGGGCACAGGAATAGGCTCATTAAGCAGAAGTAACAATTAGGGCAGCGAAATGAGCGGTGTGAAGGGAGATACGGATCGGTAGGCAAAGCAAACACTGAAACGCTGGTTTGGTAAATAAATCCTTCTCATTCCCGAGGGTGTCTCACTTCTCATACATGTTAAACGCCATATAAATGTTCCAGAGGCTGTTAAAGCTCCTCATTCAGTCGACTTTTACCTTCTAAATGTGTTTCCGATGGCTGAAGAGGGTAAGTCTGCTTTTTTTTTCCTGGGATTTTGTAGTTTCCTAATCGTGGGATGCGGCTCATTTGAGACCTTGGCTCACGCTAGCAGCAGGACCCCTCTGCCTGAGCCAAGTCCTCGGGATCTGGATGGGTTCTTGCTCCGTTATGGATCCAATCGCTGGGGAGAGAGGTGAAATCAAGGCACCAGGCTGGGGTGCAGAGGGATGAGCAAGGTAAAAACCCGGATGGGTCTGTGGCGGGGCCAGCACGTGGGGACTGCACAACCTCTGTGGGTTTGCATGTGCAGGACACATTTTTTGATGGTAATTATTAACAACCCTGTGCTGGACCTCAGAATGGCCACAAACCTCTGTGTCTGGGCCAATCACCTTCTATGAAAGAATTTTGGGGCTGCAATAACAGAGCCAGGGTGGAAACTTTGATCCATCGCTCTTGCAATGGTTTGGAAACAGAAACGAGGATGATCCTTGGTATTTTTGCAGCTCCATGGCTGTGGACATGAAAATGAGTGGGGAAAACCCTGACAGTTATTAGATGGGAAAAGAATATAGTTCAGATTTTATATTTCAGGTTTTGGATTCAGAATATATTTCAGCTTTTGGATTCTCTAGAAATAGAGGTAGTAAGAGGAAGGCTGTCCCAGGAAGAGTCCAGATACCCTTGGATTTGAAGAACAGGGGCTTGGAGCAACCTGGTCTAGCAGAAGGCGTCGCTGCCCATGGTAGGGGGTGGCATTGGATGAGCTTTAAGATCTTTTCCAACCCAAACCAGTCCATGATTCCATGATTCTCTAACAGCTCAGCAGCACTCGGTTCCAAAGCCTGGAATTACCCCAAGCCCTGGCCAAGCTTTCCTGGCCACACCACCTGGCAGCTCCCCACCTGCCCCGGTACAAACATGAAGCAAAGCGGTGCAAGTTTGGGTGTTTTGCTTTCCTCTTCCAGCTTTACCACTGCCTCCGGCGGAGATGGCGGAACCGGGGCTACAGCCGGGACATCTCCCTGAGCCACCGCGGCTTCTGCACCGGGGCCCTCTCCAACTCCCACGGCAACGCCTCCTTCTCCTGCGAGGGTGAAGGCTCCATCACCTACAACCGGAGACCTTTGTCCTGCCCGGCCCAGCCAGCGCCAGCCCCCTACAGCATCTCAGGGGGGTACTCGTGTGACTCTGACAGGTCCATCAGTGGGGATTGTGGGGTCACGTCTGGCTGGGATGTCACGGTGGGGACAGTCCCAGTGTATGGCTCTGGAGTGGGAATGGGATACAGCAGCGAGGACTTGGGTCCGGTCATCAGCAGTGCGGGGGGAGGGGGAAGATCCGTCTGCCACCGAGGGGATTTGGGAATCGCTGAGGGAGCAGGGGCTGGGTATGGATACCCTGCACCCCTGAGTGATACCCTAACCACGGGGAGGGTCACTGAGGGGTCAAGGTACTATGGTGGAGGGCTGGGATATGAAACTGGGACATTCCCAGGCCCAGAGCTCAGCCCTGAAGGCGGGGGATGCGCCCAGGTGGTGCAGCAGAAATGCCCCGTGGTTGTCCCCACCATCAAGACCCAGCAGTGCAAGCAGAGCACCCGCTGGCCCCCCATCCAGAAGAAGTGACTGGCCCAGCAGCAGCTCCCACATCCCAGAAGTGTCCCTGGATGTGCCACAATGGAATTTTTCCCTGACCATGTCATTACGGCCTCAGAGCTCCACGTTCCTCACATGGGGCTGTGCTGACAACACTCCCCCAAGAACTGCTGGAAAAAGGGGTTTGTGCTGTGGTGACAGGAAAAGATTCTTTTCTCCTTCTCCTTTGGATCATGGGTCAGAAAATAAAACCTCTCAGTCTGTGGATAGTTTTAATATTGGGATGATTTCTTTCATCTCTGGCTCCTTCACTCGAAATGCAAATGGGTCCTCAAGGAGTCTCCACAACACAAAGAGTTTCTTCCAACCTTTTTCACATGTATTTTACACCCACACTTAAACGTAACATTTGTATTAATAGAACCAAAACACGGCATTTTCAACAGCAAGAGAAGTTCAGGTGGCAAGGGAACCATGCCAGACTCTTCCCAGGGGTGCCCAGTGACAGGACAAGGAGGATGAGCATAAACCAAACCCCAAGTTCCACCTCAGCATGAGGAAGAACTTCTTTCCGTGCAGGTGGCAGAGCCCTGGAACAGCTGCCCAGGGAAGGAGCGGAGTGTCCCCCTCTGGAGACATCCATCCCCAAACCCACCTGGATGTGTCCCTGTGCCACCTGCTCCAGGTGGAGACTGGGAGATCTCCAGAGATCCTTCCAACACCAACTACTCCAGAATTCTGGGATTCTGTTCTTAACCTGGCTCCTGCTGGAGATGCTCCTCCCACCGCAGGGAGCCCAGGCCTTACAAGCCTTATTAATGAGATCTGCAAATCTCCCGGGGGACTTCCGACTGATTATTATTTACAGTCTGACCTCGGGAGTGAAAGGTTGTTTACTTGGCAACAATTCCAGGCTCCTGTCCCAGAGATTGCTGGGGATGGCGTAACCCCGAGCACGTAGAACCTCGTGCATGAGGCAACTCCAAGGAGCTCCTTGGCTTCCTCCCCATAACCTGCTTATGGCATTTTTTGATAGGATCAGGCCCTAAATTAGGCTCAGGGAGAGGACGGTTCCAGTGCTGGTTGGGATGTGGGGTTTGCCCAACATTTAATCTTCCAGGACTCTTCTCTGGGGTTGTTTGACTCATCCAGATACTTGTTAGGAGGGAAAAAACCACCCATAGATCTGGGCCCATTTAAAAGTGAGACATAAAATCACATTGTTTGGTATTTACCGTTCTGCTTTCACCCACCTGGGGGGATTTTGACCCTTTTAAATCAATAAAAATCCAGAAAACTTTGCCCTGAAACACCGAAGACCCAAATCTTCTGAGCTCTAAGCCCATGCTTGATGCCACAGTGAGGATCCTTCACACCGTGAAATGTCATAAGATCATCACGTGGGGAAAATGACGCAAGATTTTGTCACCAGCCCCATTAAATTCCATTCTAAAATTAGGCGGTGTTATCATTTATTTCCATCTATTTCTAGAATCGACCACTTCACTGCTGATATTTCTGTGGGTTTCCTTCCTTCATCAAGGGAGCAAAAGAACTCTGAAAGCTCAAATTCCCAGAGACTCCCAGAAAATCAAGTCCGGAGCCTTCAAATCTTTGCGTTTATCCAACTGACCAAAAACCACCCCAAAATTTCAGTCCCTCCCAAAGCAAAGGAAACAGAAAAGACTTGAAAATTCCATTTCTTACTCCCTGGTTCTTGAGGCTGCTGTCAAAAGGCACTCGCCAAGTTTGGATGGTTCAATATTTAATAGACCCAGGGAGAACAGGATGGTTTTACATCCAGAGGTTGGACACGAGGAGCCGGAGCTGATCCGCCCTCTCCAGAGCTCAGCTCCAGCCTGAGGCTGGGAGGAGTCCGAGGCTGGGTTTTATCCTTGGCACAGGGAGGTTTCCTCCCCTCTCCTTGTGCAACAAGGCAGGGATGAGTCATCCTCGTCGGCTGAGGAGCTCTGATAACACAGGACTCATCCTGAACTCTGATAACGCAGGACTCAACCCAAAGTCCGATAAGACAGGACTCATCCCCAACTCTGATAAAAACAAGGCTCCATCCCCAGCTCTGATAAGAAAGGAGTCAGCCCCGAGCCTGTCGGTGCTTGTTAAACCAAGGCCCCTCTGCTGCAGCTGTTGGTAAACAGGCTGAGCAGTAAACACGGATCTGGCTTCTGGATGAAAGCCTCCAACTGGCGCCTCTGGATAGAAACTCCAGAAATTGTTTCAGTGATAGCAAGTGGGAGCCACCCCTTGGCTTCAGGAGATCTCTGCCCAACAAAACCCCGTGGCTCCATGAGGGAGTTCAAGTGGGAAAATGAGTGAAAACGCATCAGGAGTCCTGCTGGAATTCCACGGTCAGGCCGGGAATGGGAGGGAAAATGAGAAATCGGGGCTGTTGCGAAGCCGTGGTTGCATCCGTGATTGCACCATCCTGGTGCTCTGCACCCAGGTGCTCCCATCCCGCCCCAGGGAAGAGCCGGCGGAGATCAGGATGCGTGGGGAGCTTGGATGTGTGGTCTCTGACCCAGCATTTTACTCACAGCTTACTCATGGGTGCAAGGTTTGCACAAGCGGCTTCCGCGAGCACCGATTTCCCATCATTGCTCCAGAGGCCAGCAAACAAAAAAGAGTAAAATATGAGCAAAACTGCAATTTTCAAAGAGAAATTCTGTGTGGGGCACCTTGGGGTTGGCCAGAAAAAATGTCAGCAATGAAAATTGGTGGTGAGTCTGTCAGTGATGGTGGAATGGCCGTAAAATTAGGTGGGAAATGGATGGACACAGGTAGGGAATCACAGAACCATGGAATCATGGAACCACAGAACCTCAGAATCCCTGAACCTTAAAATCACAAAATCCCGGAATAGCTGGGGAGCAGGGTCACCTGGAGCAGGTGACACAGGGACATGTCCAGGTGGGTTTGGAATGACTCCAGAGGGGGACACTCCAGGCCCTCCCTGGGCAGCTGTTCCAGGGCTCTGCCCCCTTCCATGGGAAGAAGTTCTCCCTCATGTTGAGGAAACCTTCTTACATTTTGAGGGAATTCACAGGTAGAAGCCAACACTTCCAAAAGTGGCCTGTGCCACCACCTGGGTTTGATAGGTCACTTCCCAGCCAGAGCCTCCCACAGTGGCCACAGATTTCATTATCCTGGTTTTGTTCCTTCAGGAAATGAGCCTGTCAGAGAGAGGGGACCCTCAGCTCAGTTCTGGTACCTGCAGGTGTCTCACAGGGTGAAAGTTACTTTAAAGATGTTTTCCAAGGATGTCCAACCAGAACTTTCTAAGAATTTGCCTTTTTTCAGAGCGAGAACCTGAGAATGGTGGGTTTTCTCCACAAGAGCCTGGTCCTGCCAAGACCATTTGGGGAGGACTGGGCACTGGGAGCTCTCCTTCCTGCCAGACTCCAGGTGAGAGGTTTCAGGAGGATAGGAACCCCAAAACTCACCACCTTTGCCATCCATTTTGCAACCCTAAAACTCATCGTGCCGTGAGGGTGAGACAGCCGAGCCACCCACACGGTTTTCACTCGCGGCCCTCGACGGGCAGGGTGCAATTAAAGCTGTGTAACACGAGGAAGACAATCCAGAGCCTGACAAGTCAATCAAAGAAATCGGGCTGAAGGAGCTTTTGAAGGTGGTGGGTAATTAGGGGTGTGGCTGTTTTGTAAATACCTTGGTCATTTTTCCCCAGGGGGTTATTGCATTTTCAGGAAGAGACTTGGGAACTGTATAAAAGTCCTTGGAGGGGAGAGCAGCTCATTCACTCAGCTCCACTCCTCCTCCAGAGCCTTCACAGCCAAGGTAAGTCCCTGCTTGACCGCTAACCTTTAATTCCAATGAAAATTCCCTGCACTGAGCTGAGCTTTGCTCTGGGGGCATTTCCTGGGGTTATTGAGAGCCAAATCCTTGGCTCTGTGGCTGGGGCCGTTTCAAGCTCCCAAAAATTAGGACTGCCTGTGCTGAGAAGCAAAATTTATCACCTGTAGTTATATTTGGATTACCCCGATGTTTTCCAGTATCCAAAGGACAAACTGGAAATGAATAAAAGCAAATCATGGGATTTGGGGATGAATGGGAGACAGCAGGCTGATCTTTCATAAGAAACCTTGGGGTTAAGCTGGGAATTTTAATTGCATTTATAAGCCTGACTCCTTTACTAAGCTCCTTTGAGAAAACACTTTCGGGAGTTGAAAGTATTAAAACATCCTTGAAGAAATTTAGGGAAGAACAGAGAAAGTGAATTTAAACTGTGAGAGGAAGGAGCAGCAGGATCCTCTTCCAGCTCAGCATCCCGGATGCCTTTTGCCTCCCTGAAATCCCAGCAATCCTCAGAAGGGACAGAGGATTTTCCTGGTGCTCAAGAAATTGGGCCTGGAGGGAGCAGAGGACACGAGGAGGGAGGAAGGCACAGGAGTGTCTTTATTTTGGGCACCTGCCTTTGGAAGTGGATTTTGCCAGGGCTCTGCCACCAGTCCCGGCTGTGCCAGGGCCCCTCCAGGCCACAAGTTTTTGGGATTCTTGCCAAGATGCCTCTTGCTGGTGTGGGATATCCCAACACCCCACAGAGAATCTGCTCCTCCGGGATCATCCCAAGATGCAGCCAAGGAATAGCAGGGAAATGGCTCAAGGAGAGCAGGGAAATGGCTCAAGGAGAGAGCAGGGAAATGGCTCAAGGAGAGAGCAGGGAAATGGCTCAAGGGAAAGCAGGGAAATGGCTCAAGGGAAAGCAGGAAAGTGGCTCAAGAATAGCAGGGAAATGGCTCAAGGGAAAGCAGGGAAATGGCTCAAGGAAGAGCAGGAAAATGGCTCAGGAGCCCAGTAGAAACAGAGGCCAGGGCTGCTGTGGGGACTTGTGAGGGTGCTCAGATTGTCCAGGCTAATCCAGCAGTGCGGGAATGAAGCCCCAAACTGGGGAAACTGGACGGGCAGAAAAGCAATCCTGCTGGGCCCTGTGGGCTCGTGAGCACAGCGAGGGAATCTGATCCCACAGCAGAGGAGGGAAACAGATGGGAAAGGTGCCCTCCCTGCTCTAATGCCAAACTTCTCTCCTCCCCAGGTTTTCAGCCTTCTCTCCAACCAGCCCAAAAATGTGCTCCCGTGAGAACAGAGGCTGCCACAGCTCTGAGAGCTCCTCCTGCCACAGCGGAGGCTCCTCCTGCCACGACAGCGACCGGTCCTGCCACGGCTCCGAGGGGGTCGTGTGCCATGAGGTGACCCCCGTGCCGGACGTGACCCCCGTGGTGGTGCTGACCCCGCAGTGCCCGGTGGCCACCGGGACGGGGCAGGTGCCCCTGGCCCAGGTTCCATGCCAGCAGCAGCAGCAGCAGATCAAGCAGCCGGTGCAGTGGCCGCCGCAGCAGCAGCAGAAGTGAAGGGCCCGGAGCTGCTCCTGTCCCCTGTCCCTGAGCTTGGACAGGCCCTGCCTCATCCCTCCAGCCCCTTCCCTCCTCCTGAGAACCCCAAGTGGCATTAGTGCGGTGGAATTGGGATTTCTTCCCCTGCGCGCGCGCGGGAATTCCGATCTCTTCATTCCCTGCTCCTGTCTCCAGTAGCAAAGGTGTGATATTAAAACCTAAAGCTCATCAAATGTGCTGGCGTCCTGGTGTTTTTCCACTGCTTTTTCTTATCGTTGGCATCGTTCCCAAGCCCGTCTGGGTTAAGGGGAGCTGCTTTTCACAGCTTCCTCCTCTTCCCGTGGCATTCCAGTGGCTGGGATGGCTCAGCTCTGCAGTCCCCACACCTTGGGCACCTGCCAGGCTGATTTCAAAAGCTGTCTGGGACTGAAGGTGCAGATCAGCATCTCTTTAATCCCAGCCCTTGGCTCAGTGCCTCAGACCCTCACAGGCACGTTGGGAAGGCTTCGCAATTTGTTCACGGCTGGTGAGCACAGAGCAGGCTCCGTGTAGGAAGTCTGGAAATCCCTCATCTCCATAAACAGGAGGGCACGAGCAGAGGAAGGACCACGTCATGCTCAGTGTCCCTTCTGACCCCTGTAAATGGAGAATTTGGGGTTAGATCTGTCTTTTGTGCGAGGGAACTCTCCCTGCTTTGAAAATCCCATCAAGAGTCCGTGTTCCCTGGAGGAAATCCCAGAATCCCAGAGTAACTGAGGTTGGAAAACCCTTCTAAGATCATTGAGTCCGACCTGGGCTTGATTCCCACCTGGTCAGCAGCCCAGAGCACTGAGGGCCACGTCCAGGTGTTCCTTGGACACCTCCAGGGATGGCGACTCCAAACCTCCCTGGGCAGCCCCTTCCGACTCCTGACCACCCCTTCCAGGAAGAAATTCCTCCTGATTCCAACCTGAGCCTCCTGTCAGAGAGTGGGAGAGAGAGAGAGAGAAGGTCCCCCTGAGCCTCCTTTTCTCCAGGCTGTGCCCCCCCATCTCCCTCAGGAGTTCTCCAGACCCTTCCCCTGCTGCTCCAGCCCCTTCCCCAGCTCCGTTCCCTTCTCTGGACATGCTCCAGATCCTCAATGTCTCTCTTGAATGAGAAAAAACACTCCCACTTCCTCCCAAGGTTTAAACTGACTTAAACCATAAAAGTTCTGAGCCCCTCTTTGTAGATGCGAAAGGAAAAACAGGAAGTTCAGATGAACAGATGTCCGTGAAAATCAGCAGCTGGATTTCCCATTGCACCAGACCTGTCCCTGGGCTCTCTCCCAGAGCCCACCAGGCCGATTGCTGCGGCACTCGGTGGCTCTGCGGGATGAGAGCAGCGCTGTGTGTAATGCACGAGATATTTAATTAGCCCTGGGTTCGTGCTGAACCTTTGAAAGGAACAAGGAACGTGTTATTAGCACTTGTTTTATTATTACTCTTAATTAAAATAACGAGGAGCCTCAATCCCAGGTGCGAGGTCCATGATTGCAGAAGCAAGGAATGAACGTCGGGGTCGGGAACGTGCGGCTCCAGCCTGGCACAGGGACATCGAGTGGTGCCAGCGCCAGTCCCCATGCCCCAACACCCCTCGGGCAGTGCCAAACCCACCCTGTGCCAACAAGGGTTGAAACCCAGCCAGGCAAGAGGCTCCAGCTCGGGTTTGAGTCTGACTGAAAACCTTTGTGGGAAGAGGAGATAAAATCTCCAATGCGAATCCTTTCTAAGCAATCCAAGGTTTCACCTAGGCTCCCGGCAGAGCTGGAGCCATCCAGCTTGTGTCACTCGTGGAAGGGGAGGCTTGGGAAGGGCCTGAGGAATGGAGGCCGGGAATCTCCCCTGAGCTGGAGTTCTGCTATCTCCTCACACATCTGCAGAGTGAAGCAGGAAAGCAGGAGAGGCTGCAGGAAAGGTTGCAGAACTCCAGCAGGAAACGGTCCCCACCTTGCCCTGCCACAAAGGCCTCAGCAGCGAAGGCGCTGAATCCCTGCAGAGGAACATTCCAGGGAAAATCTCTCCCTCTCGCACTGTTTACAACCACCACAGATGGGTTCAGGCAGAGCCAAGTGCGTAAACACGGAGTCTGTGGATAATAAATGTTCCAGACCGTTGGTGAAACCCCCTCAGCCAACAACAGGGGAGTGGCAGCTCTGCTGCTCAGCTCCAGCTGCTCATCCCACATTTTATGGAGCTGGAAGCTTCCCCAGTGAGCCACTCCTGGCGAATGGGGGCTTTGCCCCCTCCTGACACTGAACCGTGCTGTAAATCAAGTCCCTCCAGATGGGAGATAATTTTCTAAAAGTCCTTGCAAGGAGTTTCAAAGATAAACTGAGACTTTTCCTTGAGTTTCAATGCTTCCAGATAGTTGTTTATTAAGTCTTATCAGAGGAACAGAGCCACTAGTGTGACCCAGGTACGGCATAGAGCACAGAAAGGCAGGAGTGGGGCCTCTCTATCAAGATTTACACAGCCTTTTAAAGATATTTTAACCAATAGTTACTAAAAACGTGCATTATTTTCACTTTCCTACCAATTATTCAGTAACACGGCCAGGAACTGCGGAATTTTCTATCCAATCATTCCAAACTACTTTTACTGCAGAACATGGAGCAGTAGAAGAAGGAGAAGAAGGTTTAGAGAACAACAACAATCCTCCATTTTGATCTTTTTTACTCTTTTCTATGTACTACAATGAGAAGCCCAAAACCTCTAAATTTTTCACCCTGTGACAATCTTACATCGTAGTCTATCACCTAATTCACACCATTGTATTTTCTATATCTTGTCTGACCGTTGGTAATTTTTTCCAAGGTTTGAAGCTAAAACAGTGTTGTTCAGGGGGGTAAGAACCCTTCAAAACAGGCAGAGAAATATTCTCAGCACTCTGGGTTCCTCCACTCTCCTGCCCTCAGACATTTCTGTTTCCTGCCCTCAGTTCCTGAAATTTACACCTGAAACCCATTTTTTTTCATTTTTCCCTCCTCACCTCTCTCACATGACAGCAAATCTCCTCCCACACATGCCCAAAAATCCCTAAAAGTGCTGTCTAACTACAGCCTAAACCAAACCTTGCAGGGAAGTGTTTCTGGGTCCGTTCTGTACGCTGGGATACCGAAGCTCAGCTGTGAATGCACCAGTTTGAGGGATCCCAGTGAGTCAGCAGAGCATCACCCCAAATCCCTTGTGCCTAATCCCCAGTGCCATCCTGATGTTGACACATTCCTGCCTTTTATGGGACGAGAAGATGTAATTGATGGGTCAGATGGGCATGACTTGTACCCAGGCATGGAAGACCAAAGTTCACCCGTGATTCACGGGAAAATCCAGGTTCCCAAAGTGTCTCCTACCTCACATTGCTGTGTTTATGTTTCTCTTGAGCTTCATCCCTGTCCTGTCATCCCTGAGATCATTCCAGAAGTGCTGGAAGCAGGACAGAAACAGCAACACTTTGTCCTAAATTAAAGAATTCTGAGTAAAATCAGAAGAGAAAATAACCAGAAACACCTCTGGGAGTGTGAGCAGGACTTGGGCCATCCTGGAGGTGTCCAAGGAACACCTGGACGTGGCACTCGGTGCTCTGGTCTGGTTGACAAGGTTGGGATTGGTCAAAGGTTGGGCTCAGTGGTCTTGGAGTTTTTTTCCAACCTCAGTGGTTCTGGAAATCCGGGATTCTGTTCACCTCAAACCCTCCTGTCCCAGGACTTGATACAACTGCCCACACCATGTTGCAGAACCAGACTAAAACAGCACCTAAAGCCCCAGGGTGGGTTTGCTTGGCCAGCTTTTGGTGGATGGGGATCCACAGAGGTGGCAGGACCTGTGGGCCCATGGACAGGAGCCCTCTCTGGAGCAGGTTTGGTGGCAGGACCTGTGACCTTGTGGCTTTGGTGGGCACCTGGAGGAGAAATCCTTGATGGGCCACACTGGGCAGGCAGGTTGGAATCATCAGTGAAGGACAGATTCAGGTTAATGCAAATCTCTGATTGAGATATCCGGTCCCATTGGGCAATTCCTCTGGAGTATTCCTGCCCTAAACCTAATCCGCAGGGATTAACACCAATAACCATCTTTTGTTGACATGGAAGTCGATCCCGTTGAGCTCCTGGTCCATGTGACCCTGAGGAATTGGCACTTCCAGATTACAAACCCCTCTCCCACGTGATCCACGTTGTCCACGAGCAGATCCATTGGTGTCGGTGCTGGCGTCACTTCACGTGAAATTCCTTCCAATCTCGTTCATAGGGACGTGAAGGAATTAATGAGCTATTAATAATTACAATGCTGAAAACACAGAGCATCAAAGGGAAAATACGGGAAGCTGAACACAGCGGATAGAAATGGGCTGGGAGCTGTAATTAGGGATGCCTCATGTCCCAGATAACCCTTTGGAAAAGTATAAAAGGTTTCCCATCCCAGTTTCCTTCACTCACTGCTCTGCTCCAAAACAGCTCCATCCCCACTGCTAGAAAGGTGAGTCCAATTTTTCTCTTCTCCTGCAAATTCTTTAAGAAACTGGATGATTTCCTACGAGTTTGGGTAGAATTAAGTGTTGGATACTCCCTCCTCACCTCTGGATCTTGGTCGTGCTGAAGACCAAGTTCTTGTTACCCACAAGAGCAAATTATTAAAACAAATGGCAAAATAAACCAAATAAAGGCCTTGAGCAGAGGCTCAAGTCAAACCAAAGCAACAGAAAGGGTGGAAAATACAGAGAGAGGAAAGCCAGAGGGTTTTGTGGAAAAGGGACTTGGAGATTTCCACGCACGAGGAACCAGAGGGTCTGGAGCTGCTCTTGGGAAATGGATGTTTGGACCATTTTCCTCTGGAATTTTTCTCAGGAAATCAAGTCCCATCCATAAAAGATCCTGGGCTTAGTGACGGATTAAAACACCTCCAAACCAACACTGACACTGCTTTCTCACCCCTGAAAAACTGGAAATTAGGAAGAAAATGGGGAATCCCAGAACAAATGTCTATAAGCTCGTGCCCGCTGTGACCGTTCCTCTCTTCCCTCCAGCTCTGCCACCACTCCAGGACAATGTGCTCCCGCAGGTCCTGCCACAGCCACGAGACCTCGTGCCATGAATCCAGCTCCTCCTGCCACGACTTGGGGCCCTCGTGCCACTACACCATCCAGAGGCAGCCTGTGCAGAAGTTCAGCTACGTGACCCCCTGCTATCCCCCGGTGCAGCCCTGCTACCCCCCGGTGCAGCGCTATTGCCCCCCAGTGCAGCCCTGCTACCCCCCGGTGCAGCGTTCCTGCCCCCCGCTCTGCCCCCAGGTCACCAAGAACATCTGCAAGCTGCCACCGTCATACCCCAAGTACTGAGAGTAGGATCCAGCCCCTGGCACTGGGATCGCTCCTGCCTCGGATGCTCTCCATGCCTAAAGCTTGAATCGATGGTTCTTTATTCCCAGTTTTAATTTGGTCTTCTGTGATTAGAATTTGGTTGCTGGTTTCACTCCTATTTGGTTTAATTTGCTCAGCACGCAAGACCCATCTCAGACTCATCCCGGGAAGGATTCTTGCTGCTTTTCACCCATGTGACAACCGCCAAAAGAATAAAATTTGATTTCCAAAAGTAAAATAAATATATGGTCTGTTTATTCTTTGACCTTTTTACTTCAGAATAATTGTTGCTTCTGACTTCTTAGTTGTCACTTCTCACTCTTTTCTCTTCAAGCTGAGCACAAAATGTCCCTAAAATTTCAAAATCATGAAAGCCAGTGATTCCAGAGGCATTTCTGGAGCAGGTGAATGCTCAGGGACCTCATTTGCACCCTGCTTATTTTCATATTGATATACAGAATACTTATTTATACATTTATATCCAGAAGGAATTCCTCCCTGGGAGGGTGGGGAGGCCCTGGCCCAGGGTATTCCGTGGATGCCCCATCCCTGGCAGTGTCCAAGACCAAGTTGGACGGGGCTTGGAGCACCCTGGGGCAGTGGGAGGTGTCGCTGCCCATGGCAGGGGTGGCACTGGATGATGCTTAAGGTCCCTTCCCATCCAACCCATTCCAGGATTCCACTTAGTGCAGAACTGTCTCGTTCAGTCCCCTCCTCAGCAGCTCCTCACACTTCATTTGTCCCTCTGAGTCAGAGTCACAAACATTTCGAGGTGTCTAATAAATGCAAATAAGCACCTCGTGGGTTTTCTTAACCTTACTTCTTTCACCAAGCTCCAAATTACTGTTTTCCATGACAATTGCAGACACTTAAAATAAGTTTGAGATCTCTCTGTACTTTTTACAACCTCAGACTTTCCTTATCTCCCAGTCCAGCGGAGACACCAGTTCCAGAACAGGCTCTGTGGCTGCATCAGCTTCCCCGAGAGCTCAACAACCAGACTCAGCTTAAATTAATAACTCTGAGAGTTGAATGAGCTGATCTTTAATGTCCCGACCAACCCAAATCATTCTGTGATTCCCTGATTCCATGAATTCCTCCTGCCTGACGGAGAACTGACACAGGGACCTCCCCCAAAAAGGAGTTTTCTCCACACAGATGAAGCATTTCTACATCACTCACAGCTCACAACAGTTTCCAGAAGACTTCAGATTTTCCTAAGCAAGGACCGGCTCTAAAAGATTCTCTTGAATCCTTTGGGTTTCTAAACCGCGGCCTAGAAAAATAAATAAAAAGGATCATAGAATCATAAAATAGTTTGGGTTGGGAAGGACCTTAAAGATCATCTCATTCCCTGAGCCATGAGTTGTTCCTGAGGCACTCACCTGGATAAAAAATCACAGGAAAGGGATAATCACCCATTTTATTGTCCTAAAATCTTGGGCTGATCTGAGGGAAACTTGGAAGCGAAGAGCGAAATGCTGGAATGAATAAAAGTTACAAAACTGCTTCAATAAGATAGGACCCCACAGAAATTTGGGGTTGAAAACAGGTTGCCAAGAGGTGAAATCCTCACACAAACCCTTCCTGCAGGGGATTTGAAACCCTCTTCATCCAGGAGGAACGTGAACAGGAAAATATTGCGGCACAAACAAAAAACAGCTGATGGTTCACAAACGGAATGGAAAAAATTGGGATTGAGGACGTCGTTTTGGCATCACCTCCGGAGTTGAGGCGTTGGGTCCGAGGTAGTCACCAGGACCTCCCTCTAATGAAGTCCCTGGGAGTTGTGGCTCTTAATTACAATCCCTTGTGTCAGGAAAAAAAACCTATCAATCAAAATGTGAGTCTGCCACGGAGAACCAGGGGCAGCACGCCGGGAAGGAGTCAACCCTCCGGAGTTGATGCAATCCCAGTTGCCCAACGACAAATCACTTAATAACTCCAGGGATAGGTTCGTTTTTGCCATGGAAATATGCAACTGCCTCCAAAATTCCCTTCTAAGCAGGTTGGGAAATTCGTTGCTTATTAAAGTGCTGAGGAAAAAGTCATCAGTGGTTTTTTCCTGACTGCGTCAAGTCGGAAATGCTAAAAACGAGACACAGGAGATAAATATGAATATGAGGGTTTGTGTCAGCATTGCCAAGAGGTGCCTAATTCCTGGGACAACCCTTTGGGAGATATAAAAGTCCAGCATTCCCTGTCCATCCTTCACTCAGCATCAGCTCCCTGTGCTCTTCCTCTTGCTCCAGCCAAGGGTGAGTTGGATTATGTTGACTTATCTACTCTTGAGCAGCAGGAGTTCACAGAGTTCTGTGTTTAGACCTTGCTTTTGTCTTAGAAATTCCTTATTTTTGATGATTGGGTGCCTGAATACACACAAGGAGTGTTTGGTTTGCTCACGGGTGGGATGACAGAAAAATAGGAGTAATCGAAGGAGCAGATCTGCAAAGACATGGAGTCTTTGGGAGCCAGCAAGGAATTCATTCCCAGACTGGCAGGTGATGCAGACAGTGAGAGATCAGACAAGTCAGAGCAGTTTTAGAAGGAAATTTTACCTTAAAAAGCCAACAGGAGCATCTTGGGAGGGAAATTCCCATCAGAGCTGGACCATCATGCAGTGTCCTCCAAAAGGAAGGGTCACAACGTCCCATACATCACAAAACAGAGGGAAACAACATTTCCCATTCCAGTCCTGAACAAGAGCCAAGGAAAACGCAGAAGGTCCCAGTGGGGCAGCTGTCCCAGCCTGACAATCTCTCTCTTCCCTCCAGCTCTGCCAGAACTCCAGGAAGATGTGCTCCCGCAGATCCTGCCACGACTACGAGTCCTCCTGCCACGGCTCCCGCTCCTCCTGCCACAGATCCTGGTTCTCCTGCCTCAGATCCCGCTCCTCCTGCCACGAGCCGGAGCCCTCCTGCCACTACATCCAGAGGCAGCCAGTGCAGAAATGCACCTACGTGACGCCCTGCTGTCCCCCCGTGCAGCGCTATTGTCCCCCTGTCCCCTGCTGTCCCCCTGTCCCCTACTGTGCCCAGGTCCCCTGCTGTCCCCAGGTCCCCTACTGCCCCCAGTACACCAAGAACATCTGGACCCTGCCACCGGCGTGTCCCAAGTATTGAATAGGATCCAGTCCCGGCAGCTGGAGCCACCGGCTCCTCCCTTGGACGCTCCGACCTCGGCTCGTCTCATCCACACTGAAATCCCTGGGTCTCTGCCATGTGGGATCCTGGTGGGGATGAAATGCTCCCCTAATTAATATTCATGGTGTCACTCTTGCTAATTATTTGGGAAATGTCCTTTCTAATTATTCCTGGCATCGTTACTTTGTTGGGAATCTTTCTCTGTCTTGCACTTCTGTTTCAGACTCGTCTGGGTGTGGGAAACAATAAATCTGATTCATGAGACCCTCGTTGCCTTTGAATTCCTTTATTCTCTTTTTCCTTGATTTTTTTTTTTTTTTTTGAATTTTCAATTCAAATTTCTCCATATTTCCAAAGTATCCCAATATTTGGTGGGCAATAATTCCCGGGTTTATTTGGGAATGAATAGAAAGCACATCAGTAAAGGAAAGGGGGAGATGGTCAAAGGTTGGACTCAATGATCTCGGAGGGCTTTTCCAACCTCAGTGATTCCAGGAAATTAAATGGAAGGGGAATAAATAGGTCACAGTTGCCAACGCTCTTTCTCAATATGTAATAATTGACTCCGAGCACTATTTCAGACCTTGCATATAAATTTTCAAACATCTGAAACCCTTTGAGCCTCTGAAAACAGAAGGCCCAAATTCCTCTGAAAGAACTGCGAGCAAAGGACAATGAGAATTTCGAGATCCCGTTTTCCTGAGCAGGCCCTGAATTTGAAAGACTCAGAGATGTTTTTTGGGTGTTTTTGGAAGTCTGTTGAGGAGGTAGAAAGATTTTGGAGAACATCAATGTGATGCTCCAGGCCAAAGCCTGGACAAAAGGAGAACTGTCACACATGCTCCCACTTTGTCACCTGCGAGGCTGCTGAGGGACCCACACCTGAGTCACCAAACATCCCTGAGGAATTCCTGCAATCCTCCCCTGCTCCACAAAACTCACCACAAGGAACTGGCTGCCTTTAGCCTGGAGAAAAGCTGTGGGACACCCCAAATTTGGGAGGTCTTCCCTTCCCAGTCAGTGAAGTGCTCTACTGGGCAACATTTTCCCAGGCTGACGAGTTTCGTTTCCTTACACTTCAAATTCTGAGTCAAACAAGGTCATAAATCCAGCTTTAGGGCCCAAACTTCCACCAGTAGTGACAAAACCCAATATTTGTTCAAACTCCAGCTCCTCTTCTCTGAATCCTTTGGTGAGGTCAGCTGAAAAAAACATGAGGAATCTCTGAAAGAAAGAGAAACCGAGGAGTGGGAAAATTGAATATCCTCAAACCTCATGCAGAGCTCAGAGTCAGATGTTCTCCTCTAATCTTACACATTAATAACCTTTGATTCACGTGGAACAACCTGATGGGATCATCCCAGTCATCTGCCAAGTCCAGGGACACGTGAAGAATCAGAAACATTTTATTTCTCGCCATTCCAGGGAGCCAAGGAGATCCCGCCGGATTTTCCAGCATTGTGCCATCCCCAGGAATTGCAGCCGGTAATCCCATTTCCTCTTGGCATTCGACAACAGGGGAATTAAAATCCTGAGCTGTCACCTGCACCCAACAGGAGACCAACCCCAGGAGTCAGCATTTCTGAATCCTTTCTGCCCCTGATGCAATCCCAGTTGTCCCTTGTCCCTAATTAACAACCATCACATTAGTGTCAGTCTCCAGGAAATGGGAGAGAGCTGCCTTCCAAAATCCCTGCCTCAGGAATCACCGATGGGACGGGACCCGGTGCGTCAAAGAGGGAACACCTAAAAACAGGGGAAGTGCAAACATCTGCGGGATTGAATGTGGAATTAATTAAAGTGTCATCGCAAGGAGGTGCCTCACAGCCCAGATAACCTCGGGAGAGTATAAAAGGTCCCTCAGCACCGTCCTCGGCAGTCGCTCGCCTTCGCTTCCAGAAACTTCTCGCTGCAGCTGAAGAGGGTAAGACCAATTTCACTGTTTCTGTTCTTGCTGACAGAGAGGAAACCTCCACCAGGGGTTTTTATGGATCTTGTGGGAGCTGGGATTTAGGGAAATGCCTCTAAGGGGTGGGGAATGGCAGATGGAGGGACAAGGATTCCCAGGAAAGGTGCAGCCCACGGAGGGATCCTCGGGTGACACAAATTCTGCAGGAACTGAGGTTTGGGAGATGGGCTCCTGGGGCTCCAATTGATTCTCAGGGACCTGATTTCACACCCCAATCCCCAGAGCATGCCCAGCAGATCCAGGGTGCGTTGGGTCTGGATTAGGCAGGTGAAACAAAGAGAGAAACATTTCACTGGAGATCTCAAGAAAAATACCATTAAAAAGAAAGAGGAGGGGGAATGCAAGAAGTGAATCAGCGCCTCCTCTCACCACGTTGATCCCTTGCTCCAAACAGCTCTGCCAGAACTCCAGGACAATGTGCTCCCGCGGGTCCTGCCACGACTACGAGTCCTCCTGCCACCGATCCAGCTCCTCCTGCCACTCGGGGCCCTCGTGCCACTACACCATCCAGAGGCAGCCTGTGCAGAAGTTCAGCTACGTGACCCCCTGCTGTCCCCCGGTGCAGCCCTGCTACCCCCCGGTGCAGCGCTATTGCCCCCCAGTGCAGCCCTGCTACCCCCCGGTGCAGCGTTCCTGCCCCCCGCTCTGCCCCCAGGTCACCAAGAACATCTGCAAGCTGCCACCGTCATACCCCAAGTACTGAGAGTAGGATCCAGCCCCTGGCACTGGGATGCGCCGGATCACTCCTCACCCGAAGCTTCCAGCTCGCCCCAGTGCTCGTGGCTGTTCAGCTTTGTCACTTCTCTCCAAGCGAAGCCTTCTAAAACTGCAGTTTTAGGATGAAACCTCTCAGTTTAAGGAGCTCTGAGCTCTTTATCTTTCCTCTGCCAGCGCTGGGAATGGTTCCCTTCTTGCTTTGCTGCTTCGTTCTCCAGCAAGACAATAAAAATGGTGTTTCAAGCCGACCTAACAGTGGTGGATGTTTTCAGTCAGTGCGCCGTTAAATAGGCTGGATCGATGGGCCTAGGCCAACGTGGTGAGGGTCAACAAGGTCAACGGGGTTGGTCCTGCCCTTGGGTCACAATAACCCCGTGGAACACTCCAGGCTGGGGGAAGAGCGGCTGGAAAGCTGGGGAAGGAGCTGGGGGTGCTGGTGGGAGCAGCTGGACGTGAGCCCAGGGGTGCCCAGGTGGGCGAGAGGCCAATGGCACCTGGACTGTAGCAGGAATAGTGTGGGACCTTCTTGTTCTCCACAACTCCCTGACAGGAGGGGGCAGCCAGGGGGGATTTGGGGCTCTGCTCCCAGGGAACAAGGACAGGACAAGAGGGAATGGCCTCGAGCTGTGCCAGGGAAGGGTGAGGGTGGACATCAGGAGGAATTTCCTCCTGGAAAGGGCAGTCAGGCCTTGGCAGAGGCTGCCCAGGGAGGTTTGGAGGTGGCCTCCATCCCTGGAGGTGTCCAAGGAAAGCCTGGACGTGGCACTCAGTGCTCTGGGCTGGGTGAGAAGGTGGGGATCGGGCACAGGTTGGATTCGGTGGTCTGGGAGCTCTTTTCTCTGCGATTACTCTGGGATTCTGTGCTGGTCTGGTGGCATCTCTGTTTTCTTGTGGGTTTGGAACCGTGCTTTAATCCCTGGAGCCCGAGGAATGCCAAGGAAACGTGAAATCCATGGAAAATGTCTGCAGGCCCAGCAGTGCTGCCAGGAGCACGTGGGGTGAATTCCTGAGGGAAACAAATCCTTGCCCTGGGCTCAGCAGATGTTGGGGGTTCAGGTTTCCAGCCTGGCCTGTGTGTTCATGTTTTCCCTGCATGTTTCTGCTTTCAGAGGTGCTGCTATTTTTGGAACCAAAACAAAAGCAAACCCTGCAGGGTCTGGAACTTGGAATAGCCTCAATTAACCAGTTTCTACAGCGTAAAGTAAGCGAAGGTTTTCCCGGTGTGATTCATCCCTCATCACCCATCCCCTGGCATGGGAAACAGCCTGGAATGAGCTGAGTGCTGCAATAGCCAGTAAATGACCAGTTGGTCAATAAGTATTTGGAATTAGTTATTTATAGGTTATGGAGAAAATGCTCGTTAGAGAGGAATGGGTTAAAAAGGAAAAGTTGCAGCCCGGCCAGAGAGCAATGAATGATTCACCTGCCTGGGGGCTCTGGCCCTTGCTAAGAGGTGGCTCAGCCTCACACCAGCCTTAAAAAATAATTTTCTTACTCATTCCTGCCCTCCCTGCAGGTGGGAATTGAGCTTCTGAGGCTTCCTGGCCACAGCAGTGGTTTGGTCTTCAAGTAGAGACTTTCACTTCCCTGCGCTGCCCCAGCTTCCAACTTTCTCCTCTGACACTGACCACGGCACATTTTATTTCCTTTTCCAAATCCAGAGAAGGCCATAAAGATGATAAAGGGACTGGAGCCTCTCCCCTACAGAGATTGGGAATGTTCAGCCTGGAGGAGAGAAGGTTGTGTGGAGACCTCAGAGCCCCTTCCAGGATCTTCAGGGGCTCCAGGGAAGCTGGAGAGGGACTTTTCCTCAGGAACTGCAGGGACAGGACACAGGGAAGTTATTTCAGAGTGATGGAGAGGAGTTTTAGGTGGGATGCAGGGAAAAAATTGTTGCCTGTGAGGGTGGGGAGGCTTTGAAGAACCACAAACATTTGGTGAGAGAAATCCTCTCTCCCTCGGCTCCAGATCGCCTAAAGGGACATTTCTGCACTGCTGAGGATGCATCAAATAACGACCCAGTGGATTCCACAGCCAGGATAAACTGTGAGGAAAGCCCCAGGGATTAACGAGGAGGAATTTGCCTCGGCTGTCTCCCAGCAAGGATTGCTTTCCTGCATCCGTAACTCTCTGATCCAAACAGAGCTCTGCTCCTCTGGGCGTCTTTCAGAGCGTGCTGAGTCCTTTCACTCAGTGTAAAATTTAATTGGGAAATTTGCGTGGCCCTAATTTGAATATTTTCCTGTATAAAATCGGTGATGGATCTGTGGGTCCACCTTGCAGAGCTTTAAACACCTCTGTTCACATCCAGCTCTAACAGTGGGGGGTTTTTTGGCCCACTGGATGAATCCATGCACCAAATCCGTACAAAGTCAACATAAAACAGCCTCATTTTGGCCAACTTCTCTTCCTTCACCTCCCTGCTCAGGATTTCTAACGCTGGCGTTTCCTGACGCTTCTCTGCAGGCTCAGAAATCCCTTGCAGGTCACCTCAAGCCTCCTCGCTTGTTGACCGCCTGCACAACGGGTTCAATTTCAATCGCTAATTATGTGATAATGGGCGGCACCTGGCTCAAGGTCATTAACACGACTGAACACGATTGGAAATTGAGCTTGGAGTGAACAGGAATGTTGACCTTGGGGTGACCTTGCCTGGAGAAGTGGTGACTTCATGGTCCTGTGAGTTCTTGGAAGCAGGACCAGCTCCTCCAATTGTGACGTAGCCAAACATCAAGAGCAGAACTGAGGGGAAACAGAGGGGTCACATGGAAGGTTCTGGTGACCTAAAGTGTCCTCAGCATCCAGGGTCTGGAGGAGCAAACAAAGCCCAAATCTCCCCTCCTTCACAGCAGGAGAAGTCAGGGGTCTCCAGGGATGTAGGGGATCCTTTGGTGCTCAGCCCCCAGCAGGAGCAGCCGTTGACCTGGGGGTGACCTCAGCCACCAAACATTTCACCTGGTCACTCCCAGCCTGGGGTCACTCAAAGCCGTGGGTCCCGTGAGCTTCCCCTGACCAGAGAGAGATCATTTTTTATAAAGTCATGGTTTAATTTGAGATCCTTGAGATGCCCAGGACATCACGTGGGGCCTTGGAGCTTTTTATGCAAAATAAATATTAACATCCATCATTAATGACTGATCACGACACGATTATTAACATCAGCACTAATGGCTGCCAGGGGGTGACTGGGAGCTGAGCACGGAGTTATTCCAGAATGAACATCCGTAGGTGGCTCTTCCATTACTCCGGGGCATCTTTGAATCTGAAAAGAATTGAATAGGAATTTCGCAGATCAAGTTATGCCGAGCATAAACAGGATGCAAAACTTCCAGAGCAGTTTTGCATTTTGCTTTTATTTAAATACATCAAAGAGGAATTGGAAAAATACAGGCTCCGATTTGACCCAAACCCAATTCCAAATTCCCACCATGAATTTGCAGTGAAAATGGCTGATATTGGCAAGGCCTTGAGCCTGACAGAGCTCAAGGAGAGTTTGGACAACGACCTTAGGCACAGGGTGGGATTGTTGGGGCTGTGCAGGTCCAGAGGTTGGACTGGATGATCCCTGTAGGTCCCTTCCAGCCTGGGATATTCCATGATTCCATTATTCTCTTCCAAGGCCAAGGGCGTGTGGTTTTCCATGCACGGGTGGGATGAGATGTCAAGAACTTTCTGGGTTTGTCCTTCTGGTCACCCCAGAGAAGGACTTTGGGCTCCACCATTTCCGCAGTCAAACACAAAGCACGGGACCATGGAATTGCACTTCCTGGAATTCTATTTTAAAAATCATATCAAGGAGAGACTGACGTCCAGAAGCTTCTGCATGGCTCTGGAATCCACTGCACCTTGATCTTAATTAGGATTTTTATGTTAATTAATCATCTCCATGCAGCAGCCTTACCATATGCAAAGCGAGCAGAAACAACCCCTTCCAGCGTCCCACAAGAATTAACTTGACATTAAAAAATTGTAAAAAATTCACACAACAAATTGATAATAACCCAAAATTGAGGGGTTGGTCAAAAGCCACGAGGCAAAGATTAAACACATGGAGGCCCATTCGGTGAATAAGTACAGGCTTAGTGCGTAAATCACGGATTGCTGGGGGGTACCTCATGTCCGGCAGGACAATTCCGACCTCAATAAAAGGTCTCCAGGTGCCTCTGCTCCTCACACACCTTCAGCTCTCAGCAAGAACAAGAACGGTGAGTGTTTCCTACCAGGGATCCTCTGTTCTCATTCGGCTTTGGGCAAGCAGTGAGTTGAGGTTGTGTCTTGGTGTCTGATCTCTGCAGGGCGTTGGGCTGGATGGACCTTTAAAGGTCTCTTCCAACCCAAACCATTCTTCGATTCTATGGTTTTGTGATTCTATGGGTTTATGATTCCATGGGTTTATGATTCCATGGGTTTAGGGCTCGATGGTTTCAGGAGTCCGTGCTCTACAGCTCTCTCTGAAATCCAGGTTCTCATTGTGATGGAGCCAATTCGGAGCGATGCTTCTTCTGTTGATGCGTTGCCTCTTGCAAAAGGTGGAGAGAGCAGTGGAAAATGAACTTCTCGGGTGGAAATTCAGGGAGGGAAGGTTCTGGATGAGCACAGAGCAGGCAGCTCCCAGGAGAGTTCAAATATTTCTGGGACAGCAACAGGTGGCTCGATTCCCGTGAGGATCTTGGGTTTCCAACTCAAGACAAAGAAATAGGAAGCGGGGTGGGAAGTGAGCCTGGCCAGTGTGGAAAGATGGGTTGAATGTCAAAGTCCTTTGTGTTCCAGGTCCTCACTCCGGCCACCCTTCGCTCCTCTCCCAACACCATGTGCTCCACTGGATGCTGTTCCACGGGATGCTGCTCCGTCGTGAAGAGCAAGACCGTGTGCTGCAGCCCGTGCCCGAGGGTCGTGTGCTGCGAGCCCTGCCAGAAAACCGTGTGCTGCTCCCCGTGCCAGAAGAGCGTGTGCTGCTCCCCGTGCCAGCAGTCCTGCTGCTGCGACCCGTGCCAGAAGACCGTGTGCTGTGAGCCGTGCAAGAAAACCGTCTGCTGTGACCCATGCCAGCAGTCCTGCTGCTGTGACCCGTGCCAGAAGCCCTGCTGTGACCCATGCCAGACCGTGTGTTGTGACCCATGCCAGAAGCCTTGCTGTGACCCGTGCCAGACCGTGTGTTGTGACCCGTGCCAGAAGCCCTGCTGTGACCCGTGCCAGACCGTGTGTTGTGACCCGTGCCAGAAGCCTTGCTGTGACCCATGCCAGACCGTGTGTTGTGACCCATGCCAGAAGCCCTGCTGTGACCCGTGCCAGACTGTGTGTTGTGACCCATGCCAGAAGCCCTGCTGTGACCCATGCCAGAAGCCCTGCTGTGACCCATGCCAGACCGTGTGTTGTGACCCATGCCAGAAGCCTTGCTGTGACCCATGCCAGACCGTGTGTTGTGACCCGTGCCAAAAGCCTTGCTGTGACCCGTGCCAGAAGCCCTGCTGTGACCCATGCCAGACCGTTTGCTGTGACCCATGCCAAAAGCCTTGCTGTGACCCATGCCAGACCGTGTGCTGTGATCCGTGCCAGAAGCCTTGCTGTGACCCGTGCCAGACTGTGTGCTGTGACCCATGCCAGAAGCCTTGCTGTGACCCGTGCCAGAAGCCCTGCTGTGACCCATGCCAGACCGTTTGCTGTGACCCATGCCAGAAGCCCTGCTGTGACCCGTGCCAGTCTGTGTGCTGTGACCCGTGCCAGAAGCCCTGCTGTGACCCGTGCCAGTCTGTGTGCTGTGACCCGTGCCAGAAGCCCTGCTGTGACCCATGCCAGACCGTTTGCTGTGACCCATGCCAGAAGCCCTGCTGTGACCCATGCCAGACCGTTTGCTGTGACCCGTGCCAGAAGCCCTGCTGTGACCCGTGCCAGACCGTGTGCTGTGACCCGTGTCAGAAGCCCTGCTGTGACCCGTGCCAGACCGTGTGCTGTGACCCGTGTCAGAAGTCCGTGTGCTGCACCAAGGTGTGCCAGAAGTCCGTGTGCTGTGTCCCACGGCCCTGCTGCTGCCCCTGCGGGTCCCTGTCCTGCTGCTCCTGCGTGGTGAAGAAGCCGGTGGTGGTTTGCTGCACCCCCGTGAGGAAGTGCTGCATCCCCTGCATCCCCATCCAGCAGTGCTGTGTCAAGAAGAGCTGCTGAGCTGTCCCCGGGTGGCTCTGACGGCTCCAGCCTGGTGTGAAAGGAGAACGGGCACAAGGAGGTGAAAAGCTGCTCGTTTGCTTCTGGTTCTCATCGTGATGGAGCCAATTCGGAGCGATTTTCTTCTTCTTTTCAAGCTTAAGCTGCTGCTTCTTTCTGTCTCTTAGTTATTGACTGCCTTTAATTGTTGACTCTCTTGAGTACACTTGAATTTATCACCCATTGCATAAGGCATTAGATATTAGTGGGGTGTTCATTCTTCTCTTGGTGTTTGGGAAACCTTCGCTGTCACTGTGATCACGCTTCATTTCCTCTCTTGACTTGTAGACAATAAAATTTAGCATTAAGCAAAACACAACATTTGGTCTTTTGGTTGTTCTTACATGGCTTTGCCCCTAATTTGTCACCTTGCCTGGGATTTGTCACTTTGCCCAGAGTTTGTCCTCATTTCCGGCACCATCTGTGCCTTTGGCCAAGGTCCTGGAGGTGTTCCAGTGGCACAGCAGAACATTTGGGACACAAAGAGCTGCCCAGGCTGTTGGCACAAATTAGGTCATGTCTGAAGCAAGCAGAGCATTCCTGATCCTCTGGAATGGGTTCCCAGAGCAGCTGTGGCTGCCCCTGGATCCCTGGAAGTGTCCAAGGCCAGGTTGGATGAGGCTTGGAGTACCCTGGGATAGTGGAAGGTGTCTCATGGCAAGGGGTGGAACGGGATGAGCTTTAAAGTCCTTTCCAGCCCAAACCATTCCCGGACCCCTTCTTGCCCCTCCTGATCATTTGCCTCAGCTCAGATTTTACTGCAGAATGAAAAGCTGAAGTAATTAATATTCAAAGGGCAAGGACTGAACGAGGCATAACTGCACCATCTGAAAACACAGCACTCCATAAACCGGAGAATCCTGGAACATCCTGACTTGGAAAGGAACCACCAGGATCATGGAGTCCAGCTCGTGGCCCTACACAGACACCCCAACAATCCCACTCTGTCCCTGATAGCGCTGTCCAAGTGCCCCTGGAGCTCTGGCAGCCTCAGGGCAGTGACCATTCCCTGGGGAGCCTGGGCAGTGCCCAACACCAGCTGGGGAAGAACTTTCCAGAAATACCCAGCCTAGACCTCCTCTGGCACAGCTCCAGCCATTCCCTCGGGTCCTCTCCCTGGTCCCAGAGCAGAGATCGGAGCTGCGCCTCAGGAGAAAGCTGTGGACAGCTCTGAGGTGCGCAGGAGCTCATCCCTGATCTCAGAAGGGGAATTCCAGTAGGTACCGAGAGGAATTCACTACTCACTGGACAGCAGGCAGCATCTTCTTCCCACCACCTTCTTCCAAAAATAAAAGTTTAGGAACCTCCTGAAATTGTTGAATGATTTTTACGGTAGCAGAGCGTTTCCCCCGCACGTTCCTGGACTACCAACCCTGGAATGAAAGCCGGGGCTGGCATCCAGTTTAAAAGCCTCATTCCTAAAATAGCAAACCCGTGAGTCAACGATACCTCCCTTCCCTGGCTGGGACTTTCTTTGCTATTCAAATGCAGGACTCAGCTTGGGAATTGCAGGTCTGGGGAAAATGCCTGGAGCTCTGGCTTGATTTGCTTCCTCCAATCTTCACACGAGAGACATGTGCATTAAAATCATCTTCTCTATGTCTTTGACTCTTCTGAAAACATTGCTGGGGTCTTCAGGGTGGTTTTTATTTCCAGTACAGCAGGCAGAACGCAAGGGCAGAAGGATATCCCATGTCAGAACATTTAATAAAAGTGCATTCTCTTAAGGGGATCTTGTGAATATTCATTCCACCTTTGAATCACAGAATCGTAGAATGGTTTGTGTTGGACGGGATGTTAAAAATCATCTCGTTCCAGCACCCCTGCCATGGACAGGGACACCTCCAGCTAGACCAGAGCTCCACCCAATGTGGCCTTATCCTACATTGGAAAAGATGCAGGAACAGATTCAAATAGATCCTGCAACTCAAACTCCGGGAAGTTTCCAAGGACATCGCAGGATGGAATGTGGCCATCTCGGTGTAGATGTTATTTCTGACCCAAGTGCAGGATAAATGGCATTGAAGAGCAGGAAAATGCCATAAATGCTGATAGTGGTGGAGTGGTTAAACCTGGAGAAGAGCCAGGTTTAGATGGGACATTGGGAAGAAATCCTTCCCTGGGAGGGTGGTGATGCCCTGGCACAGGATATTCCATGGGTGCCCCATCCCTGGCAGTGTCCAAGGCCAGGCTGGATGGGGTTGAAGCAACCCGGGATAGTGGAAGGAGTCCCTGCCCATCCAGGAGGGTTGGACTGGATGATCTTTGGGGTTCCATCCAACCCAAACCATTCCATATTTCTATGACTACAACACTGGCATCCTCCTGGCCAACAAGGCAACAATAAACCCCGATAAAAATGCGATGAATGATTGATTCAGGGGAGATGTTTGAGGGTTTACACAAGGAGGACGTTTCTTCCTGCAGGCAACTCTTGATTATTGAGTGACCAAAACAATGCTCCCCTGGGGACAATTCCAGAAGGGACACCCGACGTCACAGCAGGTCATGGTCACATCCTGGAAAGGCAGATCCCGTCCCAGTCACCCGGGATCACCTGCCATCCTGTCAGCCTCACAGTCAGAGTCTCCTGAACGTGATGGCCGCCTCTTTTTGCCATGAATTGGTGCTGCCTCAGCATCCTGGAATTCCCATCTTTTACTGGAGGCCCCTCTCATCACATGGAAACACCATCAACACCTCCTAACGTGGAGTTGTCCCTGCTCTGCATGTGGCCATGGTTGCTCATGTGAACACTCAAATGTGATCACCACGAGTCTCCTCAGTGTCAGAAACCTTTGGAGTAATCTCGAAAAATGGGATGTATGGAACCAACACAGGGAAAAACCTTCAGTGTGTACTGCTGCTTTGAAAGCCACTCCATTTAGACTCAATCCATCCGTTCCATGGATGAAAATGAAAAAAAATCTTAATAATACAACAAGAATAAAAAACAGGGGGTGTGAGGGCCCAGAACCCTGAAGGGAGGCCCAAGAGCAAGACTGAGAAAGGGGAAATTTCAGCCTAAACATTGACCACGGAGGCAGGGAAAAAAGGATTCCCACTGACCAATAGTTTCCACTGGACCCCAAAAGTCCCAGCCAAGGGCAGAGGGGACACATGAGCAATGACAGTTCCAAGTTCCAGGCGTGGTTGTCCCACTGCTTCAGCACCTGGCTCCCCCCAGGCACGTTGTTAAGCATCCCTGTGTCCCTGTGTCATTCCTTTTGGATGGGAATAGCTCAGAGCTCCCTCCCTCCCGGTCCCATTAACGCAAATCCTTTAGAAAATTTGCATCTGTTATTCGTCTGGACGAGTAATTATGGGACACAAATGAGGTGGTGAGCAAACAGAAAGAGGTAAAGATTAAACACCGGAAGACACGTGAGGGGATACCCCGGGTGATCCACGGAGTCAGAATTGCCAAGGGATGCCTCATTTCCAGGGGAGGAGGCTTTGGAGCATTTAAAAGGCTCCCCAACCCAGGGGTCTTCATTCGATCATCTCGACTTCTCCTCTCCTCCCTTCACTGCTCAGCAGGGTAAGTTGGACTTTGCTTTACTTTGGGACTCTGTTTCCGTGGGCTTCTCCAGGATTTTCTGGGCTGCCTGGTTTGGGACTGGACACTACAGAAGATTTGGGATCACAGATTGGTTTTGGGACCAGAGATTGGTTTTGGGCTGCACCCGACTGGTTTCTCTCTGGCAGAACCAGTGCTGGACAAAATGCCAAAAGCACAGGAGTCCAACACTGGAATGTGATTCCAGGGACAGGCTGTCCTGGGATTCAGGACACCAGGCACTTCCCTGGCCAGTTTGGGATGGATTTGGGGATAAGAATGCTTTAAGCTGCCTCAGCCTCTGGGAGATCCAAGCAGAGAAAAAGACAAACTCTCTCCTTCCCTTCCAGCTTCGCCTCCACTCCCATCACCAAGATGCCCAACGGATGCTGCGGCGGCGGTGGAAGTTACTCCGTGTGCTGCTATAGCAGCCCCAAGGGCTGCAAGAGGCCGATGTGCTGCAGCCCCATGCAGTGCTGCACCCCCTGCTGCACCCCGTGCTGCACCCCTTGCTGCATGCCCATGCAGTCCTGCTGCATGCCCATGTCCTGCTGCTACACCATCAGCAGCAACAACAACAGCGGCTGCTGCGGCGGCAGCAGTGGCGGCTGCTGCGGTGGCAACTGAACCCACCCGGCTCATTCCGTCTTGGATATGGATGGGGATATGGATAACACCCCGAACGCTCTTCCCTCTGTGCTTAGACACCGTAGAACTTCTCCTCTTCTTCTCCTGCCTTCTCTCACCGCGGGCTCGTGATGTGCCCTGAAGCCGCCGCCCAGCGAGTTTCCCACGGGAGCGCTGATCCTGCTCTTCATTTTCCTCTTGGTGTGTGGGATTTTCACTCTTTTCGTCACTGTTTTGCTTCAATCTGTCTCAAAAAAACCAATAAAATCTGTAGTTTGTGACCCTGCAACCTGCTGGTGTTGGTCTGTTTGTTTGCTGATGGATCCAGAGGGTTTTGCTGCACTTTTCGCCTTTTCCTGGTGTTTTTTCCTGTCTCCAAGGTGTTCACTAGAGGAACACTAAGAAAATCAGGGCATCCCTGATACATTAATTCAAGCAGGAGTTTCTGGCACCTCTGGGAGCGATATTTGCCCTCTCAGTATAAAATAATAGAGAAATAGGAAGAAAATAGGAGAGGAGAAGGTCATTTGGAGACCTCACAGCACCTCACAGAACCTGGAGGGGTTCCAGGGAAGCTGGAGAGGGACTTTTCCTCAGGAACTGCAGGGACAGGACACAGGGAATGGGGTCAGAGTGACAGAGGGGAAATTTAGGTTGGATATTGGGAAGAAATCGTTCCCTGTGAGGGTGGTGAGGTCATGGCAAAGTTTTTCCAGGGAATTTCTGGTTGCGCCATCCCTGAAAGTGTCCAAGGCCAGGTTGGATGGGGCTTGGAACAACCTGGGATAGTGGAAGGTATCGCTGCCCATGGCAGGGGTGGGACTGGATGATGTTTAAGGTCCCTTCCAACCCAAACCAGTTTCTGATTCTATGAAAATAATTCGTAAACTCACCGAGGACGGGAATGTTTTCTGAAGGAGTCTGGCACAGACACATCCCGACTGGGAAAGCTCCGTGGATTTCTGCCAGCCGAAGATCTGCCTCAGGACCTACAGCCAGTCCCTGCAGACAGCCTGGCAGGACATGGAGGCTCTGCCTCTGCCAAACTCAGTCACCAGGTATTGAGCTGAAGCTGTAAAACAACTGCTGAGAAACCTCTGCTGCCTTTGAGGGTCAGTTGGGGTTGTATCAAAACATGAGGGCTCTGCAATGCCATCCTTCTGATGTATTTAATGCCCTTTTCTGACTCTGTTTCCACCCTGCTTCAGTCCCTCGTTGGAATTATGATCCACATCCCACTCCCCAAAAAGGCTTCGGGTACTTTGGTTCCAGCAAGAGCTGGGCACGAGCACCCAGGGTGGGAAATGCCCACCTCGATTCCCTTCTCACAGCTGCAGGATTTGCCAGTGGGAAATTTCCCTCAGGAGGCACAAGTGGAGTGCGTCCCTTTGCTTCTGCCCCATTAACTCCTTGTGAATTAACGAACGCATCTGTCCAAGCGCATTTCTGTCTCCTACCGGGAAGGAAATGCCGCGCGTGTTCTCCTGCCCTTCACGGAGAAGTCACAATTACCTGCGTTGCTTCTCCAGTATTTCGCTCCAGGAATTGCTCTCATGCCAGGGAAGCCTGGGAAGGAGCTGTTGGCATTTCCTGCGATGAAACAGCTCTGAAATCTCAATCTGCTCCCCCTTGCACTGCACAGAGAGCAAACCAAGGTCCCCGTCACCATCCTCATGGCCGGTCTCAGTTCCCCTGGGCTGACCCCTCTCCCGAGCAGCCCCGGGATCCCTGAGGATGTCAGGCAGCAGCAGGGAACTGGCCAGGCAGGATCCACCATCCTCTCATTAGGCAGCTCACAGGATAATGTGGCGAGGTCCTCAACTGAGAGCTGCAATTTCGGAGCGTGAAAAAATTCCTCCCAAAATTCCTCCCTGGTGTTCCTGCCAGGGTTCAGCTGCCCAAGGCTCTGCCTTGCCTTGACCTCTCTCCCTCCCAGAAAATGGTTTCACCTCAACAAAGTGTCCTCCTGAGTCCCTGCCTCCCACTCAGCTCCACCAGCCCAGTTGGGACCAGTTTCCATGCTGGGCACTTCTCTTCCACTTCAATCTTCTCACCTTTGGTTCATTCTGGGCTCCTTCCCCTTCCAATACCCTCAGAGGGCCCTGCACCAAATCCAAACCCCTCCCTCCCCACTGGGGGTCTGGCCAGGGGGGTCCTGCTCAGGGCCAGGGTCCCAGGACCCAGCTGGATTTCAGCTGGATGCCAGGGGAGGCTGCAGGAGGGAAAGGTTGACTTGGGGGTGCATCACACCCAGTCCCAGAGCCACCGTCCCTTGTGTCACCTCTTGCACAGGCAGAGCAGCCCCTTAACTGCTTAATTAAAACATTCATAAAAATACTACTAACCATCCAAATGAATAAATAAAACGAGAACTTCCCAAACCTGGAAGTGCCCAAGGACAGGCTGGATGGAGCTCTGAGCAACGGGGTTCGGTCGGACGTGTCCTTCCCAACCCGAACCATTCCGCGATGGTTTTGCACAGAGTCACATGCGGGTGACTGAGCCCCAGACATCCCAAACACTCCTTGATCCCTGCTCATGTCCACGTCTGGTGACCGGGAACAAACACCCCCATTTTCCTGCCACTTTGCCAATTTGCTCCAAACACCATTCCGATGAAACAACCGGCACGATGCCGGGGTTCGGTTTCGGCTCCCGCACTGATTCAGCACCAGCTGCTCCTGAGTCAGTCCCGGAACATCTCTGTCCAGCAGATACGAGGCCGCATTTTTTGGCTCCCTCGCAAGGTTGTGGGGAGGACAAATTCATCCAAATTCATGGGAGCCCTTTGATTATCTCCGGGCTAAACCGTGACGAGGCAGAACAAGGGTGGTGATCAGCAGTAATGAGGCGAAATGCAAATTCCAGGCGACACATATGGCTAAAAAATATGGGTTTGGATGGATAAACAGGGAAGTTGGAATGGTCAATGCCTGTCTCACTTCCAGGAGGAAGGCTGGCTGGGAGTATAAAAGGGCTCTGGGCCCAGCTCGCTTCATTCGCTCGTCTTCTCCTCCCTTCACCTCTCTTCACTCTTCAGCAGGGTAAGTGAGAACTCCTAACGCTTCCCAAAGGGGAATTTTGGATATCTTACAGCAGTATGCAAGCGTTGCTGGGGATCTGGGATGGGCTTGGAAGTCGGGGTTTTACAAACTCTGCAGGAGGAGTTACAGGCACGAGCTGGAAATGTCCGGGGAGGCTCTGGGAGTATCACCAGGGTCATGCAGGGCAAGGGGATGGAGAATGTTCCAGAAGGGCCCAGAGTGAGGACTCGATGCTGGGCTGCCCTTCCTAAGACACCAGGGATGCCCCGGAATGAGTTGCTGGGCACCTGCACCGCAGGAAAAACCCAGAGGAGTTCCAGCCACGATTTACAAACGAGACACCCCTGGCTTTCCCCTCCTTGAACCCCCAAATACGAATTCATGAACAGAGCTCTGATTTAACCCCCTATTCTCGAACCTCCTTCTCCCACTCACAGCCTCTCTCTGCTCCTTCCAGCCTCTCTTCCTCTCCCACCACCCCCCAAGATGCCCAACGGTTGCTGCGGAGGATGCTGCGGTGGAAATAATTACTCCGTGACCTGCTACAGCAGCCCGCGGTGCTGCAAGACGCCGATGTGCTGCAGCCCCATGCAGTGCTGCAGCCCCTGCTGCATGCCCATGCAGTCCTGCTGCATGCCCATGTCCTGCTGCTACACCATCAGCAGCAACAACAGCGGCTGCTGCGGCGGCAGCAGCGGCGGCTGCTGCGGCGGCAACTGAACCCACCCGGCTCATTCCGTCTTGGATATGGATGGGGATGTGGATAACACCCCGAACGCTCTTCCCTCTGTGCTTAGACACCGTAGAACTTCTCCTCTTTGCTGCCCTTCCCCCCCGAGTGCTTTGCTGTGCCCTGAAGCCGCTGCCCAGCGAGTTTCTGGTCCTGCTCTTCCTTTCCCTCCTGGTGTGTGGGATGTTTAATGCTGCCCAAGTCTCCTTCTCCCTTCTCTTTCTTTAATCCCCAATTAGTCATGAAAGACAATAAAATTTGTAACTTCTGATCCTGCAAACTCCTGGGTTATGTTTATTCATTTATCTTTATCCTTTAAACAGCGGCTCCGGTGTAGGATGTGTTTAGCGTTTGCCTAATTGATTAAGGTAATTAATTTTGCATGTTTGTCACTCTACAATGACAACACCCCGTGTACCTGGTGAACTGGGACTTGGCAAGTGAAAAATGTCATCTCAGCAAGAGGAGCATGAGTTTAATTCCATCTTCCTCCTGCTGATTTGAAGATCATCTCTGTGGTCCTAAGAAGCGTCTCTGTGGTCCTAAAGCCAGAGCTGAAGGTCTTTTTTTCCTAAAGGGAATCTTTCCAGAGAATTTGCAGAGCTTTAAGGGAAGCTTCTTAAAAGGTTTGATATCTTGTCCATGAGATTAAATAGACCAGCAAGGGAGGTCTGCATGGAGGGAGGGAATCACTGGAAGATGTGGAGGTCATGGAATCACAGGATCATTCAGGTTGGAAGGGACTGTAAAGCTCATCCAGTCCCACCCCCTGACACCTCCCACTAGCCCAGGTTGCTCAGACTTAAGTCCAGCCTGAAGGATTCAGAAATGCTGAGTCGTTTTCTCTGGGTTCTGTTAAAATGTGGGAAACTTTAAGAGATGAGATTCAGAAATTCATCATTCACACTTGGGGATCTGTGAAATCCTCAGGAAGTGACTCCAAAACTCCTCGAACATGAAAAAAATCCAAAGCCAGCAAAAACCTCTGGGACTCTGGCAATGAGTTCTAAACCTAAAATCCTCCTTGGCCATAACAGATCCCGAGGTTTTTTCCATCTTTCCACACAAATCCCATGGCTTCCTGCCAGGCACTTCCACTTCTCCAGTAGCTACAGAATAAATCACAGCAGAGCCGTGTCAGGTGCCAGCACAGCCCTGGAGCCACACCCCTGAATTCTGCACATGCTTTCCCCAGTGATTCAAACCCAAATTCCACTGGACAGAGGTCTGAGCATCCCTGGCAGAGCCTCCACATGGAAGTGCCTTTGGAGCCCCAGGGGCTCCCGGGAGAGGAATTTTCCATTTAAAAAATGTCTCGGCCACAGAAATGCGAAATGGAACAGCTCCACAGACCGTGAATCAAAGCAAAAATGCCAGAAAGGTGGACACGGTGCTTGGCAGGGCCTGGAATTGTTTGTGTGTGAGGTCATCGCTCCTCTGGTGTCCCCATTCCAGACTTTCCACACATAAAAGGCTTTTCCTTGCCCTAACCACTCACTTGGCCGAGGTGCTCTGCACTTGGGAGGGAATTAATTCATTTAAATCAGGGAACAAACATCCCATCCCCAGCCTGCCGTGGTCCTGGATTCCCATCTCCCAGTCACCCACGAGAACAACACCCGCTGCTCCTCACGCTGCTGGGGCCACCCTGGAATCCCTCGTCTTCCTCTGGAAGGACTCCTGCACCTTCCCGTGGTTTTCCCACTGCCACCAGAGTCTCCTTTTGGGCACATCACTCAGCATCCCGGCATTCCAGGTATCCTCATCGCAGGTTCCCGCCTGACTAACACGAGCTAGGAGCCCATTTGAGCATGACCAGTGGCAGAAGTAATGAGATAATGGCCACTGCCTCTGCGGAGCTGCGCTGACACCGGGGCAGGCGCTAATTGCGGCTGATTAATCCCACAGCGAGTGCCAGAAACAAAACACACACACAGCAGCGGCCTCAGTGCTCAGCTATTCATTCCCAGGACGTGCCTCATTCCCAGCAGAGCTCGGCCACTTATAAAAGCTTTCAGCCCCAGCTCTGTCCTCAGGACTCCGACTCCCTGCTCAGCCCGTCCGTCTCCGCTCGCAGGGTGAGTTGGAGTCTCTCAGCCCTCTCAGATTCCTCAGTTTTTTCTTGGAAATAGCAAAAAAAAAAAAAAAAAGGCATCGGTGGTTTGTTTTCTTTTTCCCAGGCTGCTTATGCCCAAGGGCTTGGTCACTCTCAAAGGATTTGTGAGTCATGGGGGAAGCAGCTCCCGAGGGAATTGGGGGGGCTCAGCCTGGAGAAAAGGGGGCTCAGGGGGGACCTTGTGGCTCTGCACAAGTCCCTAACAGGAGGGGGCAGCCGGGGGGGTTGGGCTCTGCTCCCAGGGAACAGGGACAGGAGGAGAGGGAACGGCCTCAGGCTGGGCCAGGGGAGGCTCAGGGTGGGCACCAGGAGGAATTTCCTCCTGGAAAGGGCGCTCAGGCCTTGGAACTGCCCAGGGAGGTTTGGAGTGCCCATCCCTGGAGGTGTCCAAGGAATACCTGTACATGGCACTCAGTGCTCTGGGCTGGGCGAAACGATGTTGATCCATCACGGGTTGGGCTGGATGAGCCTGGAATTCTTTTCCAACCCCAATAACACCCAGATTCTGTGATCTCTGTCCCAGGATGCTCTACCAGAAAGGCGGCACCGACCACGACCTGTGCCAGCCCTCCCCGGGCTGCGGCCAGAAGGGCTGGACATGGCCCAGCTCCACCGGGCACTGCCACGACTCCCCCAAGATCTGCCACAACTCCGGCAGCCTCAGCCACGACATTGAGGGGTCCTGCCAGAGCCCACCCCAGGGCTGCCACCCCGGCCAGCTGTGCCCACCGCAGCCCAGCTGCTGCCCGACCCCGCAGAGCTGCAAGCCCCGGCGGCGGGTGGAGGTGAGCCCGGTGCCCCCCGTGTGCCCCCCACCCGTGAAGATCCATCGCCGGCCGCTGGAGCAACACCGCCCGTGCCAGCCCTGGCCGGAGCCCGAATCCTGCGGGAAGCCCCGGAGGCGAGTGGAGCAGTGTCCCGAGCAGGATGAGGAGCCCCCGGTGGTCCTGCAGCCGCGGCCGCTGCAGCATCGCTGTCCCTGCATCCAGCGCTGCCCCCGGCCCGTCCCCTGCTGCCCTCGGCCCATCCCCTGCTGCCCCCGGCCCGTCCAGCGCTGCTGCCCGGCCGCTGTCCCTGTGCCACCACACCCTGGCCACCACCAGCAGCACAAGCAGGTCACTCTGGTGCCAGTCTGTGTGAAGAGCTGAGCCCAGCGAGGCGCCGGGACCCCTCCCCAGCTCCTACCCCCTCATGGCGGGGCTGGAGGGGATTCACCCCCTGCCCAAAGGATGCTCCCAGCCCCGCTCTGGGCCCGTTCCTGCTCTTTGCACATCAGATTTGGAGTCTGCAATCCCCCGCTTGGCCCCAGCAGCCACACTTTAAATTCCCAGCTTCCTCCCCTGCCTGGTTTGGTTTTCCCTGGGGAACAGCAGCTGGGTGTTCCCCCTTCTGAGGAGCACTGGGAGGTGGAGGAGCCGCCACGGATTCACCTTCTCCCGGCGGTTCACCGGACTGTGCTTTCAAGGCTGTTTGAAAGTAGCACCAGGACTTTCCTGGGAAGAAAAAGGAATCACTGTGACGGCAGGAGCACCAAGGACTCCTGCAATTTTATCTCCTCCCCGTGTATTCAAGAATAAAGTTGAAAAATATTTAGCAAACCCTTGGTTCCTCTCTTTCTTACCCCCACAAGCATCACCGACATTACGATGAGAAGACATTAAAAGCCATTAAAGCTCTCACAAGGAAATTTGTGCATTTAAATCAGAATCAGGGTTCACGCGTGAGGGGTTCAGCTCTGGCTGCAGCCGTTCCACCAGGCGGGGTGGTGGAAAATCCTCCACACCGTGGTTTACCCACTCTGGGACCTCGGGATGGACAGATACAGGCACAAACATTTGCTCTGCAGCTTCTTCCCCTGTGCACGGGGAGGACATCCTCATTTAAATGTTAATTACGATAATGAGCGCATGGCCCGGCACGGGAGGTGCGGCTGTGCATGCCGGGGATGCCTTTTCACTCCCGCAGGAAGGTGCAGGCCAGGCTCTTGCAGGCACACGGGTAACGTGCTCCTTCTCCTGACTTTGCCAGAAAATCCTCCCACAAAGTGCGTTGAAATATCTGATTTAATTTCTTTGTGTTGCCTCAGCATCGCCCCGGCGTGTCCTCACACAACCACCGCGGAGAACTGGGAAGGACAAAAGGAAATTCATCCTCGTTTCCTTCACCACAACCACTTATTTTTCTCGTGTCTCATTTTAGCCAAATAAAAAAACCACTCACCTATAAAATGTAACTTGGGAGAGCCCTTTTTTTTTATTAGGGATTTTCTTCCCAGCCTTTTCCCGTTTCCCGCGTGGTGACTCAGAGCCCACAGACCAAGGGCCAGCTCAGCCCTCACTTCCAGGTCCTATTTGGTCCAGTTCATCTTCCAAGCTGCTTTGCATCAGCCCTCGCATCCCAGTTACCCCATCCCAGTTACCCCATCCCAGTTACACCATCCCAGTTACCCCATCCCAGCCACCCCATCCCAGCCACGGGACCATTCCTTCAGCAATTCCAGCCGCTCACCCCAATCCAGTGAGGATTTTCCAAGTCCATCCCATTATCCAGGGCTTTAATTGAGATGTTAAACAGCACCAGCACCAGAATCACCCCCACGTGGTTCATCCAGCCAGACCAAGCCTTCACCAGCTTGACCCCAAGGCTGCTGTGGGAGACTGCGCCAAAAACCCCGCAGGAACTGGGGCAGCACCATCATCGCACTCAGAACCATGGAATTGTGGATGGTTTGGGTTGGGAGGGACCTCAAAGGATCATCTTGGCCATGGGGAGGGGGCCAAGCCTGGAATGCAGAAACAGAGAGGAAACAGAATCACAGAATGGCTTGGCCTCGAAGGGACCTTAAGGATCATCTCACTCCAACTCCCACAGGCAGGGACACCTTCCACTACCCCAACCCTGTCCAACCTGGCCTTGGACACTTCCAGGGATGAGGCAGCCAGAAATTCCCTGGAAACCCAATGTCAGGCCCTCCCCAACCTCTTCATCACCGAGCACAATTTGGTTTCGGTGGCTCTGAGCTGGCTCTTCCCATCACCTGCTCGTGCTTCACCTGGAAATGTTCCTCACGGGCAGCGGGAAGGGAGGGCTGGGCCAGAGCTGCCATCACAGCTCCTGACTCACAGGTCACCCGTCAGTGTCTTGGTCCCCTGCAGAGGGTGAATAAGTCCTTTATTACCTGTCTCACACAGACAAAGTGTGGCTTAAGCCATGTCAGTCTTTTATGTGCCCCGCTGGGGCCCGATGTTATAATTAAAGATGCTTATCAGAAATCGTGAGTCAAGCAGAACATGCCAAGCACTGGGAACAGCATCCAAATGGAGGAGATGTTTTGCCAATAAATAATTTAATCCTCGTTCCTGCTGCGTGTTTCATGTGCAGGGGAACACTCAGAGCTCTATAAAAGCCCTCGGCCCCTTGGCCTCTCACATTCTGCTCCCCTGGGCAGCGCCTGACTCCGCTTGAGAGCTGGTGAGACTCAGCTGGGTCCCTTCTTGGGTGGGGGTCTGGGTGTGGGAGGTCACACCTGACCCTTCAGACCACGCTCTGCTCCCAGGGGTGATGGGCTGAGCCACAGGAGATGCTCTTGCGGGACCTGGGGATGGGATTTACAGCGGTGCCATCACGTGCTGCGGTGCCTTGTGGTTGGTTTTGTTCCTGGAGGGGAAAAAATTGAAAGGGAAGCTCAGAAAGAGGGTTTGGGTGTAATCCGGCCAGTTGTTGGGCAACTGCAGGAATTTCCTCAGGATCCAGGCTCTCAGGATAAGCCCATGGAAATTAAATGGAATCAGAGGAGATGCTGACACCAACCCACCTCTTTTCCAGGTTTTTCCCTACAGCCCCAACATGATTTACTCCTCTGGAAGGGAATCCTACTTCAACCTGAACTCCACCTGGTACGATCCCTCGGGATCCTGGCTGGACACCCGGCGCACGCCCTTCCGCTACGGCTACGCCAACTGCTGCTCCTCGGGCTGTGACGGCGAAGGCGTGGAGGGCATGAGGGGCCACGACTACCGGCACTACGGCTACCGGCAGCCCCGCTGCTCCGAGCGCTGCCACGGCTACTCCGGCTCCTCTTCCTCGTGCCACGGAGGGGGCTCCAGCTGCGTCAGGAGACCCACGTACAGCTACGGGGCATCAGGGGGATGCCAGGGCTACGGGAGGTCCGTGTGCTCCGAGAGGTGCCATGGATCCTCGGGCTCGTGCCATGGGGGCAGCTCCAGCTGCGTCAGGAGGCCCACGTACACCTACGGGGGCTCGGGGGGATGCCAGGGCTACGGGAGATCCGTCTGCTCCGAGAGGTGCCACGGGTCAGGGGCCCAGGGCGGGAAGCCGTGCTGTGGGAAGCCCGTGCAGAGCATCCCAGTGCAGACCTGTCCCCCTCCAGTGCAGACCTGTCCCCCTCCAGTGCAGATCTGTCCCTGTCCCACCCCAGTGCAGATCTGTCCCGCTCCGGTGCAGCAGGGCTGTGTGCCCGTGGCCAAGGGCATCATCCCCCGCCAGCAGCAGAAGCAGATCTGCAAAGTGCCAGCCCAGAAAATCAAGTAAAGGATGTGAGGAGTGAGGGGAAACAAAGGAAACTTGTCCCTCTTGCCCCGTGTCCCTGTCCTGCTTTGTCACCGATCTCGGCTCTGTCCCCCCACTTGTAACGCGCTCTGAAGGTGTGACCCACCGTCTCTGTGAAATTTAAAACGCTCTTCACCTTATTTCACAGAGGACGTGGAGGCAATAAAAAACGCTGGCTCAAACCCCCCTTGCATCCGTGTTTTTTCCTCTTCCTCCCTCGGAGTGGCTTCTGTTCCTTCTGGTGGCCAAGGCTGGGTTTGCAGCGGCCTCGTCTGCCCTCACAAGGAGGCTCCGGGTTGGTTCCACCTGGTGGCTCCTCATTCCCACTCCAGGCAGTTTCCTGGTTGGGAAGTAACAGTTTTCATCGCAGAGTGTTTGTGCGAGGAGGTAATTAAATATTAATAAAGTTGTATAAAAAACGTCACATTTCATCAGAGAGGGGAAAAAGCAGAGGGTCTGTTTGGGACCGTGAGGGTACAGCTGGACTCGCACCATAAACCTCCAAAAAAAGCCCTGGGAAAGATATCAGGAAGAGGATTTGGGAATGGCTCTAACAGGGTGAAAGGCCTTGAATTCCTGGTAGGGTCTGGTGGGGTTGGGAGAGGAATCCCCTGGGAGGATTTCTGGAGCAAAGCAGGGATCCGGAGGCCGCTGTGAGTCACGGCACCACGTCCTCGGAGGCTCCTGGCACCTCACCTAACCCAGGCGCCAGCATCCGTCACCTCCTGGAGCCAGGATGTGACACAGGGCAGAATCAACCACTTCCCAGCGTTAACGGGTGGGATTTCGCCTGCAGGATAAGGAAAAGAAGCAAAAGCAGGTGCAGGGTGAGGGCTTTAGGGGTGGACACCTGGGGGCTGCTGAAACGGCCTGACGCTACCCCAAGCCTCCCCTGCCAACCTCTGAAAAGGCAATTCCTTCATAAAACCAACAGATTACCCCCCAAAAAAAGTCATTTCCCTCTCAGAATGGTGTCCATGGACCCAGGGATGCCTGTCCTAAAGAGCAGGAGCTTTGTAGGGGATACAGAGACCAACTGTAGGGTCACCACGGTCCTGTCCCACACACGGGCCCAGGTGCCCCCAGGCCCTGCTCAGGTGTTTGTCTCCATCGCCGAGACAAACGATGGAACAGGTTTATCCCCATCCATGGAATCAGGGCTGTAATTAATCGTGAATAATGAGTTTCACAAGGATTTTCATTCTCCCGACGTTTGTGAAACACCCCGAGTCGCGTTCGGATTTCCTCATCTATCAGTTCAGTGATTCAGTTCCACTGGGGACCAAGGAGTCTCTGGACTCTGGATTTTATTTTAATTCTATCCAGGCTATTTTTGATATCACAGTGGCCTCTAAGTTCCTGCAGAAGATCAGGCCTGGAGCTCTCCGTGGGCAGAAAGACTTCTTTGTCGCCGAAGCAGAGCTTTAAAGACGCGGATCCCGATGTCCTCCCACTCCTACAAGGATGTTCTCTGTGTCCTACAGGGCTTTAAATTCCTTCTGTTTGGGTTGAAACCTTTGAGTAAAGAAAGGACTGGCTTGAAAAATTACAGCACCGCTTTTAGTGCTTCTTTGCTGGTTTTGCGCTGAATTTTTGGTGTTTCTTTGATTTGGACGCTGTCCAAATATGTTTATTTTTACTACGCACCACCGTGGCCTTTTTTGTTCCCTTTCCCTTTTCTTTCTGGGTTCCCTTTACAACCCCACAATCCCACCCCATGATCCCACCTTCCCACCCTCTAACATCTGTCCCTTCCTGGTTTGGGCTTTAGGCACGAGGAAGAGGTAAATGCTGCAGTCAAAGGCGACAAAAACCATCCCGAACCCTCCCCACCCCCGTGCCCAGGCCAGGCATGGGGGGGACAATTAACATTTTTATGGAGTAACAAGAGGGATGTTGGGATATTGATCTGCTCCGTGAGTCAAAAGAGCAGTGCAAAAACTCCCAATTAGCCAAGTGCTCGGGGTGCTGAGCAATCAGGTCCCTCCAGTGGGGCCCCATCTCGTTTCCGGAGGAGAAGCCCGGGCCGGGCTATAAAAGCCCTCGCTCATCGTTTCTCCTCAGCGTCTCAGCTCCTCCACATCTCCTCTTGAGCTCCTTCTGATCCAGGTGAGTCCAGATCCATCAGACTTTTGCTCTTTTAATGCTCTCCAGCTGCTCCCTAATCCCGAGCTCTTGGGCACTTCTCTTCCACATCCTATCTCCACCTCGTTTCTTCTGCCAAGTAGGAAAATGTAAAAATTCCTGGCTCAGGTGGCTGAGGACTCTGCAGGTCTTGCTCTGGAGTCTGTCCAGCTCTATTCTCTTCTCTTCTCTTCTCTTCTCTTCTCTTCTCTTCTCTTCTCAACTTCTCTCTGGTGTTTAAGAGAAAGCCTTGCCCAAAGAGGCCACCACAGGCAGATGAGCAGTGATAACGCTTCTCCTCTTCAAGAACTTGGCTCAGAATCACAGAATCACAGAATCATGACATCATGGAATGGGTTGGGTTGGAAGGGACCTTAAAATCAGCTCATTGCACCCCCTGCCATGGGCAGGGACACCTCCCACTATCCCAGGTTGATCCGAGTCCCATCCAACCCGGCTTTGGACACTTCCAGTGTCCCTGGTCATTGCCTTCACTCATGGATGAGTTTTCCCAGCAGGTCTCCAACCATGTGCTCCCGCCAGGACAAGGACCAATGCCACCAGCAGGAATGGTCCTCCTGCCACAGCAGCGGGTCCGGATGCCACGGGAGCAGTGGCGGATCTGGGTGCCACAGGAGCAGCGGATCCGGTTGCCATGGTAGCAGTGGTGGATCCGGATGCCACAGGAGCAGCAGATCCGGTTGCCATGGTAGCAGTGGTGGATCCGGATGCCACAGGAACAGTGGTGGATCCGGTTGCCATGGTAGCAGTGGTGGATCCGGTTGCCATGGGAGCAGTGGTGGATCCTGCCATGGTAGCAGTGGTGGATCCTGCCATGGAAAGCCGCAGGAGTGCCAGCAGCAAATCTACCAAGTATCCTCGAAAATGAAGTGATCACCCCACCACCTGGAGGTGATCCACAGGAAATGTCCTGGATCGTGTGCCGAGCTCAGAAAGCTTTGCGTGTCCCCAGCAATTTCCAAGGAAAATGTGTCCTTCCCCTCCCCTGGTGAGTGCTGTAACCTCTCCCGAGCTTCTCTGTGGGTGCTGAAATAAACTCTTTGTTCATGCTGGCACAGTTGTCTCTGGATCAATCTGTGACTACATTTGGGCCACCACAATCCAGAATTTGGGAGAAGCTTTGAGCCAAAGAGTCCTAGAGACAAAGAACCCCCTTTTTTCTGCCATTTGGCCCCAAAACGCCGCCCTTGGGGGAGGTACGGCCACGTGCTGGTGGCAAACCCCCAGCCAGCCTTTCTAGAAACGCTGTGCCCAGCCCTGCCAGAGCTCTGCCCTACCAGGGGCGTTGCACGATTGTTACACAATGATCGTTACTGCTAAATTTCTTCTCAACTTGTAATTAAAACGAATTGGGTAATTTATTGCTCTGGTATTGCCATCCATGAAGTGGATGTTACCTTGATAAGATTGTTCTCGAATGCGTCAGGAGGATCAGAAATTTCTGGCATTGCTGAAAAGGGTGCAGGCAGCAGCTCACTCCCTGTTTTCGGAGCAGGGATCGCTCAGGAAGGCTCCTTGTCCGCGTCTGGAATTTGCCTTGAGTCCCCCATTTTCAAACCCATTTTCAAGGCACATTAAAGTGGCCAGCCACAAAATGTAGAGGTGCCCATTGTTAACAAACTCAGAGCAATTAAAACACGAGGCACTGAACGCAGGGTGATGCCAAGAGCCAAAAATTCCTTTGAGTCTTTTTTTCCCAGAGGTCATTGACCACATTTCTGCTGAGGCCAGAACAAAACCCAATTAAAGAGCAGCGACCAAACCCAGGCACAGCTTGCCCTGACACTGTTCTAGATCATGACAGGAGTTTAGCAATACAGGAGAAGCTTCAGGTGGCTCACCTGATTCCTTCACCTGCCCTGTCCTCCCACCTTTCCCAAAATCCTCCGTGTTTGGGTAACAGCAGATGTGGATGGGTTTTGGATGGCAGGAACCACTCGGCCTCCATCTCCCTGTGGTCACCATAAAACCTTAACCAACGTGGTGAAAGACAAATCAAATCCGGATTTCAGCCTTTATTTGCTGTCTGTTTAATGATTGAAACATCTTCCAGAAGCTGAGAGAAAAGGGCCAAACGAGCTCCGTGGTCCTAAAGAATTCCCAGCCCACACAGCAGAAAGGTACAGGGAGTATCCCAAATTATTGCCTGTCACGAGCTCTCCATGTGGGGCTGTGCATCCGTCAGAATAGCACTGGCTAATTAGGAGCTAATTGGGCATCAGGGAAAACCTAAAAACGATGTTCCTACAGCTCTGGAGAAAGTCCCTGGGGTCTGCCAGTTCCCCATAACATGGCACCATCGTGTGTGGCCGAGGGCTCCTGTGGGATGCCTCCTCCTCCTCCAGCAGCACCGGAGCTGCTCACCTGGAATAAAACCACGGCAAAGCTGCTCTGGAATTATTCCCAGGCTGAGAGTCAACCACATAATTAAGCGCCTTGCTAATCCTGGATCGCTACCCAGGGCAGGGCTTATCCCTTCCAAAAATAAGAATTCCAGCTGCTCGTGGTCCTCCTGGCAACAGCAGAAACCTTGGAGTTTCTTCATGGCCCCACCGTGTTTTGACTGGTTCTAAGAGGAATGCACCAACGGTGATTCCAGGCAAATCCCAAAATCCCTGAGGTTGGAAAAGCCCTCCAAGGCCTTCGAGCCCAAGCTGTGCCCGATGCCCACCTTGCCACCAGCCCACAGCACTGAAGGCCACATCCAGGCATTCCTTGGACACCTCCAGGGATGGTGACTCCAAACCTCCCTGGGCAGCTCCTTCCAAGGCCTGAGCACCCTTTCCAGGAGGAAATTCCTCTTGATTCCGACCTGAACCTGCTGTCAGGGAGTTGTGGAGAGCCAGAAATTCCCCCTGAGCCTCCTTTTCTCCAGGCTGAACCCCCCCAGCTCCCTCAGGAATTCTCCAGCCCCTTCTCCAGCTCCGTTCCCTTCTCCACACTCACTCCAGCCCCTCTTGCCGGACGGGCCCAGACCTGGACACAGCACTGGACGTTCCCTTCAGCAGTGCCCAGCATGGAGGGAATTCCCACTAAGGAAGAGTTTTCTTCCTTCCCAAAGATGTCATCAGCACTTCCAGGCCCATCTCAGTTCTTAGGGGAGTCGCAGGCCTAGAGAACCTCAGGCCATTCTGGAAGGATGTTGTGATTTAGGGGTGAGACATCATTTCCCAAACCCTGAACCCAAAGGTTCAGGATCCCTCCCCGGGTGTGATCAACACCAAACCCGACCTGGGGAAACCAGGGCCACCCACACGACTCCCCCAGCCCAGCTCTGCGCAGGCACAGCCGGCAATTAAATTTCTGTGGACAGGAAAGGCGACCTATAAGGAGAGGCAATCCCAGCGTGGATCAGGTGAGTCACCCCAGGAGGCCGAGGAATGGGGAGGCAAAGAAATTTAAAAAGAGCCATCGGCGAATTAAATGAACGGGCAGAGCTGTGGGACAGGGAGGGGCTTCTTCTCCAGGTGGGGTGTGCAGAGAGCGTATAAAAGTGCTCCTGTCCCGGAAAGCCTCATTCCCTCTCATTCCTTCCTCGTCTCTTCCCTGCACGAGCAGCTCAGGTAAGAGCTGGGGGGCTCCGGAGCCCTCTGGGGGGTGGATGGGTTTGGACCTCCACACCTGGAACTGGGCTGGGATTTGTTCTGTGGGGAGTTGGGAGCAGGGGGTGGGTGAGGAGGGAGCCCAGGAGCTCAGAGGGAGAAGAGGTTGGGACATGGAGGGAGGGTCTGGCGTGTGGGCTCGGCATGGCTCCGCTTTGGAAAGCCAGGCACGGGCTGGGTGTCCCCAGCACCTTCAGTGGGACAATCCCATGGGGGAAAAGGATCCAGTGCAAGCTTTAAAGACAATTGTGGGATCTGGCTGAGACTGGAAAAAGGAACACCCGGATTCCTCTTGCCTGGAAGGGCAGGAGCAGGAAGGAAAAGCCCCTGACAGCTCCTGTGTCCCCACAGGTCAGCCAGCACAGGACCATGTGCTCCCGCCAGGAGAAGGACCAGTGCCACCGGCAGCAGCGCCAGAGCAGCGGCGGCTGTCACAGCTCCGGGGGTGGTGGCTGTCACAGCTCTGGTGGTGGTGGTGGCTGTCACAGCTCTGGGGGTGGTGGCGGCTGTCACAGCTCTGGGGGTGGTGGCTGTCACAGCTCCGGGGGTGGCGGCTGCCACAGCTCCGGTGGCTCCGGCTGCCACAGCTCCGGTGGCTCCGGCTGCCACAGCTCCGGCGGCTCCGGCTGCCACGGGAAGCCGCAGGTGCAGGTGCAGCAGCAGCAGCAGCAGCAGGTGCTGCAGGTGCCCCAGCAGAAGATGAAGTGACAGCGCTGCCCACGCGTTGTGCCAGCGCCAGCAGCCAAGGCCACGCGGGGACCGGCTCCCTCCCACCTCCCCAGAGCTTCCAAACCCTCCCCGGTGCCCTCCGGAGCCGTCATTCCTTGGGAAGGGCCTGGCTGGTGCTTCCCTGGTGCCCCCGGCTGTGCTCAATAAAGAGTTCCATTCCCTAAATCCCTCTTGTGTTGGTGTTTCCTTGAACTCCTCATCTTGTTTTCCAAAGCCAGGGAGGCAGCCTGGGAAAGGGTTTTAGGGTTGAGATGTTCTCCAGCCTCGTTCAAATGCTGAGTGAGGGCTCCGCTCATCCCCAGGAAACCCTGGAAGTGGTGACTCACCCTAAATTTTGAGGTCCCTTTCCTTTGCCTCTGAGGGTTCTGCCTGTTAAAAGTTATTTCTTTTCCCTGCAACCACAAAAGAAAAGGACAGAGACAGGATGGTGAGGAAGGGGATTCTCCCCCTGTGCTCTGCTCTGGTGAGATCTCCCCGGGAATGCTGAGTCCAGTTCTGGTGTTCCCAACATAAACGGGACGTGGAATTGTTGGAACAAGTCCAGAGGAGGCCATGAACTTGATAAAGGGCCTGGAGCCCCTTCCCTGTGGATCCAGGCTGGGAGAGCTGGGAATGTTCAGCCTGTGGAGACCTCAGAGCCTCTCCCAGGATCTGCAGGGGCTCCGGGGAAGCTGGAGAGGGGCTTTTCCTCAGGAACTTCAGGGACAGGACCCAGGGAATGGATTCAGACTGACAGAGGGGTAGGAAAGACACCCACAGCTGGGAACTCCTGATGGACAGTTCAGGCACCCAAAATTTGGGATGTGAGGGCATCCCGCCCTGGGGACACTGCAGCCACCGGGGGAAGTTGTTTCCAGTGTCACCACATCCCCCTCCGCCCAAGCTGGCACTTGTTTAAGGTCGGCCTCGATGATCTCAGAGGTCTTTTCCAGCCTCAGTGGACAATGTAGGACACAGCGAGCCCGGGGCCGGCTCCGCACCGTCCCGAGGGGGTTTGTCCAAAGTCCCCAGCAGCTCCCAGGAAAAGCAGGAAGGAGCTGATTCTCGGTGCTGAAATCCTTGATGTGACTTGGAAACGATGCTGGGTTTCAGCTCAGACAGTCCAAGCCCTGCTCCTGTCCCCTCCTCCCTCCAACATCTCCCCGGGCATTTCCCTCTAGCAACACTTCCTTCTCCAGAGGAATCCCTGGAGGATTTTGCCTTCATCCCATTGTCCCCGTGGCTGTGGCAGCTCTTCCATCTCACGGAGAAGAAAAAGCCACTTTCCCCTCTTTTTACCTGGATCATTCCTGGCTTTATCTGGTGCCAGCTCCAGAGCAGAGATGAGGCTCTTGGGAGCAGGAGAAGGGGCTATAATTAAATCTGGGCTTAACTTCACCGAGCAAAGCCCGAGCACACAAACCTCTGGAAAACCAGGCGCCCACGGGTTTTCCTGCTGGAGGCAGGCGAGGCTGGCAATTAGCAGCTGATGTGGCACAGGAAACAGATAAAAACGGAGCGATATCCATCAGCAGTGAGTCAAGGAGGTGTAAACAGAGAGGGCGGTCGGTGGGGAATTGGGTGTTGGATTGACAGATCCAGTGACACGGAGCTGTCTCATTTCCGGGAAAACCGAGGGACACCTCTATAAAGCTGCTCCCATTCCCGGGATCCTCAATCCCTGCTCTCGCTTTCCCCTCTCGCTCAGGTAACTCTGGCAGCACAGGTGGATGTTCCTTCTTGGGGGAACCATTGCCCAGCGGAGGGTGTGGGGCTGGGGCTGGGGCCGGGGTCGGGGTTGTGATGCTCGCGGGGTTTGGGGTGCAGGGAGGAAGGTCAGCACCTCTCTCGTGGATGATGATGGACCCGCCGATGGAATCCTCCAATGTGGACTCAGGGAACTGCTCCAGATCCCGGGAAGGAGCTGCTGGGATCCTGCACAGCAGCGCTGAGGGGGGGGGTTGAGATTGGGACAGGCACAGGGACCCCAGGACTGGGCCATTGGGACAATGGTGGCACTGGGACCGTGGAGGTGGTGGCACTCCAGCAGCCCCTGACAGCTCCTGTGTCCCCACAGGTCAGCCAGCACAGGACCATGTGCTCCCGCCAGGAGAAGGACCAGTGCCACCGGCAGCAGCGCCAGAGCAGCGGCGGCTGTCACAGCTCTGGGGGCGGCTGTCACAGCTCTGGGGGTGGCGGGGGCTGCCACAGCTCCAGTGGCTCCGGCTGTCACAGCTCTGGTGGTGGTGGTGGCTGTCACAGCTCTGGGGGTGGTGGCGGCTGCCACAGCTCCGGCGGCTCCGGCTGCCACAGCTCCGGCGGCTCCGGCTGCCACGGGAAGCCGCAGGTGCAGGTGCAGCAGCAGCAGCAGCAGCAGGTGCTGCAGGTGCCCCAGCAGAAGATGAAGTGACAGCGCTGCCCACGCGTTGTGCCAGCGCCAGCAGCCAAGGCCACGCGGGGACCGGCTCCCTCCCACCTCCCCAGAGCTTCCAAACCCTCCCCGGTGCCCTCCGGAGCCATCATTCCTTGGGAAGGGCCTGGCTGGTGCTTCCCTGGTGTCCCTGGCTGTGCCTTGGCCCTGTGAGGTGCTCAATAAAGAGTTCCATTCCCTAAATCCCTCTTGTGTCGGTGTTTCCTTGAACTCGGAATCACAGGATCGATGAGGTTGCAAAAGACCTCTGAGATCGCTGATTCCAAGCTTCTCATCCTTGTTTTCCGTGCCACTGGAAGGCTGTAGATGGATTAATGTAGATGGATTAATGTAGATGGATCATTCCTGGTGGGTCGTCCCTGAGGGATCATCCCTGGGGAATCACCAGCTCCCCTCTGCCCCCTCAGCTGAAGACAGATCCCAAATGTTGGAGAAAGCCCAAAAACCTCTCCCCATCCCACAGCCCAGAGCCCCCACAAGCTTCCCAACCCTGCCCCGACCCCTCGGAGCTTCCCCACCACAGCTTTGAGCACCCTCCTGCCTCGGGAGGCTCCTGAAACCCAGACGGGCACCAGGCTGTACAGTTTTTATTGGGTTTTTTGTGGTCTTACAAACATTTGTGTGAGAAGGAGAAAAATAAGCCAGAAGAAAAACACCTTTGGGATATTTACAGTGCGGAAACATCTCCGTGAAAACCACGGATGAACCCCCTCAGCCAGGTGGGAGCTGAAGGCCTGGCTGCAGCTGAGGTGTATTTTTGGTGTGTCCACCCCCCCGAAAACCCGTGAGAATTTTGCTGTTGGCTCCAAACGAGCTGGAGATGAGCTCCCAACAATAAACCTTTAATTTTCCCTGAGGAATTGCCACTCTTGGATTTATTATTGCTGCACGGGCTGAGTCAAGTAATTACCCTGCTCATCCCAGCCCTATTAACCAGGGATTTTTTCACTTTCTCCCCATTAATAACCGGGGTGAAGGGGTTGGGATTTCAACCGTTGCTTTTTGTGAGAAGAAAAGAGAAAATCTGTCCCCACCCACCCACCCCGAGCCTTCAAAGCTGCGTTTTCAGAGCACCCCAAGGAGACACCGCTGGAGCATCGGGACCAAAGGAGACCTGGGGATATTTTTGCCTCATGGAGGTAAATTGGTGGAGCTGGACATTGGTCTTCGCTTCTCCCAGGACGTGGCCTGGCCTGGAGGAGCAGCGAGAGCCTGGAAGGAGATCCCACCATTGCTGGTGCCCACGGAGCAATCCAGGGATCCTATGGAAAGGGAGGAAAACCCACGGGGGGTTCGCCCACAGCCACCCCAAAACCCGGCAGGAGCCGAGTCCCTCCCTCCAGCCCCCTCTGCTTTGCACTGATTTCTGCCCAATTACTGTTCCGTTTTAATTAGAGCTGATTAAATCCCCTCCAGAGCTCGGCTCCTGCTCCATCCCACCCTCCGCAGTGGACGGGGCTCACTGGGATGACCACAAAGGTGAAGCCTTGGGGTGACACCGGGCCGGAGATGGCTCTGTCCCCACCTCACGAGGTGTCCAGGAGCTCTGGGTGCTCCTGGACTGTCCCTTACCTGCTCTCTCCACGTCCCAGGAGCAGCAGAGACCTCTCAGTACACGCAGGACTTGGCAGGACCCCTCTCCTTGTTCATGGGCTCCATGTCGGGGTCCGAGGCCCGGGGGATGGATCTGTACTTGCTGCTCGGGGACTTCTGAGGGGACAGGAGCTCATCAGTCCCTCCCAAAGCGGGGACAGGCTGGGATCCCCTCAGCCCAAGGAGCAGCCAGGGGTGGAGGATGCCCAAATCCTGGTGCCAGGGGTGCAGAGCCAGGATCACACCTGGATCTGCCCCTTCCACACCCTCCCATTCCCTGCAGGAAAAGGGGGACAGCAGGACCAGGACAGGGCACAGGAGCTTTGCAGGACAAACCCAAGGAAAATCCAAGAGTGGAAAGATCCCAGCCCAGCCCTGGATGTGGGGTGGCTGTTGCAGACCCCCTCACCCTCCCTGACCACCCCTAAATACCCCCCCAGCACCTTTCCCACCATCTTTCCCCGCTCCAGCCCATGCTGGTACCTTGACAGGAGTGAATTCCTGCTGGATCAACTTCTTGAACTCACTCCTGCTGAAGGGCTCCGGCTTCTTGCCCTTCCTGGCATTGCCCTGCGAGCTCTGCATCATGTCCGTGATGGCTTTAATGAGCTTGGACATGGCTCCAGTCCTGGAGAGGAGCAGAAATTGAAGCCACAGCCTCTGTCGGGGGCAGCAGGAAAATCCCTGTGTTCCCTCCCAAAAATTCCAAATATCCCGCTCAGCTTCAGCCTTCCTATATTTTATTTTAAGAGAGGTTAAAAGAAGCTTTCCTTTCCTGGCTTCTCTGAGGACTTTCACCTTAATTCCCTTCATTTCTCCACTTTCCCTGGTTAAATTAAAGGGAAGCTGTTCCCTGTAACCATCCAGGCACTTGTGGGGTGAATGAATCAGCTCCTGCAGGTGAGGAAAACGCATCCGAATTCCTGCCTGGGAGCTGATCCCATCCTGGTGCCTCCAGATCTGAGCCCTGCTGGGTAAAACCAGTTCCAAACCAACGCCGCAAACACAAAAGCTCATTTCAAACCCAAAACGAAACGGCGGAGACTCACCTGCACCAACCGGGGCCGGGGTGGGACTGGTGGGAGCAGCTCGGAGCAGCTCCTGGCAGGCTCCGGGAGTGGGAGGAGGGAGAGGATTCCTTCCGGTCAGTCCTGTTCTCTGGCTGCCTCTTCCCAGGGAGCCTCCCTCATTATCCTGCTGCTCGGAGGATGTTTACCAGCACACCTGGAGAGGTGTATGTAGGTCAGGGACAAAGGGCTCTGCACCTCCTTGGATTCCCAAAAAAAGCCAGCCAGAGGTTCCCATCCTCTGTAAAACTCTGCATTTAACATCCCCTAAATGTTTTTTTTTTTTCCCCTCCACAACCAAAGTGGTTTGGGAGTTCCTGAGCAAAGTTTAGAAAACGTTACAGACCAGAAAAATTCCTGCAGGAAACGGGGCTTTAATCTTATTTTTGGGGCTGTCCCAAATGTCACCGAGCTGCCTCTGGGCCCATCTCAGGCAATGCCAGCAGAGCTGGAGCTTCTCCGGTGGGACAGGAGCAGGAGCCCTGAACTGGCAGGGCAGTGGTGGCACGGTGGGGACACCTGGGGACACCCAGGTGGCCGTGAGGGTGATGATCTCCCTCCCACGGGAGAGTCACTCTTTGCACATCCTGATGGGACAGGGACAGGGTTCAACCTCGGGGTTCAGCCCTGGTGGAGAACGGCACAGCTTGGGGCCAGCCTGGGATCTGACCCCGATGGAGCCATGGCCGGGGTCAGGATGTGATCCAGGCCCTACAGAGCCATGTCCAGGGCCAGATTGGGATCCAGCCCCTATGGATCCCATCAGGGCACAGCGCCAGGCTGGGATCCAGCCCCAGGACTCTGGGAAAGGCCCCGGCTCCGGGGACGAAGCTGCTCCCAGGACGGGACATTTGGCTCAGGGCCCATTCCCTGTGTGGTCCCGGAGGAGTCACCGAGCGCCCGGCTGGCAGGGGGTGTGAGGAGCCCTCTCCCTCCCCAGGGTGTGCCAGCTTTCATCAGCGCTCAGGCACCGGTCCAAGATCTCCAGATACGGCCGAGGCCGGGGCAGATCTCACTCGGCATCTTCCCGGCGGCGCTGGCAGGGCCGTGGCAGCGTGGTTGGGACAGGAGCGGCTGCAGAGCCACCCACGTCCCCCCGCTGCCACCGCCAGTGCGGCACACGGCGTCTCGGCCATGGAGTGGGCTGGAAATGAGATGCAGGCCACGGGCTGGAGCTAAATTTTCCTTCCCCCAGCAGGGTGAGGCAAGAGGCAGCAAGTCCTGGCAGGCCCTGCAGCCAGGGCTGCTTTGGGGGAAGCTGTGTCAGCCCAGGGGCTGCTCTCCCTCTTTAGGGACCCCCGGAGCCTTCGGGAGAGTCCCAGCCCAGGGGATTCTTTTCGGGGCTGGATTTGGGATGGTCAGGCACAGGCAGCAGCACCTGTTACCCCACAGACTTTTGGGGTACAGCCTTTGCTCTCTCTTCCATGACACCAAACTCCTGCTGCTCCAGGCCTTGACGGAGATGAAGGAAAAGCGGCGTCCCAAGGGCTGGAGTCGTCCCATGGCCAAGTGCTGGGGGTTTAAGGTGTTGTGTTTGTGGGTGTCTCTGTGTGATCTAGGGGTCAGTGGGAAGGACCCCGCGGTGGCCGTGGGGTGACCAGAGCCACAGGAAGCCCTGGTGGGGGTGGATGGAGGGCAGCACACGGGAATGGCACCTGCAGCCTCTTCCCTCCTCCCTCCGCCCCAATTAGCACCTGCCCGGGAATGAGGGGAATTAGGAGCAAAATTGCTCTGAATCACCCCGAGCCAGTTCCTTCCGCCAGCTGCTCCCTCCCAGCCCGCTGCCACCACGTCCCCAGCCACGTTCCCAGCTTTTGGGAGGGTGGCTCCTGTCCCCAGACCTCACCAGGACCAACCAGTTCCACCCCGCTGTGGCTCGTCCCCAGCGCAGCATCCGGGCCGATAACGAGAGCCTGCACCCAAGTCCCCAAACGCCGCAGTTTTGGGGACCCTCCCTGTGTCAGCCGCGGGGCTGAGGGGTCCGGGGGGTGCAGGGGGGTGGGCTGGGTCCCAGCTGGGGGGCACAGCTGGATCACACCCCCTCACTGCTGAGTTATCCATAAATCCCAGCCCTGCGGCCACAACCTCCAGCCTGGCAGAGCTGTGGGAGGGGGTCAGGGGTGTGAGGAGCTGCCAGAGCCACCCCAAGGATATTTTGGGAGGGGACGGGAGGAGGGGAGAGGCGTTCGGGATGTTTGGAAATGGGTGGGTGGCCTCACGCCAACAGCTCCGCCGAAAAATCAGGGTTTGATTGCGACACATAAATCCAAATAATCCTGGGGGCCAGGACGGGGCTGAGCCCGGGGTCGGGGTGGTCGCAGCATCCCTGGGGAGCTCCGGCAGGACCTGGCGGCCTCCGCGAGTGTCGCATCTCCGCGGTGTCCCATCCCACCAGGTGGCAGCAGGAGCCCGGTCCGCGGCTCCCAATCCCGCAATCTTTTAGGCTGGGAAAACTCCTCCAGGATCACCCAGTCCAGCCTGGGACACACCCCCAGCTGTCACTCTCAGAGCACCGAGTGACACTTCCAGGCCTTCCTTGGACACCTCCAGGGACGGGGAATCCACGTGGGATTGGAGAGATGCGGGGCAGGGGGTTTCCCCCCGGGCAGCAAAGTTGGTGTCACCTCTGTCCCCAAACAGGCAGCTCAGAGCACCCCTGGAGCGCTGTTGGGGAGTATCCCACGCCACTTTTTGGGAGCCCTGGTGGGGATGGAAGGCTCCCTGTGGATTTGGGGACCGCTCGGGGTGTGGGGTTTGGTCACTCTCTGTCCCCTCCTGTCCAACAGCCCCAGGGTGGCACAAGAGGAGCCCCCCCAGCCCAGGCTGCAGGTCCTGACTTGACAAATACCCGGTTACAGCAACAGCCGGAGCCTCGGGCTGGTTCCTGCCTCCCTCCCGGGGGTGCACGAGGGTCTGGACCTCCCCTCCCACCAAGAGCCCCCCCAAAATCCCGATCTGCTGCAAATCTTTGTCCCCCAAATCTGGTGCATCCTCAGAGCCAGCCCCGGTTCCTGGAGGTGCTGAGATTTATCCTGGCAGGGTGGTGGCACCGAGCCCCCTCCACTCCCCATGGGATGTGGGGGCTCTTCCTGCTCCAGAGACCCCAAAATGCTGCAGGATTGGGCTCCGGGCCCCTTTTTGGGGTGCAGAGCTGAGGGCACCCTGGGCCTGGAGCAGATTTGACCTCGTTAGGAGGAGTTTGACATTTTGGGTGTCAAAACCGGCTCCAGAGGAAGCTGAAGCAACCTGGGGGTGAAGCAAACTTGTGGTGGTCTTGTGTTAGCTGGGGCTGGGGGAGGGGGGTCTTGCTTCAGCTCTGCTGCTTTGGGGAAGCTTCTGGAAGGTTCCTTCCCGGAGTTGGGCGATTGCAGGGCTCTGAGTCAGCCTTGGGAAATCACCGCTGGTCCTTTTCCTGCCCCAAAAGGGGTTTGGAAATCAGGGGCTTGGGGGGCTCCTCAGCAGTTCCATTGATGTTTCCAGCTGCCCTTTCCCTCTGGAAAGCAGCTGATTAATAACAAATGAACCTTTTTGGTGCAAATTTGGGGTGTTTTGAGTGAAGAATGGGGGTTGTTTCCTGTTCATGTCCACACAGAACGCAGCTGCCCAAAACTTAACGTGTCCACCTCCATCTCTGGAGCAAAAATGCCCTAAAAAGGGTTTTCCTCCAGAAAATAGTGCTCATTCCTCCCCATCCTTTCTCCCAGCTCCTGCCCACTGCCACAACTCGGGGTTAGGAGACCGTGGAGCGTTTTCAGACCAAAATATAGGGGGTTTTTTCCAGTCGGAAATGCAAAAATCCGTCAAATCCTGGTGCAATCCCAACCTCTGGAGCACATCATGAGTCACGAGGGGCTGCTGCGGCCAACCCCAAACTCCCAGGCATCCACCCCACCCCTGGGAATCTGCAGCCTGTCCCAAAGGTGGATTTGCCAGGTCGAAGGAGAGAGAAAAGCCCAGGAAAACCCACAGAGACACAGGAGAGCTTCGGCAGCCTCGGGGCAAATCTTTATTTGGCAGCAAAACCGTCGCGTTTGGAGGAAGGGGAGGAGGGAGGTGGGCGGGGAGGGGCGGTTTAAGGCTGGGTTCGACTTTGGAGCCTTCTCCAAGCTCAAAGATTCCTTGGAGGGGAGGAAACCGGGAGCTGCAGCGCTGCCTGGGTGCCTCAGTGGTGGTGGTGGTGGTGATGCTGCTGCTGCTGCTGCTGCTGGTCCTCCACCTCGTGCAGGTGCTCGTGGGTGGCACAGGTGACACGGGTGACCAGCAGCATCATCTCCCCAAAGCTGATCTGGGAGTCCTTGTTGACATCCAGGTCCTTCATGATCTGGTCGATGGTGGCCTTGCTCTTCACGTGCTGCGAAGGAGGAGGGGACAAGGTGAGGGAAAAGTCCCCTCGTTCGCAGCTCAAAATTCCCACCTGGGTGGAAAAAACTTTTCCTGGGATTTAGGAAAGTGGGTTCCAAGAACAAAATGGGCTTTGGGGGTGAGTTTCTGGTGTGGTTTCCAGGGGGAAAAGGGGATTTTGGACAACGTGATCCTGACTCTTGCAGAGAAGGGGATGAGGGGCTGCAGGTTCACCCAGGGTTGTGAGGGTTTCCTTCACGGAGAATGTTTGGAGTGGGGTGGTTGGGCAGGAGAGCAGAGTGGGAAGGGGGTGAATCCAAACCCTGGGGACATCCAGGCACTGGGATCCAGCCCTGTGTGGAGAACCCAGCCCTGGCTCCCCTCACCTTCAGGTAATTCGCCAGCTGTTTCTCAATCATCAGCTTGAGCTCCTTCTTGGTCAGGGTGTCCTTGTCCCCCTCCCGCCGGGAGTACTGGTGGAAGACGTCGATGATGATGTCCATGGCCTTCTCCAGCTCCGAGAGCGGCTCCTGGGTCTGCGAGGCCTGGAAGAGAAATGGTCACACCAAAAAACATCAGGAAAATCTGGGATAACCGGCCCCGGCCTCGCGTGGGACTGGGACAGAGCCGGGGCAGGTTCAGCCATTCCTTTTTGGGGATGAATTGGAGCTGTTGGAGTTTCCTCCCAGGAGACTGAAGGACGTTGCAGCCTCTGCCCTGTGCACCTACAAATGAGAGCTGAGAGCTGATTTGCCCCCAAAATGGGCCTTGTCTAAGCCTGGCACTGCTGATAAACCAACCAGAGCAGCTGATAACACCCCAAAAACCCTCTGTAGGGACACAGAGCAGGGGACAACACCCCAAAACCCTCTGGAGAGATTCAGAGCACGAGATCCGACGTCCAGGAGCCTCTTTGGTGGTCAGGAACCTCTCCCAGGAGAAAACCTCTCCCCTCACGGGCTGAGATGGTTTTGCTCTGCAAGCAACGGCGAGGAGATGCTCCCGGTGGATCCTCACACCTCCAATGACCTGGAAAAGAGCACAGAGACCTTCAGCGCCCACCAGAACTTGCCTTGCTCATCTTGTCACCGTAGCGAGGTCCCCTGGGGCGGGCGGGGGGCCGGTGCCACGCTGGTGTCTCTTATAGCCGGGCCGTGGCGCGTTGTGAAACGTCCCCGTTTCATCCCGCTCCAGCCTGTCCCCATGACACCGCTGCCGTTGCTCAAGGCTCCGGGGTAGTTCCCTAAAAAGGGGCTCTGTGGCTTTTCCCGCAAGCTCGGGGTGCCACGGGCTCAGGTGGGGGTGGCCCTGTCCCCTCACCTGCTGCCGGGGCTGTGATTCTCCGCCAGCTCTTGGCAAAAGCGCCTTCCCTCGGGATTCTTCCTTGCCACCCGATTTTCATCCTTTCCGGGGTTGTTTTCCAATGCCAGGGGGTGAAGGGCACCCACGGCATCGTTCCTGCCCTGCTGCATCGCTGCTTGTCCCCAAAATGTCCCCACCCCTGGTGCATCCCAGTGTCCCACGGCTTCTCAGGATCCCTGAGGTTGGAGAAGACCTCCAAAATCACCGAGTCCAACCTTTGACCCCTCACCAGACCAGAACACCGAGTGCCACCTGCTCCTGGCGGCGCGGGCAGGGCTGTCTGTGTGACACTGGGACAGAGGTGGCACGGAAGGACCATCCCCTGCCTGCAGCAACCAGCTCTCCATGAAAGATGATCCGGGCGTGTTTCCAGCCTGGCCGAGCTCCAGGAGCTCCATTTCATCTGTGCCAAGGGTGGCTTCTCCCCGCCCCAGGTGTGCCCAGAGCTGCAGAGCCCAGGTGTGGCTGAAAGGTGCAGTATTTTTTTATCTCCCCCCCCCCCACTTTTCAGGGCTCTGTCCTCGCTTTGTGGCTTTTCGTGTTGTTGTTTCTTGGCGTGGCAGAGGCCTGGCAGCTCAGAGCTGCCAAGTTTGTGAGCAAAACGAGATTTTCCAGTGTTTCCTCATTAAAATGAGCTGCCGCTGACTCAACACACCCGTTTGGGGGGGGTTTGTTTAACCTGCCCGGCCTCGGGTGGGTCTTGGACACGAAGTGGAGGCCAAAACAAGGTCCCAGACAGGCCTGGGGTGAGTTCAGGAGCTCCAGAGGAGCTGATATGGGCCACCACCATGCCAGGAGCTGCAGCCCTGGTCTTTTAGCTGGAATTTCCTCATGGAAAAGGCAGTCAGGTTTGGAGTTCCCATCCCTGGAGGTGTCCAAGAAATGACTGGACGCTGGTCTGGGTGGTGACCAGATGGGGACTGGGCACAGGTCGGACTCAATCCTGGAGGTCTTTCCCAGCTGAAATGATCCTGGGATTCTGTGATTCCGTTCCCAGCAGCCCCCCAGCCCCCAGCCCTTGCTGGTGGGGGTGCTCTGGTTTCACAACAGGAGGGTTCTGGTGCACAGAACATCTGGAGATGTCGGGGACGTTTCACAACGGGGTGTCCGGGACGGGCCGCGGCGTTGCAGGGTTTTGGTGCAATTTCAGGAAACCTCTTTGGGTCACTTTTATCAGCCTGGAGGTGGAAGGAGGGCAAGGATGGGGTACAGGGGGTGGCCAGGGGTTTCCAAGGTGGGACAGTGGCTGGAGCCAGGGATGAGCGCCCAGGCTGGGAGTGGTCAGTGCAGGCACCGAAGTGCCCGGGGACAAGGGGCAGTGCTGAGGGTCACAGGGACAGGTGCTGGCACCGCTTTGGTGGCTCTGCAGGTGTCCTTGAAAGGGAACCTCCCTGTCCAGCTGTGCCACAGCCCTGTCCCCAAGGCCCAGGCTCAGGCAGGGATCCATGAGCCGGAGCCGGAGCAGCCCAGGAGCTGCTGGGAGGTGCCCAGGGTTGGCTGTGCCCGAGGACCTGCAGGGACACCCCGAGGCTGGAGTTGCAAAACTCCTTCAAAACACACTTTTAAGGGCAGGAGAGTGGCTGGTGTGGGGAGAGGGAGCAGCAGCTCTGTCACCCCAGGGTGATCCCGCAGGCGGTGAGATCCCACCCTCCCACGCGTGGGATGGATGAGGAGACGAGAAAGACTCGGAGAATTTCAAGCGATGCTTTATTGTCTCATGAGTGGGGCTGTCCCAAGCAGGCAGAGAGCAGACAGAGCCCGATTCCTACAGCAGCCCAATTCCTAAAGCTTCCTTTTCCCAGTTTTCCGTGTCCAGGCTCAGTCCTGGTCCGGCCCGCAGCGGTCAGAACCGTGGCTGATGCGATGGGCGTCGTCGGCCACCTTGCTCAGCACGATGGTGAACTCCTCAAAGCTCAGCTCACTGTCCTTGTTCAGGTCGGTCTCTTGGAAGAGCTCGTCCAGGTAGCCGTGTCTGTTCCTGTCCTGAAATTGGGGACAGGAGGAGGGGTCACATCCCCTCCTCGGCTCCACCCCTGTGCATCCTTCCCTGCCCTGGGAAAGGTTTGGAAGCTGCAGGATGTCCTGACCCTCCCCTCCCTTGCCTTTAGCCCCACATTAAACCCCGGAGGGGACAGGATTTTGTCCCAAACCCCACAGCAGGAAGAAGAGCGCGGGTGACCCCAAGCTGGGTGCGATCAGAAACCCCCGTCCTGGCCCCACAACCACGGCGGGGCTGCTCCCCATCCCCCAGAGGCCTCCTGAGCCCCATCCCTCCGGGATCACCGCTCCGGGATCGTCCCTCTGGCACTCACACAGGCCGTCAGGAAGGACGGCGCCTGCTCCGTCAGCAGCGTCTTGAAGTCGTTGAAGTTGAGGAGGTCGAGCTCGCCCTGGCGGATGCTGTAGCGGTGGAAAACATCCACCACGGTCTGCAGGGCCTTCTCCAGGGTGCAGTTCCCAGGGAATTGCCGGCTCCCGGCGTGGCTGTGGGTGCTGGAGGACATGGCTGAGCTCCGGAGGTACCTGCAGCAACCGGGGACAAACCTCAAAGCTGAGACAGGAAAATCAGCGGGAGCCGCAGCCGGAGCTTCGTCCTGCCGGGGCTGAGCCCGGGGGCACCCTCAGCTCCTTGGTGTGGAGTGGGAAATGAGGGGATTTCGGGATATTGCTGGGTCACAGCTCCACTTTCAGCTTTGCCAAGGAAGCAGCTTGTCCTGACACACCTGGAGACATTTCTCAGGTGAGGGAGGCAGGGTCAGGCCACTGTGGCACCACCAGCGAGGGGATTTAGGGCCGGGGGCACAGAATTCATGGTGCCTCCACCCAAGACGGCACCAAAATGCCGTTAATTCGCGCTCATTTTCCAACCCAAACCAACCTCCTGCTCTACCCCGAGTAGAATCCATCGCTCTGGGCCCAGGCCACATCCCAAACTGCTCCTCCCCCATCGCTTTCCCTGCAAGGACCATCGCTGTCCTACTCACCCTGGTCTCCGAGGAGGGTTTGCAGGGAATGGATCCGTCGGTGTGACCCAGGAGCCTGGATCAGCCCTTTTATACCTGTCTGAGGTCCTCTTTCATCAGAGCTGGTGACACACCTGCCACAAGCATCAGCTTGAGTTCACATTTCCCGCACCTGGAAATTGCCAGGTGGGAACCGCTGAGCCCCTCCCGGCTTCATTCCTACGCTCAGTTCCTGGTTGCACCCACCAGGCTTTGGAAATGTTGTCCTTGTCCCCTCCATCATCTCTGACAGGGCTCAGGGAAGGGAAAAACCCTGGGTTTGTCACACCTCAACGTCAAGGGCAAGGCCGTTGGGGCAGAAATTGCCAAAACATGGGGAGTTCTGCAACGCGACAAAAAATTTGCACATTTTCCTTCTGACGTGGGAGTAAATGGGGCTGTTTTACAGAAAAACAGGGAAAACTTTGTCCCCTGGATGTGTTCTCAATGGGATCTGTCCTCTACAACGCCAACTGGTTGGACACCACCCAAGACAGCGCAGCAGCCGCATTTTATCACTTGTTTTCCAGAATATTTTCCATTGTTTTCTATTTGTACCAGACCTCTGCTCTCACTGCAGAGATTTTTCTGGAGGAAACTGGGCACAAAACCGGGAGAAAACCCAAGGTCAGGGTCTTTTCTGGCTGGTGCAGGAACCACCTCGTGTTTTGTGATTGTCACCTCCTGTCAGGAGGAGACAATGAGATTTAAAATCAGACAATGGGTACGAGGAAGAGGCAAGGAGCAGCCAAACCAGGGGTGCCCATTCCTGTTTGAGGATGCTCCTGTAGGCCCCCAGGGCACAGCACGGGTTGGATTCCGGTATCCCTGACTCATTCCTTGCTTCTTTTGTTTCCCAGCCTTGCTCTTTATGGATTGTCACCCATCCCAAATTGCATCCTCGTTCCTCAGCTGGCAGGGAAAGCTCTGGTGCGCTTGTGCAGCCCTCGCACGCAGCCTCTTGCCCAACTTTCCCAGTTTTCCCCTAAAATCTGTGGAGGAGGCTGCTCGTGATGCCCAATCCTGCAAGGGGAGCGATGCCCAAGTGGCACCGAGGTGACAGTGAGTGGCATCTCGGGGGACAAGGGCTGCTCCCCGAAGTCAGAGATGTCCCGTGTCACTGAGTAACCATGCGAAACCTCGCTGTGTCACCGAGTGAACCACCCAAAACCCCCCTGGCTTCATCCAGGACGGGCTCCTGGTTTCGGCTGATGTTGGAAATGCCGGAGCCTCCTGAGCCTGGGGGTTTCCCACTCTGTGTCCCCTCACCGATGGATCCAGGAGTTCTTTTCCACTGCTGTTTCTGTCCCCAGGAGCCCACGGTGGCTTTTAGATGTGTTGTGACCTGGGGGATGTGTCATGACCTGGGGGATGTGTTGTGACCTGGGGGATGTGTCCCCACACCTTGAAATGTTGGACTCATTCTGCAGAGCGGCCGCTCCTCTGAGCAGTTCCCGGGATGGAGCCCCCGGAGCCCCTCGGCCTCGTTCTTTGCTCTGCTGGGGCTGTCGGGTTGTTTTGGGAGTTACAAAAACATCTGAAGCACGCCTGGGAAGTGGCACCCTTGGGATGTGGCACCCCTGGCATGTGACACTCCCGGAATGCGACACCTCCAGTCCCAGTCCCTTGGCAGAGACCTGGGGAAGGAGCCCCCAGCTCTGCTCTGCCGCCGGCACATCCCGGACCTCATCCAAAGAGGGGCTGGGACAAGCAGGGCTGGGAATGCTCCTGTGCAGCCCCGAGCTGCCCCTACCCAGGACCCCCCCAGACTCCCAGGGTGCTCCCCCCCTGCCTGTCGAGGTCTGGGAAGGCATTGGGGTGACCCTGGGATGTGACACACTCCAGGAGCCCGCACAGCCTGTGCTGCTCAGTGGGGACCCCCCAGTCGCTAATCCTGACCCCCCCATTCTGCCCAGTCCCCCCGTGCCACCCTCCCGTGCCACCGTTCAGTCTGTGTTTAACCACGGACTGGGTGGGCGTCACCCCCTCCCCAGAGACCCCAGGACACGGAACACGGATGGATTTGGTGCTCAAAGGAAGAGATTTTATTTCAGTGCCACGAAATAGAAGCAGGTGACAAAGGTTTGGTTACGGGCACAGGCTGAGCTTCCTGGGGACACGGAGTCCCGTGGCTCAGCCACCCCAGGAGACGCTTCAGTTTCAGCGACGGTGGCTGTGGCCATGCTCGGGCCCGTGCCCATGCCCGTGGTCATGACCATGGTCGTGGCCGTGGTCATGCCCATGGCCGTGGTCATGCCCAGGGTCCTCATGGGACCTGTTGTGGGCATCGATGGCCACGAGGCTCAGCGTGGTCATGAACTCGGTGAACTTGAGGCGGCCGTCGTGGTTGGCGTCGGCTTTGGTGAAGAGTTGGTTGATGTAGTTGTCGGTGCTCGTGTTGGGCTACGGGGGGACAAACGGGGAGCAGAGTCACTCAGGGTCACCCTGCCTGTCCCCAGCTGTGGCACGAGGATCAGCCAGCAGGGGCTGAACCCCAAAAAACCCTCCCTCCTTTTGGGAAGCTCCCGGCCACCCCCATCCCCAAGGATCCCACAGCGCTCAGCTCTTCCATCCCTGGAAGTGTCCAAGGCCAGATTGGATGAGCTCTGAGCATCCCAATACAGTGGGAGATGTCCCTGCCCAACATCCCTGGAATGAGAGGATCTTCCATGTCCCTTCCCACCCATCCCATTCCACGGCTCCGGGATCTCACCGGCAGCGTGTTCTGGAGGAAAGGCTGGGCCGTCTCCTTGAGCAGCTTGGAGAACTCGTTCTTGCTGAGGTAGTCATCGATGGGTCGCCGCATCGCGTACTGGTGGTAGATGTTGATGGCGCATTCCAGGGCCAGCTCCAGGTCGGTTTTCATCCTGCTGGGAAGGGACAAACGGCACAACATTTAATGGAACCCGAGGAGAGGGACCGGCTGCTCATCCAGCGCCGTCTGGAAGGAGCTGCTCACCTTGGAGGAGTTCTGGCCTCTTCAGAGGACGCACGGCAGGAGCGGAGCAGGAGGATCAAGTGATGCCGAGGTGGGGACGGCACCTTTTATACCCTCCCTGAGCTCTGTCTGTGACAGCCTCAATTCCCTCCGGGGCAATAACCCCGGGAATTGTGCAAGGCAGCACAGCACGCCCAGGTGCGGATTCCTCACCCGGCTCCAGGAACTGTTACCGAGGGAGGGGAAGGCCCAAACCCGTCAGGCAAAACAAGGAAACACCAAAAATGACATTTATGAGGGGGCGGCCTCGGGGGTTAGTGATGGCACAGGGGCTTTTCTGGAATGTTCCCGCAGTGGTTGATGGAGATAATGGAAAGGAGCTTCTCTGGGTGAGGATCTCCACTGGGATGACGCTGGTTTTACCCAGTGGGGGACGTGGTTCATCACTGATGTTTTGGTGGATTTGGCCGCTGGACGGGTGCCAGGGATGGCCAGCACATCCCACCCCTCCATGAGGACATTCCCCCTGAATCGCCGCTCCAGCGAGTCAATCCTGGGTACAAATCTGGGCACGCCGGTGTGTCGGAACTCTGCCAGCTGGTCCTGGGAGGTGGCACTTCCCGGCAGCTGGAATTGCTGCCCGACGATAACCCAGGGCATTGGCAAACGCTGCCCACTCCCAGCTGTCCCCGCAGTGTTGGGGCCCACGTCCCAGTGTTCCCAGTTCCCAGAAGGAGCTGCAAAACCCTGAGTGTCTGGAGGGGGCTGGTGAGGAGCCTCCACCCCGAGTCCGGCCCGACGATGGTCATTAAGACTTTTGGGAAGTGGGAAGGACAGCGATGGTGAAACATCTCCCGCCAGCCTCGTCATCCCCGAGCACGAGGAACTGGTGCCAGTAGAACAGAAAATTGCAAAAGAGGGAGACAAAGGGACAGGTTTTGGGTTGGAGACGGGCGCGTCCTCGCCAGGAAGGGGACACGCGTGGGCTGGGCAGAGGGACACGGGTGACCCGTCAGGTTGGGACAGGTCTGGGGATGGGTGAGGGCACGGCTGGGCCATGTGGGGAGAGGGACAGGGACACGTGTGTGCCATGGGACAGGTGAGGGCGTGGCCGGGCCATGTGGGGAGGAAAGGAGGGCCAGGCGCTCACCGTGGGGCCTCCTGCTGCCATTTGCTGCCCAAAATTCCCCAGAACGCGCTTGTCCAAACACTGGGAGAGCTCTGCTTTGGGACCTGGGGGCAGGAGCCACCGGGGGATTGGCACCTGCCCCATACGTGGGTGCAGCCAAGGGGCTGGGAGTGCTCCGGGTGCAGCCCCAGGGCTTGGGGCAGGGTGGGGAGGGATTCAGGGTGGACCCCTGTGAGTGGGGAGGGATTCAGGGTGGATCACTGTCAGTGGGGAGGGATTCAGGGTGGACCCCTGTGAGCGGGGATGGATTCAGGGGGGATTCCTGTGAGTGGGGAGGGATTCAGGGTGGATCCCTGTGAGTGGGGAGGGATTCAGGGTGGATCCCTGCAAGTGGGGATGGATTCCTGTGAGTGGGGAGGGATTCAGGGTGGATCCCTGTCAGTGGGGAGGGATCCCTGCAAGTGGGGATGGATTCAGGGTGGACCCCTGCAAGTGGGGAGGGATTCAGGGTGGACCCCTGTGAGTGGGGAGGGATGAAGGGTGGATCCCTGCAAGTGGGGAGGGATGAAGGGTGGATCCCTGTGAGTGGGGAGGGATTCCTGTGAGTGGGGAGGGATTCAGGGTGGATCCCTGCAAGTGGGGATGGATCCCTGTGAGTGGGGAGGGATTCCTGTGAGTGGGGAGGGACTCAGGGTGGATCCCTGTCAGTGGGGAGGGATTCAGGGTGGATCCCTGTGAGGGGGGAGGGATGCAGATTCCTGGATCACTGAGGCTGGAAAAGCCCTCCAAGAGCATGGAGTCCAACCTTTGACCAATCCCCACCTGGTCACCCAGACCAGCGTCCAGGAATTCCTCGGACGTCTCCAGGGATGGCAACTCCAAACCTCCCTGGGCAGCCCCTGCCAAGGCCTGACCGCCCTTTCCAGGAGGAAATGCCTCCTGGTGTCCAACCCGAGCCTCCCCTGGCACAGCCTGCGGCTGTTCCCTCTTGTCCTGTCCCTTCGTGGCATCGCCGGTGCCCCCGGGAGCATCCCCGAGCTGAGGATGACGCTGGTGGAGGGCGCACAGCCACATCTGGAAGGGGCGTGTCGCACATCTGGAGCCCGCGGGATGGCGAAGCTTTTCACTGAGGGTGGAAAAGGGCACCGGGGGAGGAACGGAGCCGCGGAGCCGCGGGCGGGATGGGCTCGGCGATCACGGCAGGGCTGGCCCGGAGCACCGGCTGCTCCGCACAACCCCACCCCGGGCAGGAACGCGGCGAAACCCCGCGGGAGCGGGGCTGGGGAAGGGACAAGCGTCCCGCGGTGACATCGCGACAGGTCCTGCCCCGCGGGGCGGCCGGTGAGGGACAGACCCCGACCCTGCGTGAGGGTCACAATTCCAGCTCGGAGCCGTTAATCCCTGCGGGAGCTCCGCCTCGCCCTGCGTGGATGTGAACAGCTCCTGGGAACGCAGGGCAGGAGCGGCCGGGCAGGGCTGACTCAGCCCCACGCGGCTGCCAGGGAGCGGCCCCGGGGCGGTTTTCGAGGCCTCGGGGAACGCAGCATCCAGCCCGGGACAGAGCCGGATCCAGCCTGGAATCGCTCCCGGTCCGGCGCCCGCGGAGGGGGAACGGGGGCTTCACCCGAGCGACAACACCCCCGGCCCGGGGAGAGAGACCCCCGGGGCAAAACGCTTGGTTTAAATCAAAATTTATTGAAATGACATCGGGAGGACAACGGGAGGGTCCCGGGGAGGTGGCAGCGCCCTGCCCTCACTTCCTGCGCGGCATCTTGTCCGGGAGGTCCTGGAAGAAGTCGTTGCACATCATGGCCATGCAGGCCAGGAAGGTCACGTACTCCTGGAAGTCCACCTCGCTGTCGCTGTTGCAGTCCAGGTTGCTCATGAGCTTCTGTAAACTCGCCTCGCTGGTTTCTTTCTGCCCGGGGGAAAAGGGGGGGGGGGCGGGATTAAAATCGGGGTTTGCACGTCCCCGGATCCCGGAGTTGCCCGCGGGATGCGGCACTCACGCTGAAGCTCGGCAGCTCCTTCATCAGCAGCTCCTTAAGCTCGGTCTTGCTGAGCTTGTACTTGTCCCCCTCCTTGCCCGAGTACTTGTGGAAGGTGGCGACCACCACGGCCAGCGCCTGCTCCAGGGGACACGCCATGGGGACAGCGGCAAGCCTGGGGACACAAGGAGGGGACAGAGGAGTTTGGCATCCCCAGACACCTCCGTGCCAGGGGCGAACAGCCCCTCCCAGCCCCCAGCACATCCCGGGATTCACCGTTCCCTCCCTAATTCCACCCTCCCGCTCCCGGCCGGGCTGGGCAACCTCCAAAACAGAGGGAAAAACTGGGGGGGCCACAGCCCCCTCCTGCCCAGGCCGGGCAGGGAAGGGGCTCAGGTGCTTTTCCAGGTGAAATCCAGATTCCCAGCTCGGCACCTGCAGCAGGAACCGCCCGCTCCGCCCCGGGGAAAAGCTCCTGCCAGGGGACACCGCTGTGGGATGGGGCAGCTGCCGCCTGGGCAACATCTGGAGAGCATCTGGAGAGGGAAGAGAAGGAGGAAAAAAGCAACTCACCGAGAGCTCAGACGGGACAGAGGAGGACGGGCAGGGCGGAAGGGGAGCCAGAGTCAGGCCCTGGCATTTATAGCCCCGCCTGGGACACACCCGGCCGGGGAGGCACCGACCATCCCGAGCCTGCCCGGACACGGCCGGAAAAGGAGAAAAGGAGGAGAAAAGGAGGAGAAAGGAAATCCCGGGAGCTGCCCCGGCCCTCCCACCCACCCAGGGGGCTGGTTTGGGTCAGAAGGAACAAAATGCGCCCCTGGAGCTGGGCAGGGACCACCAGGCCCGGGAGAATCCCTCGGGATTCAGGATGTCCCGGTGGGCACCGCATCCCACCGGGCAGGTGGTGCCAGGTGCCACCCGCGGTGTGTTTGGCAGCATCCCGAGGGGTGTCTGGGGCCGAGCGGGGTTTGGCCACGGGGGTGGTGTCGTGCCGGGGTTGTGCTGTTTTGTTTTTTTTTTTTTTTTTTCTGTTTTCCAGTCTCCTGGCAGCGATTTCTGTTTCCTAACGGCGAGGGCGGCGCGTCCCAACGCGCCGTTGTGTAACGGAGCTATTTTGGTGGCTGCGTGGCCCGGGCACGTGTCCTGGAGCTGTGGAGAACACCAGGAACGGTTTCCAACCCCCAGCCCTGGGGTGAGGCCTGACAAAGCCCCCGAGTGTCCCCCAGCCCCCTCAACCCTCGGCTGCTGCAGGGACCAGAATGACAAACACAGGGGACAAAGCTCCGGTTGTTCCGACGCTCAGGGGGATGTGAAACCTCCCCAAACCCCTCTCGGCATCTCCCCAGGTCGGGGGGCTCTTTACATTTTGGCAGAAGTAACCCCCAAGCCTGAAGCTCGTCTCCCCAGTAGCGAGAAGAAAGGTGGTGGGAATTACTGGGACGGGCAGAAGCGCCGGGGGCTCTTTTTAAAGGGTCTGAGAAGGGGCAGGGAAAAGTTTGGAGATGTTGGAAGGACCTGAGGGGGCTCGGGGAGGAGCTGGGGGCGTGGGGACCGGCTCTGTCGGGGTCCGCCAGCTCTGCCCTGCTTTGTGGGGTCTTTACTCCCGGGATTCTTTCTCGGGAAAGCCGGAGAGCAGCTGAGGGACCTTTCCCAAACCAGCCCCGACCTGCCCGAGATGGGGGAGCCCCGTGATTCCCAAATCCCAGCCCCATCCCAGGGTGGCGTGTCCAGGGAATCGCTGCCTGTCCGCGGCCCCGGGGCTCCGTGGGGATCCTGGGGGGGCTCGGGTTGAGCTCTGCAGTGCGGCCCCCCCCCCCCCAGCACGGGCTCACCCACATCCCGGGGGGCTGAGGGTCTCTGGGTGGACACTGGGGACACGCTCTGGCTTTTATGTCCCCCTTCCCCCAAACCTGGTGTCACCCAAGGCACCTCATGCCCACACATGCCCCACGCTGGGCTCAGAAAATCACCCCTGTTCTGACCTAAAGCACCCTGAACCCTCCCCGAGCCAGGCAGGATGACCGGGAGGGACATCCAGGAGCTGTTTTGTTCAGACTTCTCCCAAAAAAACACCTCCCGGGGCTGAGCCACGCCGTGGAAAATCCCACGGAGCTGGAGGAAGGAGTGAGTCACCCTGAGCCCGCTGCCTGCGGCCACGGAACCACTGGGACACAGCCAGGATTGGGGGAAAGCCTGAGCAGAACCCCTGGGACACAGCCAGGATTGGGGGAAAGCCTGAGCAGAACCCCTGGGACACAGCCAGGATTGGGGAAAAGCCTGAACAGAACCCAGGAACTGAGCCAGGATTGGGGGAAAGCCTGAACAGAACCCCCAGAACTCATCCAGGATTGGGGAAAAGCCTGAACAGAACCCCCAGAACTCATCCAGGATTGGGGGAAAGCCTGAACAGAACCCCCAGAACTGAGCCAGGATTGGGGAAAAGCCTGAACAGAACCCAGGAACTGAGCCAGGATTGGGGAAAAGCCTGAACAGAACCCAGGAACTCATCCAGGATTGGGGGAAAGCCTGAACAGAACCCCCAGAACTGAGCCAGGATTGGGGAAAAGCCTGAACAGAACCCAGGAACTGAGCCAGGATTGGGGAAAAGCCTGAACAGAACCCCCAGAACTCATCCAGGATTGGGGAAAAGCCTGAACAGAACCCAGGAACTGAGCCAGGATTGGGGAAAAGCCTGAACAGAACCCAGGAACTGAGCCAGGATTGGGGAAAAGCCTGAACAGAACCCAGGAACTGAGCCAGGATTGGGGAAAAGCCTGAACAGAACCCAGGAACTCATCCAGGATTGGGGAAAAGCCTGAACAGAACCCAGGAACTCATCCAGGATTGGGGAAAAGCCTGAACAGAACCCAGGAACTGAGCCAGGATTGGGGAAAAGCCTGAACAGAACCCAGGAACTCATCCAGGATTGGGGGAAAGCCTGAACAGAACCCCCAGAACTCAGCCAGGATTGGGGAAAAGCTTTTATTGCAGCCCCTCAGGGCCGGGGTGGGAAGCAGCCGGGGGTCACTTCCTGCGGTGCTGCTTGCTGGGGTCGTCCTTGAAGAACTCATTGAAGCCCATGGTGACACAGGCCAGGAAACAAACGTACTCCTTAAAATCCACCTCGCTGTCCTTGTTGTGGTCCAGGTCGTTCATGAGCCGCTTGAACTCAGCCTCGTCCATTTGTTTCTGTCAGGGGGAGAGGGTTTGGGGTGAGGGGCTGCCCCGTCCCACCCCATTTCCCTCCCCTGCCTCAAGGAGGGTTTTCCCTTCGCCTCTGGGAGCTGCAGGTGGGGAGTGCCCAAAAGTACCAAAAGTGCCTCCCGGATGTGGAAAAATTTGGCAAAAATAATTTCGCCTCTCGGTTGAAGCCACAAGCCAAGAAAGGGAAGTGGGGGTTAAAAAACAAAGGTGAAAAAAAAAAGTGGAAATCGGAGCGTGATTTCCTTTGCCAAACAAAATATTCCTGTGGGTATTAAAAAAAAAAGCCAAATTTCCTTTCGGGCTGCGCCTGCTCCAGCTCAGCCCCTCGAGGCCTCATCCCTCCTCTTCCCCAGGGCTTTCCCGGGAGCACGAGGTCCCTGTGGGATGAATCCATCAGCTTCCACTGGGGGAATTTCAGAGACCCCCCCTGGCCCGGGAGAAAGTCCCGGGGCTGGTTTGCTGCTGCCCCTCCAACCCCCTCCCCGAGGGGTACCCAGGGGTGCCCCGCGGGCACTCACGCTCCCGAAGATGGGCAGCTCCTTGTTCAGCAGCTCCTTGAGCTCCGCCTTGCTGAGCTTGTACTTGTCGCCCTCCTTGCCCGAGTACTTGTGGAAGGTGGTGACCATCACGGCCATCGCCTGCTCCAGGGGACACGCCATCGCCAGCCTGGGGACAGAGCATGGGGTGGCATCGGGATCTGTGCATCTCCCGGAGAGGTTTTTGGGGTGCAGCAGCTGCTGGAGGAGCTGCGGGAGGAAGAGGAGCAGGGACTCACCGGGTCAGCGCAGATCAGCACCCCAAAAGGACTCGGGATGAGGCAGCCGGGGCACGGTGGGCATTTATAGCCCGGCGGGGGTGGCACTGCCCCCCCGGCAGCCCCTCGCCCCCGGCCTTTCCCAGCAGCTCCTCGCAGGCGGTTTCGCCCGCGCCTCATTTTTGCCTAACGAGCTGTGTGATCCCATTAGAGGGAGGTGGGAGATGCCGAGCACTTCTCGGGGTGCTGGGATGGTCCCCTGGATCACCAGGCCCCCCTAAACCATCTGGAGGGCCCCAATACCCCCAGGACAGGTGGTCCTGAGCTCTCCCATCCCGGTGACCCCAATGCCAGGTGAATATTTGGGGTTGGGGCGGTGACGCCAGGTTTATTTGAGCTGCGGGGCTCGATGTCCGTGAGCTTTAGAGCAGCCCAGCAGGGCCGTGTCCTCCTGCCAGTCCAGCACGTTGTCCTTGTCCTCCAGGTCCCGCAGCAGCACCCGGGAGCTGAGCACAGAGTGACGGCGGGGTCAGGGGTGGCACTCGCTGGCCATGGCACGGGTGGGCATCAGCCAGGACAGGGGGGGTTGGGGCGGTGTCCCCCCATCACGGGGAAGGGAACGCCCCAGATTCTCTGGGATCCTGCAGCTGGACACACGGGGGGGACTTGTTTGAGGGACAAGGGGGACCTTCCCTGCCCCCCACATCTCCCCCAGGGTGGGGAAGGGACACGAGCAAGGGGGGCGCCCGGAATTGTTCCCCTTTGGTGCATCTAAAAACGGGGCGTTGGGGGTTGGCTGTCCCCGCCCTGAGGGTCCCTCCTGGAGAGACCCCGAGGATCGAGCCCGGATCTCCGGGATCCCGCGGAAGCCGCCGGGAGCAGCGCCCGGCCCAGCCCCGCTCGCCCCGCACCCCGCGGGCTGAGCCGCGCCCGGGCCGCGCCCCGCGGGGATTCCTCGGTCGTGACTCAGCCCAGCCCCGCCCGCTCCCACGGGGACACCCCGGTTCCCCCGGGACCGCGGGGCTGGTCTGGGGGGGCTGCGTGAGCAGGGGGACGGGCAGGACCCCGCTGTGCTCCCGCATGGGGTCAGAGCCGGGGGGGCTGCAGGGGGTTGGGGGTCCCGGTTCCACGGTGCCTCCACCCCCCGTGCCTCGGAGCGGGGGTCGTTGGAGGTCCCAGCCGTGCTCGCAGCTCCTCGGGCAAGTCCTTTCCCGGTGGAAATTCCCCAGGAAGAGCCAGAGCTGGCGGCCCGGGCGTCCTGCCAGCACCGTGGGCGCCGCAGAGCGCCGGGAGCCCGGCCCTGCCCAGCTCGGGGGTCCCCGGGGGTACCGCGGAGCTTTGTCCCCATCCCGGGCGGGGTCTCTGCGATGTGCCGGGATGCAAGACAGGAATTGGGGACCCCCGAGACGCCGCGGGGTCGGGACAGCCGTGGATGTGGGGCTGCTGTCCCCCCCCTGCCCGGGACCCCCGTGGGGACACGGAGGGGACCCTCGTGCCCCAGGATGGGTGTGGGGGGCGCGGGGAAGCCTCGGTGTCTGCTGACACCCCGTGGTGGCTCCGGGATGGCCGGGACTGGCCTTGTCACCAGCCCGGGCAAGGCGTGACCGTGCGGTGAGGGCGGGGACAGGGCGGACCCCTTCCCACAGCCTCCCCCCGCCCCTCGGCGCACCGGGACGGCAAAGCCGGAGCGTCACCCGCTGCTCCTCCAAATTTTATTGCTGCAATAAATAACCACGGTGGTGTCACCCGGCCGGGACTGCGCCGTTCCTCGAGCCCCGGCTCCGGGCAGGGCAGAGCCTTCACCAGCTTGGGCAGGGGGAAAAGCGCCCTTGGCTCAAGGAGATCCCCCGCACTTGGGTGGGGGGAGCCCCGTGGGGAGAGGGGATGCTGCTCGTGATGGGATTTCTGCCAGCGGAGGGCTGAGGACAGACAGAATTCCCGTCCCGGAGGAGGGGGAACCTCTCCCTTTGCTCCGTGTGGAAGAGGAGGAGGGCAGGGCAAGGAGGAGCCCCCGAGGCTGCGGCGGCCTCGCACCCCAAATCCCACCCACAGGACCTGCCCGCCCCAACCCCGTCCTGCTCGGCAAAGCCGTGCGAACCGGGGGGATCCCGGAGGCTCGGGGAGGGCACAAAGCGGGGGACGTGGAGGAGCCGGGCGGGTCCGGGAGGGTCCAGCAGCGGCTACTTGGTGAGTTTGACACTCTGCTCCTGCTGGCGGATGATCTGCGCGATCGGGCTGGCGATGCCGCCTATCAAGGTCCAGTACTCCTCGAAGCTGATGCGCCCGTCCTTGTTCTCATCCAGGTCGCAGATGAGCTTGTCGGCCGCGCGGCGATTCCCGGTGTCCTGCGGAGACAGCGGAGCCGCTCAGGATCAGCCGGGATCGGGGCGGGGACACCCCTGGGCAGGTGAGGAGCGGGGCCCCGGCCCCGCGGTCCCCGCGCTCACCGTCAGCATGTGGTTGAGCTCGCGGCTCAGCATCTTCCGAAAATCCTTCTTGCTGATGCGCCGCGGGTTCTTGCAGCAGCAGCAGCGGCTCGAGTACTTGTCGAAGTTGTTCACCAGCACCTGCACGGCCCATTCCAACTCCGTGCACTCGCCCATGGCTGCCTGCGGGGACGGGAGTCAGGGGGGACCCTCCCCGGAGCCACCGCTCGGGGTGGGCGCGGGGGTCTCCACCACAAACCCCCGGCAGGCAGGAGCCGGCGCCGTGGAACGGCAAACACCCCACGGGCGAGGTGGGGCCTTCTCATCTCCCCACATCGCCTCTCCTACAGAATCACCCCCAAAATCCTCGCTGCCACCTGCGCCAGCCCCGGGACTCCTCGGTGCCACCTGTGCCCGCCCCGCCCGTCCCCCGGGGCCGCCGCCCCCGCGCGTGGGCCGGGGCGATAATTACGGCACCGGGGCCGCGGGGCTGAGCAGCGCCAGGGCCGCGGCCGCCCGTTCCCAGGGCTCATTAGGGAGGAATGGGGCTGGGAGCCACGCGGCGGCACAAGGGCAGGAATTACCAGCCAGCCCTCCTGTTGCTTCACGGCTCCGGGAACTCCCTGGCGGGGCAGGTCCCGGCCTGCCGAGCCCCCCCCCGAGCCCGGCCGAGCCCGTCCCCACAGCCCAGGGTCCCCTCCGTGCCTGCTCCATGCCCCTCCTGTCCCTGCAGCTGCCCCCAGCCAGGAAGCTCCTTCCTATGGATGGGCCCAACAGGATGGTGCCCGTCACATCCCAGCGACGAGGGAACGGAAACTGCGTCACCTTGGCCGGACTTTGCTCTTTCCTGCCCCGTCGGTGGCCGGGAGTGGGGGGAGCTGGGGTCAGTTGATCCCTTTTGTTCCAGACTGGTTTAGCCCAGCCCAGAGGACAACACCGAGCACCACAGAGGTGGCCACATGGATCTTGGAGGAAGCCAAGGGGGTGGGATGCATGGAGCACAGAGGGGTGGCCCAGCACTGTCCCCGCTCTGGGGACATCACCAGAGGGTGTCCCCAGCCCGGCTGCTCTCGGGAAGCAGGCAGGACCTGCCCCACGCCTGGACTTGGCTCCCATCCCCTGTCCTCATCCTGATCCTCCCCAGTCCAGCCCCAGGCCGAGGACGTCGCACGCTGGGGTGGTGACACCACACTCAGCCCCGGGCTCTCGTCCTTGTCCCCACGTGCCTCAGCGTGGCCCTGTGTCCTCCCAAGCCATCCCTGTCCCCGTGGTGCCATGGCCCAGGGTCACTCCGTCATCCCCAGCTGGGGACTGTCCCCAGCCCACAGGATTCTGGCACCAGGGTGCCTTTGGAGCTGTCCCAGCGCTGGCAGGGCCGTGGGAGCCGCTCTCCGGTGATTCCAGCTCCGGCCCTTCCCATCCCAGCCCATGAACCGAAGGATTTTGGCAGCACCAGGGCGGAAGTACCCACTGCACCCCCCTGCACCCCCCCGGCTCCCCACATCGGTGTCACCAGTCCCCTGCAACCCGTGCCCAGCCCTTCCTCGGGGCACCGCGGCTGCTGCTCCGCCGCTGAATCACGGCACAGCCCCGGGGCCAGCCGGGGGCACGGGGACACTCGCCGGGGAGGCACACGGGGACACTGGTGCCACGCTGGGACAGGGGGACACTGGCACTGGGGTGAGACACAGACCCGGCTGGATGGGACGGGCAGGATGGGGCTCTCCGGTGGCTCCATTCCCACCACCACGGTCCCACCACTTCTCTCGCGTCTCCCTCTCCTTCCTCGCCCGGTCAGCAGCGCCCAGAGGGGGGGGACACAGAGCCAGACACGGCCCCAGCACTCCCTGCCCACCGCCCCGGCATCCTCGCTGGCAAATCCCCCTTTTCCGGGAGCCAGACCCCACTGGCAGCCCCGAGCCGAGCTCTCCAGAGGCAGGGAAGGTCCGTGGATGCCGCTGATCCCGTTCTGGACATCCCGCCCCATCCCGGATCCCCCCGGTGACCCTGGCAGGTCCCTCCACCCCGGCCCCGCTCCCGGAGCTGCCGAAGGATTCCAGGAATTTCCACCGCCCAACCTGCAGCGGCGCATCCCAGGGCTCTTCCCGGTTAAACATTCAGCCCGAGGGTCCCGAGGCCGGGTTCCCCAGCCCGGGGGAACGGGAATTCCCTGGGAGCCTCACCTGCATCCCTCCGAGGGTCCCGCTGTGTCCGTCTGTCGCCGCTGTGGGCAGTGGGAGCCGATGTCGCCGCTCTCTCCTTACCTCGCACCCATCCCGCCGGCCCAGCCGGGTTTTTAAGGAGGCTCCCACCCCTCCCTGACGTTCCCAGGGCGTTCCCAGACTGGGGCTTACCTGGGAAATGGCTCCCCGGGATTGCAACACCGGGACGGGTCGGAGCGAGCAGGGACCCGCCGCCGGCCCCGGCTCCTTCCCGGGAGCTGCTGGGGCTCTTCGCGCTTTGGGGTGACGGGACGTGTTTGGGGAACACCCCAAAAACACCCCACGGGGTGCACGGGGCCGAGGGCGCCCAGCAGTGGGGAGCAGGCACAGAATTCCCACCTGATCCCAGGGTTTGCAAATCCACCCATCCACGCACCAGCAGGAGCCCAGCTCCTCCATCCCACAGCACATCCCAGCTCCAACCCACCCCAGCACCGGGGGGATCTGCCTGGAAAGGCAGGGAACATCCTTTATTTGAGCCAAAACCTCTTGTTCTGGTGGGTGGAAGGGGCTGACACAGGTTTGGGGCCCTGGAAGCTCCGAGCAGGGCCGTGTTCAGTACTTGGGATGGGTAAGGCTCTTCCCAGCTGGGAGCTGGGCTTGTAAAGTCCCATCCATAATTAATTATCCCAGCAAATTGTAGGCCTGGTGTCTCCCAGCGTGATCCGATGCCGAGATCAGATCCCGGCCTTATCGGGAAGGGCACATCTCGGGATGCAAAGCAGGAGGTGATTTATTACAGGCGGGAGCCACCTGCTCCCAGCACCTCTGGAACTCCCATCCCGGAAAAAACGTGTCATCCCGGCTCTCCCCCGGCCTCTTCCTAATCTCGGTCGGGAGGAAGCAAACCTGTTCTGGGCCGAGATGCTCCGGTGTCGTGGCGTTGATGCAACATCCCGGGAGGGTGGGAATCCCTCCCGGACCCTGCAGGCAAACAGCTCACGCCTGAATCACGGCCTTTCATCGCTCTGCTCTGCTGGCAGATGTCACAACCACATCCAGGCCCTTATTTTTACAAGGCATCCAGGGCGTGTGCAGTGCGCTCGGAGCAGCCAAGAACCATCTCAGCCCATCCCAGGACTATTCCCAGCCCTTTGGACCCCCGGGGAGGTCGGGGTCCCCCTGCTCCAGCTCCCCCATCTGAAGGGTCGGGAGGTGTTTGATGTCTCGTGGATGAGCTCTGCACCATGGGAGCCTTTCCAGAGGGGCCAAGCCCTGGATTTGGGATCTCTGGTGACCTCCAGGATGGGTAATCCCGGTGCCGCGTCCTCACCGAGGGGCACCGGCTGTCCCGGCGCGGGCTGCGCTGTTCCTGTCACCTCCAGAACATTCCAGATACTCCAGACACTCATCCAGGGGTGGCTCACGCCGCAGGAATCACCCTCCCGACGCCTCACTGTCACACCAGGGACAGGAACGGGGCCCAGGACTCCCCACTGGTGCAGGGAAGAGGACTCGGGAGCTCCGGCTCCCCTTTCCCCCCCATCACCCCGACCTGACACATTTCCTGTCTCTAATTAAGCACACGCCACACCTTTCTGCTTAATTTCCATCTATTTATTTCCAAGGAAGGAACAATAAATAGTCATTCCCGTTGTGAAATCCAGCCCAGGCTGAGAGCAGACAGAAGGTGGCTGTGGCCGAGCCGCAGTGCCGGAGCTGCAGGACCTGTCCCCTGCCCACCCCCGGCTCTTATCACCTTTCTCGAGCTTTGGATCACTTTGGGGTTGGTTTTCTCCCTCACGAGGTGACCAAGGTGCTGCTGAGGTGCCCACGCCCTGTCCCTTTTTGGGAGACTCCTTTTTAGGGTCCCTGCTGCATTTCCAGGGTGCCCACAGGCTCCTCCAGGACGTGGAGCTCAGTGGGAATGGCCCGGATGGCAGAGGAAAAGTGGGAAAACCGGGTTCTCCAGCCCATTTCTTCACTCTCCATGCGCTCAGCGCCGGAGCCAATTGTGAGGCTCAGCTTTGTGTCATTTACTCTTTCCCAATTTGCTGTAATTACACCCAAATCCCACGTTTTCCCGGCACAGATGGGATCTCACTCCCAGCCTCGCAGCCCTCGGGTCTTTCCAAGCCCAAGATTTCAGGATCTCCCCTGAGCTCCCCCCAGCCCAGGAGCCACATTCCCAAAACCCTGCCCGGAGCACGGCCCTGGCTCTGCTTGTGGGGTCCCCACAGCAGGGACCAGCAGGCACCTGGGAATTGGGAATGTGGAGAGCCCTGGGATGGCCACAGGGGTCACACACACCCAGAGCATCCCCTGCACCGTCATCCTCTGCACCCCTCAAAGAGAAGCCCCCAGCCCCCAATCTCTGCAGCCCCGGCCCCCCCGACCCCACTTCCCCTCTCCTCCCCCCAAGGACAAACGAGGTCACCCCATCCTGGTTGGTTTGTTTGGGTTTTTTTTTTTTTTTTCCAGTGTTTTCCTTTATTAATTTATACAAAAATGGTTACAAGTGGCCCAAGCTGATCCCAACCCGCCCCTGCTCCAGCCCCGAGCCCGGCCGCCAGCCAAGGGCCGGAATCCCTGGACATGGGGAGCACCGGGAGGGCAGCACATCCCAGAAGAGCCCCCCAAAAAACCGGGCAGCACGGTTCCTGCACCGGGGGGGACGTCAGGGAAGGCTCCCAGGCCACATCCACCCACCCACAGCCACGGCGGAGCCCGGGATGCCCCTGGAGGTGCCATGGGGTGACAGGGCACAGGGCTGGGGGGACGAGCCCGCACATCCAAGGGGGTTGGGGGAAAGGAGCCGAGTCCCTCTCGCTGCGATGCTCCGGGGCTGGGGGACCCGCGCCCGGAGGGTTTCCAGGGCCGCAGGTGGGACACGCCCGGGGATGGAGGCGCTGGAGCAAAGGACGGAGAGAGGTGGCTCCGGAGCAGGGCCAGGACCCCCCCGTGCCACCTCCCCCCACGCCGGGCACGGAGCGGAGCTGGGGATGGGGAGGGAGCGTTCCTGACGGGAAGGAGCCGAGGAGGGCAGGGATGGAGCCGGGGAGGGGGATCCTCCTTGCGGGAGGAGACGAGGCCCGGCAGGAGGGACGACGTCGCTTTTTCCCAGGCGCATCCCCCGGGACCAGCAGCCTCCTGCGCTTCCCAGAGCGGAGCCTGAGGCCTCGGGCGCCTTCCCGTCCCCCACCACCTTCTACTTCCTCCGGCAGCCCTTGGCCGCATCCCCCATCATGTCCCAGTACTCTCCGAACTCCAGCTTGGCCTCGTTAGGGTCTCCCATGCATTCGATCTTCTCTTCCAGGGGTCCCACGCACTGTGGAGAGAACGTCGGGGTGATGGGGCTGGGGGCTCCCAACAACAGCACGCCCCCCCCCCCCTACAGCTCCTCCTGCCCACCCCAGGCTCTGCCCTCACCTTGCCCAGGTGGGGCAGCTTCTGCACCACCAGCTCCTGCATCTCGTTGGGGGTCAGGTACTCCTTCTGCCCCTTCACTGCGTAGCAGTGGAACTGGCTGATGACGGTCTCGATGGCCCGTTCCACGTCCGTGAGCTCCTGGCAATCCTGCGGGGGGGACAGGGGGTGAGAACCGACGGGGACACCTCCATGGAGGGGAGGGACAACTCCCTGGAGGGGTGGGACAGCTCTCCAGAGGGCTGGGACGTCCCCCGGGTGGACAGGACAAGCCCCGAGCGGGTGAGACACTCCCTGGGCAAACGATCGTGGGATAAATCTCCTTATCAGCACGAGGCCCCTCTGCGCAGATGTGAGACCCCCTCCCATCCAGCTGTGCCACCCCCCCACCCAGATGTGAGCCCCCACTGTCCACAATTCCCGCACGGATTCCAGACCGCTCCACACAGATCTGACGCCATCCAGCTGTTGCGCCCACCCCCATCCAGCTGTTGCGCCCCTCCACAGCGGCTCTGCCCGGCTGTGACAGCCCCTCCCGCTGCCACCCCGCGTCCCCCAGAGCTGTCACCCCCCAGAAGTGCTGGCCCAGAGCTGTCCCCGCCCGGGGCCCGCCAGGCTCAGCCACCCCGGCGTCTCTCGCCACCCCCGGCCGTCCCGACTGGTTCTTCCTCTCCTCCGCACGAGTGGCGGTGGCAGCGTGAGTCAGTGCCCGGGATGACGCCGGGATGGGGCTCGGCAGCGGCCGGAACCCCTCTCCCACCCCGCGGACCCCGTCCCCGGCCAGGTGGAGGACACAGAACATCCCGACCCCTGTTCCCGACTCATGCGGGTCCGTTTAAGGGAAACGAGGGTGATTCACTCAAATCTGCGGTTTCCCCTCGAAACACCGTGAAACCACAGCCGGTGATGCCCAGCGGGAAGAGCCTGGCAACCTCCGGAGCCTCAGCCCGGCGCCCCAAATCTTCCACAGGTGCAAAGGGGTGCGGGGTGGGCACTCCCTTTTGAAAGCCGAGGAAAACAGGAGCTTTTCTGCCGTTGGGCATCCTCGGAGAGGCTGCAAGGAGCGCGGGCAGCTCCCGGAGGTCAATCCACGGGAGCAGGACAAAGCTGCCTGCTTCCCCGAGCTTTCAAGCGGCTCCGCAGCACCAGCTCCCCGTGCCCAGCGTTGCCAAACCCCAAAACAGCCCCCGGCTCCTGCAGCGGCTGCCGGCCGGGGCTGCCTCTGAGTCGCGCCGTGCCCAAGGCTCCGAGGCCGGGGCCTTGCGGGGTCCCCCCCCGCCCCGCCGGGGGTCCCGGTGCCGCAGTGTCCCCGCCGGACCTTGCGCTTCTTGCGGCAGTTGCACTGGCCCATCCTGCTCCTCGCGGCTCCTCGGGGGCAGCGCCGGGGGTCTCTCCTCTGCGACGCGGGGTCCGGGGGAGCTGGCGAGGGAAGGAAGCCAAGCTCAGCTCTCGGCTCCGGGGGGAGCCTCCTCTCCTCCTCCAGCGCCAGGACTCCTCCTCATGCCCGAGCGCAGGGCGAGGAAGGAGCCCCGGGATGCGGCGGCGGAGCTGCCGGGACACGTCCCCGGCGTCCTCGCAAGTTGTGGCAGAGACGAGCGTGGGAGCAGAGGGGCCCGGGGGCGCAGACCCCCGTCCCGAGGGGCGGCCGGGCCACTTACCTGCAGCACGGGCTGTCCCGGGTGTGCGCGGGCTGCGGCGGGCCGGGGTTTTATACCGGGGAGGTGTGAGTGGGAGCTCCGTGGTGCAAGGCGTCTCATTTGGGAGCCTGGCCCGGGGCCAGCGTGGGGCCGGGAAACGCCTCCTTCCCGGCCACACTGATGGTTCCCCATCCAACCGGGCCTGGCGCGGCCGCGGCGCCGCGTGGGAACGGCCACCGGGCCCCGGATGGTCACCCCACAGCGGGATTTCGCCGCGGCCCAGCAGCGCCGGGATTTGGGAGCGGAACGCTGGGAATGGGGACATTCCCTAACCGGGATGTGCTGGTGGATGTGTCGCCCTGTGCCACCCAAGACCCTGCAGAGGACGGGCATTGATGCCACGGAGCTGGCGGCCACCGCGGCCAGTGCGGCATCGCTTCCAGGGATCTCCCGAGCCCCACCCCGGCCACAGCCATAGCTCTGCCCCCCACCCAGCCCCCAGCGCGGCAGGAAGGTGTTTGTGGGGCGCAGGGTGACACCCCAAAAGCCAGACCAGCACAAGGGCAATGTGGGAACGGCCCCATCCATCACGGAGTGCCCAGAGCCACCAGTGATCCCCATCCCACCCTCCCGGGGATGGGCCGGTCCCCAGCGTGGCCACCACAGGGGAGGAGATGGGGCCCCAAATCAGGAGCCCCCACCAAGAACAGCAGCGATGCTCAGGCTCAGGGAGACCTCTTTTATTTGCCGCACGTCGGCCGAGTCTCCGCAGCGGCCCCGTCACTTCTTCCCCGCTTTCTCCCTGCGCAAGGCCTTGGCCAGCTCCCCGATCAGCCGCCAGTACTCGCCGAACCTCAGCTCCTCGTCGTTGTTCACGTCCAGCTCGCTCATCTTCTCCTCCAGAGAGGGCACGTCCTGCGGGGAGGACGCGGGAGGCTCGGTCACTTCCCTGTCCCCAGAGGGCCGGGATGGACATGGGGGGAGCAGAGGCTGCTCCTGCCTGCAAATCCCAGGGGATCGGGAGCAGCCCCCCAGCTCAGGGGGGGACCCACGGGGACCCCGCGGTGCTGGTGCTCCCCTCACCTTCATCAGGTTGGGCAGCTGGAGCCGCACCAGCTCCTTGAACTCCCCGGCGGTCAGCGTCCCCTTCTTGCCCTCCTTGGCCGCGAAGGTGAAGAACACGGTGACGATGCGCTCGATGGCCGTCTCCAGCTCGGTCAGCTTGGTCACCTCGGTCACGTCAGTCACCTCGGTCACATCGGTCACCTCGGCCGTGGCCATGGCACCGGACACGCTGGTGGCCCGGGGCTGCAGGGACAGGAGCCCAGAGGGGGTCGGAGGCAGAGGGGTGTCCCGGGGGAGGACCCTCGCCACCTCCCCAGCCCAGCGAGTGTGCGAGGGCTCAGCTCAGCCCCGCAGGGCTCAGGAGGGTCCCGGGGCTTGTGCAGGACCACAGCGAGGGGCAGCAGGTCCCGGTGATGACGCCGCTGCCACCCGGCCCAGGAGGGGGCACACGGGGAAGGGACAGAGGCACATCAGGGGTCCCCAGCGGCCCTGCCGTGCCCGGGGTGGGGCCGGAGCTGCGGGCGGCGATGCCGCACTTACCCCCTCGCTGCGGGCAGGTTGTGGCCCCCGGGAAGTTTCGGGGGGTTCGGGAGGTTTGGGGAGGTTTCGGGAGGTTTTATACCTGCGCCGCAGGAGGGGACAGCGCAGCCTTTGTGTCCCCCCCTCCCCGCGCCGGTGTTGGGTTTCCTGGTGCGGACGGACGGACGCGCAGACACCGCCCGGGCGCCGCCGTCCCTCCGTCCGTCCCTCCCTCCGTCCGTCCCTCCGTCCTCTGCTCCCTCCCCAAGCGGGCACCGGACCAAACTCGGGCTGAACTCGCCGCGGCCTCGGCGGCGCCGCCCGGGGACCCCCGGTGGGGACAGGACGGGACCGCGGGCAGAGAATCCCCCGGGGCTGGAGCACCGCCCGGGACCTTTCACAGAACCGTTCGCAGAAACATTCACGGGATCATTCTCAGGATCATTTAGGCTGGAAAAGACCTCCGAGATGATTGAATCCAAACTTTGAGCCCCATTCCGGGGGTGCAGGGAAAGTGTCATCCCCAACTCCCTCCCTGCAGGGCTGGGGGTGCGCTGGGGACAAGGATGTGACCCCAGCGCCCCGGTGACGTCCCTGTCACATCCCGGCCTGGCCCCGGCAGTGTCACCGACCCAGGGCCCGGCTCGACCCGCACCGAGTGAGAGTTGTGACTCAGCCGCCCGCTGACATCATCCCTATTAATAGTGGGCTCTGTAAAAATTAATTAATCCAAATTAATTAGGGGGTTGGAACGGCCCGAGCACTCCCCTTTAATCAGTAGGTATTTATAACATGGCAGCCCTGGCACGTTTCCACCCGGCAGCTCCCGCTGGCACCGACATTCCCACGGGGACCCCAACACCCTGAGAGGACCCCGGACACAGCCCCGGGACTGTCCCCAATGTCCCCAACCTCACCCACCGGCGTGACAAGGAGCGAGGCTGCAGGGAGCAGCCCCCCAGGGCAACACATGGGAATTTGGGGTCCCAAAGTCCCGGGGGTGTTTTGGGGACCGAGGGCAGGGAGGTCCCCACACAATGTGCCCGTCACCAGCGCGGTTTGCGCTGAGCCCTGACACACTCACTGCACCTCTCCACGGGTGCGGGGAGGCTCTGTCCCCACCCCACAAACGCCACACCAGCTCACGGGGCAGGAATTGGCTTCCTGCAGCCCCATCCGGCCCTGGGATGACAGGGGGACAGGGCTGGGACGTCCGTCGAGCCCCACGTCAGGGGACCGAGATGGTCTCTTGGGAAACCGCCGGGTGAGTCAGGCCCGGCAGGGACCGGGACAGGTTTGGGGTGAATCACCGGCCCCGGGAGCCAGGCGGGCCCGTGACTCCCTGGCCCTGGAATTCGGGGAGTCGGGATGGGGTGAGCAAGGGGGAGATGCTGCAGTGGCCCCACAACAGGAGGGGGACATAGGAAAGGCACCTCCAGGTCTTTTGTCACCCTGGGGTCCCCATCCGGACTGTCCCGACGGGCAGGGAGTGGTCACCCGGCCTTGGGGACCCCGGCAGGGGCAGGAGGGGACCATAAAGGGATGGAGACTGGGACCATAGAGGGACTGAGGCCATCTAGGGACAGGGATGGGGCCATATAGGGACAGGGACAGTATAGGGACTTGGGCCATACAGGACCACGGGACCCCGTGTGACAGGGTGACCACGTGCAACCCAGGGGGGTCAGTGTCCACTTCCATGTCGTGGTCTTGGGGCTGTCCACACAACCTGTCTGGGCCGGGGACCCCAACCAGGGATGGTCACAGTGGCCACCACGGTGACCAGCCCGGCAGTGGCCCCTGCTGGCCCCGTCGGGGCTCGTTGGAGGGGACCGTGGGGCCAAAGCAGGTGCCCAGAGCCACCGCGGTGTCCCCGGCGGCTCCTCCCACTCCAAAACCCCGCCGATGGATGGAAAAGCCTCTTCCAGAGCCCCGGCGATGGGACGGGGAGACAAGATCGGCCCAGCCCCGGCACCGGGAACTGGAGCGACTGGTTTGGCTGGGTCAGAGCGGAGCAGGGGAGTCGCAGTGGCTGAAACCTGTTCCAAGTGTGTGTAAAGCTCCTGGCATGTCCCTCGCTGCTCCCGCTGTGGAAAGGGCTTGTCCTGGGAATGTGCCAGCCGGGCGTGCTCTGCCCCCGGCCGCGGGGTCCGGGACCCCCGGGACCCCCCCAGTGTTGGGGGTTCCCCCTGGGCCACTTCGGTCCCGCCGCTGGGGTCGGATCCTGCTCTCCCAAAAGGGTTCGGGGGTCTGGGAATGCCCAGTTCAGGCTCTCGGGAGCGGCCGGAGCCCTCAGGAGCGCTCGGACACTCCGGCCGTGCCGGTGTCCGGCAGTCCTGGCTCCGTCCCCTCTGACCCTGCCTGGCAGAGAGTGGGGTCGGGGTTATTTTTGGGTGATGCCTGTCCCCGTCCCGAGCAGCTGCTGCCCCGGTGACGTTCCCGGGCGTTCCCGGAATCCCGCCCGCTGCCGAGCCGCTCCGGGGACAGGGACACACCGAGTGAGTGCCACCGGGGTCCTTCCCAGTCCCCCCCATCCCCAGGCTCAGGATCTGGTCCCTTCTGGAGCCCCCCCTCCCTGCCCCACGCCACAGATGGGAGCTGTGTCCTGCTGGGAAGCTGAGCTGCCGTTTGGGATCCCCACTTCCAGCTGGGACCCCCAATTCCAGCTGGGATCCCCATCCTTGTCTCGGCCCCCCCATGTCCATCCAGGACCCCCAGCGCCCTCATTCCCGGGGCAGTGGGGAGGGGGTTTGGCCCCACGGGACCAGCAATTTTGGGGTCCCCAGGCAGGGCCCACCCTCAGCCTTTCCCAGCCACGGGCACAGGAAGATGGAAACGGAGGGAGCGGGATGTCATTAACCCCAAATGAGGGCTGGGATCCGGGATGAAGAGCCCGGCACCACGCGGCTCTTGTGAAAATGCAGCTCCTGTTTGGGGGGGGGGGGGGGGTGTCCCAGAAAGGGTGGGATGAGGAATTTGGGAGCTGAGGAATTTGGGAGCTAAGCTCCCCAGGGATGCCGGAGCCGGGGAGGCCACAGGGGTCCAGCCCGCGCGGATCCGGGGCCGTAACGGGATCCGCGGGATTATCAGCATCGCCCAGGCCAGCTCGGAATCCGGTTTCTTGGCCGAGGCGTTGCTGCAGCAACGTCCGGCTTGGAATTGTGGGGCCTTTTCAGCTGGACAAGAGGCCTTTGAGCTCACGGGGGGCCCCGCGGAGTCACCCGATAGCCCCCGCGGCTCCCCCCGGGCCCCGCTGGCTCCCGTGGCGAGGCCGAGGACACCGGATACCTTTATCAGCCCCGGGAGCGGGGCTGGGCACGGATCCGGCCCCGTGGATGCGGCTCCGCGGCGCTGACAGATGGGGGATGCCGGCGGTGACACCGCGGGGTCACGGCGTGGCCACCGCGGTCACCTGGGGGTCCCTGGCGACTCCGGCAGGGATTGACCCCAGCGAGGGACTCCGGTGCCCATCCCAACCCTCCCAATTTCCCCGATTTTTCTGCGTCCCGGAGCATCCAGGGGTGGTGGGGAGCACCCGAGGCTGGGCACAAGGAGCCCCCTGAAGTGATGCTGTCACCCCGGCCCTGCCCGCGGGGTCCGCAGGTGCTGCCCGCTGCCACCCCGGGGGCTCTGCCCCCCACGCCCGGCCCCCGCGGGGGTGGCCGGCGGTGCCAGCCGGGCTGTCCAGCCCCGGTATCGGATCCTCCCGGAGGGAGGGGGCTTGGAGCTTATTTAACGTGCCCGGCCGGGCCGGGAGGGCGCACTCGGAGCGCGGGGAGCTCAGGTGAGCACAGGCGCCTCTGTTCCCCCCCAAAACCCCCCCAAAACTCCTTACCCAGCCCCTAGGAACCCCCCCAGATCCCCCAACCCTGCCCAGCAGGGCCACGGCCGGGGGGTGGGTGACATTTGGGGGGTGGCGCTGAGACAGGGGGGCTGGCGGCTGACGTGCCGGGGGTCCCGCAGCCAGAGCCATGGGATCGCAGCTGGAAGGGGCCATGGAGACCCTCATCAACGTCTTCCACCACTACTCGGGCAAGGAGGGCGACAAGTACAAGCTGAGCAAGAAGGAGCTCAAGGAGCTGCTGCAGAGCGAGCTGGGATGTTTCCTGGAGGTAACTGGGACCAGTCCGGGGCCTGGGGGGGGCTCCCTTTCCCCCATTCCTTGGGGGAATAGCAGCTGCCCAGCCCCAGGGCTCACCCTGTGCCCCCCCCCCCCAGACTCAGAAGGACGCGGGGGCCGTGGAGAAGATCATGCAGGACCTGGATGAGAACGGTGATGGAGAGGTGGATTTCCAGGAATTCGTGGTCCTGGTGGCCGCCCTGACCGTGGCCTGCAACACCTTCTTCTGGGAGAACGCCTGACCCCCCCCCCCCGCCACCGCAGCAGGACCTGGATTCCCAAAATCCAGAGCTCCCCCCCCCCCTCCCCACCACCCCTCAGCTCACTCCCTCTGCTCCCCAGCATTCCCAGGGGATCCCGCTGGGATCCAGCTCCACAATAAAGGCACCAATCCAGCCCGAGGTGTGTTGTCAGCTCCTTCATTGCCGGCGTCGGGATTCCTGCCCTGTCCCCCTGCAAGTGCCCCTGGGGATTCCAGGGAATATTCCCACTCTGGGGTCACGGGGAAAAGCCACCCTGGGTCACCCCAAATGCCCGGAGACACCCCTGGCTCCACCCTGGGATCCACCCTGGAATCCACCAGGATTTCCCAGGGCAGGGTGACCCCGAGGCGGGTGATCCCGGCCGGTGTTGGGGTGTGGGACACGGGAGCACCGGGATTTGGGAAGTGGGGGTGACAGGCTGAGACTCGCTGCAGGTGGCTCCAGAGGCGCCGGCACCGCGCCTGTGGGGCTGGAGGAACCGGTTGGGATCTCCTGGCCCAGCGGGATGGGACGGTGGCCAAGGGCCCCACCAGGGCCGCCAGCGCCATCATCCGCCTGCGATCCCGGCTCGGGATTGGCCCTGCCAGGGCTGGGATGGACATCGGGAAAGGGGCATGGGAAAGGGGTCAAGGAACAGCTGGACAGTGCTCCCACGGACATGGTGGGACACTGGGGGTGTCCTGGGCAGGGCCAGGGGTTGGACTCGGTGGTCCCTTCCAGCTCCACAATTCCCTAACCCCTGGATCCTGTATGATTCCAGGACCCAGTAATTTTGTGATTCTGTGACTCCCTGATCCTGTGAGCCCATCGCGATTCCGTGATTCCGTAATTCCAGGATTCTGTGACGTCTCTATGAGAATGGAATCGACAACGGAGCTGACAAAACCGACGCACGGAGTCCGCAACTCCGCGGAATCCGCGGAATCCGAGGATTCCACCACCGTGTGGCTCCGCGACTCCACGCTCCCATGGCGCCCTATTTCCTCGATCCCGTAACTCCCTTGTGAAAAACGAGGTTCACTCTCCTGTGAGAATTTAAAGAGTTTAATATAAAGACAATAAGAGACACATAAAATAAAGCAAAGGGATAACGGCCGGGTGCCTTGGCGCTCTGCCAAGAGCACACCTGATGCTCGAGGTCCGTCCTTTTTATACCATTTTTACTGTCTGTTCTCTATTCATATTTAAACTTTTCTAGGAGCTGTTCTGCACGGCCACTCCTTGGGTCCACCTTTTTAGAGCATGCGTAGTCTTCGGCCTTGTGGTTTTATTTCTTTTGATTCTTGGGGTTGGGCCCGCTAGGTAAGGGTCGATGGTGGGGTGGATCTCTTAATTCTCCAGACAGTCAGGGCTGATTGCAGCTTTGGCCTCTTTGCCCCCCGGGCAGAGCGGTGATAGCGGCTCTCGGACCCTCCTGGCCGCCCGTTCTCCGGGCGGAGCAGCCTTTGGGCCCTTTTGTTCCCTGGACAAAGTGTTGATCAGCAGCTCCTTGGGCCTCATCCTCTGCTCGCTTGGAGGTTCTCACACTTGCTAACATTCTTGCTAAAACGAGAGAAAACTACATCCACGCAGCAAAAAAGCATTTCTAACATTATATAATATCCACTTTAATAATTTGCGAGAAGCCAATACTATAATATATGGTTATAACACCCTGGTCCCACGCTGCCATGACGAATCCATGACGATTCCATGACGACACCACTCTCTATGACGTCACCAGAACGCCACCCCCCCATTCCCGCCAGAACGTTCCCGCCCCCTCCCTTGGCCCCGCCCATTTCCCCGCCCCCTCCGGGGGCTGCACCAACCACCGCCCACCCGGGGGGGGGCTCGCGCGGCGGTGGGCGTGGCCGAGCGCGCGGCCGCCATTTCGGCGGGGGCGGGAGCGGCGCCGGCGCCATTTTGTCTCGGGCGGCTGAGGGAGAAGCGGCGGCGGCGGCGGCGGCGGGAGCGGGCGGAGCTCAGCGCCAGCCCCGGCCCCGCGCCGGCCCCACTCCGGCCCCGCACTCACCCGCCTGCCCGCCGGAGCCACCGGAGACCTGGCGACCGTGTGCTTCGGTGAGCGACCGGCACGGCTGTGCGGGGGCGGGGCGCCGCTGAGGGCCCGGGGAGTCCCCTCACGGTCTCCTCACGGTCCGGGGGGGTCCCCTCAGGGTCGGGGCTTTTCCCCCTGATCGGGCTCTGGGGTCGGGGCTGAGGGGGGCGGAGCGGGTTGGTTTTTTTTTTTTTTTCCCCTCAGGAAGAAAAATGCTTTAAAAACCACTTGAAATTGAAAAAGCCGCTTTATCTTAAAATAAAAATTTTAAATATAATCGGAGACAGGATGAAGGCTTTCTGTTGTCTCAATTTCTGGCTGTTAATCCTCTCAATAAAGCGGTTTTTTGAAGGTATTATAGGGTGAGCGCATCCCGGCCGTCATCCACCCGTTAAATTTGCTGCTAATTATAAATGAAATTAATAAATCAATCTGCGGAGCTCAGGGGTTGGAGCTCAGCATGTTTCTGTAGCATCCAGCGCTGGGTGGGATTTAAATCCCTGCCCTGAGGGAGGTGGAACCTCGATGTTTTTAAAGGATACGATGCTTTCATAGCATAATCTTAAGATTTTTATTCCCAATTTTGTGCGCTCTGCCCCTAAAATTGGGGTTTGCACCTTGGTAATGCTAGAAACATGGGAAATGTGGAGGTGTCACTGTGCCAAAGGCATTTGGTCGCTATTTACAGCTGGATTTTTGTGTTATTACTCCAAAAAAAGATAAGATATTCACTGTAAAGAGGAATTTTTACTAAAAGTGAAATAAAGTAACTCCCGTATTTATTAAACCTGGTGGGGGGCTAGAAAACACTAAAAATAAATAAATACAGTACCTATAACCTGCCTCACTCTTAATTCTCTCCACACAGAACAGAGGTTTTTTAATGTTTAATTATATAAATACGTGACAATCATATAAATTTGATGTCCTTGGTTCTGTTTTGCATCTTTACTCCGAAGATGGCATTTGGTTGCCATCTTGCTGCTGAGTTTTTGTATTATTCCTCCTAATATTGCTGAAATAGTCACTATGAAAAGATAAACTTTTGGTAAGGGTGAAATAAAGGAACTCTCTGATTAATTAAAACTGGGAGAGAGCTAGAAAACATTAAAAAAATCCCAGAATCAGAGCCAAAAAATTCTGGCAGAGGGCTAAAAAACACTGAAAATAAACGGATATGTTACACATAACCTGCCCCAGTCTTGATGTCCTCCACCCAAGGAGGCAGAATGGGGGGATTTTTAGCATTTAATGGTTATAAACGTATAACAAAGGTCTAAATTTTCTCTTTTGGGCCCTGTTTTGCAGATTCTCTGAAGATGGCTGCACAGTCAGCACCGAAGGTCGTGCTAAAGAGCACCACCAAGATGTCTCTGAACGAGCGGTGAGGAAGCCAACGGCACCTTCAGCTCCTAAGAAATCATTTTTTTTTTTTACTTAATTCTCACTATCCAAATCCAAAACCCACCGTGGTTTCCGCCCTCTTTTAACCTCGTCGAGCGAGCGGGTGCCTCCACACCTGCCTTACCCTCCGACCCCTGCGGCACGCAAGGTTAAAAGGGCCAAATTCCGGAGGGATTTCTCCGTGTTTTAGTGTTGATTCGCCACGTAAATCCGGTGGGATGTGTTGTAAGAGCAGAGACCAACCTCACACCCTCCCTGTCTCTCCCACATGTTTTGACATTGGTATTTTGGCTCTGCTGCCGCGCCCGAGGGTCCCACCTGCCCGGGTGGGCTCTGTAAGAGGCCGGCGGCGGCCCCGGAACCGGCCCAAAGGCCCTTCTGGGCCTTGTAAGAGGCAAAAGCTTCGCTTCACCTCCATCTCTCTCTGTCCTTGAGCTCTTCCCGTGGGTCATTCCGCTGGGTTTTTCCACGTGTGGCTCCTCTGTGACGACTAACGGGTGTCCCGCTCTCCCGCCGAGCACTTTGGGGTTAAATGCGTTGGGATGGGGCAGCTTTTGCTCCAGGCAGTGCTGCAGGGAGGTGTGGCCTGAGCTCAGGGACACCTTGCTGGCACATTCCCTCCCTGTCAGCCCCCATATTCCTCGTTTTTGGGGGGGTGGATTTCACTCTCCAGCTCCCAGGAAGCTGCTGGGTTGCTGCTCAGGAGCTTTATTCGCCATCTCGCTGCGTGTTTGCTCTTCAGTTGAGAAATAAAAGCGCCACATAAATTCCCAAGTGGCCTCATTTCAGGAGAACAGCTGGGTGGAATTCAGGAGATGCTCTGGGTGGTGGAATTTTGTAGAATCATGGAATTGTTAAGGTTGGAAAAGGCTTTAAGACGATCCCTTCCAACCTGGTGCGGGAGGACGCCACGCGTGGTGTCTTTCCAACCTACCTCCTGCCCTGGAATTTTGATGCTTTTCCCAGATTTTTTGGGGGTTGATTTGGCTTTTGCTGTCCTGTTTCTCCCCCCCAACCCCCCCCCCCATCACGGCCATCCCCGCTTCCTGCTGGTTGTCACCCCTTCTGCCATCTCTAAACCCACTAACCTCCAGCTTTCTCATTCCCACTGGAAACTTCCACCTCATTCCTGCCTTTCCAGTCCTCGCGGCCAGCGAGGAATCCGTAATCCCATAAGTACCACTCTTTGCATAAGGTTCATGGGAGCTGGAGCCCCACTCGAGCACCGTGAAATGCCGATAATTGTGTGTTTTAAGCTTTAATTAAACCCCGTTTTATTCGACCTTGAAGCTTCACTAACATGCTGAAGAACAAACAGCCGATGCCGGTGAATATCCGGGCCACCATGCAGCAGCAGCAGCTGGCCAGCGCCCGAAACAGACGCCTGGCCCAGCAGATGGAGAACAGACCGTCTGTGCAGGCCGCTCTGAAGCTCAAACAGGTGAGGGAAAAGGGGATTTGGGCCTTGCAGGAAGTGGAAAAAACGGCTCCAGAAGGAGACAGAGGCCGGAGAAGGGAAGGGGATGGAGGGTGAGTGTGGGGGGCTGTTGGAGAAGAGGAGGCTCAGTGTGGGGGACAGTCTGGCTCTCCACAGCTCCTGACGGGAGGGTCAGGTTGGAATCAGGAGGAATTTTTTCCTGGAAAGGGTTGTCAGGTGTTGGAAAGGGCTGCCCAGTGAGGTTTGGAGTTGCCATCCCTGGAGGTGTCCAGAGATTTGGCACTAGGTGCTCTGGGCTGGTGACAAGGTGGGGATTGGACTTGATTGTCTGGGACAATCTTTCCCAGCCTCGATACTTCTGGGATTCTGGAAAAAAAGGTGTTGGAGAGTGTCCAAAGGAGGGACACGAGGATGGAGAAGGGTCTGGAGGGGCTATATGAGGAGTGGCTGAGGGCACTTGGTGTGTCCACCTGGAGCAGAGGGGAGACTCAGGGATCTGCAGCTCCGAGCTCTGCTCCCTGTGAGCGGGGACAGGACCCAGGGAATGGCTGGAGCCGTGTCAGGGGGTTCAGGTTGGAGATCAGGGAAAGGTTCTTCCCCCAGAGGATGCTGGGGCACTGAACAGGGAATGGGTACGACCCTGAGGCTGCCAGGGCTCCAGGAATGTTTGGACAACGCTCTCAGGGATGCCCAGAGTGGGATTTTGGGGTGTCTGTGGAGAGGCAGCAGTTGGCCTGGATGATCCTGATGGATCCCTCCCAACTCAGGGCATTTCGTGATCCTAAAAATGATACCTGGGAGGGACTTGCAGTCAGTTCCATTTTTTACCTCGGATAAGTAACACGTCGTCGCTCCGTGGTTGTTGGTGTTGGCGTGGGGGTGTCGGATGCTGGGTGTTGATGTCTCCTCTCTATTTTTCCAGAGAAATGGCTCATCCCGGGGTCCGGGAGCTGCCGAGTGCTTCACCTCACAGTCCCACGGCAGCGACAGTCGCTGCCGGTCGGTGCCAGCCCTTAAAATCCCACCCCAGCTCCACCCTCCCTCGGTAGCCGCTGCGAGGAGCAGCGGGACAAACTCCCGTTGCTGATTGTTTGGGAATGCAAGCCTGGGTTTCAGGCACAACCTTCCGTCTCAAGCGCATTATTCCAACCCCACGCTGCGTGTGCTGTGTCCCCAATCCCAGATTGCTGCATGACTCCTGTCCCACCCAAATCTTCTCTTCCAGAAGAGCTTGAAGCAACGCCTCGGCAAGAGCAACATCCAGGCGCGGCTGGGCCGGCCGGCGGGGACGCTGGCCCGCGGAGCCCTGGGGGGCCGGGGCCTGGCCCTGGGACAGCGGGGGATGCCCCGGGGGGCCCTGCGGGGCCGCGGCGCCCGGGCCATGATCCGAGGAGGGGTCGCGCTCCGAGGTCAGTACGGCCGCTGCCATCCCCAGCGTCTCCCCCTTAAGCTCTTCCCCGGGCTGAAATCCCGCTTTTCTGGTTCTCCACTGAAGGTCAAGCCCTGCTCCGCGGCGGGAGAGGGATTGCCCCCCGGATGGGCCTGCGGAGAGGCGGGATCAGAGGCCGCGGAGGCCCGGGAAGAGGCGGACTGGGCCGGGGTGCCATGGGCCGGGGAGGGATCGGCGGCAGAGGTGAGTGCCCGGGGCCTCGGGAACAACAGGAATTCAGCTGGAATCCTTTCCTGGTTAAGGCTGGGATGTGGAACCTGCAGTCCCAAAAATTCCCAGCCTGGAATAAAAACCAATTATCCAAAACTTGGTTATTTTTAAAACAGATATGGAGCAGGGGTGTGAGGGGGGAAACGCAGGAGCCAGATGTTGGGGGAGGTGTTGATCTTACAGCCAGATGTTGGCGTTGGGCTGGGATTGAGGAATTCTCAGGAAGCTCCTGATAGTTCAAGTGGCAGTTCTTGGGCTGAGAAAGAGCTGGGAGCGTATCCATGAATCCAACATCTGTCTGAGCATCTGCACCGGATCAGGAGCACCTCACGGAGCCGAACGGGGTGGGAAATGCTGGGATGGAGGGAGTGACGTGTTTTCCATCCATCCATCCATCCCGGCAGGTCGTGGCATGGCCGGGCGGGGCCGGGGCGGCTTCGGCGGGCGCGGCAGAGGCCGGGGTCGCGGCAGAGGCTCCGCACGCCCAGCCCTCACCAAGGAGCAGCTGGACAACCAGCTGGACGCCTACATGTCCAAGACCAAGGGACACCTGGATGCCGAGCTGGACGCGTACATGGCACAGACGGATCCCGAGGCCACCGACTGAGGGGCCGGGACTGCCGGGGGAAGGGGGGGAATCGTTCCATCGGGAGCTGCAGTGGGAATCCCCGATGGAAAATTCAGACTTAGTGTGTTCTTCGATGTTTTGATACTCTCTGTTGTATTAAACTTTTTTTGGATTGTTCTTTCGGGGCATCTTTTTGGTGGTTTTTCCCCGAGGAAACGTACGGGGGATGGATCTGCCGTGGAGAATCTGCTGCTGGTGGTGCCAGGGATGCATCCGTGGCTTGGGGACCAGGTGTTTGTGTGCCTCTGGAATTCCACGGTTGAGTTTTGGGATGGTTTTGTTGGGTTTTGAGATTGGCTGTTGGATTTTTGGGATCACCAAGTTCCCAGCTGGAGTTCAGTTTAACCCACCTGAAGCCAAATCCAGCCTTCCCAGCAGGAAGAGCCTGAATTTGGCTGTTGTTTTCCTTCCCAGACACTCAGATCCTCTCGTTCTGCACCAAAAATTCCTGTGGGGTTGGAGCAGGTGGAAAAATTCCTTGTTTCAGTGGGTTTTTGGGGGTTGAAGCTTGAGTTCTTTTGGCGCTGTGTTTCTGTGTGGTTCAAGTGTTTGTTTAAAGGAATGAAAGGCAGGGACAGAAAATTCAGCCAGGACTGCAAACTGGATTTCTGGAAATGTCTCTTTTTCCGGAACAGATTCCAAAATTAATCATTTTTCAAAAACATAATTGAACCCGGTGTGATTTGGGGAAGGGTCTGTGCTTTTATCACTCACCCCTTCCACGCTTTTAAGTTTACCTGTTCCATTGGAATCTTGCATTTCTGGTTAGTTAAACGAGAGAGAATTCCCAAAAGCTCTGTGTGGGGTTTTTCTCTGGAAATGGGATTTTTCTGTTCCTACTCTCCCTGAATTTACTCTGCAGGGGCAGAAGGAAGGGGAGGGGGCTGCGGCAGAGGGCTGGGGCAGCTCTGGCTCGCACCGGGAATCCACCGGCTCCCGGCTCATTCCCGGGGGACAACCGGGACCGGGGCCCGCGGCATTCCCGGGGGATAACCGGGACCGGCGGCATTCCCGGGGGATAACCGGGACCGGCGGCATTCCCGGGGGATAACCGGGACCCGCGGCATTCCCGGGGGATAACCGGGGCCCGCGGCATTCCCGGGAGATAACCGGGACCGGGGCCCGCGGCATTCCCGGGGGATAACCGGGACCGGCGGCATTCCCGGGGGATAACCGGGGCCCGCGGCATTCCCGGGGGATAACCGGGGCCCGCGGCATTCCCGGGAGATAACCGGGACCGGGACCCGCGGCATTCCCGGGGGATAACCGGCCGGGACCGGGATCCGCGGCATTCCCGGGGGATAACCGGGACCGGGATCCGCGGCATTCCCGGTGGGAGCGGGGCAGGGCGGGCTCTGGGACCCGGCGGCGCCGGGGGCGGGGCCCGTCTGGAGGCTCGGGCCGTGAAAGCGCGGCCGCGATTGGCTGTCGCGGCGAGGCCCGGCTGTCTCGGGCGCTGCCATTGGCTGCGGCGCGGCGGCGCCTCACGCGCTCCGGCCGCTCCTTTTGTTATTGTAGGGAAGGAGTTGGGAAAGGGCTGAGGGAGCGGGAAAGGGCTGAGGGAAGGAGGAGAGGGAAGGTGGGGGAGGCTGAGGGCAGGAGGAAGGGGCTGAGGGAAGGGCAGAGGACTGAGGGAGGGGGCTGCGGGCAGGGCAGCAGCACCGTGAGCCGGAGGAGATGCGGCGGGAGCCGGGCCGCGAGTGAGGGCAGCCGGGGGCGGCGGAGGTGAGTAGGGCCCGACCCCTCATCGGTACCCTGGGGGTCCCCACTGGTGTCCCTTCCTTGAAACCTGTCACCCCTCAAAGCCCCTGCACCATCCCTGTCACCTCGCCGTGCCCCATGGTGTGCCAGGAGCATCCCTGTTCGAAGAGCTTTGGGACTCGGGACATGGGATCAGAACAGGGGTTCTCCTGGCAGGAGCAATGTGGGGTGAGGATGCAGCCAGGGAGAAACCACGTCTGGCCCCCACTCACACCAGTTTCCCCCAAAGCGGACTGGGCTGAGTTTTGGAAGGGGACAGAGGTGGTTCTGACCTTTCCAGTCTTGCCTGGAGCAGCCTTGGGATGCAGCCACCAGAGCCGGGGGGACCAGGACCCTGCCAGGGTGACCCTGCACAGCCCCAGCTCACAGAGAGTCCCCTCTTCCACTGCTTTTAGCCCCAAAACTTGAGGCAGAGCATGGGCAGGGATCATGGCAGGGAGCAAGGAATGCTGGCGTTGAGGCAGCACCAGGATCCCCGGGATGAGATCCCCAGGATGAGATCCCGGGATGAGATCCCTGGGATGAACCCCAGAGCCTGGCGAGGGGCTCAGGGTTGTATGCCCACCACGGGGGGCTCCATGCATCCCTGGAAGTGTCCCCATGCCCTGACGGCATCTTGGAGGAGCCCGGCACAGGGGGACGCGCAGGGGGTGCTGGCAGGACACCCAGGCTCCCTCCCGATCCCAGATAAGGAGCAGGGACCAGCGGTTTGTTGTGTCTGCCGCCATCCCAAGGATTTTCCAAGGCTCTGGAACGCTGCATCCAGGCTCTGGCGTGAGCAGGGTCTGGCAGGGAGACAGGAAAGGGAGAAGTCGGGGAGAGAGAGGGGTTAAGGAGCGGCGCCAGGCCGGGCTCTGTTTAGTCTGGCCTCGGCGGCGGCAGCGAGAGCGGGTCCGTCCCCGTGGCACCGGGCACGGACACAGCTCTGCGCCCTGCCAGGCGCTGGGGACACCGCTGTCCCCGAGCCTGGTGCCACGGTGCCACCACCCAGCTCTGGCTCTGCTGCCGTGAGGAGCTGGGGACAGCCCGAGTGTCCCTGTAAACCCTATGTCCTGTCACCTCACCCCCTGGGACTCAGGGACCGTGGAACCCAGGCGTTGGGTGACAGATGGCTTTGTCCCATGTCCTCCTCACCTGGAGGAGGGTGCCACCTTCCCGGTGCCACACGGGCCACATGTCCCTCGTGCCAGCAGCACCCGGCTCGGTGTCCCCGCACAGGCGAGGGCACTGGGGACAGCGTGTCCCCTGCAGCAGGGTGACAGGCAGGGTCACGCCTGTGCCTTGCAGGGCCGCAGCGCCATGTCCCTGGGCAGTGACAGCGGCCCCGGCATCGTGCACAGCCTGCTGTGCCACCGGCAGGGAGGGGACAGCGAGGCCTTCGCCCGCCGCGCCATCCAGAGCCTCCTCAGGAAGCTGAAGGAGAAGAGGGACGAGCTGGACGCGCTCGTGGCCGCTGTCACCTCCGGCGGGGCCCAGCCCGGCCAGTGTGTCACCGTCCAGCGCACCCTGGACGGGCGGCTCCAGGTACCCCCGGGACACGGGGACGGGGGGCTCGGCGGGGCTGGCCCAGCCTGGAACCCCCCCGGGAACCCCCCGGACTTCCCCGGGCTGAGTGGGACACAGGTGACCCGTGACACCCGCTGTAAACCCCTCCCCAAGTTTGGGGGTCCTGAGTGTTGGGGTATCCCAAAACCCCTGACCCCCTCCCCGATTCCTCCCCAAGTTTGGGGGTCCTGAGTGTTGGGGTATCCCAAAACCCCTGACCCCCCCACCTCCCCCGATTCCTCCCCAAGTTTGGGGGTCCTGGGGTGTCCCATAACTCCACGCCCCCTCCCCACGCTGTCGGAGCGGATGGATCCCCCTGCCCGCATCCCCCTCCCCTCTGCGGCATCCCCCGCGCCCGCCCTGCCCGGGATGAGTCAGTGTCTGGCAGCCCTCGGCCCGGGGGGGGGAGATCGGGGGGAGTTTGTTATGTCTGGAGCCGGGAGGCACGAGGGGACCCCCGGCCTGGCGCCAGCCCCGCGCTGGGGGGGCCCTGGGGGGATCCCGGTGTCAGCCGGGGCTGGATGTTGTCACGCTGGGGAGGGACACCACCCCTCAGCCCTTCCCTTTGTGTCCCCGCAGGTGGCCGGCAGGAAGGGGTTCCCCCACGTCATCTACGCCCGGCTCTGGCGCTGGCCCGACCTGCACAAAAACGAGCTGAAACCCGTCAAATTCTGCCAATTCGCCTTCGACCTCAAGTGCGACAGCGTTTGTGTCAACCCCTACCACTACGAGCGTGTGGGGACCCCCACCAGCGGTGAGCCGGGACCCCCGGGTGGGGGGATTCCCCAAAGGGGGGGCGGGGGGGGGTCACCAGCAGCCCTAAACCCCCCTCACCTCTCCCGACAGGTCTGAGCATCCAGAAGAGCACAGGTGAGACCCGAGCCCGGGGCCGGCGGGGAGCCCCCCCGGAGCCAGCCCAGCCCCCCGCAGCGGGTCCCCGTGCCCCCCATGGTCTCCGGTGTGTGTCCCCCGCCCTCCCCAGTGCCCCCCCCGCGTCCGGTGAAGGAGGAGTTTGTCCATGACTGTGTGCAGATGGAGCTGCCGGCCCGTCGGGAGTTGGGGGCCGAGCCCCCTGCCCAGCCCTGCCAAGCGCTGCCCCCCCGGCAGCCCCCTGAGCCCCCCTGTGTGCCCCAGACCTACCCTGCGCTCCCCATGGCGCCCCAAGGTGAGACCCGCCCCCCCCCTTAACCCCCACCCTGCAAGAGTTTGGGGGCATCACCCCGAGCCCCCCACCCCATGTACCCTACGATGACCCCCTGTGACCCCACATTGTTCCCATATTCCCCCACAGCGGCCCCCCAGGACCCGCTGCTCCCCCTGCCCCACGCCGAGGGCCCCCCAGCACAGCTCCCCCTGCAGAACGGGTACCCCAAACCACCCTACCACAGTGAGTATGGGGACACCCCACTGCCCCCAGCCATCCTTGGGGACCCCCCTGTGTCACCCTGTTTTCCCCTTCAGGTTCATCACTGAGCTGGACCAGTGGGGTCCTCTACAGCCCAAATTTGGAAGGGTCACAGCCCCCCACACCACAACATCCCGGCAGCCAGAGCCACCCGCAGGCCCCCCAGCACCACCCCAACCCCTGCTGTAGGTTTGGGGGGCACCGGGTGAGGGCTGGAGGGGTCTGCAGGGCGCTGACCCCCCCCTCTCTACCCCTCCCAGGGCCCCCCCACCACAACCCCGTGCTCCAGCCCCCCGTGTCCACCCACCCCGGTGAGTGCCCTCACCCTCCTGAGCACCCATGGGTGCCGTGACCCCCCCCATCCCCACCCAAAAATCCACATCCCCCCTTCCAGGGCCGGAATTCTGGTGCTCCATCGCCTACTTCGAGCAGGACGTGCAGGTGGGGGAGATCTTCAAGGTGCCCTCGAGCTGCCCCACCGTGGTGGTGGACGGGTACGTGGACCCCTCGGGGGGGGCCCGGTTCTGCCTGGGGCAGCTCTCCAACGTCCAGCGCTGTGCGGCCAGCGAGAGGGCACGGTGGGTGCACGGGGGGCACTGGGAGGGATGGGGGAGCAATGGGGGAAGCAGGCCGGGGAATGGGGTCAGGGGGGCACAGGGGGTGTGGGGTGGGCAATGTGGGGGAGAAGGATGGGGAGCAAAAAGGGTAATGGGGGTAGAGGGGGGATTTGGGGGATGAATGGGAGGAGGGGGGATTTGGGGGATAAATGGGAGAAGGCGGGATATGGGGGATAAATGGGAGAAGGAAGGATTTGGAGAATAAATGGGAGAAGGGGGGATAAATGGGAGAAGGGGGGATTTGGGGGATGAATGGGAGAAGGGGGATAAATGGGAGAAGGAGGGATATGGGGGATAAATGGGAGAAGGGAGGATATGGGGGATAAATGGGAGAAGGGGGGATTTGGGGGATAAATGGGAGAAGGAGGGATATGGGGGATGAATGGGAGAAGGGAGGATATGGGGGATGAATGGGAGAAGGGGGGATTTGGGGGATAAATGGGAGAAGGAGGGATATGGGGGATAAATGGGAGAAGGGAGGATATGGGGGATAAATGGGAGAAGGAAGGATTTGGAGAATAAATGGGAGAAGGGGGGATAAATGGGAGAAGGGGGGATTTGGTTGATGAATGGGAGAAGGGGGGATGAATGGGAGAAGGAGGGATATGGGGCATAAATGGGAGAAGGGAGGATATGGGGGATGAATGGGAGAAGGGAGGATATGGGGGATAAATGGGAGAAGGGGGGATTTGGGGGATGAATGGGAGAAGGAGGGATATGGGGGATGAATGGGAGAAGGGAGGATATGGGGGATAAATGGGGGATAATTAGGCCAGAAGGAGGAAAAGGGGAAGAATCAGAGGAGGAAGGGGAGATGTGAGGGGAAAATGGCGATATGGGGGAAAGGGGGATCCAGGAGGGATAATTAGGGCAGGAGGGAGGGGGGGGGGATATGAGTGAAAACCATGGGATAATCAGGGCAAAATGGGGACAAACCTGGGGCCTGTCCCGCATGGGTGGAAGCCGGGGTGGGGCCGTGGGGGTCCATGCTGAGGGTCTCGGCCAGGCTGCACATCGGGAAGGGGGTGCAGCTGGAGCGGCGCGGAGAGGGGGACGTGTGGATGCGCTGCCGGAGCGACCACGCCGTGTTCGTGCAGAGCTTCTACCTGGACAGGGAGGCCGGCAGAGCCCCCGGGGATGCCGTGCACAAGGTCTACCCCGGAGCACACATCAAGGTCGGGGGTCTCCGGGGGTCTCCGGGGGTCTCCGGGGGTCTCTGGGCATCCCCAAGTCCCCAGGAAGGGTACCAGGGGTGGGGGGAGCTCCGTGCTCAGATTTTAGGGGGTTTTGGGCAATGGGGGAGGGCAGTGGAAGAATGCAAGGGATGGAGAGAGCCCCATATGGCCACGCTGAAGGGGACACCGGGGTACCCCCCACCCCAAAGCCACCCCGCTCAGGGGTCCCCCCCCGTGTCCCCGCAGGTGTTTGACCTGCGCCAGTGCCACCGGCAGATGCAGCAGCAGGCGGCCACTGCCCAGGCTGCGGCCACCGCTCAGGCCGCTGCTGTGGCCGGCAGCATCCCCGGGCCTGGCTCAGTGGGCGGCATCGCTCCGGCCATCGGTGAGTGACCACAGGGGTGACACAACCCCCATGATGACCATGTCTCCCGCGGGGCTGTCAGTGGCCACCCACTGTTAGTGAGTGACCTCCAGGGTGGGTTGGGAGCCCCGTGGTGACCGTGTAACCCCCCCTCAGGGCTGTCGGTGGCCGCGGGGCTCGGTGTGGACGACCTGCGGCGCCTGTGCCTCGTTAGGCTGAGCTTCGTCAAGGGCTGGGGGCCCGACTACCCCCGGGCCAGCATCACCTGCACGCCCTGCTGGATCGAGGTGCACCTGCACCGCGCCCTGCAGCTGCTCGACCACGTCCTGCACGCCCTGCCCGACGCCCACGCCTGACTCCTGGAAGGAAGAGCCAAAAAAAAAGAGGAAATAAAGGCAAAAAAATGAGGCGAAATGACCAAAAATGTGTTGGTTTAACGGTTGTTTAATGGATGGGGTCAGAATTTGCGGCCTGGCTGTAGTGCAGACGATCCAGGCCCTCAGTGCTGCTTTCCACCTCCTGACTTAACTTTTGTATGAAAAGAAACAAAAAAAAAAAGAAGATTAAAAAAAAGCCAAAAAAGCAAGGTGAAAGGACCAAAACTGTGTTGTTTTAACCATTATTTGATGGATGGGGTTGGAGCCTGTGGCCTGGGTTTGTCAGCGCCTTTGACGGACGCTCAGCAGCGCAGCTGTGCCCCCAGATGCCCCTCCAGATGCGTTTCCAGATGTGCCTCCAGCTGTGCCCTCGGAACTACATTTCCCAGCAGCTCCCGCGGCGCGCACCGGAAGCGGCTTCTCCAGGCCCGCGGACTCGGTTTCCCGGCAGCTCCCGCGGCGCCTGTGGGCCAAGATGGCGGCGGGGAGCGGCCCCGGGGCGCGGGAGCTCTTTGCTGAGGGGCTCCTGCAGTTCCTGCGGCCCGCGGTGCGACAGCTCGACCGGCACGTCCACAGCGTCAGGTGCGGGCAAACCGAGCGGCCGGGAGCAGGGCAGGACGGGCCGGGAGCGGGCCGGGGCGCGGCGGGCCGGGGCTGAAAGGCTGAGGGGCAGGTAGAGCCGGGAAGGGCAGTTTCGTGGGGCTGAAGGGCCTTGGGTGCATGTGGGGGCCAGTTTTGGGGATGAAGGGCTTTGGGGGTACGGGAGGTGGGCAGTGCTGGGGAGGTTGGTGGCTGGGGGGGTGGGTAGAGGTGGTTGGGGGCTGCAGGTCCCATATTGGGGGGGATAGAGGTGGATTTGGGGTGCGGATCCAGGGTTTTACCTGCCCCGCTTCCACAGGGAGAGCCAGGTGGAGCTGCGGGAGCACATCGACAGCCTGGCCACAGGTGAGCCAAAGGCGGGGGTCACCCCTGCACCCCTCAGCGTGGGGGCACGGGGGGCTCACCCAAACCCCTCCCCAGAGCTTTGCCGCATCAATGAGGACCAGAAAGTGGCGCTGGACCTCGACCCCTACGTGAAGAAGCTGCTGAACGCCCGGCGCCGCGTGGTGCTGGTTAACAACATCCTGCAGAACGCCCAGGTGAGGGGGAACAGGGGGTTCTGGGGGTCCCAGAGCCCCCCCCCAGGTGCTGACAGGTGACTTTTGCCGTGTCCAGGAGCGGCTGCGGAGGCTGAACCACAGCGTGGCCAAGGAGACGGTGCGGAGGAGGGCGATGCTGGAGGCCGGGGGCTACCAGGGCAAGTGACTGAGTGACCAGGCAGGGGAGCAGGTATCCCTGTTTATCCCAGCTCAGGAATTGAGGGGATGTCCCCCATCACCTGCAGCCAAGGGAACTGGGACACTCCGAGCCGTGTTCCCGGATTTGTGGGCGCTGGAATAAAAGTGACTGAGAGTCCGTGATGCTCCCACGTCCCTGAGGGGCCTTGGGGACAACAAAGCCAGGCAGGTATTGCCAAGGGGATCTGGGCACCTCCAGGTTGGATTTGGACACCCCCAGGTGGGATTCGGGCTGCCCCAAGTGGGTTCTGGGCAGCCCCAGGTGGGTCCTTCAAGTCCTGGATCCTTCTCCAGCTGCTGCACCTGTCTCATTCCCATCTAATCCCACATGGATCTGAACAAGCAGGACACGCTGGAAAGGGGGGACGCTTTAATGTGCAACTTACAAAACAGGGACATGGGACAGGGACACGTCAGGTGACCGAGGAGGGGCCCAGACCCCCTGGTGTCCCTCGGCCGGTGTCCCCTCACCTGCTCCAGGCGGCACAGGTGTCACCGGGCCCTCACTCTTGCGTCTCCATGCTCTCCTCCTCCTCGCCTGCCGCCGGCTCTTCCTGGTTTTCCTCTTCCTCTTCCCCTTCCTTCTTCTCCGGAGGTTTCTCGTACGCCTTCTCCGACGGCGTCACAATCACCCCGTCCCACGTGGACATCTCGGACGCCAGGTCTGCACCAAGAGGTGACCCTGGGGACCCACTCGGGGATCCCAGCCCCATTCCCACCCGGACACACCCCCCAGCACCACTCACAGCTGGCGTCACCCTCCTGTCCCAGGATTTTCCGGTATCCTCCGTGGGAGAGGATGCGGACGAGGGTCTGGGCAGTGTAGCACACCATGTCCTGGGGACAGGGACGGGTCAGTGTGGGCACAGAGACCACCCCTGTGTCCCCTCCCCTTCGGGGACCCTCCCCCTCACCTGCTGCTCCAGCGTCATCACCGTGTGCACGCGGAAGTTCCCGCTCTCGCATGGATCCGTGATGCCGACGGAGCCGGGCAGGAAGAGCCCGGCCGCCAGGATCTGGAGGCAGCGCCTGCACACGGGACATTGTGGGTTAAAACTGGATCCTTCCAGCAAAAACACCACTAGCTGGATGAGTTGGATGCATCTCCCAGCCAAGCCCCTGAGATTCCAACGGTTTTATCGGGAAAACGGAGCCGCAGTGGGAATTCCCGTGAGGGAAGCGATGCCACGGACCTGTAGGCGATGTTGAGGGCCAGGGGCTGCCGGGTGGGGTTGTTCATCACGGCGTAGTGTCCCTGGAGGGGGAAAGGAACAGGAATTAGGGCAGGAAGAACGCAAGAATCCCAGCCTGGAATGAGAATCCCAACTCCTGCCAGGATCGGGATCAGCACCACATCAGAGTCCCCCCACCAGCAGGTCCAGGATCCAGGGCGTGAGCGGCTCGAAGCCGGGGAAGCGAATCCTCAGATCCTTGAGCAGCCGGATCAGGACCTTCACCCTGGAGCAGAGGCAGGAGGAGGGTCAGTCCCACACCGGCACCGCTCTCCGTGTTCTCAGGAATGAGGATTTGGATTGGGATCCACGGATCCCTGGGCGCCGGACTCACGTGGACTGCGAGGCGTTCTCCTCGAACCACCGCGCGTGCCGGATGGCGGCCAGGGCGCTCTGCAGCACCTTGATGTCCACTGCAAGAAGCAGAAATTCCCAGGTTTTTCCAGCCTGCTCCAGGCACCGCTGCAGCTCCGGGTGGGAAGCACGGCCGGGCGCTCACGGTGCAGCTCCGGGTCCAGCTTGCGCAGGTTGGGCGGCACCGTGGTGATCAGGATCTTCACCGTGGCGTCGGCCGAGCTGATCTCGAAGCCGGTCTCATTGGTCAGCATGGTCAGGACTGAGGGGGGGAAAAGACCGGGAATTCCGTGTGGAGGGGCTGGGAAGTTCCGTGGGAATGCGGGAATGGTCGCGGATCTCAGCCCACGCCGCTCCAGAGCGCGGCCCCACCTTCGCTGGGGTCCTGTGCCCGCAGGCTCTCCACCACCTTGTTCCCCAAGGCTGCCACGGCTTCCACTGGGAAAAAGGAGAAGGAAAAGGAGGAGGAGAAGGGTTGGAGCTCGGCCAGGTGCCGAGGGCCGCTTGGATCCCGCCCGGATCCCGCCCGGAGGGCACTCACAGGTGGGCAGGATCTTCAGGATCACCACCAGATCTGCCACGTTGTGCCCCGTCGTCATCGTCCCCTTCTTGTAGGAGCCCACCTGGCGAACCTCCTCGATTTGCTGTCGGAAGAACACCCCAAAATCCCGGGAATTCAACCCACGTGCCGTGCTTGGGGGGCTCAGCATCGATCCTTAACCCACCCCAGGCCGGGAGCACCTTCCCATGGAGCTCTTTTCCCAACTTTGGCACTCACCACTTCAAACGTTCCCGGAGCCACAATTAAATTGTCGATGACATTGTTGATCTTGGTCACCAGGGACAGGATGGAAGCCTGGGAAGGAACGGGACAGGGATTATCCAGGAACACCTGGAATAATCCCATTTCCAGAGCACAAAATCCACCTTATGATCCAAAAAACTCTTCCAAGGTGCTTATTCTGGAGAACTAACTATTTTTTAGGCCGCTCCTGAAGGACTTTGGATTCTCCAAGCCCCATCCCAAGGGTTTGGGGGAATTTTGGGCACGGCACCTGCTCGGCAGCGGTGGGAGCCAGGTCCTGGTTCCTCTTGAGCAGGGCCTCGCTGAAAGCCGTCTCATCTGCCGCGGGCTTGACGCGGGGAAACGCCATCTCGCACTGGAACGGGACGGAATTCCCGCCGGGATTTTATCCTCCGGCACGATTCCGCCTTCGCGTTACCCTACGAGAGCTCCACAGGTGTCCAGGAGCTCCCACCTGTGCAGCTCCGGGGCAGATCCAGAGGGTTTTAGTAACTCTATTCAAGAATTTATTAAATAAATGTGTTAACCCCCTTTGTCTGCAGGTGCAGGGCCTTGGAATCGCCTGTCCAAAGGGAAAAACTCAGGGAGTTTGCGAGGAGGGAATGATTTCCTCCTGGGAAAGGCGGGAAACAGGCAAGAGGACACCTGAGGGGGAGCGACAGGTATTGGCATCACCCCGAGGAGGGGGGACAAACCTCAGTCCAGGGGTTTTTTCTGTTATAATCCCAAAAACCCCAATCCTGGAATGATTTGTGTCATCATTCCTCGACTGTGTCCCATTATCCCATCTCCAACAGCAGTAAAATCCTTTCGTTTGGGCTTTTAACTGATCCACCAGCGTTTTTAGGGAATTCATGCAGTTCACCCACACTATGAGAACCCAACCCCCCCCCCAAATCCGGGATGGGGAGTCGTTAACCCTGGAAAAATCCTGGAAAATTCCCGGGAATTGCCCTCGGGGCACGGGTTACTCACGACATAGAAGTCGAACGGGATGTGGGGCACAAAGGGCCGGAACCTAAAGGGGAGAGAAAACCCCACTTCACTCCCTGAGCTCGGCAGCCCCTCCCGCCCCCCGTCACGACACGGCCCTGTCGCGACATGCAGGGACCCGGCCCGGCCCCCCCGGGCCCCCTCAGCAGCTCCGGACTCGCCCCGGGACTCGCCTGGACCCGAAGCGGCCGCCGCGGCCGCGGCCTCGATCGCCCCTGCGGAGAGAGAACGGGAGCGGCGCTAACGGGGGGCTCAGAGCCCCGGGCCCGCTTCCCCCACCCCGGTCCCGTCGCCCCCCGGTGCTCCCCGCCCGCTGCCCCCGGTCCCGCCCCGGTCCCACTCAGGGTCCCCCCCAGCCCCAGTTTCTGTCCTGGTCCCGCCATCCCCCGGTTCCCCTTGGTCCTGAGCCCCCCCCGTTTCCCTCTCCGGCCCCGCCGGTCTCTTCCCGTTGCTCCACCGCGCTCCCGGTGTCTCCCCGCTCCCGCGGCCCCACAGTCCCTGTCCCCCCACCACGGTCCCCGTGGTCTCCCCCCGGTGCCGGTTCTCCCTCCATTTCCCCCTCCCTCCCTCGGTCCCGGTATCTCCCCGATCCCGCCGCCCCCCGGTCCCGCTCCCGCCAAGGTCTCGGTCCCCCCCGGTCCCGGTTCCCCCGGTGTCCCCCCGGTGTCCCCCCGCCCCCGGTGCCGCTGTCCCCCCACCTCATGTCGCCGCCGCTGCCGACAATGAAGCGCCGCTCACAGACCCCGCAGCAACCCGCCCGCCCATTGGCCGCCGCTCTCCCCTAGCCCGCCCCCCGCGGGGGCTCTGCCGGTAACCATTGGTGAAGCGGCCCGTCAATCAGATCCGGAAGCGGCCAATGGCGGCGAGCGCCGGGCGGCCGCTGGAGGGGGCGCGGGATCCATGAATGGAGCGCGTGGGATAAGGTTATGATAAGCCCGGTACAACTCTTTGCTCGCCAGCAGAGTGGCGCAGCGGGAGCGTGCTGGGCCCATAACCCAGAGGTCGATGGATCGAAACCATCCTCTGCTATCGCTTTTCATTTCTCGTTTTTACGTCCCTCCGGTTTGTTTTTCGCTCATTAGCGTTTTTTATTTGCTGCACTGACTTCTCAACGCTCCGTAAATGCTTTCCCGGCTTCGTCCCGCGCGGCGAGTCGCCAGCATCGCGGCGTTACCGCGGGTGTCACCCTACCCGCTCCCACGCGCGTCCCCGAGCGCCGCGCGCGCCCCCGGGGGCTGCGGGTGTACCGTGACCGGACCACTGCGCGCGTCCCCGCGTCCAAGCGCGTCCCCCCATGCGTGTCCCCACCCGCGCGTGTCCCCAGCCTCTGCCCGTGTCCCCACCCGAGCGCTGCCAGTGTCCCCAGCGGCCGCGCAACCCCGAGCGGCATCTCCGGGGTCACCCCCCCGCTCCCGTGGGGCTGTCGTGACCCCTCCGCAGAGCAGAACCTCCCACGGAGGTGTGGGGGGCCAGAGGTGCCCAAGCCCTCCCCCGGGCCCCCCGAGGCCGCGCGAAGGCTGTGGGGCTGCGTGGGGACAGCGCGGGGTCCGTGGGCCGGGGTGTGCCCTGCACACTTGATGAGTTTCTCAGGTCTCAGCGCCCACGCGTGCCCGGGGTGGCAGCGGTGGCACCGGGGTGGTCGCGGCCGCCGGGACCCGACGCACGGAGCGGACACATCCCGGCACATCGTCCCCCCACCCCAAACGCCGTCCCACCGCCCCACGGGTGGGAATATTCCCACCCGCCAGCGGGCGGCCCCATCCGCCGCCCATCCCGGCTGGAATGCCGTGGGGGGAGCGGGCAGGAAGGAGTTAAGCTCGGTGTGGATGATAACGGCCCTTTGTGTCACCAGTGGGGGCGGCGAGCAAGGGCTCAGCCCCGCCGCGGGGGGGGGGGAAGCCACTCTCCGTCCGTGGGCGATGCTGGCGGTGCTGGCCCCGCTCCTGGCCTCGCTCCTGGCCCTGCTCCCGGGCGCGGTGACGGCCCCGGCCCCGCTGACCCTCGCCGTGGTGCTGCCCCAGCACAACCTCACCTACCCGTGGGCTTGGCCGCGCGTGGGACCCGCCGTGCGCTTGGCCGCGGCCGCCGTGAATTCCCGGCGGGATCTGCTGCCCGGCTTCACCCTCGGGTGGGTGTTCGGCAACAGCGAGGATCGCCACGGGGTCTGCTCGGAAATGGCCGCGCCGCTGGTGGCCGTGGACCTGCGGCTCTCCCATCACCCCGCGGCGTTTTTGGGGCCGGGGTGCGTCTACTCGGCGGCGCCGGTGGCCCGGTTCACCAGCCACTGGCAGCTGCCGCTGGTCACGGCGGGGGCCGAAGCCCACGGCTTTGACGACAAGAGCGAGGAGTTCGGCTTGACCACCCGCGCCGGCCCCAGCCACCGCAAACTGGGCGAACTGGGCGTGCAGCTGCACCGGCGCTTCAACTGGACGCGGCGGGCGCTGCTGGTGTACTGGGACGAGCGAGTGGACGACCGGCCCTACTACTTCGCCGCCGAGGGCTTGTACGTGCAGCTGCCCACCCTGCGCAACCTCACGGTCATGGACGTGGTGTTCCGCGACGGCGGCAACTTCTCCTTCATCATCCAGGAGATCAAGGCGAAGGGGCGCAGTGAGTGCCGCCGACGGGGACGGCGGGGCGGGCAGGGCGACGGGGAGGGGGCCGTGTCGGCACGGGTGCCCATGGGTGTGCCAGGCTTGGCACGCCTGTGCGGGGTGCTCGTGGCCATACATGGCTGCGCACAACTTTTACAGGGGTGTTCGCAGCTGCACACGGGCGTGTCCAGCTGTGCCCAGCTGTGCTCGGCTTCACACGGGGGTGTTCACGGGTGTCCGCAGGTGTTCACGGCCAGACACGGCTGGGCACGAATTTCAGGGGGTGTTTGCAGCTGTGCCCAGCTGTGCACGACTTCACACCGGGCTGTCGTGGTTATTCACGGCTGCGCAGGGGTGTTCATGGCCGGACACGGCTGTGCCCAGCTTTGCGCGGGGGTTGCGCGGCTGTTCATGGCTGTTCATGGCTGTTCATGGCTGTTACACGGATGTTCCTGGCAGCACACGGGTGCCACAGCCGCACACGCGTGTCCCGCACACCCCCGCGCTGCCCCTGCCCCACCCTGACCCCCTGGACCCCTCCCCACTCCCTGTCCCACCGGGATCTCCGGGCGTTGTCACCTGTCCCGGAGTCTCGGGCTGGTTCTGTCCCATTCCATGGAACGGCTCCAACCCCGGATGGCACCGGGAGCCCCGGGGTGGGCGGTGGGTGCTCAGCCGCGGGGGTGCATTTTGGGGCCCCGGGGGTTGGCACGGCTGGAGGGGCCGTGGCGGGGGCCAGGCGGCACCCCCGGGGTCACGGTGTCGCCGAGAATCCATCAGGGCCGCGGGGAGGAGGAAACGGAGTCGGGAAAACAGGAAACCTCGGCCTGGCGCCGAGGGCAGCGCCGGGCAGGGCACGGGAGGGGGGCCGGCAGCGGGGTCGGGACCCCCCGGCCCGGGGGCCCCGCAACCCCCGGCCGTGTCACGCAACGGCCGGCGACCCCCGGGATGCGGGGCTGGGGTCTCCAGGGGTCTCCCAGGGATGTTGGAGGTCTCGGGCCCGTGTCACACAATAACCGGCGACCCCCGGGATGCGGGGCTGGGGTCTCTGCGCTGTCGGGGCCGCATCCCAAGGGCCGTGTCCCCCCCCAGTCGTGTACGTGTGCTGCGCCCCGGACACGCTGCGGGAGCTGATGCTGCAGGCGGAGCGTGAGGGGCTCACGGGGGGCGACTTCGCCTTCTTCTACATCGACACGTTCGGGGCCAGCCTGCAGGGCCAGCGCTTCCCCGAGCCCCGGCGGCCCTGGCACCGCGGGGACGCGCACGACGCCCGCGCCCGCCGCGCCTTCCAGGTGAGCGGGGTGGGCGCAGGAGCACAGCCAGGTGGGCACGGATGGTCGCAGGTGGGCGTGGACACCCGCCGGGTGGGTCTGTCCAGCCCCTCCAGCCCCTGTCCCCACCCCAGGCCGTCACCATCATCACCTACAAGGAGCCCGAGAACCCCGAGTACCGGCCCTTCCTGGAGCGGCTCAAGGAGGAGGCGCGGGACCACTTCAACTTCTCCATGAAGGACGGATTGGTGGGACACGGAACGATGGGAATGACGGGGGGCACGGGGCTGGGGGGACAGCGGGGGCTGGGGACAAGGGGGGCACGGGATGGAGCTGGGGACAGGGGACAGAGACCCCCGGCTGTGTCCTGTCCCCGAGCTGTCCCCGTGTCCCCAGATGAATTTCATCGCCGCCGCCTTCCACGACGGGGTCCTGCTCTACGCCCAGGCCCTCAACGAGACCCTGGAGCGCGGCGGCTCCGTCAGCGACGCCTCGGCCGTCACCCGCCAGATGTGGAACCGCACCTTCTACGGTGAGACCTGCCCCGGCCTGGCCCCTCCCTACCCTGTCCCCATCCCGTCCCATCCCATCCCATCCCATCCCATCCCATCCCATCCCATCCCATCCCATCCCATCCCATCCCATCCCATCCCATCCCATCCCCATCCTATCCTTGTCCCTATCCCCATCCCATCCCGGTGCCACCTGCCAGTCCCCCCCCCGCCCCACTCCCAGGATGATATTTTGGGATCAGAGCCCCCCCAGGTCCCCCCCAGCCCCTCACCCTCTGTCCCCAGGTGTCACCGGCTTCCTGAAGATCGACGAGCAGGGGGACCGGGAGAGCGACTATTCCCTGTGGGACATGGACCCCGAGCAGGGAAACTTCCAGGTGAGCCCCAGCACGCGGGCAGCGGGGCCGGGGGGGGTGGGGGGGGGGGGTCCGGGGGCTTCCCCCCACCCATTCCTTGCCCCCCCCATCCCAAAGATCGTGGCCAACTACAACGGCACCACCAAGAAGATCCAGATGGTGCCGGGGCGAGAGATCCACTGGCCGGGGAACGCGGTCCCGTCCGATGTCCCCCCCTGTGGCTTCGAGGGCACCGATCCCCAGTGCCTCAAAGGTGAGGGGGGGGGAGCCGCGAGACCCCCGCCCGCCCCCCCCCGGGCCCTGACCGCTCCCTCCTCTCGCCGGCAGCCTCGCTGTCCACGCTGGAAGTCCTGTCCCTCGTGGTCAGCCTGATCCTCTTGGCCATCACCGCCACCTCCTTCTTCATCTACAGGTGCGGGGGCCGCGGGGTGGGGCGGGGACCCCGGGGCGGGGGGCGCGGGCGGGGGTCTCACGAGCCCCCGCCGGGCGCAGGAAGCTGCAGCTGGAGAACGAGCTGGCGGCCGAGCTGTGGCGGGTGCGCTGGGAGGACGTGCAGATGAGCAGCCTGGAGAAACACCTGCGGAGCGCCGGCAGCAAACTCACCCTGTCCCTGGTGGGCACCGGGGGCACCGGGGGGACCGCGGACTGGGGGGGACCGGGGTCACCCCACAGCCCTTCTTGGGGACCCGCGACCCGAGTCACGCCCCGGCCCCACTCGCGGACTGGGGGAGCCGGGGCTGCGCCGTATCCCTGCTCAGGGATCGCGGGGACCGGGCTCACCCCACAGCCCCGCTCGGGGCCGGGGGCATTGGGGTGCCCGGGCTCACCCCACACCCCTGGCACAGCGGGGCTCCAACTACGGCTCGCTGATGACCACGGAGGGGCAGTTCCAGGTGTACGCCAAGACCGCCTATTACAAGGTACGGGGGCGGGGGAGCAGGGGGGACACCCACGACCCCGTCCCCACTCCCGGTGTCCCCACCCCCGGTGTCCCCCCCAGGGTAACCTGGTGGCCGTGAAGCACGTGAACCGCAAACGCATCGAGCTGACGCGCAAGGTCCTGTTCGAGCTCAAACACGTACGTGGCTGACCCCAGGGGTGTCCTCGGGCCGGGGGGGGGAGGCACGGCGGGACCCCGGCCCACCCCCGCTGCCCCCGGCAGATGCGGGACGTGCAGAACGAGCACCTGACGCGGTTCGTCGGCGCCTGCACCGACCCGCCCAACATCTGCATCCTGACCGAGTACTGCCCGCGAGGGAGCCTCCAGGTACGGCCGGGCCGGGGCTGCGGGGCCGGGAGGGCACCGAGAGCCCCATCCCGGGGCTGTGGGGTCGGGAGGGCACCGGGAGCCCCATCCCGGGGCTGCGGGACTGCGAGGGCACCGGGAGCCCCATCCCGGGGCTGCGGGGCCGGGAGGGCACCGGGACCCCATCCCGGGGCTGTGGGGCTGGGAGGGCACCGAGAGCCCCATCCCGGGGCTGTGGGGTCGGGAGGGCACCGGGAGCCCCATCCCGGGGCTGTGGGGTCGGGAGGGCACCGGGAGCCCCATGCCGGGGCTGTGGGGCTGGGAGGGCACCGGGACCCCATCCCGGGGCTGTGGGGCCGGGAGGGCACCAGGAGCCCCATGCCGGGGTCATCCCTGACCCCCCACGTCCCCAGGACATCCTGGAGAACGAGAGCATCACCCTGGACTGGATGTTCCGCTATTCCCTCACCCACGACATCGTCAAGGTACCCCCGGCATTCTCAGGGGGGTTCCCCATCCTGTGGGGGTCCCACATCCCACAGGGATCCCCCACCCCACGGGTCAGTGGGGTCCGGCCGTGTCCGAGCTCTCTCCGCCTCTCCAGGGGATGCAATTCCTGCACAACGGGGTCATCGTGTCCCACGGGAACCTCAAGTCCTCCAACTGCGTGGTGGACTCGCGCTTCGTGCTGAAGATCACGGACTACGGGCTGGAGAGCTTCCGTGTGGCCCCCGACGCTGATGACACCCACGCGCTCTTCGCCAGTGAGACCCCCCCTTGTCCCCCCCCCGTGTCCCCTCCCGTGTCCCCCACCCGGCCTGACCCCGTCCCCGCTGCCGCAGAGAAGCTGTGGACGGCGCCGGAGCTGCTGCGCATGGAGGAGCCGCCGGCGCGGGGGACGCAGAAGGGCGACGTCTACAGCTTCGGCATCATCCTGCAGGAGATCGCCCTGCGCAGCGGCGTCTTCTACGTGGAGGGGATGGACCTCAGCCCCAAAGGTCAGCGGGGACACGGGAGGACCTGCTGGGGGGCGGCCGGACCGGCCAGAGGGGTCTGGATGCGTGGATGGGTGGTTGGAACCATGGATGGGTGGCTGGAACCATGGATGGGTGGTTGAAACCATGGATGGGTTCTTGGACGTGTTGGTGGGTGGCTGGAACCATGGATGGGTGGTTGGAACCACGGATGGGTGGCTGGAAGAATGGATGGGTGGCTAGAACCATGGATGGGTTCTTGGACACGTTGGTGGGTGGTTGGAACCATGGATGGGTGGTTGGAACCATGGATGGGTGGCTGGAACCATGGATGGGTGGCTGGAACCATGGATGGGTTCTTGGACATGTTGGTGGGTGGTTGGAACCATGGATGGGTGACTGGAACCATGGATGGGTGGTTGAAACCATGGATGGGTTCTTGGACGTGTTGGTGGGTGGCTGGAACCATGGACGGGTGGTTGGAACCACGGATGGGTGGCTGGAAGAATGGATGGGTGGTTGGAACCATGGATGGGTTCTTGGACACGTTGGTGGGTGGTTGGAACCATGGATGGGTGGTTGGAACCATGGATGGGTGGCTGGAACCATGGATGGGTGGCTGGAACCATGGATGGGTTCTTGGACATGTTGGTGGGTGGTTGGAACCATGGATGGGTGACTGGAACCGTGGATGGGTGGTTGGACGCGTTGGCGGGTGGTCAGAGCTGGTGATGGGTTCTTGGAGCTTCTGATGAGTTCCTGGAACCTCTGCTGGGTTGTTGGACTCATCAAAGGGTGGTTGGACGTGTTGATGAGTTCTCGGACCTGCCGATGAGTTGCTGGACTGGCCAATGGGTTTTTGGACGCACTGGGGGGTTCCTGGACCTGCTGATGAGTCCTCGTGGGTGCTGCCCTGCCTGATGGGCTCCCGTCCCTACAGAGATCATCGAGCGCGTCAAGAGCGGGGAGCGGCCCAGCTTCCGGCCCTCGGCCAACGTCGGCTGTCACCTGGAGGAGCTGGGGCAGCTGATGCAGCACTGCTGGGCCGAGGACGTCCTGGAGCGCCCCGACTTCAACCAGATCAAGGTCCAGCTCCGCAAGTTCAACAGGTGCCACCACGGCCCCTGACCTGCAGGCCAGGGGTGACCCCCAGAGAGGGTCCCTGGGTGAGGGGTGGCCCCCAAAAAGGGTCTTTGAGTGAGAGGTGACTCCAAGGAAAGGTCCCTGGATGAGGGGGTGAGATCCAGAGAGGATCTTTGGGTTGGGAGGTGACTCCCAGAAAGGATCCCCGGGTGGGAGGTGACCCCCAAAAAGGGTCCCCAGGTGGGAGGTGACCCCAGAGAGGGTCCCCAGGTGGGAGGTGACCCCCAAAAAGTGTCCCCGGGCGGGAGGTGACCCCGTTCCCACAGGGAGAGCAGCACCAACATCCTGGACAACCTCCTGTCGCGCATGGAGCAATACGCCAACAACCTGGAGGAGCTGGTGGAGGAGCGCACCCAGGCCTACCTGGAGGAGAAGCGCAAGGCCGAGGCTCTGCTCTACCAGATCCTGCCCCAGTGAGCTCCGGGGGGGAGGAGGGTCCTGGGGGGCATCCTGGGGGCCGTGCCCGCCCTGACCCCGCCGTTGTCCCCAGCTCAGTGGCGGAGCAGCTCAAGCGGGGGGAGACGGTGCAGGCGGAGGCGTTCGACAGCGTCACCATCTACTTCAGCGACATCGTGGGGTTCACGGCGCTGTCGGCGCAGAGCACCCCCATGCAGGTGGTGACGCTGCTCAACGACCTCTACACCTGCTTCGATGCCATCATCGACAACTTCGACGTCTACAAGGTGAGGGTGGCACGCCCGGGGACACATAGGGACGTGTAGGGACACTCACGGACACACATGGATGTGTAGGGACGTGTAGGGATGTGTGTGGATGTTTAGGGACACGTGTGGACACACAGGGACACGCTGGACATGTCCCCGCCGCTGTCACAGAGTTCCAGAATCAGAAAATCCCAGAAAGGCGGGAACGGGGAATCACAGGATCAAAGAATCCTGGAATCCCCGAGTCCCAGAATCGCAGAGTCCCGGAACCCCAGAATGCTGATAATCCAGAATCTAAACACCCCGGAATGCCAGAATCCCAACATCCCAAAACCCTGGAGTCCCAGAATCCCAACATCCCAAAACCCCGGAATCCCAAAATCCTAGCACAACAGAATCACAGAATCCCATAATTACAGAATCCCAACATCCCAGAACCCCAACATCCCAAAACCCCGGAGTCCCAGAATCCCAACATCCCAAAACCCCGGAGTCCCAAAATCCGAGCACAACAGAATCACAGAATCCCATAATTACAGAATCCCAACATCCCAGAACCCCAACATCCCAAAACCCCGGAGTCCCAGAATCCCAACATCCCAAAACCCCGGAATCCCAAAATCCGAGCACAACAGAATCACAGAATCCCATAATTACAGAATCCCAACATCCCAGAACCCCAACATCCCAAAACCCCGGAGTCCCAGAATCCCAACATCCCAAAACCCCGGAATCCCAGAATCTGAGCACAACAGAATCACACAGAATCCCATAATTACAGAATCCCAACATCCCAGAATCCCAACATCCCAAAACCCCAGAGTCCCAGAATCCCAACATCCCAAAACCCCAGAATCCCAGAATCTGAGCACAACAGAATCACACAGAATCCCATAATTACAGAATCCCAACATCCCAGAATCCCAACATCCCAAAACCCCAGAGTCCCAGAATCCCAACATCCCAAAACCTCAGAATCCCAGAATCCAAGCACAACAGAATCACACAGAATCCCATAATTACAGAATCCCAACCTCCCAGAATCCCAGGATCAGTGAGGTCGGGAAAACCCTCCCAGTCCTTCTTCGGACACCTCCAGGGATGAGAACCCCAAACCTCTGCCTGGCCACCTTTTTCCATGAGGGAATTCCCGGTTTCCCGCAGGTGGAGACCATCGGCGACGCCTACATGGTGGTGTCGGGGCTGCCGGTGCGCAACGGGAAGCTGCACGCGCGGGAGGTGGCGCGGATGGCGCTGGCCCTGCTCGACGCCGTGCGCTCCTTCCGCATCCGCCACCGGCCCCAGCAGCAGCTGGAGCTGCGCATCGGCATCCACACGGGTCAGCATTCCGTGGGAACGGGAACGGGAATGGGAATGGGAACGGGCATCCACACGGGTCAGCATTCCGTGGGAACGGGAACGGGAATGGGAATGGGAACGGGAACGGGCATCCACACGGGTCAGCATTCCGTGGGAATGGGAACGGGAATGGGAATGGGAACGGGAACGGGAATGGGAACGGGAACGGGCATCCACACGGGTCAGCATTCCGTGGGAACGGGAATGGGAATGGGAACAGGAACAGGCATCCACACGGGTCAGCATTCCGTGGGAACGGGAATGGGAATGGGAATGGGAACGGGAACGGGCATCCACACGGGTCAGCATTCCGTGGGAACGGGAACGGGAATGGGAACGGGAATGGGAATGGGAACGGGAATGGGAATGGGAATGGGCATCCACACGGGTCAGCATTCCGTGGGAATGGGAACGGGAACGAGAATGGGAATGGGAACGGGAACGGGAATGGGAACGGGAACGGGCATCCACACGGGTCAGCATTCCGTGGGAACGGGAATGGGAATGGGAATGGGAATGGGAATGGGCATCCACACGGGTCAGCATTCCGTGGGAATGGGAACGGGAACGAGAATGGGAATGGGAACGGGAACGGGAATGGTAATGGGAATGGGCATCCACACGGGTCAGCATTCCGTGGGAACGGGAATGGGAACGGGAATGGGAATGGGCATCCACACGGGTCAGCATTCCGTGGGAACGGGAACGGGAATGGGAATGGGAACAGCAATGGGAACGGGAACAGGAACGGGCATCCACACGGGTCAGCATTCCGTGGGAACGGGAACAGGAATGGGAATGGGAATGGGAATGGGCATCCACACGGGTCAGCATTCCGTGGGAACGGGAACGGGAATGGGAATGGGAATGGGCATCCACACGGGTCAGCATTCCGTGGGAACGGGAACGGGAATGGGAACGGGAACGGGAACGGGAACAGGCATCCACACGGGTCAGCATTCCGTGGGAACGGGAACGGGAACAGGAATGGGAACAGGAACAGGAACGGGCATCCACACGGGTCAGCATTCCGTGGGAACGGGAACAGGAATGGGAATGGGAATGGGCATCCACACGGGTCAGCATTCCGTGGGAATGGGAACGGGAATGGGAATGGGAACGGGCATCCACACAGGTCAGCATTCCGTGGGAACGGGAACGGGAATGGGAACGGGAATGGGAATGGGAACGGGAACAGGAACAGGCATCCACACGGGTCAGCATTCCGTGGGAATGGGAATGGGAACGGGAATGGGAATGGGAACGGGTCAGCATTCCGTGGGAATGGGAACGGGAATGGGCATCCACACGGGTCGGTGGGAATGGGGTCAGAGACGGGGACAGAGATGGAGACAGGGCCAGGGCCAGTCAGAGGGGATGGGGACTGGGCACCCCCCGGCTTCCCGGGGTGACACCAGTGGCACAGGGAGGGTCCGGGGTGGCACAGGAGGGGTCAGGGTGGCACCGGTGGCACAGGCAGGGCCGGGGTGGCACAGGAGGGTCCAGGGTGGCACCGGTGGCACAGGCAGGGCCGGGGTGGCACAGGAGGGGTCAGGGCGGCACCGGTGGCACAGGCAGGGTCCGGGGTGGCACAGGAGGGGTCAGGGTCACACTGGTGGCACAGGGGTGGCTGGGGTGGCACAGGCGGGTCCGGGGTGGCACAGGAGGGGTCAGGGTGGCACCGGTGGCACAGGCAGGGCCGGGGTGACACAGGAGGGTCCAGGGTGGCACCGGTGGCACAGGCAGGGTCCGGGGTGGCACAGGAGGGGTCAGGGTGACACCACTGACACAGGAGGGTCCAGGGTGGCACCGGTGGCACAGGCAGGGCCGGGGTGGCACAGGAGGGTCCAGGGTGGCACCGGTGGCACAGGAGGGTCCGGGGTGGCACAGGAGGGTCCAGGGTGGCACCGGTGGCACAGGCAGGGTCCGGGGTGGCACAGGAGGGGTCAGGGTCACACTGGTGGCACAGGGGTGGCTGGCGTGGCACAGGCGGGTCCGGGGTGACACAGGAGGGGTCACACTGGTGACACCAGTGGCACAGGGAGGGTCCGGGGTGGCACAGGAGGGTCCAGGGTGGCACCGGTGGCACAGGCGGGTCCGGGGTGACACAGGAGGGGTCAGGGTGGCACCGGTGGCACAGGCAGGGCCGGGGTGGCACCGGCGGCTCTCGGTGTCCCCGCAGGTCCGGTCTGCGCGGGGGTGGTGGGGCTGAAGATGCCGCGGTACTGCCTGTTCGGGGACACCGTCAACACGGCCTCGCGCATGGAGTCCAACGGCGAAGGTGACGATCGGGGGGGCTCAGGGGACACCCTGGGGACACCCCGGGGTGCTGAGGGTCCCACGCCCACCCCCCAGCCTTGAAGATCCACATCTCGGGGGTCACCAAGGCCGTGCTGGAGGAGTTTGGGTGCTTCGAGCTGGAGCTGCGGGGGGATGTGGAGATGAAGGTGAGCCCCAACCCCCCCCAAACTGCCCCGGTACCCCCCAAAACTGCCCCAAACCCCCCCAAACTGCCCCGGTACCCCCCAAAACTGCCCCAATACCCCCCCAAACTGCCCCAAACCCCTAAAACTGCCCCAACCCCCTAAAACTGCCCCGATACCCCCCCAAACTGCCCCAAACCCCTACAACTGCCTCGATACCCCCAAACTGCCCCAATACCCCCCCAAATTGCCCCGATACCCCCCCAACTGCCCCAATACCCCCCCAAACTGCCCCAATACCCCCAAACTGCCCCAATACCCCCCAAACTGCCCCGATACCCCCAAACTGCCCCAAACCCCTAAAACTGCCCCAAACCCCTAAAACTGCCCCAATACCCCCCAAACTGCCCCGATACCCCCAAACTGCCCCAAACCCCTAAAACTGCCCCAAACCCCTAAAACTGCCCCAATACCCCCCCAAACTGCCCCGATACCCCCGCAAACTGCCCCAAACCCCTAAAACTGCCCCAATACCCCCCCAAACTGCCCCGATACCCCCCCAAACTGCCCCGATACCCCCGCAAACTGCCCCAAACCCCTAAAACTGCCCCAAACCCCTAAAACTGCCCCAATACCCCCCAAACTGCCCCGATACCCCCAAACTGCCCCAAACCCCTAAAACTGCCCCAACCCCTCCAACAGCCCCAACCTTCCCCCAAGCAACTTCAACCCCCCCAAAAGAGCTCCCAAACCCCCCCAACTCAGTTCCGACCCCCCCAAACCGCCCTGACCCCCCCCCCCCAAAACAACCCCAAACAACCCCAAACCCCCCCACAGTCTCACCCCAATGGGGACCCTCACCCCAATTCCTGGGGAAAAGCGCCTCCCCCCCCCACCCCCGCACCCCAAATCTCGGGGTACCCCCAGCGCCCCTCCCCTTGCACCCCAAATCTCGGGGTACCCCCAGCGCCCCCTCCCCTTGCACCCCAAATCTCGGGGTACCCCCAGCGCCCCTCCCCTTGCACCCCAAATCTCGGGGTACCCCCAGCGCCCCTCCCCTTGCACCCCAAATCTCGGGGTACCCCCAGCGCCCCCTCCCCCGCAGGGCAAGGGCAAGCTCAGGACCTATTGGCTCCTGGGGGAGCGCGGGAGCGGCACCCGGGGGTGACCCCCCCCCCACCCTGCACCCCAAAATCAGCCCAGGCACCACAACCACGGACCCCTCCCCCCCTCCCAGGGGCTGGGGACACCCCCCCAAAATCGCTGCGCCCCCCGAACCGGCTCCGGAGGGGATCACCGGGGGGATGGGGGGGACACGGGAGGGGTCCGGGGGGGCCATGGGGGCTCCCCTCGACCCCGGGGGGGGGTCCCAAGAACTCGGATTTTTGTAATAAAGCTGCTGCGGCCGCACGCGGGGCTCTCATGGGGGGGAAGGGGCACGGGGGGGTCCCCGAGGGGAGGGCTGGGGGCGTCCCGGTGGTCCCCGGGGTTTGTGGGGGGCTGGGTGGTCTCAGTTCGGGGGTTCTTGGTGGGTCCAGGAGGTTCCTGGTGGGTTCGGGGGTGCTCCCGGTGGGTCCGAGAAGGTTCAGGGGGGTGCTGGGGGTCCCGGTGGGTTCGGGGTTCCCGGGGGGGGGGTTCGGGGGGTTCCCGGGATTCCCGGGGGGTTCGGGGTTCCCGGGGGGTTCGGGGTTCCCGGGGATTCCCGGGGGGGTTCGGGGGGTTCCAGGGGGGTTCGGGGTTCCCGGGGGTTCCCGGGGGGTTCCCGGGGGGTTTGGGGGGTTCAGGGTTCCCGGGGGGTTCCCGGGGGGTTTGGGGGGTTCGGGGTTCCCGGGGGTTCCCGGGGGTTCGGGGGGTTCCAGGGGGGTTCGGGGTTCCCGGGGGGGTTCCCCCGCACGCGCCGTCCCCGCGCGCCGCTGGGCGGAGCCTCCGCCCGCCCAAGCCCCGCCCCCTCTTCCCCATTGGCGGAGCCTCTTCCCTCGGCCCCTCCCCTCCAGCCCCTCCCCACGAGCTGTCACTCAAGGCCGTCCCGCCGCTCCCATTGGTCGGCGGGGGTGTGAGGGGCGGGACTTTCCTCCCGCGCTGCGCTTCCGCTTCCGGCCGAGCGCCGCTGTCGCTCTCCGGTAACTTCCGGCCGCCGCCGCTTCCCCCCGGCCCGACCCCGCCGGGCCCTGCCTGGCCCGCGACCCCTCACAGCGGCACCGAGCCCCCCCAGAGGCACCGGGACACCCTTCCCGAGCCGGCACACCCTTCCCGGACCGACCCTTCCTCAGCGACCCGGAACCCCCCCCGGTCCCCCCGGGGCCGCTTTGCCTCAGCTCCCCCCACCCGGGACCCTTCAGCGAAGGCTCCCCGGGCCCGTCCCCGCTCCGCCACCCCCGTGCCTTCCTCCCGGGGGGTGCCTCTGTATTGAACCCCTCAAATCCCCCCTCATAACCGAGCCCCCCCCTCCCCCAGGCGGCCACCGGAGGTTGTGGGGTGGGGGAGGGGGGGGGGCGGGGGAAGCTCGGCAAGGGCGGAATTCCCAAAAAAAAACCCCCCCGATCCCGCCAGGCCGAGCTGGGAGGGGGCGCCCGGCCCCCGGCCAGGGGGGGGGCACCGGCCAGAGCCCCCGGGGCCCCTCCCGAGCCATGGAGATTCCCAAGGGAAAAGCGGGAGCGGCCGGGAAGCTCCTGGTGTCCTCCCTGCTGGATTCCAAGGATGAGCTGGAGGAGGTGAGGGGGGCCGGGAAGGGCTCCGCGTGCCCCCCGGATTCCTGGGATGAGGGTGGGATTGGGATGGGGATGGCCGGGATTTGAGGGGATGCTCGGGATTGTTGGGATTTCTGCGGATTCCCGGTGAGGTTTTGCAGCTGTGCGGGGGTTTGGGATCTCCGGGATACCTGGGATCTGTTCCAGGTGTGGGATGGATTTCCTGGCATCTGGGGATTGTCCCGGTGTGTGTTCTGCAGGCCGGGAATTCCCGGAATTCCCACAGGGCTTTTCTGGCTGCACGGATCTGGGATTTCCCTGGGAGTGTCCCGGCTGACAGGGACCTTTTTTGGGGGAAAAAATTCCCTTTTTGGCCACTTTGGGAGCTGCCGGTGGTTGGACACTTGGATTTTGGGATGAAATCCCAATTCCCAATTTCCCATTCTCAATTTCCCATTCCCAATTTCCAGTTTCCCCTTCCCAATTCCCAATTCCCAATTTTTCATTCCCAATGCCCCGTTCCCAATTCCCAGTTCCCAATCCCCCATTCCCAATGCCCGGTTTCAAATTCCCAATTTCCAGTTTCCCATTCCCAGTTCCCAATCCCCTGCTCCCAGTCCCCCATTCCCAGTTCCCAATCCCCATTCCCAGTTTCCCAGTCCCCCATTCCCAGTCCCCCATTCCCAGTCCCCCATTCCCAGTTCCCAATCCCCTGTTCCCAATCCCCCATTCCCAGTTCCCCATTCCCAATCCCCAGTTCCCCATTCCCAGTTCCCAATTCCCGATTTCCCATTCCCAATTCCCAGTTCCCAGTCCCCCATTCCCAATTTCCCATTCCCAATTTCCAGTTTCCCATTCCCAGTTCCATATCCCCCATTCCCAATCCCCCATTCCCAATTTCCCGGTGGATGGATTTGGGCGATTCCAAGGGGCTTCCCTGGAACATCCTGAGTGCCTTTTCCATAAAATTCCAGCTCCCTTTTCCATAAGATTCCAGCTCCCTTTCCCATAAGATCCCAGCTCCCTTTTCCATAAAATTCCAGCTCCCTTTCCCATAAGACTCCAGCTCCCTTTCCCATAAGATTCCAGGTGCTTTTTCCATAAAATTCCAGCTCCCTTTCCCATAAGATTCCAGGTGCTTTTTCCATAAAATTCCAGCTCCCTTTCCCATAAAATTCCAGCTCCCTTTCCCATAAGATTCCAGGTGCTTTTTCCATAAAATTCCAGCTCCCTTTCCCATAAGATTCCAGGTGCTTTTTCCATAAAATTCCAGCTCCCTTTCCCATAAGATTCCAGGTGCTTTTTCCATAAAATTCCAGCTCCCTTTCCCATAAGATCCCAGCTCCCTTTCCCATAAGATTCCAGCTCCCTTTCCCATAAGATCCCAGCTCCCTTTTCCATAAGATTCCGGGCGTTTCGGGGTTTCCCACCTCGGAAGGTTCCAGGTGTTATTCCCGGAATATTCCAGGGCTCTGGGCGGGTCGGAGCAGCCGCTGCCTTGCCGGGGAGATCCGGGGTCACCCGTTTTTCCCAGTTTTTCCCAGTTTTCCCATTTTTTCCCCACGTTCCAGAGGCTGGAGCGCTGTGTCGGGATCGTGACCTCGCTGACCAACGGCCTCTCGGAGCGCGAGGCCAACGACGCCCTCAATGCCCACGTGAGTGCCGGGAATTCCCGCCCGGATCGCCGGAATCCCGGGATGCGGGTGCTGGAGGGGCTCTGGGGGGCGGGGAACTGGGAATTGGGAATTGGGAATGGGAGCTGGGAATTGGGAATGGGGAATTGGGAATGGGGAATGGGAGCTGGGAATGGGGAATGGGAATGGGGAATTTGGGAATGGAGAATGGGGAATTGGGAACTGGGGATGGGGAATTGGGAACTGGGAATGGGGACTGGGAATTGGGAATGGAGAATGGGGAATGGGAGCGGGGAATGGGAACTGGGAATGGGGAATGGGAAATTGGGAATGGAGAATGGGAATGGGGAATTTGGGAATGGAGAATGGGGAGTTGGGAATGGGGAATTGGGAACTGGGGATGGGGAATTGGGAACTGGGAATGGGGAATGGGGAACTGGGAATGGGGACTGGGAATTGGGAATGGAGAATGGGGAATTTGGGAATGGAGAATGGGGAGTTGGGAATGGGGAATTGGGAACTGGGAATGGGGAATTGGGAACTGGGAATGGGGACTGGGAATTGGGAATGGAGAATGGGGAATGGGAGCGGGGAATGGGAACTGGGAATGGGGAATTGGGAACTGGGAATGGGAAATTGGGAATGGGGAATGGGAAATTGGGAATGGAGAATGGGGAATTGGGAATGGGGAACTGGGAATTGGGAATTGGGAACGGGGAATTGGGAACTGGGAATTGGGAATTGGGAACTGGGGATGGGGAACTGGGAATGGGGAACTGGGAATGGGGAACTGGGAATTTGGAATGGGGAACTGGGAATGGGAACTGGGAATGGGGAATGGGGAACTGGGAATGGGGAACTGGGAATGGGAACTGGAAATGGGGAACTGGGAATGGGGAATTTGGAATGGGGAATTGGGAATGGGAACTGGGCATTGGGAATGGGGAACTGGGAACTGAGAATTGGGAGTTTGGAACGAGGAATTGGGAATTTGGGAATGGGGAATTTGGAATGGGAAACTGAGAACTGGAAGTTGGGAACTGGGAATTGGGAACAGGGAATTGGAAAATTTGGAACAAGGAATTGGGAACTGGGAACAGGAAACTGAGAACTGGAAATTGGGAACGGGGAATTGGGAAATTGGGAACGGGGAGTTGGGAACGGGAAGCTGGGAGAGGGGAATTGGGAATGGGGAGTTGGAAATTGGGAATGGGAAGCTGGGAGTGGGGAATTGGGAATGGGGAGCGGAGCCAGGGCTCTCACCCTCATCCCGAGGATTCCCAGAGCCAAATTCCAGTTCATGGTTTCCTACAAAATTCCAGTTGGTCCATTCCCAGCTGGTCCATTCCCAGTTCAAAGGGAACAAGGCCTGGAGCGTTCATTCCCACCCCATTCCCGGATAAGGGAATCCCGTGGGACACATCCAGGGGCTCCGGGTGGGTTTTTCCCTGTGGGAGGCTGAGCTCTTCCCTGAGTGGGAAAGGCTGAATTCCCGGGATTCCCTGGACCTCAGGGAATGTTTTCCCCTTGGAATGGCGGGAAGGGGACCCAGCACAGGGATCTGCTCCCGGTTTTTTTTTTGGGAGTTCCCTTTCAGGGATGAGCCCCTGGAAAAGGAGCAGCAAAATCCCTGGAAGGCTCCTGGGACTGTTTTTTCCACCTGGAATAATCGGGAACCCCTGGATGTCTCAGATTCCAGGATGATTCGGGGGGGGGGGGGGGGGGTGTTTCCTTCCCTTCCCTCAGCTCCAATCCCAGCTGGAATTCAGGATTTTGGAGCTTGGATTTTCCATTCCTCCCTTCCCAGATCTGCAAAGGGACCCCCCAGCACGAGGAGATCTGCCTGGGGCTCTTCACTCTCGTCCTGACGGAGCCGGCCCAGGCGCAGAAGGTGAGGAAAACCTGGGAAAAGGGAAGGAATTCTCCTGGCTGGAATTCCCTCGTTGGCCCGGAACGTTCCCGGCTCCGGCCGTGTCCGTGTGGAGCGGGGAGAAGGGAGCTCGGCCTTCCTCTCATCCCAGGAATTCATTGGGTTGGGCTGTGGGAGGTGAATCCTGGTTTTTCAAGGATCTGTCAGGATTTTCCCGCTTTTTTCCTTTGCCTTGGGGAGGCGTGGAATGGATTTTCCTCATGGAATTTCCTCACTGCGCCTGGATGCCTCCGGAATTCACCGTCCGGAGAAGGGACGTGCTGAATTCCCAGGGAAAACGGATTCCCAGCAGTCCAGCTCCGTTAATTCCACATCCCGGGGCAGATCTGGGAGTGGGAATCCCAAATCCAGGCGCCAGGAATCACCTCATGGAATCAAAACCCGCTTTTCCTGGGAATCTTCCGGCCTGGCTGCTCCCAGTGCTGCTGGGAATGGGATTTTTCCGTGGATCGAGGGCTTTGCTTGGCTCACCTGAGCATTCCCAAATCCTTCCCACAGAGGCTGAATCCCAATCCCTATTCCCAAGGCAAGGAAGGCCCTTCCTGCTTTTCCAGAGCTGCTTTTCCAAAGGGTCATCCCCACTCCCCATGGAATGAACTCCCTCTGATCCCTCTGGGAATGTCCGGGAAGCTCCCGGGGGCTTCCACACCTGGAAGCAAAGGTTGGGAGAATCCCATCCTGCTTTGGAGAGCTGCCATGGGGTTCCTCTGGAATTTTCCTCTGGAATTTTCCTCTGGAATTTTCCTCTGGAAAAGGGAGCAGCGACAGCACAGGGGACCTGGTGGTGGCTGCTCCCGGAATGCGGCGCTTTTCCAAGGAATAATTGGATTTGCTGGAGCCGGGCAGCCGGGCAGGGATTCCTGCCAGGGTTTGGGATGGGCTCTCCCTACCCAGGGTTAACCCTTCCCTGCCTGAGGAGATCCCAAATCCCCCCGGGAGAGGAAAACTGCCGGATTCCTGGGATCTGCTTGGCATGGAAAAACACGGATGGGGGGCTCTGGGGGGGCAGGGACCCAAAATGGGTACAGGACCCCCAAAATGTGGCCCGGGGACCCCCAAAATGTGGCACGGGGACCCCCAAATGTGGCACAGGGACCCCCAAATGTGGCACGGGGACCCTCAAAATCGGCACAGGGACCCTCAAAATCGGCACAGGGACCCCAAAATCGGCACAGGGACCCCCAAAATGTGGCACAGGGACCCCAAAATGTGGCACAGGGACCCCAAAATGTGGCACAGGGACCCCCAAAATCTGCGCAGGGACCCCCAAACATAGCACAGGGACCCCAAATCTGCACAGAGACTCCCAAAATCTGCACAGGGACCCCCAAAATGTGGCACAGGGACCCCCAAATGTGGCACGGGGACCCCAAAATCGGCACAGGGACCCCCAAAATCGGCACAGGGACCCCCAAAATGTGGCACAGGGACCCCAAAATGTGGCACAGGGACCCCAAAATCTGCGCAGGGACCCCCAAATGTGGCACAGGGACCCCAAAATCTGCGCAGGGACCCCCAAACATAGCACAGGGACCCCCCAAATCTGCACAGGGACCCCCAAATGTGGCACAGGGACCCCAAAACTACACAGAGACCCCCAAAATGTGGCATGGGGACCCCCAAAATGTGGCATGGGGACCCCCAAATGTGGCACAGGGACCCCCAGACATGGCACAGGGACCCCAAAATCGGCGCAGGGACCCCAAAATCTACACAGAGACCCCCAAAATCTGTGCAGGGACCCCCAAACGTGGCACAGGGACCCCAAAATCTACACAGAGACGCCCAAAATCTGCACAGGGACCCCCAAAACGTGGCACAGGGACCCTCCCAGACCTTCCCAGGGATTCCCAAAACCTTCCCAGAGATCCCAAACCTGCCCAGGGACAACTCCAGGACCCCCAAATCTGCTCCAGGAGCCCCAAAACGTGGCCCAGGGATCCCCCAGGTGTCCCCAGCTGGGCACAGCCGGCTCCTGCTGCCCTCGGCTCCTCCTCCTCTTCCTCCTCTTCCTCCTCCGGCTTTAATTACTCGGGATGGAGCCCACGGATGATCCCAAGTTTCCCTCGGAGTCCATCCCTGTTCTCTCTCCCTGGCCTCTCATTTAAGGGCTCCATTAATCACTCCAGGGTTAATTAAACAGCCCGGGGGGAGCCCCTGGATTGTGTCAGCCTGGCAAAATCCGAGGAATTCAGGTTCTCCCTGCCCCCCTTCCTCCCCTCCCAGGGAATTTTCCTGGTGCTATCCCGGTTTTCATGGCGTGGGATGAGTTCTCCTCTCTGGCCAGGGACAGCTGGGGTTTATTCCCAAATTTCCGGCGTTTCCCTATGGATTTGAGGATGTGCAAGGGGAAAAGCTGCCCGATCCCAAAGGGAATGGGATTCTGGAATCCTTCCGGTGGGATTTCAGTGCTCAGCCGGGGGCGGATCCCACGGAGCGTCCCTGATCCAGCCTCAAACCCCAGGATCAGTCAGGAATGACCCCACACACGGGGCCTCTCTGCCTTCCAGGATGTTTCTTTCCCCGACATCCATGGATTTGCCCTTCCCCTGGGCACGCTTTTCCATGGCTTTTCCCGTTTTCCCTGCAGTGCTACCGGGACCTGGCGCTGGTGAGCCGGGACGGGATGAACATCGTCCTCAACAAGATCAACCACATCCTCATGGAGAAGTACCTGAAGCTGCAGGACACCTGCCGGACCCAGGTCAGGGAATTCCCTGGAATCTCCTGTTCCCACCGGGAATCTCCTGTCCCCATCCAGAATCTCCTGGCCCCACCTGGAATCTCCTGTCCCCACCTGGATTCTCCTGTCCCCACCTGGATTCTCCTCTCCCCACCCAGATTCTCCTCTCCCACCCGGAATCTCCTTTCCCCCCTGGAATCTCCTGTCCCACCCAGATTCTCCTCTCCCCATCCGAATTCTCCTCTTCCCACCCGGAATCTCCTCTCCCCACCTGGATTCTCCTCTCCCCACCTGGATTCTCCTCTCCCCACCTGGATTCTCCTTTCCCACCCAGTGGGGGATGAGCAGAGGGAAGCGGGGTGGGTTTGGGGCCACCGAGGGCTGGAGTCACCTCGGGAATGGGAATGGGAATGGGAACGTGTGGGGAGCAGAGGGGTCCTGGAGGGCCCTGATCCCGGAATCTCCGTGTCCAGCTGGTGTGGCTGCTCCGGGAGCTGGTGAAGAGCGGGGTGCTGGGAGCCGACGGAGTCTGCATGACCTTCATGAAGCAGATCGCGGGTGAGCCGGGCTGGGGGCCGGGAATCCCCCGGATCCGAGCCGGGAATCCTCCGGACTGGAGCCAGGAATCCTCCGGATCCGAGCCGGGAATCCCCCTGATCCGAGCTGGGAATCCTCCGGATCCGAGCCAGGAATCCTCCAGATCTGAGTTGGGAATCCCCTGGATCTGAGCCAGGAATCCCCTGGATCTGAGCCTGAATCCCCCGGATCCGAGCTGGGAATCCTCTGGATCCGAGCCTGGATCCCTCCAGATCTGAGCCGGGAATCCCCCTGATCTGAGCTGGGAATCCTCCAGATTTGAGCCTGGATCCCTCTGGATCCGAGCTGGGAATCCTTGGGATCCGAGCCGGGAATCCCCCAGACTGGAGCTGGGAATCCTCCAGATCCGAGCCGGGAATCCCCCTGATCTGAGCTGGGAATCCCCCGGATCCAAGCTGGGAATCCTCCAGATCTGAGCCTGGATCCCTCCAGATCCAAGTCAGGAATCCCCCAGATCGGAGCCGGGAGTCCCCCAGATCTGAGCTGGGAATCCTCTGGATCTGAGCTGGGAATCCTCTGGATCTGAGCTGGGAATCCTCCGGATCCAAGCCAGGATCCCTCCGGAGCATGCCCAGATCCCAGCCTGAGCCAGGCAGGACCCACCAGGGTCCATCCCCAGGATCCCTCAGGATCTGTCCCAGCTCAGAGCCCATGGATCTGCATCCAGACAGGATCCCCTGGGATCCCCCAGGATCTGTCCCCAGTTTGGAACCCTCCGAGCCAGATCCAGACAGGAATTCCACAGCCCTTAACTTGGATCCCATGGAGCTGGATCCAGGCAGGATCCCTCAGGATCCATCCAGGCAGGGAATCTCTCCCGGGGGGACGATCCCATTGTTCCCTCTGGCTCAGCCAGATCCGGGAGAGGATCCTGGGACAGGCAGGAAGCGCTTTGCTTCCCGCTGCTGCCGGCTTTTCCCGGGATCACCGGGAATGGCGGAGCCGGCCTGGCAGCTCCCAGGGCACGCGGGGAGCCGCTCATCCCACGGGAAGCCGCTCATCCCACGGGAAGCCCCTCGGAGCGAGCCACGCTCACGCCTTTCCGGAGCCGCAGGAACGGGGCCTCTTCCGTGTTCCCGGAGCCGGGACTGACGCCCGCGGAGCAGGAATTCTGTCCCCCGGTGGGAATTCTGTCCCCCGGCAGGGTCGGGATGCGGAGTGGGAAGTGCCAGCAGGGAAGGGAGGGGAGGGGAGAGCCGGAGCGCTCCGGGTGCGCTGCCAGCACGGAGCAGTTGGAAAAGCTCTGGGAAAGGCGTCCCTGGAAAAGGAATCCTTGGAAAAGACATCCCTGGAAAAGGTGTCCTGTGTCCCCTGGGCCGCTCCTCCCCTGCGGGGCTCCTCTGGCTCCCGCTGCGTGCCCTTTACTGCCATCCCATTGTTTGGCCCTGCCAGTTTTCCATGGTTTTCCATGGTTTTCCATGGTTTTCCATGGTTCTCCGTGTTCTCCACGCTCCAGCCCCACTCCCAGGGACCCACCCAGCCCTCATTCCCGAGCCCGGAATTCTCCCAGGTGTTGTTTCCCCTCCGGAGCCGCAGCCGCCGCCGATGTTTCCCATTCCCGCTGCTGATTCCCAGCCCTTCCCGGAGGGATCGCTGCTGCCTGCGCAGCTCCGCCGGGCTTCTCCCGGTGCTCTTCCAGCACATTCCCAGGGAATCCCTCGGGAAGCTCCGGAGCCGCAGGAGCGGGGTCTCTGCCGTGTTCCCAGGGAATGTGCTGGATCCCGGCAGGAGCAGGGATGGGAGCGGATCCCAGCAGATTTCCCGCTGCTCCATCCAGCTGCTTTTCCTTCCCCGTGCCTTTTCCAGGTGGGGATGTGACTGCCAAGAACATCTGGCTGGCGGAGAACGTCCTGGAGATCCTGACAGAGCAAAGGTACGGCCGGGAATCACCGGGATCCAGCTGAGTGTGGACATTCCCAAAGCGGCAATTCCCAGCTCTTGGTGGGAAGAACCTTCCCGAATCCTCCCCAAGAATCCCAAAGAAAGAATCCCGAATCCTCCACAAAGAATCCCAAATCCCAAAGAAAGAATCCCGAATCCTCCCCAAAGAATCCCAGAGAAAGAATCCCAAAGGAAGAACCCCGAATCCCAAAGAAAGAATCCTGAATCCCAAAGAATCCCAGAGAAAGAATCCCGAATCCCAAAGAAAGAATCCTCCCCAAGAATCCCAAAGAAAGAATCCCGAATCCCAAAGAAAGAATCCTGAATCCCAAAGAATCCCAGAGAAAGAATCCCGAATCCTCCCCAAAGAATCCCAGAGAATCCTAGAGAAAGAATCCCGAATCCCAAAGAAAGAATCCCAAAGAAAGAATCCCGAATCCCAAAGAAAGAATCCCAGAGAAAGAATCCCGAAAACCAAAGAAAGAATCCCGAATCCCAAAGAAAGAATCCCAAAGAAAGAATCCCGAATCCCAAAGAAAGAATCCCAGAGAATCCCAAAGAAAGAATCCCGAATCCCAAAGAAAGAATCCCAGAGAAAGAATCCCAAAGGAAGAATCCCAAATCCCTGTGCGGGCCTCCAGGGAGCTCACGGAGCTCCGGGATCAGCATCCCGGGAATGTTTCCTTCCCGAATTTCCGAGCCGTGGGGGGAGGTTTTCCTTTGGGAGCAGCGCACGCAGCCGATGGCTCCAGGCGTTTCCTGCTCCCGCTGGAATCCTGCCGGGCTCGGCCGCCTGGGAAGCTCAGCCCGGGCTCGGCGGAGCCGCAGGATTCCCGCGGAAGGGCTTGGGAATGGCTCTGGAGTAGCAGAGAATTCCCGAAAATCCAGCCCTGCCCGGGTGATGGTTGGGTGCTTCCAAGGAAAAGCAGCCTGGAATTCCAGGATATTTGGGGTTACTTCCTGGGATTTGTGGTTTAGGAAGGTGGAGGTTGGGATATCGATATCTTTATCGGTGATGTCCTTATCAATATTTTAATCAATTTTATCTGTATTAAGTTTATCGATAATACATCCAGGAAATTTAAATCGTTGAGATCTCTATCAATATTTTTAATCAATTTTATCTTAAATGTATCAATAATACATCCAGGAAATTTAAATCATTGAGATCTCTATCAATATTTTTAATCAATTTTATCTTTATTAAATGTATCAATAATACATCCAGGAAATTTAAATCGTTGAGATCTCTATCAATATTTTTAATCAATTTTATCTTAAATGTATCAATAATACATCCAGGAAATTTAAATCGTTGAGATCTCTATCAATATTTTTAATCAATTTTATCTTAAATGTATCAATAATACATCCAGGAAATTTAAATCGTTGAGATCTCTATCAATATTTTTAATCAATTTTATCTGTATTAAATTTATCAATAATACATCCAGGAAATTTAAATCATTGATATCTATCAGTAATTTTTAATCAATACTTGAATCAATTTTATCGTTATTAATCAATAATAGCTCTAGGAAATTTAAATCAATTCTATCTCTATCAATATTTTTAATCAATATTTTTAATCAATTTTATCTTTTTTAAATTTATCAATAATACCTCCAGGAAATTTAAATCAATTCTATCTCTATCAATTCTTTTTAATCAATATTCTAATCAATTATCTCATTAAGTTTATCAATAATAGCTCTAGGAAATTGAAATCATTGATATCTCTATCAATTCTTTTTAATCAATATTTTAATCAATTACATATTGATTAAGGGTATCTTTAGCAATATTTTTATAAATATTTAAATTAATGTTATCTTTATTGTTTTAAATCAGTATTTTAATTTATTATTTCTTGATTAATGATATCTTTTAGTATGCTTATCAATATTTTAATCAATTACACCTTTATCAATAATATCTCTATAAGTATTTAAATCAATGATATCTTCATCAGTGATATTGTTGTCAATATTTAAATCAATTATATACTTATTATTAATATTTTAATGATATCTTTATCAATAATATCTTTATAAATCTTTAAATCAATGATACCTTTATCAATCATATCTTTATCAATATTTTAATCAATGATATCTTTATTTGTGATCTCTTTATCAATAATATCTCTATAAAATTAAAATCAGTGACATCTTTATTGATTATATTTTTATCAATATTTCAATCAATTACATGTTTATTAGTGATACCTTTATTAGTGATACCTTTATTAGTGATATCCTTATCAATAATATTTATCATTATCTTTATAAATCTTTAAATCGATGATACCTTTATCAATCATATCTTTGTCAATATTTTAATCAATTACATCTTTATCAGTGATATCTTTATCAATAATATTTTTATAAATGTTTCAATCAATGATATCTTTATCAGGGATATTTTTATCAATCTTTTAATCGATTCTATCTTTATTAATAATATCTTTATTAATGTACATTTACCAATAATATCTCTATAAAATTTAAATTAATGATATCTTTATCAATATTGTAATCAATTACATCTTTATCAATAATATCTTTATCAATAATATCTTTATAAATATTTAAACCCATGATCTCTTTATCAATGATATCTTTATCAGTATTTTAATCAATGACATCTTTATCAATGATATATTTATTAATGATACCTTAATATCTCTATAAATATTTAAATCAATTCTATTTTTATCGATTTTTTATCAATATCTTCCTCAGCGATGTCCTTATTAATGATAATTTAATTAATATCTTCATTAATAATACATTTGTCAATGCCTATCGGTTCTATATTTACCGCTAATATCGTTATCACGATATTAATTATCATTATCGCTTTATTAATTATCGTTATTATTATATTAATTAGTTATCATTATCACAATGCTAGTTAGTTATCGTTATCACTATATTAATTAATTATCGTTATCACGATACTTTAGTTATCATTATCACAGCATTAATTAATTTTGGTTATCACTATATTATTATTATCGTGATACTAATTAATTATCATCGCGATAGTAATTAATTAGTTATTGTTATCACTATATTATTTAATTATCATTATCGCAATATTAATTATTTTATATCGCGATAGTAATTAGTTGTCGTTATCACTATATTAATTAATTATTATCGTGATATTAATTAATTTGTATCGTGATAGTAATTAGTTATCGTGATCACTATATTAATTAATTATCATTATCGCGATATGAATTAATTACTATCATGATAGTAATTAATTAGTTATTGTTATCACTATATTAATTATCATTGTCGTGATACGAATTAATTACTATCGCGATAGTAATTAACAAGTTATTGTTATCACTATATTAATTAATTATCATTATCGCAGTACGAATTAATTAATTACTATCGCGATACTAATTAATGAATTACCGTTATCACGATATCAGCTTATCAATTAACATCGGTATCACTTGATACCTTTAGGATTCGTTACCTTTATCAATTTCGAGCCATCCCCGTTCATTATCACAGCAATTGAGTTTCCAATTAGCGCTTCTGTTAATTACCCCCTCCCTCCGTGGCTGCCCGGTTCCCGCCCCCCCCCCCGTTCCCGGCCTTCCCTTCCCATCCCCCGATCCCGAAATCCCTCGCGCCTCCCTTCCCTCGTCCCGGGGGCTCCCGGGGTGGATTTGGGGCGATTTGGGGTGGATTTGGGGCGATTTGGGGTGGATTTGGGGTGGGTTTGGGGCGATTTGGGGTGGATTTGGGGCGATTTGGGGCGGGTTTGGGGTGGGTTTGGGGTGGATTTGGGGCGATTTGGGGCGGATTTGGGGCGGGTTTGGGGCGATTTGGGGCGGGTTTGGGGTGGGTTTGGGGCGGGTTTGGGGCGGGTTTGGGGCGGGTTTGGGGTGGGTTTGGGGCGGGTTTGGGGTGGGTTTGGGGCGGATTTGGGGCTGATTCGGGGTGGATTCAGGGCGGATTTGGGGCAGATTCAGGATAGCTTTGGGGCTGATTCGGGATGGATTTGGGGCTGATTTGGGATGGATTCGGGGCTGATTTGGGGCAGATTTGGGGCAGATTTGAGGTGGATTCGGGGCTGACTCGGGGCTGATTTGGGGTGGATTTGGGGTGGATTTGGGGCTGATTTGGGATGGATTTGGGGCAGATTTGGGGTTGATTTGAGGTGGATTCGGGGCAGATTTGGGGTTGATTTGAGGTGGATTCGGGGCTGACTCGGGGCAGATTTGGGGTTGATTTGAGGTGGATTTGGGGCAGATTTGGGGTTGATTTGGGATGGATTCGGGGCTGACTCGGGGCGCATTTGGGGTTGATTTGGGGCAGATTTGGGGTTGATTTGAGGTGGATTTGGGGCTGACTCGGGGTTGATTTGGGGCTGACTCGGGGTTGATTTGAGGTGGATTCGGGGCTGACTCGGGGCAGATTTGGGATGGATTCGAGGCTGATTCAGGGCAGATTCGGGGCAGATTTGGGGTTGATTCGGGGCAGATTTGGGGTTGATTTGAGGTGGATTCGGGGCTGACTCGGGGCAGATTTGGGATGGATTCGAGGCTGATTCAGGGCAGATTCGGGGCAGATTTGGGGTGGATTCGGGGCAGACTTGGGGTTGATTTGAGGCAGATTTGGGGCTGACTCGGGGCAGATTTGGGGTTGATTTGAGGTGGATTCGGGGCTGACTTGGGGCGCATTTGGGATGGATTCGAGGCTGATTCAGGGCAGATTTGAGGCAGATTTGGGGTGGATTTGGGGCAGATTTGAGGTTGATTTGAGGTGGATTCGGGGCAGATTTGGGGTTGATTTGAGGTGGATTCGGGGCTGACTCGGGGCGCATTTGGGGTTGATTTGGGGCAGATTTGGGGTTGATTTGAGGTGGATTCGGGGCTGACTCGGGGCAGATTCAGGGCAGATTCGAGGCTGATTCAGGGCAGATTCGGGGCAGATTTGGGGTGGATTTGAGGTGGATTCGGGGCTGACTCGGGGCAGATTTGGGATGGATTCGAGGCTGATTCAGGGCAGATTCGGGGCAGATTTGGGGTTGATTCGGGGCAGATTTGGGGTGGATTTGAGGTGGATTCGGGTTGCAGGGAGTGGGTGCTCAAGAGCAGCCTGCTGGTGGCCATGGCCGTTTACACCTTCCTGCGCCTCATCGTGGATCACCACGGCTCGGCCGCGCTGCAGGCGCTGCGCCAGAAGGAGGTGGAGTTCTGTGTGTCCCTGCTCCGGGAGAGGGTGAGTGCATCGGGAATGGGATTGGGAATGGGAATGGAGTTCTGCGTGTCCCTGCTCTGGGAATGGGGAGTGCCCAGGAATGGGATCAGGAATGGGATCCTGCATCTCCCTGCACCGGGAACGGGGGAGTGGATTGGGAATGGGATCCTGCATCTCCCTGCTCTGGGAATGGGGGAGTGGATTGGGAATGGGAATGGGATCCTGCATCTCCCTGCTCTGGGAACGGGGGAGTGGATTGGGAATGGGAATGGGATTGGGAATGGAGTTCTGTGTGTCCCTGCTCTGGGAATGGGGAGTGCCCAGGAATGGGATCAGGAATGGGATCCTGCATCTCCCTGCTCTGGGAATGGGGGAGTGGATTGGGAATGGGATCGGGAATGGGATCCTGCATCTCCCTGCTCTGGGAATGGGGGAGTGGATTGGGAATGGGATCGGGAATGGGATCCTGCATCTCCCTGCTTCGGGAACGGGGGAGTGGATTGGGAATGGGAATGGGATTGGGAATGGAGTTCTGCGTGTCCCTGCTCTGGGAATGGGGAGTGCCCAGGAATGGGATCAGGAATGGGATCCTGCCTCTCCCTGCACCGGGAACGGGGGAGTGGATTGGGAATGGGATCCTGCATCTCCCTGCTCTGGGAATGGGGGAGTGGATTGGGAATGGGAATGGGATCCTGCATCTCCCTGCTCTGGGAATGGGGGAGTGGATTGGGAATGGGATCCTGCCTCTCCCTGCTCTGGGAACGGGAGAGTGGATGGGGAATGGGATTGAAATTCTGCATCTCTCTCCTGTAGGAACGGGGGAGTGGATTGGGAATGGGATCGGGAATGGGATCCTGCATCTCCCTGCTTCGGGAATGGGGGAGTGGATTGGGAATGGGATCCTGCATCTCCCTGCTCCGGGAATGGGGGAGTGGATTGGGAATGGGTTCGGGAATGGGATCCTGCATCTCCCTGCTCTGGGAATGGGGGAGTGGATTGGGAATGGGGATGGGAATGGGAATGGGATTGGGGATTGGGAATGGGAATGGGATTGGGAACGGAGTTCTGCGTGTCCCTGCTCTGGGAATGGGGAGTGCCCAGGAATGGGATCAGGAATGGGATCCTGCATCTCCCTGCACCGGGAATGGGGGAGTGGATTGGGAATGGGATCCTGCATCTCCCTGCTCCGGGAATGGGGGAGTGGATTGGGAATGGGATCGGGAATGGGATCCTGCATCTCCCTGCTCTGGGAATGGGGGAGTGGATTGGGAATGGGATCCTGCATCTCCCTGCTTCGGGAATGGGGGAGTGGATTGGGAATGGGGATGGGAATGGGAATGGGATTGGGGATTGGGAATGGGAATGGGATTGGGAATGGAGTTCTGCGTGTCCCTGCTCTGGGAATGGGGAGTGCCCAGGAATGGGATCAGGAATGGGATCCTGCATCTCCCTGCTCTGGGAATGGGAGAGTGGATTGGGAATGGGATCCTGCCTCTCCCTGCTCTGGGAATGGGAGAGTGGATTGGGAATGGGATTGAAATTCTGCATCTCTCTCCTGTAGGAACGGGGGAGTGGATTGGAAATGGGATTGGGAATGGGATCCTGCATCTCCCTGCTTCGGGAATGGGGGAGTGGATTGGGAATGGGATCCTGCATCTCCCTGCTCTGGGAATGGGAGAGTGCCCGGGATGGGATCCTGTTTCCCTGGGGATCCCTCCCTGGGCAGGGCAGTTTGGGATGAGGGCCCGGCAGCAGCTCCAGGCCACATTCGGATGGAGCAGGAGAACCCCCCCAGAGCCGGGATTTGTCCCAAACCCTCACATTCCCAATCCTCCCCCACCCCCTGCCCTGCCAGGAGCCAGCTCCAGGCCCGGCTGCAATCCTGGGTGGGAAGTGGCAGATTTATGGGATTGTTTGCTTTGAGAGGGAGAACATTCCAGAACAGCTCCCGGCCTTCCCTGCCCGTCCCCTGATCCCAACCTGCTCCTTCCAGCGGGGCGGGATGCCAGGGCCCGGAGCGAGCCGTGCCCGGAGCCGCCGGCGTGGTGGAGAACTCCCTGTACCTCCCATCCCCTGGCCCAGCAGCTGACTGGGAATTCCCCTCCCCCCTTTTCTTTTCCCAGTTCATGGATTGTTTCATGATCGGCCGGGACCTGGTGCGGCTGCTCCAGAACGTGGCGCGGATCCCGGAGTTCGAGCAGCTCTGGAAGGACATCCTGCACAACCCGCAGGTGCTCAGCTCCCAGTTCACAGGTACCGGGCTTGGACATTCCCTGCGTTCACCCAGCACCGTTTTCCAAGGATTTTTCAGTGCTGCAGAGGCTTCGGAGCCATCCGGGATTGAAACCATCCCAGAAAAGCTCGTGGGATGCTGAAATGGTGCTGCTCGTTCTGGGCTCCACACTTGAATAGTTTCTCCTCCCTGGAATTGTTCCCAAGCCGGGTTGGAAAAACCTGATCCCGTGGGAATTGTCCCTGTGCACGGACTGGGTGATTCCAAGCCAAACTAGTCCGGAATTCCAGGATAATGAGAGTTGCTTCCTTTAATTAGCTGATTTAGGAGGTGACGGAGAAGCTCCGTAAAAAGCAGGAACTGCAGGAGCTGCAGCAAGTGGCACTTCCATGGGATTTAATTCCTCCCAATAACCTCATGCCGTGGGAAGAGCGATGGATTTTCCAGTTTTATTCACATTAATAATATTCCCATAAATTATCCCCTCCTCCAGTGGCTTCACAGCGCCTTCTGGATGCAGCAATTCCAGGGAAATGAGGCTTGGAGGTGTTCCCACCCCTTTTGGGGCCCTGTTAAATCCCCCCCCTTAAACACCTCGGGTGGTGCTTAGGGAAATTCCTCGTTAGTGATCCCTAAAAACCTCATCCGGATGTGTTTGAGCCCTTTTCCAACCAAAATCCCGGTCCCTGCCCAGGTGTCCTGCAGCTCCTGCAGTCCCGGACTTCCCGCAAATTCCTGGCGTGCCGGCTCACCCCCGACATGGAGACCAAGCTGCTCTTCATGACCTCGCGGGTAATTCCCGAGGGGTTTCCCCCCACATTCCCAATTGATTCCCTCCCGAATCCCCTCCCGAATCCCCTCCCGAATTTCCTCCTGAAATCCCCTCCTGAATTCCCTCCCAAATTCCCACCCAAATCCCCTCCAGCTCAGCTGATCCAGGATCTCATGTGGGGCGCATGTCCAGCCCTTCCTCCCGAATTCCCTCCCGAATTCCCTCCCAAATTCCCTCCCAAATTCCCTCCCAAATCCTCTTCTGAATTCCCTCCAGCTCAGCTGATCCAGGCTCTCATGTCCAGCCCTTCCTGCTGAATTCCCTCCCGAATTCCCTCCCAAATTCGCTCCAGCTCAGCTGATCCAGGATCTCGCCCAATCCTTCCTGCTGAATTCCCTCCAAAATTCCCTCCAAAATTCCCACTGGCTCAGGGTCTTGCATGGGGCTCATGCCCAACCCTTCCTCCCGAATTCCATCCCAATTTCCATCCCGAATCCCCTCCAGCTCAGCTGATCCAGGATCTCCTGTCCAACCTTTCCTCCTGAATTCCCTCCCAAATTCCCGCTGGCTCGGGGTCCTGCATGAGGCTTGTACCCAACCCTTCCTCCCGAATTCCCTCCCGAATTCCCTCCCAAATTCCCTCCCAAATTCCCCCCCTGAATTCCTGCTGACTCAGGGTCCTGCATGGGGCTTGTACCCAACCCTTTCTCCCAAATTCCCTCCCAAATTCCCTCCTGAATCCCCTCCAGCTCAGCTGATCCAGGATCTCATGTGGGGCTCATGCCCGACCCTTCCTCCCAAATTCCCTCCCAAATTCCCCCCCCGAATTCCTGCTGACTCAGGGTCCTGCATGGGGCTCGTGCCCAACCCTTCCTCCCAAATTCCCTCCCGAATTCCCTCCCGAATTCCCTCCCAAATTCCCTCCCAAATTCCATCCCGAATCCCCTCCAGCTCAGCTGATCCAGGATCTCGTGTGGGGCTCATGCCCGACCCTTCCTCCCAAATTCCCTCCCGAATTCCCTCCTGAATTCCCTCCCAAATCCCCTCCCAAATTCCCGCTGCCTCAGGGTCCTGCATGGGGCTTGTACCCAACCCTTTCTCCCAAATTCCCTCCCAAATTCCCTCCCAAAATCCCCCCCGAATTCCTGCTGACTCAGGGTCCTGCATGGGGCTCGTGCCCAACCCTTCCTCCCGAATTCCCTCCCAAATTCCCTCCCAAATTCCCTCCCGAATCCCCTCCAGCTCAGCTGATCCAGGATCTCGTGTGGGGCTCATGCCCGACCCTTCCTCCCAAATTCCCTCCCAAATTCCCTCCCAAATTCCCTCCCAAATTCCCTCCCAAATTCCATCCCAAATTCCCTCCCGAATCCCCTCCAGCTCAGCTGATCCAGGATCTCGTGTGGGGCTCATGCCCGACCCTTCCTCCCAAATTCCCTCCCAAATTCCCCCCCCCCGAATTCCTGCTGACTCAGGGTCCTGCATGGGGCTCGTGCCCAACCCTTCCTCCCAAATTCCCTCCCGAATTCCCTCCCAAATTCCCTCCCAAATTCCCTCCAGCTCAGCTGATCCAGGATCTCGTGTGGGGCTCATGCCCGACCCTTCCTCCCAAATTCCCCCCCCGAATTCCTGCTGACTCAGGGTCCTGCATGGGGCTCGTGCCCAACCCTTCCTCCCAAATTCCCTCCCAAATTCCCTCCCAAATTCCCTCCCAAATTCCCTCCCGAATCCCCTCCAGCTCAGCTGATCCAGGATCTCGTGTGGGGCTCATGCCCGACCCTTCCTCCCAAATTCCCTCCTGAATTCCCTCCCAAATTCCCTCCCAAATTCCCTCCCAAATCCCCCCCCGAATTCCCGCTGACTCAGGGTCCTGCATGGAGCGTGTGCCCAACCCTCCCTTCGGAATTCCCTCCCAAATCCCCTCCCAAATTCCCGCTGCCTCAGCGTCCTGCATGGGGCTCATGCCCGACCCTTCCTCCCAAATTCCCGAATCCCCTCCCGAATCCCCTCCTCCCTCCGCCAGCTCCGGGCCCCGTGTGGGTGGCCCCGTTCCCACTCCATCTCCCGTCCCTTCCCCACGGCGTTCCCGCCGTTCCAGGTGCGCTTCGGGCAGCAGAAGCGCTACCAGGACTGGTTCCAGCGGCAGTACCTGGCCACGCCCGACAGCCAATCCCTGCGCTGTGACTTGATCCGCTACATCTGCGGCGTGGTGCATCCCTCCAACGAGGTGCTCAGCTCCGACATCCTCCCGCGCTGGGCCATCATCGGCTGGCTGCTCACCACCTGCACGGTCAGCGGGAGCGGGATAGCCCGGGAATGGGGTGGGCTGGGAGTGGGGATAGCCTGGGAATGGGGCACGGGGTGGGAGTGGGATAGCCTGGGAATGGGGTGGGGTGGGAGTGGGGATAGCCCGGGAATGGGGTGGGCTGGGAGTGGGATAGCCTGGGAATGGGGTGGGGTGGGAGTGGGATAGCCTGGGAATGGGGTGGGGTGGGAGTGGGGATAGCCCGGGAATGGGGTGGGCTGGGAGTGGGATAGCCCGGGAATGGGGTGGGGTGGGAGTGGGATAGCCCGGGAATGGGGTGGGCTGGGAGTGGGGATAGCCCGGGAATGGGGTGGGCTGGGAGTGGGATAGCCCGGGAATGGGGTGGGGTGGGAGCGGGGATAGCCCGGGAATGGGGTGGGGTGGGAGTGGGATAGCCCGGGAATGGGGTGGGGTGGGAGTGGGATAGCCCGGGAATGGGGTGGGGTGGGAGTGGGATAGCCCGGGAATGGGGTGGGGTGGGAGTGGGGATAGCCCGGGAATGGGGTGGGCTGGGAGCGGGATAGCCCGGGAATGGGGTGGGGTGGGAGTGGGGATAGCCCGGGAATGGGGTAGGGTGGGAGTGGGATAGCCTGGGAATGGGGTGGGGTGGGAGTGGGGATAGCCCGGGAATGGGGTGGGCTGGGAGTGGGATAGCCCGGGAATGGGGTGGGGTGGGAGCGGGATAGCCCGGGAATGGGGTGGGGTGGGGGTGGGATAGCCTGGGAATGGGGTGGGGTGGGAGCGGGGATAGCCTGGGAATGGGGTGGGGTGGGAGCGGGGATAGCCCGGGAATGGGGCATAGGGTGAGCTGGGAGTGGGGATATCCTAAAAATGGGGTGTGAGGTGGGCTGGGAGCAGGGAATATCCCGGGAATGGGGCACGGGGTGGGCTGGGAGCAAGGATATCCCAAAAACAGGATATGGGATCATCTGGGAGCAGGGATATCCCGGGAATGGGATGTTGGAGCAGGGATATCCTGGGAATGAGATGGGCTGGGAGCAGGGATATCCTGGGAATGAGGCACGGGGTGGGCTGGGAGCAGGGATATCCTGGGAATGGGATGGGCTGGGAGTGGGGATATCCCAGAATGGGATGGGCTGGGAGCGGGGATATCCCGGAATGGGATGTTGGAGCAGGGATATCCTGGGAATGGGATGGGCTGGGAGCGGGGATATCCTGGGAATGGGATGGGCTGGGAGCAGGGATATCCTGGGAATGGGATGTTGGAGCAGGGATATCCTGGGAATGGGATGGGCTGGGAGCGGGACAGTCCCGGCAGTGGGAAGAGCAGCGCATCTTGGAGGGGTCTGGAAGGAATCTCAGATCTCAGCGGGATCTTGGAGGGATCCAAAAGGGATCTTGGAAGGGTCTCGGAGGGATTTTGGAGAAATCCCGGTGGGATCTCGGGTGGTTCTTGGCGGGATCTCGGCATCGTCTTCACGGGATAATTTGGGAATTTTCTGTCTCTTGCAGTCCAACGTCGCCGCTTCCAACGCCAAACTGGCGCTGTTCTACGACTGGCTCTTCTTCAACCCCGAGAAGGACAGCATCATGAACATCGGTGCGCGGGGAGCTGCCTGCGGGCGGGATCCAGCGGGATCTGCCTGGGGGTGGGATCCATCAAGGGGATCTTCCTGGGGATGGGATCCAGCGGGATCTTCCTGGGGGTGGGATTCATCAAGGGGATCTTCCTGGGGATGGGATCCAGCGGGATCTTCCTGGGGGTGGGATTCATCAAGGGGATCTTCCTGGGGATGGGATCCAGCGGGATCTGCCTGGGGGTGGGATTCATCAAGGGGATCTTCCTGGGGGCGGGATCCAGCGGGATCTGCCTGGGGATGGGATCCATCCGGGGCTCCTGGGGGTGGGATCCATCAGGGATCTTCCTGGGGATGGGATCCATCAGAGGCTCCTGGGGGTGGGATCCATTGGGGGGATCTTCCTGGGGATGGGATCCATCGAGGGGATCTTCCTGGTCGCAGGATCCATCCGGGGCTCCTGGGGGCGGGATCCATCAGGGATCTTCCTGGGGATGGGATCCATCAGGGATCTTCCTGGGGGTGGGATCCATTGGGGGATCTTCCTGGGGGCGGGATCCATCAGGGGGATCTTCTTGGGGATGGGATCCATCAGGGGGATCTTCCTGGGGGTGGGATCCAGCAGGATCTTCCTGGGGGCGGGATTCAGTGGGATCTTCCTGGGGATGGGATCCATCAGGGGGATCTTCTTGGGGATGGGATCCAGCAGGGATCTTCCTGGTTGCAGGATCCATTGGGGGATCTTCCTGGGGGCAGGATCCATCAGGGGGATCTTCCTGGGGATGGGATCCAGCGGGATCTTCCTGGGGATGGGATCTGTCAGGGTCTCCTGGGGGCAGGATCCATTGGGGGATCTTCCTGATGATGGGATCCATTGGGGGCTCCTGGGGGCAGGATCCATCAGGGGGATCTTCCTGAGGATGGGATCCATGGGGATCTCCTGGGGATGGGATCTGTGGGGATATTCCTATGGATGGGATCTGTGGGGGTCTCCTGGGGGTGGGACCCATCAGGGATCTTCCTGGGGATGGGATCCACTGGGGTCTCCTGGGGGCAGGATCCATCAGGGATCTTCTTATGGATGGGATCCATTGGGGTTTCCTGGGGGTGGGATCTGTGGGGACATTCTATGGATGGGATCCATTGGCGTCTCCTGGGGGTGGGATCCATCAGGGATCTTCCTGTGGATGGGATCCATTGGGATCTCCCTCTGGATGGGATCCATCGGGGGCTCCTGGGGATGGGACCCATCAGGGATCTTCCTATGGATGGGATCCATCAGGGTCTCTTGGGGGTGGGATCCATCGGGGTCTCCTATGGATGGGATCTGTGGGGATCTCCTGGGGATTGGGATCTCCCTCTGGATGGGATCCGTGGGTGTCCCAATCCCTCGGCAGCCCCCCGGGAACGGGGATTTGGGGTCTCTGGGGTCTCATCCCGCTCCCTGTCCCAGAACCGGCCATCCTGGTCATGCACCACTCCATGAAGCCCCACCCGGCCATCACGGCCACGCTGCTGGACTTCATGTGCCGGGTGAGTGGCCCTCCCGCTCCAGGGAATTCCGGGAATGGGGAAAGCTGGGAGAGCGACCGCTGGGCTCCACAAATCCCGACCCGAGGGATCCACAAATCCCACCCCAAAGGCTCCGAAATCCCAATCCAAAAGTTCCACAAATCCCGACCCGAGGGATCCACAAATCCCACCCCAAAGGCTCCGAAATCCCAATCCAAAAGTTCCACAGATCCCACCCCAAAGGCTCCACAAATCCCGACCCAAGGGATCCACAAATCCCACCCCAAAGGCTCCACAAATCCCAACCCAAGGGATCCACAAATCCCACCCCAAAGGCTCCAAAGTCCCGACCCCAAGGGATCCACAAATCCCAATCCAAAGGGATCCACAAATCCCGACCCGAGGGATCCACAAATCCCAATCCAAAAGTTCCACAAATCCCGACCCGAGGAATCCACAAATCCTGACCCCAAGGGATCCACAAATCCCACCCCAAAGGCTCCACAAATCCTGACCCCAAGGAATCCACCAATCCCAACCCAAGGGGTCCACAAATCCCACCCCAAAGGCTCCAAAATCCCAATCCAAAAGTTCCACAAATCCCGACCCGAGGAATCCACAAATCCCAATCCAAAAGTTCCACAAATCCCGACCCCAAGGGATCCACAAATCCCAATCCAAAGGGATCCACAAATCCCGACCCGAGGGATCCACAAATCCCACCCCAAAGGCTCCACAAATCCTGACCCCAAGGGATCCACCAATCCCAACCCAAGGGGTCCACAAATCCCACCCCAAAGGCTCCAAAATCCCAATCCAAAAGTTCCACAAATCCCACCCTAAAGGCTCCACAAATCCCAATCCAAAAGTTCCACAAATCCCGACCCAAGGGATCCACAAATCCCAATCCAAAAGTTCCACAAATCCCGACCCAAGGGATCCACAAATCCTGACCCCAAGGGATTCACAAATCCCAATACAAAAGTTCCACAGATCCCATCCCAAAGGGATCCACAAATCCTGACCCAAGGGATCCACAAATCCCACCCCAAAGGCTCCACAAATCCCAATCCAAAAGTTCCACAAATCCCGACCCAAGGGGTCCAAAATCCCACCCCAAAGGCTCCACAAATCCCAATCCAAAGGGATCCACAAATCCCACCCCAAAGGCTCCAAAATCCCAATCCAAAAGTTCCACAGATCCCACCCCAAAGACTCCACAAATCCCGACCCCAAGGGATCCACAAATCCCACCCCAAAGGCCCCAAAATCCCACCCCAAAGGGATCCACAGATCCCACCCCAAAGACTCCACAAATCCCGACCCAAGGGATCCATAAATCCCACCCCAAAGACTCCACAAATCCCAATCCAAAGGGATCCACAAATCCCACCCCAAAGGCTCCACAAATCCTGACCCCAAGGGATCCACCAATCCCAACCCAAGGGGTCCACAAATCCCACCCCAAAGGCTCCAAAATCCCAATCCAAAAGTTCCACAAATCCTGACCCGAGGGATCCACAAATCCCAATCCAAAAGTTCCACAAATCCCAATACAAAGGGATCCACAAATCCCAATCCAAAAGTTCCACAAATCCCACCCCAAAGGCTCCAAAATCCCAATCCAAAAGTTCCACAAATCCCACCCTAAAGGCTCCACAAATCCCAATCCAAAAGTTCCACAAATCCTGACCCGAGGGATCCACAAATCCCAATCCAAAAGTTCCACAAATCCCAATACAAAGGGATCCACAAATCCCAATCCAAAAGTTCCACAAATCCCACCCCAAAGGCTCCACAAATCCCAATCCAAAGGGATCCACAGATCCCACCCCAAAGGCCCCACAATCCCACCCAGCTCCGCTGGCATTTCCCCCCAGCGCATCCCTCCGGATCCCAGAGTCGGCTGCACCTCCCATCCCCATCCCAAATCCCGCAGGGATTTTCCCCTCGCTGCCGAACCATCCCCAGCCCTCAGTGGGACCTCGGGGATGAATCCAGAGCGTTCCCGGATCCTCGGATCCGTGTGGCCCTCGTTAATTGTGGGAAGGCAGCGCCGCCAGCAAACCCTGCTGGGCTGATGTAGGAAAAGGCTTCTGGATTGTTCCCACATGGAATTCCTGGCCCAGCCCTCGTCCTCCAGGGGGGATCAGAGTGTCAGGGAATGATCCAGAGGCTCTGTGGCCCATCCCAGGGCAGGGAAGTGGTGCCAGGAGTTGCTGGTTCCAGGAATTGGGTCCCGGGGAGGGCTGGGGGAGTTTCTAGGAATCGGGATCCGGCCAGGAGCTGCATCCCTCCCATCCCTCCCAGTCCAAACCGGCTGCTCCTGGCTGCAGAACTGGGAGAACATTCCCGGGATGTCTCAGGATCCAGGCAGGAATCCCGGCAGGAGCGAAGGCCCGGACAGATCCGAGCATTCAGGGCCCTTCTCCCGCATTCCCGGAACTGGGAATTCCCTGCCCCTGACGGGGGGGGGGGGGGGGATTTTCCCCCATTTCCAGACCCTTAACCCCACTCTGCATCCCTGATCTCTTCCAGATCATTCCCAATTTCTACCCCCCTCTGGAAGCCCACGTCCGGCAGGGAGTGTTCAACTCCCTCACGCACATCGTGGAGAAGCGAGTCCTGGCGTAAGGGCCCCGGATTTTCCCACGTTTTCCCGAATTTTCCAACACGGCCACGGCCACCTGCGCTCCCCCGGGTCTCTCCAGGGGCGGCGGTGGTGTTATCCATAAAACCTTGGGAGAATCCATGAAACCTCGGGAGCAACCGGGGTCGTGTCCTGGTGGCTGTCCTGGAGCCCTTCCCTGAAGGAAAAAGGGATGGAGGGGGGGTGGGGGTGAGGGAATCGGGATTTCCCTGGGATGCTCCTGCTCCTCTCCCGGGAATTCCAGCCCCTTTCTCCCATTCCCACATGCCGGTGGTGGCACAAGTGAGGGGATCCCGAGGGAGCCCCGCTATTCCCATCGGGATCAGGCTCATCCCGGCTCCGGCTGATCCCTGTCCCATCCCGCAGGCACCTGGCCCCGCTCTTCGACAACCCCAAGCTGGACAAGGAGCTCCGGGCCATGCTGAGGGAGAAATTCCCGGAATTCTGCAGCTCCCCCTCGCCCCCCATCGAAGGTAGGGAATGGGGGCTCGTGGCCGATCCTCTGGTGGGAGTTTTCCCTGGAATTCCCTCCGGCAGCGGTGGCTGGATGGGTCGGACAAGGCTCCAGGGTTGGGAACGGTGGGATTTAGGGAATTATGGCTGCTCTGCCAAGCTCCGGAGCTTTCCCGGGATCCTTTCCCGGGGCTGTTTTTTGGGAGAGGCCTCAGGCGGCTGCTCCGTGTGCTCCCAGTGAAAATCGAGGAGCCGGTTCCCATGGAGATGGAGAACCACCTGGAGAAGGATGACGGTTGCTATGACAACGCCGAGGCCGCCTTCAGCGACGACGAGGAGGAGCTGAACAGCAAAGGTGAGGGAGCTCCCGGAATTCCCGGAATTCCCCACGGACAGCAGAATTCCCGGCTGTAAACACGATTCCCTCCAAAGCCCAGAGTTGATCCCGCTGGGAGATCCCGATTTTCCTCCTGCAGGGAGGGTGTGGAGGAGCTGATTCCCACATCCAGCGTGGCTGGATCCGGGTCGGGATCCGTGCCCAAAGGGTTCCTTCCCTTTCCTGGCCGTTCCCGGGAACTCAGAGGGCTTTTTCCAGCCTCACATCCCAACTGGGCTCACCCAAATTCCCGCTCTGGAGCTGTTCCCGGCCTCGCTGCTCGGATCCCTGTGGGATTCCCGCCGTGCCAGGGCGTTTTCCCAGCACTGGGAAGTGACCTCAGGCTCGGGATGGGGCAAAGGATTTCACAGCAGCCCCAGAATCCCAATCCCAAATTAGAGACACCTTGGGAATGTTGAAGGGTCAGGTTTGGGAAGGGGACTGAGCGGGGCCCTCGATCCTGGACATTCCCAACGTTTGGGAGACGTTGCCCTGGACACGGCTCCAAGGGAGGAGGAGGAGGAGGAAAATCCCTCATCCCGGCGGGGTTTTCCTGGTTTCAGGGAAGAAGAGGGAGTTCAGGTTCCATCCCATCAAGGAATCCATCGTGGAGGAGCCTGTGGACATCACCCCGTTCCTGGAGCAGCTGGACGAGTCCCTGAGGGACAAAGTGCTGCAGCTGCAGAAGGGCAGGTGGGGCCCGTCATTCCCGTCATTCCCGTTATTCCCATTGCCGTGGATCCTTCCCAGAGCTCCCACAGCCCCGTGGGTTGTCCCCCACTGAGAGGGAATTCCTGCAGGAAAAGGGCTTGGGAAGAAGGAGCTGGTGGAATTCCTGGGAGCTGCAGGAGTGGGGACAGAGAGGGGAAAAGGCTCCGAGTTCCCTGCTCCGGTGTGGGATTGAGGAGGGAATGGGAATTCTGTGGGATTGAGGAAGGAGCAGGGATATCTGGGGTGGAGGAAGGAACGGGAATTCTGTGGGATTGAGGAGGGAGTAGGAATTCTATAGGATGGAGGAAGGAGCAGGGATATCTGGGATTGAGGAGGGAGCAGGAATTCTGTGGGATTGAGGAAGGAGCAGGGATATCTGGGATTGAGGAAAGAACAGGGATATCTGCAATGGAGGAGGGAATGGGAATTCTTCGGGATTGAGGAAGGAACAGGAATTCTGTGGAATTGAGGAAGGAGCAGGAATTCTGTGGGATTGAGGAGGGAGCAGGAATTCTATGGGATTGAGAAGGGAGCAGGAATTCTTTGGGATTGAGGAGGGAATGGGAATTCTATGGGATGGAGGAAGGAACAGGGATATCTGGGATTGAGGAGGGAGCAGGAATTCTTTGGGATTGAGGAAGGAGCAGGAATTCTGTGGGATTGAGGAGGGAGCAGGAATTCAATGGGATTGAGGAGGGAATGGGAATTCTATGGGATGGAGGAAGGAACAGGGATATCTGGGATTGAGGAGGGAGCAGGAATTCTGTGGAATTGAGGAAGGAGCAGGAATTCTGTGGGATTGAGGAGGGAGCAGGAATTCTATGGGATTGAGGAAGGAACAGGAATTCTGTGGGATTGAGGAGGGAATGGGAATTCAATGGGATGGAGGAAGGAACAGGAATTCTGTGGGATTGAGGAGGGAATGGGAATTCTGTGGGATGGAGGAAGGAACAGGAATTCTGTGGGATTGAGGAGGGAGCAGGAATTCTATGGGATGGAGGAAGGAACAGGGATATCTGGGATTGAGGAGGGAGCAGGAATTCTTTGGGATTGAGGAAGGAACGGGAATTCTGTGGGATTGAGGAGGGAATGGGAATTCAATGGGATGGAGGAAGGAACAGGAATTCTGTGGGATTGAGGAGGGAATGGGAATTCAATGGGATGGAGGAAGGAACGGGAATTCTGTGGGATTGAGGAGGGAGCAGGAATTCTATGGGATGGAGGAAGGAACAGGGATATCTGGGATGGAGGAGGGAGCAGGAATTCTGTGGGATTGAGGAAGGAGCAGGGATATCTGGGATTGAGGAAAGAACAGGGATATCTGCAATGGAGGAGGGAATGGGAATTCTTCGGGATTGAGGAAGGAGCAGGAATTCTGTGGAATTGAGGAAGGAGCAGGAATTCTGTGGGATTGAGGAGGGAGCAGGAATTCTATGGGATTGAGAAGGGAGCAGGAATTCTTTGGGATTGAGGAGGGAATGGGAATTCTATGGGATGGAGGAAGGAACGGGGATATCTGGGATTGAGGAGGGAGCAGGAATTCTATGGGATTGAGGAAGGAGCAGGAATTCTGTGGGATTGAGGAGGGAGCAGGAATTCAATGGGATTGAGGAGGGAATGGGAATTCTATGGGATGGAGGAAGGAACAGGGATATCTGGGATTGAGGAGGGAGCAGGAATTCTGTGGAATTGAGGAAGGAGCAGGAATTCTGTGGGATTGAGGAGGGAGCAGGAATTCTATGGGATTGAGGAAGGAACAGGAATTCTGTGGGATTGAGGAGGGAATGGGAATTCAATGGGATGGAGGAAGGAACAGGAATTCTGTGGGATTGAGGAGGGAATGGGAATTCTGTGGGATGGAGGAAGGAACAGGAATTCTGTGGGATTGAGGAGGGAATGGGAATTCTGTGGGATGGAGGAAGGAACAGGGATATCTGGGATTGAGGAGGGAGCAGGAATTCTATGGGATGGAGGAAGGAACAGGGATATCTGGGATTGAGGAGGGAGCAGGAATTCTTTGGGATTGAGGAAGGAACGGGAATTCTGTGGGATTGAGAAGGGAGCAGGGATATCTCCGAGTGTTCTCCAGCCTCGCCTCCACCCTCGATTCCCAGCTCCCTTGGAATTCCCTCCGTCCGAGGGAGCTCCTGCCCCTCAGTGATTCCATGGAATTTCTGGCTCTTAAGCGCCCTCAATATCCCGATTTAACCATGGAACGTGTCCCGAGCCCCCCGAATTCCCGATCCCTGCTCTCCCGGATAACCGGGATTTCCCGTCCCCGTTGTGCCGCAGCGACACGGAGGCGCAGTGCGAGGTCATGCAGGAGATCGTGGATCAGGTCCTGGAGGTAACGGAGCCGGGAGCAGCCGGGATCCAGCCCGGGCTGGGGATCTGGGATCACCTCTGTCCCACCGGGAGTGGGGACACGGGAGCCTGGGGACGCTCGGATCCCTTTGGGATCCGTTGGGAGCCTGGGCTGCTCCATCCATGGATCCGTCCCTGCTCCCGGTGCATGAATGTCCCCAGCAGAGATCTGGGATCGGTGGGAATGATCTGGGATCGCTGGGAGCGATCTGGGATCACTGGGAGCGACCTGGGATTGCTGGGAATGATCTGGGATCACTGGGAGCGATCTGGGATCGGTGGGAGTGATCTGGGATCGGTGGGAGTGATCTGGGATCTCTGGGAGCAATCTGGGATCACTGGGAGCGATCTGGGATTGCTGGGAGCCATCTGGGATCACTGGGAGCGATCTGGGATTGTTGGGAGTGATCTGGGATTGCTGGGAGCAATCTGGGATTGCTGGGAGCCATCTGGGATCACTGGGAATGATCTGGGATTGCTGGGAGTGATCTGGGATTGGTGGGAATGATCTGGGATCAGTGGGAGCGATCTGGGATTGGTGGGAGCGATCTGGGATTGGTGGGAATGATCTGGGATCAGTGGGAGCGATCTGGGATTGGTGGGAGCGATCTGGGATTGGTGGGAATGATCTGGGAATGATCTGGGATCACCGGGAGTGATCTGAGATCACTGGGAATGATCTGGGATTGCTGGGAGCGATCTGGGAATGATCTGGGATTGCTGGGAGCAGTCTGGGATTGCTGGGAATGATCTGGGATTGCTGGGACTGATTGGGATTGGTGGCAGAGATCTGGGAATGATTTGGGCTCCCTGGCAGAGATCTGGGATTGTTCTCAAGATCCTGGGATCCCCGGCAGTGGTTTGGGATCCCCGGCAGTGATTTGGGATCCCCAGTGCTGGAAAAGGCCCCGGAGCAGCCTGGGATCCGTTCCCGTGTCCCTTCCCTGTGCCGGGCAGGCTCCGAGCTCCTCCGTGCCCCTCCCATCCCTTCTCCCGTCCCTTTTCCAGGAGGATTTCGACTCGGAGCAGCTCTCGGTGCTCGCGTCCTGCCTGCAGGAGCTGTTCAAGGCTCACTTCCGCGGGGAGGTTCTGCCGGAGGAGATCACGGAGGAGTAAGGGCTCGGAATCTCCTCCTCTCCCGCCGGGATCTGGGCTTTTCCCAGGGAAATATTCCCGGTTTTGGATGTGGCTTCCCTGGGAAGCTCCTCTGCTGGGCTCAGCCTTTCTCCAGGGTTTCCTTGGAGCCGGAGCTGCTGCAGGATATTCCTGCCCCCCCAGCAGCCAGCGGGATCCAGGGTGGGATCCAGGGCTTATCCCGAGCCTTTCCTGGGAAAACCCGGAGCGTGGGCGCCCCAGGAGCTCAGAGTGTCCGTCTGTCCCGCAGGTCCCTGGAGGAGTCCGTGGGGAAGCCCCTTTACCTGATATTCCGGTACGTCCCTTCCCAAATCCTTGGGAATTCCGGCCTCTTTTGCTCAATCCCGCACATCCCAGCGCTGATCCCAAAATCCCAAGCAGTTTCTCGCTTCCCTCTGCCCTACTTTTCGTGGGAAACGAGGGGTTTCTGTGGAATTTTGGGGAGCGGGAGGTGTCCGTCCCCGTCATCCCGCTGACATTCCCGCCGTTATCCCGGCGGCATTCCCGCTCTTCCCAAGGAACCTGTGCCAGATGCAGGAGGACAACAGCGGCTTCTCCCTGCTGCTGGACCTGCTCTCCGAGCTCTACCAGAAGCAGCCCAAGATCGGCTACCACCTGCTCTACTACCTGCGGGCCAGGTGAGCCCCGGGGCCACGCCCTCGCCCCCGGGTACCGCCCTCAGCTGGGCCACGCCCTCCTGCGACTCCTCCTTCTCACCTGGGCACCTCCATCTCACCTGGATCCCATCCTCACCTGAGCCCCTCCCTCCTGTGACTCCTCCCTCTCACCTGGGCACCTCCATCTCACCTGGATCCCACCCTCACCTGAGCCACCCCCTCCTGCAACTCCTCCCTCTCGCCTGGGTCTTGCCCTCACCTGGGCACCTCCCTCCTGTGACTCCTCCCTCTCACCTGGGCACTTCCTTCTCACCTGGGCACCTCCATCTCACCTGGATCCCATCCTCACCTGAGCCCCTCCCTCCTGTGACTCCTCCCTCTCACCTGGGCACCTCCATCTCACCTGGATCCCATCCTCACCTGAGCCACCCCCTCCTGTGACTCCTCACCTGGGCCATGCCCTCACCTGGGCACCTCCATCTCACCTGGATCCCACCCTCACCTGGGCCCCTCCCTCCTCCAACTCCTCCCTCTCGCCTGGGTCTTGCCCTCACCTGGGCACCTCCCTCCTGTGACTCCTCCCTCTCACCTGGGCACTTCCTTCTCACCTGGGCACCTCCATCTCACCTGGATCCCATCCTCACCTGGGTCCCTCCCTCCTGCAACTTCTCCCTCTCACCTGGGCATCTCCATCTCACCTGGGCCATGCCCTCACCTGGATCCCATCCTCACCTGGGTCCCTCCCTCCTGCAACTTCTCCCTCTCACCTGGGCATCTCCATCTCACCTGGGCATTTCCTTCTCACCTGGATCCCATCCTCACCTGAGCCACACCCTCCTGTGACTCCTCCCTCTCACCTGGGCCATGCCCTGACCTGGCACCTCCATCTCACCTGGATCCCATCCTCACCTGGGCACCTCCCTCCTGTGACTCCTCCCTCTCACCTGGGCATCTCCATCTCACCTGGGCACTTCCTTCTCACCTGGATCCCACCCTCACCTGGGCCCCTCCCTCCTGCAACTCTTCCCTCTCGCCTGGGTCTTGCCCTGACCTGGGCATCTCCTTCTCACCTGGGCACCTCCCTCTCACCTGGGCACTTCTCCTCCCACCTCCTCTCACCTGCACGTGTCCCTCCCCTCCACTCCCCTCCCCTGCCTGACCCTGTGGGTGCCCTGGCTCAGATGTGCCATGCACCAGCTGTGTGCCAGCTGTGTGCCAGCTGTGCCAGGCGTGCGCTGGGTGCCAGCTGTGCCAGCTGTGCCAGCTGTGCCCGGTGCCAGCTGCGCTGTGTCCCCAGCAAGGCGGCGCTGGGCAGGATGGGGCTGTACGAGTCGTTCGCCCAGGCCACGCAGCTCGGGGAGCTGCACACGTGCCTGATGATGGACATGAAGGCGTGCCAGGAGGACGACGTGCGGCTGCTCTGCTTCCTCACGCCCTCCATCTACACCGAGGTGAGAGCCCCACGTGTGCCCAGATGTGCCCAGATGTGCCCGGGGGCTGTCCGCACCGAGGTGAGAGCCCCAGGTGTGCCCAGGTGTGCCCGGGGTCCTGCACCGGGGATCCCTGAGTCCCTGGCATGGATGTGCCCCAAATCCCATCCTGGGTGTGCCCCAAATCCCATCCCGGGTGTGTCCTAATCTCCATCCCGGGTGTGTCCCGAGCTCCATTCCCGGTTTGTCCCGAGCTCCATTCCCGGTTTGTCCCGAGCTCCATTCCCGGTGTATCCCGAGCTCCATTCCGGGTGTGTCCCGAGCTCCATTCCCGGTGTGTCCCGAGCCCCATTCCCGGTGTGCCCCGAGCTCCATCCCGGGTGTTTCCCGAGCTCCATCCCGGGTGTGTCCCGAGCCCCATTCCCGGTGTGTCCCGAGCTCCATTCCCGGTGTGTCCCGAGCTCCATTCCCGGTGTGTCCCGAGCTCCATCCCGGTGTGTCCCGAGCTCCATCCCGGGTGTTTCCCGAGCCCCATTCCCGGTGTGTCCCGAGCTCCATCCCGGGTGTTTCCCGAGCCCCATTCCCGGGTGTTTCCCGAGCCCCATTCCCGGGTGTGTCCCGAGCCCCATTCCCGGTGTATCCCGAGCTCCATCCTGGGTGCACCACAGCGGAGAAGCCATGAATCCCAAAACCTCTCTCTGTGCGTGCTCGCTTCCCATTCCCAGGAGGAAGGAGCTGGCCCTGCTCCTCCTTCATGCCTGGATCAGCTGGAACAGCTCTGCCCCGTTCCTAAGGAGGGAATTCTGTGGGAATGGGGCACAGCCTGGCAAGGGAGGAAACCTCGCATCCATGGAAAGTGCAGCTGGATCCCTCCCTGTCCTTGGGATCCATCCCAGGGCGGGGTCAGCCTGTTCCCCACGGTGACCCCGAATCCCGGGATCGGCACATCCCGCTCCCTCGGAGCTGCCGTTCCCGGCTGCCGCCGCCGTTCCCGACCCTTGGCTCCCTCGGGTGATGGATTTCGTGTTTCCGTGCGAGGCCCTGGAATGGGGAGCAGAGCCAGAGGGAAAACAGGGAATTCCAGGGGCCCCGGGCTGGCTGACGGCTGCCCCCCGCTGTCGGAGCTGCTGTGCTGGGCCCTCAGGAGCTTTTCCGTGGGGATTGGAGCTTTTCCATGGGGATCAGAGCTTTTCCGTGGGGATCAGAGTTTTGGGAGACCTCTCCCCTGTGTCCTTCCCTGAATCCCCCTGGATTTTGTTCCTCCCCAGTTCCCGGACGAGACCCTGCGGAGCGGGGAGCTGCTGAACATGATCGTGGCCGTCATCGACTCCTTCCAGGTGCGGGGGGATCCGGCTGGGAGCGGTTCCTTCCCGACCCTTCTGCACCATTCCCGGCAGACTTAACCCCAAAACGAGCCATCCGTGGGCTCCAATTCCTTAATCCCGGCCGGAGCGAGCCCCGAAAGCTCCGGGGCTCTCCTGCAGTGTCCAAAGGTTGATCCCAAGCTGCTGCTGCTTCCAAGGGATCTCCTGGAGAGCGATTTCCTGGGCAATCAATGCTAATTATCCCTAATGAGCCCCCTGCCCTGGAACCCCGCTGGTTCTGCCCGGCCTGGCCGCAGGCTCGGACGCTCCTGGCAGGAATTTTTCCCGCTCCAGAGTTGCCATGAGAACCCAAAAATAGCCACGGGGGGGGGGGGCGCGGGGGCACCTCTGGAATGCCGGGGGCACCTCTGGAATGCCGCCGGCTCCGGGGTTGTGCGTCTGGAGCGGGGTCTGCAGCGGGATGTGCCGATAACCCCTGGCCCCGCAGCATTCCCGGGAATCCTGCCCTTCCCGGGCCGGGAATGCTGCGCCAGCGGGTTTTCCTTGGGGTGGGAGGCGGGGGCGGGGGAGGTCTGAGCCAGGATGTGCCGAAATCCAAAGGGTCGGTGCTTCCCGGAGCGTTTTCCTTCCCCTCCCTCCTGCCGTTCCTTGGGGCCTTCCTGGGCTTCTCCAAGAGCTTCCCTGTGGGGCTCTGGGGGGGCTGGATCCAGAGGATCCCGTGAGATCCAGAGGAGCAGGGATCCAGAGGATCCAGGGCACGAGGAGCAGGGATCCAGGGATTGAAGAGCTGGAAAGAAGGAGGATGAAGAGCTGGGATCCAGGGGATGAAGAGGAGCAGGGAGGAAGGAGAACCAGAAGCAGGGATCCAGAGGATCCAGAGGATGAGGAGTAGGGATCCAGAGGAGCAGGGAGGAAGGAGGACCAGAAGCAGGGATCCAGAGGATCCAGAGGATGAGGAGTAGGGATCCAGAGGAGCAGGGAAAAGGAGGACAAGGAGCAGGGATCCAGAGGATCCAGAGGATGAGGAGTAGGGATCCAGAGGAGCAGGGAGGAAGGAGAACCAGGAGCAGGGATCCAGAGGATGAGGAGTAGGGATCCAGAGGAGCAGGGAGGAAGGAGGACCAGGAGCAGGGATCCAGAGGATCCAGAGGATGAGGAGTAGGGATCCAGAGGAGCAGGAAGGAAGGAGAACCAGAAGCAGGGATCCAGAGGATCCAGGGGAGCAGGGAAAAGGAGGATGAGAGCCGGAGTGGGCTCTGTGTGTGGGGAGCCCCCCCAGCTCCCATCCCAGGGATCCCAGGGATGCTCCTGGTGCCTTTCCTGCCGGATCCCACCCCCCTGACCCCGTTCCCTGTTCTCCCCCAGCTCCAGGAGCTCGTGTGCCACGTGATGATGGGAAACCTCGTCATGTTCCGCAAGGATTCCGTGCTCAACATCCTCAGTGAGCGCCGTTCCCGGGAATTGGGCACCGCGATTCCTGGGCTGCCCCCTTCTCCCTGCCCCAAACCCCGGCCTGGCCCTTCCCAGCTGTTTCCAGAGGGGGATCCCTGGATCTGCCCATCCCGTGGTATCCCGAGGGCTGGATTTCCTGCGGGCATTAAAGGCTCACGGCCCCAAGCCGGATTGTGGGGTTTATCCCCGTGCCCGCTGCGCTCCCGTGCTTCCACCGCCTGGGATTCCCGGGAGCTCCCGCGGTGCCAGGCAGGGAATGAGCCCGGAAAATCCCAAAATCGGCCCCAGCTCCGCGGCCTCTCCGTGGGGTCTCTCAGTGTTCCCAGAGCAAATCCCGCTCTCCCTGATCCAGCTTTGGGATAAGCCCGTTAATTAGGGAGCCTCGTTAACTCTGTCCCCGCAGCCCTTTCCCGGGACAGGGCTCCGTCCCCATTTCCAGTGCCCCGAGGGATAGGGGGGACCCCGGGCAGGTTTGGGGGTGCCCAGAGCTTGGCAAGGGGCTGAGACAGATCCCTGTTATCCCCATTGGCCCTGTCCTCCATCCCTGTTACCCTTGTTGTTCCCGTTATTCCGGTTATCCTTGTTGTCCCCCTTGGCCCTCTTGTCATCTCTCTTGTCCTTGTTCCCCATCCCCGTTCCCCATCCCCGTTCTCCATCCCCGTTCCCCATCCCCGTTCTCCATCCCTGTTATCCTCCTGGTCCCCGCTGTCCCCATTATCCATCCCCCTTCATCCTGTTTGTCCCCACTGTCCCTGTTACCCTCGTTATCCCTGTTCCCCATCCCTGTTATCCACCCCCTTTATTCCATTTGCCCCCGCTGTCCCTGTTATCCCCGTTATCCCCATTCCCCATCCCCGTTATCCCGTGTGTCCCCACTGTCCCTGTTATCCTGGTTATCCCTGTTCCCCATCCCCGTTATCCACCCCCATTAACCCGTTTGTCCCCCCTGTCCCCGCTGTCCCTGTTATCCCTGTTATCCCTGTTATCCCTGTTATCCCTGTTATCCCTGTTATCCCTGTTATCCCTGTTGTCCCCACTGTCCCTGTTGTCCCTGTTGTCCCCACTGTCCCCGTTATCCCCTTTCCCCATCCCCGTTCCCCACCCCCGTTATCCCATTTGCCCCCCCGTCCCTGTTATCCCTGTTATCCCTGTTATCCCTGTTCCCCATCCCCGTTCCCTGTGCCCATTCCCTGTCCCCATTCCCTGTCCCCGTTCCCCATCCCCGTTATCCCCCTGGTCCCCGCTGTCCCTGTTGTTCCTGTTATCCCTGTTGCCCCATTATCCACACCCGTTATCCCGTGTGTCCCCACTGTCCCTGTTATCCCTGTTATCCCTGTTCCCCATCCCCATTATCCACCCCCATTATCCTGTTTGTCCCCGCTGTCCCTGTTATCCCCGTTATCCCCGTTCTCCACCCCCATTATCCCGGTTGTCCCCACTGTCCCTGTTATCCCTGTTATCCCCGTTCTCCATCCCTGTTATCCCCCTGGTCCCCGTTGTCCCTGTTATCCCTGTTGCCCCATTATCCACCCCCTTTATCCCGGTTGTCCCCACTGTCCCTGTTATCCCTGTTATCCCTGTTCCCCATCCCCATTATCCACCCCCGTTATCCTGTTTGTCCCCACTGTCCCTGTTAACCCGGTTATCCCCGTTCCCTGTCCCCATTCCCCGTCCCCATTCCCCATCCCTGTTATCCACCCGTTATCCCATTTGCCCCTGCTGTCCCTGTTATCCCCATTCCCCATCCCCGTTATCCATCCCTGTTCTCCACCCCCATTATCCCATTTGCCCCCGCTGTCCCTGTTATCCCCGTTATCCCGGTTATCCCCGTTCCCCACCCCCGTTATCCTGATTGTCCCCACTGTCCCGGTTATCCCCGTTATCCCCCTTCTCCATCCCCATTATCCCATTTGCCCCCGCTGTCCCTGTTATCCCCGTTATCCCCGTTATCCCCGTTCCCCACCCCCGTTATCCCCCTGGTCCCCGCTGTCCCTGTTGCCCCATTATCCACCCCCGTTATCCCGGTTGTCCCCGCTGTTCCCATCCCCACTCCGCGCTCCCATCCCAGTTCAGAGCCTGGACTGGGAGACCTTTGAGCAGTACTGCACCTGGCAGCTCTTCCTGGCGCACAACATCCCGCTGGAGACCATCATCCCCATCCTGCAGCACCTCAAGTACAAGGGTGAGCGGCATTCCCGACGGGGACATTCCCAATGGGAACATTCCCGATGGGGGGGAATATTCCCAGCCCCGCTCAGCCTCTCCTTCCCCCCTTCCAGAGCATCCCGAGGCCCTGTCCTGCCTCCTGCTGCAGCTCCGCAGGGAAAAGTGAGTGCTGGGAGTGGGGGGGGACCCTGGGAATGTCCCCGTGGGAATGGGGATGTGCTGGGATTCTGGGAACCCCTGGCGGTGCCTTGGAATCCTGGATTTGGGGGGCTGGGGGGGGGCACTGAGGGGGTCTAGAGGGGTTCTGGAATGGTCTGGGGGGCACTGATGAGGTTTGTTGGGCCCACCAGGACTGTCCCTGTGTCCCCATGGGAGCTGGGATGTACTGGGGTGCACTGGGATGTGCTGGGATGCGCTGGGATGTGCTGGGATGTACTGGGATGTACTGGGGTGCGCTGGGATGTACTGGGATGTACTGGGATGTGCTGGGATGTGCTGGGATGCACTGGGATGTGCTGGGGTGTGCTGGGATGCACTGGGATGTACTGGGGTGCGCTGGGATGTGCTGGGATGCGCTGGGATGTACTGGGATGCGCTGGGATGCGCTGGGATGCGCTGGGATGTGCTGGGATGCGCTGGGATGCGCTGGGATGTGCTGGGATGTGCTGGGATGCGCTGGGATGCGCTGGGATGCACTGGGATGCGCTGGGATGTACTGGGGTGTGCTGGGATGTGCTGGGATGTACTGGGGTGCGCTGGGATGCGCTGGGATGTACTGGGATGTGCTGGGATGTGCTGGGATGTACTGGGGTGCGCTGGGATGCACTGGGATGTACTGGGGTGCGCTGGGATGCGCTGGGATGTGCTGGGATGCGCTGGGATGTACTGGGATGCGCTGGGATGTACTGGGGTGCGCTGGGATGTGCTGGGATGCGCTGGGATGCACTGGGATGCGCTGGGATGTACTGGGGTGTGCTGGGATGTGCTGGGATGTGCTGGGATGTGCTGGGATGTGCTGGGATGCGCTGGGATGTGCTGGGATGTACTGGGGTGCGCTGGGATGCGCTGGGATGTACTGGGATGTACTGGGATGTACTGGGATGTGCTGGGATGTGCTGGGATGCACTGGGATGTGCTGGGGTGTGCTGGGATGCACTGGGATGTACTGGGGTGCGCTGGGATGTGCTGGGATGCGCTGGGATGTGCTGGGATGCGCTGGGATGTGCTGGGATGTGCTGGGATGCGCTGGGATGCGCTGGGATGCGCTGGGATGCACTGGGATGCGCTGGGATGTACTGGGGTGTGCTGGGATGTGCTGGGATGTACTGGGGTGCGCTGGGATGCGCTGGGATGTACTGGGATGTGCTGGGATGTGCTGGGATGTACTGGGGTGCGCTGGGATGCACTGGGATGTACTGGGGTGCGCTGGGATGTGCTGGGATGCGCTGGGATGCGCTGGGATGTGCTGGGATGCGCTGGGATGTACTGGGATGTACTGGGGTGCACTGGGATGTGCTGGGGTGCGCTGGGATGTGCTGGGATGCACTGGGGTGCGCTGGGATGTACTGGGATGTGCTGGGTGCACTGGGATGTACTGGGATGTGCTGGGATGTGCTGGGTGCACTGGGATGTACTGGGGTGCGCTGGGATGTACTGGGATGCGCTGGGATCGCTGGGATGCACTGGGATGTGCTGGGATGTACTGGGGTGTGCTGGGATACCGGGGCAGTGCCTGGAATCCCAGATGGGGGCAACTCCGGAGGGCACCGAGGGGGATTCTCGCGCCGTTCCCAAATTCCAGGGGGGTTCTCATTCCCCATTCCCGGGGGATTCTCCCTCCATTCCCCATTCCAGGGGGATTCTCATTCCCTGGGGGGTTCTTCTGCCCTTCCTCATTCCCAGGGGATTCTCCCTCCATTCCCCATTCCCAGGGGATTCTCCCGCCATTCCCAAATTCCAGGGTGGGGTTCTCCCACCATTCCTGGGGGATTCTCATTCCCCATTCCCGGGGGGGTTCTCCTCCCACCATTCCCCATTCCAGGGAGATTCTCGTTCCCCATTCCCAGGGGGGTTCTCCCACCATTCCCAAATTCCCGGGGTGTTCTCCCACTATTCCCAAATTCCAGGGAGATTCTCATTCCCCATTCCAGGGGGGGATTCTCCCGCCATTCCCCATTCCAGGGAGATTCTCATTCCCAAATTCCCACTGGGATTCTCCCACTATTCCTAAATTCCAGGGGGATTCTCATTCCCCATTCCCAGTGGGATTCTCCCGCCATTCCCCATCCCCAGGGGGATTCTCATTCCCCATTCCCAGTGGGATTCTCCCGCCCTTCCCCATTCCAGGGGGATTCTCCCGCCATTCCCCATTCCAGGGGGATTCTCATTCCCCATTCCAGGGGGGGATTCTCCAGCCATTCCCAAATTCCAGGGGGATTCTCATTCCCCATTCCAGGGGGATTCTCCCCCCCTTCCCCATTCCAGAGGGATTCTCATTCCCCATCCCCAGGGGGATTCTCATTCCCCATTCCTGGGGGATTCTCATTCCCCATTCCAGGGGGATTCTCCCCCCCTTCCCCATTCCAGGGGGATTCTCATTCCCCATTCCAGGGGGATTCTCATTCCCCATCCCCAGGGGGATTCTCATTCCCCATTCCCAGGGGGATTCTCATTCCCCATTCCCAGGGGATTCTCATTCCCCATTCCAGGGGGATTCTCCCCCCCTTCCCCATTCCAGGGGGATTCTCATTCCCCATTCCCAGTGGGATTCTCCCGCCCCTTCCCCATTCCCGCTTTCCCGCAGGCCCAGCGAGGAGATGGTGAAGATGGTGCTGAGCCGGCCGTGCCACCCCGAGGACCAGTTCACCACCAGCATCCTGCGGCACTGGGGGCTGCGCCACGACGACCTCCTGGGCGAGCACATCAAGGCCCTGCTCATCAAGAACAACAGCCTGCCCCGCAAGCGCCAGAGGTCGGCAATTCCCTCCCTGCTTCCCAGCAATTCCCACCCGGGCTCCTCCCCCGTTTCTGGGGGGCTCATCCCCAGTTTTTTGGAGGTCTCGTCCCCGTTTTTGGGGGGTTTATCTCCATTATTTGGGTCTCGTCCCCATTTTTGGAGGTTTTATCCTCATTTTTTGGGTCTCATCCCCATTTTTCGGAGGTCTCGTCCCCGTTTTTGGAGGTTTTATCCCCATTATTTGGGTCTCATCCCCATTTTTTGGAGGTCTCGTCCCCATTTTTGGGTGTCTTATCCCCATTATTTGGGTCTCATCCTCATTTTTGGGTCTCGTCCCCATTTTTGGAGGTTTTATCCCCATTTTTTGGATCTCATCCCCATTTTTTGAAGGTCTCGTCCCCGTTTTTGGAGGGTTTATCCCCATTATTTGGGTCTCATCCTATTTTTTGGGGGTTTTATCCCCATTTTTTGGAGGTTTTATTCCCATTTTTGGGGTCTCATTCCCATTTTTGGGGGGTTTATCCCCATTATTTGGGTCTCATCCTCATTTTTGGGGTCTCGTCCCCATTTTTGGAGGTTTTATCCCCATTTTCTGGGTCTTATCCCCATTTTTTGGAGGTCTCGTCCCCATTTTTGGGGGGTTTATCCCCATTTTTTGGAGGTTTTATTCCCATTTTTGGGGTCTCATCCCATTTTTGGAGGGTTTATCCCCATTATTTGGGTCTCATCCTCATTTTTGGGGTCTCATCCCCATTTTTGGGTGTCTTATCCCCATTATTTGGGTCTCATCCTCATTTTTGGGGTCCTGTCCCCGTTTTTGGGGGTTTATCCCCATTATTTGGGTCTCATCCTCATTTTTGGGGTCTCATCCCCATTTTTTGGGGGTCTCATTCCCATTTTTGGGGGGTTTATCCCCATTTGTTGGAGGTTTTATCCCCATTGTGTGGGGTCTCGTCCCCGTTTTTGGGGGTTTTATCCCCATTATTTGGGTCTCATCCTCATTTTTGGGGTCTCATTCCCATTTTTGGGGGTTTTATCCCCATTATTTGGGTTTCATCCTCATTTTTGGGGTCTTGTCCCCATTTTTGGGGGTTTTATCCCCATTAGTTGGGTCTCATCCCCATTTTTTGGGGGTTTTATCCCCATTTTTTTGGGGGTCTCATTCCCATTTTTGGGATCTCATCCCCATTTTTGGGTGTCTCATCCCCGTTTTTGGGGTCTCATCCCCATTTTTACGATCCCATCCCCATTTTTGGGTCTCTCATCCCCATTTTTAGGTGTCTCATCCCCATTTTTGGCATCCCATCCCCATTTTTCCATCTCTCATCCCCATTTTTGGCACCCCATCCCCATTTTTCCATCTCTCACCCCCATTTTTGGCACTTTCACCCCCATTTCTGGGACTCTCATCCCCATTTTCTGACATCCCGACCCCGTTCCTCGCCATCCCTGACACCTCCTCTGCCCCGCAGCCTGCGCAGCTCCAGCAGCAAACTGGCCCAGCTGACCCTGGAGCAGATCCTGGAGCACCTGGACAACCTCCGCCTCAACCTGACCAACACCAAACAGAACTGTGGGTGCCGAGGGGCCGCTCCGGGATCTGGGATCGGGGCTGTTTTCCCCATTCCCGCCTCATTCCCGCCTCATTCCCGCAGTTTTCAGCCAGACCCCGATCCTGCAGGCGCTGCAGCACGTCCAGGCCAGCTGTGACGAGGCCCACAAAATGAAGTGAGAGTCGTCCCCCCCCCCCCTCTTCCTCTCCGCCTCTCTTCCCCTTCTGGAGACCCCAAAACCTCACTGACCTCCTTCCCCCAATCCTCTCCAGGTTCTCCGACCTCTTCTCGCTGGCCGAGGAATACGAGGATTCCTCCAGCAAACCCCCCAAGAGCCGCCGGAAAGCCACGGCCCTGTCGAGCCCCCGCAGCCGCAAGAACGCGGCGCAGCCCCCCAACAACGAGGAGGAGTCGGGGTCCAGCAGCGCCTCGGTGAGAGCCCCCCCCGAGCCCCCCCCGAGCCCTGAGAGACCCCTGAGAGCCCCCTGAGAGCCCCCTGAGCCCTGAGAGCCTCCTGAGAGCCCCCTGAGCCCTGAGAGCCCCCTGAGAGCCCCCCTGAGCCCTGAGAGCCCTGAGAGCCTCCTGAGAGAGCCCTGAGAGCCCCCCTGAGAACCCCCTGAGAGCCCCCTGAGAGCCCCCTGAGCCCTGAGAGCCTCCTGAGAGCCCCCCCGAGCCCTGAGAGCCCCCTGAGAGGCCCCTGAGAGCTCTGAGTGCCCCCCTGAGAGCCCCCTGAGCCCTGAGAGCCCCCCCTGAGCCCTGAGAGCCCCCTGAGAGCCCCCCCGAGCCCTGAGAGCCCCCTGAGAGCCCCCTGAGAGCCCCCTGAGCCCTGAGAGCCCCCTGAGAGCCCCCCCGAGCCCTGAGAGCCCCCTGAGAGCCCCCCCGAGCCCTGAGAGCCCCCTGAGAGGCCCCTGAGAGCTCTGAGTGCCCCCCTGAGAGCCCCCTGAGCCCTGAGAGCCCCCCCTGAGCCCTGAGAGCCCCCTGAGAGCCCCCTGAGAGCTCTGAGTGCCCCCCTGAGAGCCCTGAGAGCCCCCTGAGAGCCCCCTGAGCCCTGAGAGCCCCCCCTGAGAGCCCCCCGAGCCCTGAGAGCCCCCTGAACCCTGAGAGCCCCCCCGAGCCCTGAGAGACCCCCCTGAGAACCCCCTGAGAGCCCCCTGAGAGACCCCCTGAGAGCCCCCCCTGAGAGCCCCCCCCGAGCCCTGAGAGCCCCCCCGAGAACCCCCTGAGAGCCCCCTGAGCCCTGAGAGCCCCCTGAGAGCCCCCTGAGAGCCCCCTGAGCCCTGAGAGCCCCCTGAGAGCCCCCTGAGAGCTCTGAGTACCCCCCTGAGAGCCCTGAGAGCCCCCTGAGCCCTGAGAGCCCCCCCGAGAGCCCCCTGAGAGCCCCCCCCGAGCCCTGAGAGCCCCCCCGAGACCCCCCCCGGGCTCCCCAAAACCCCGCTGACCCCCTGTCCCTGCAGGAGGAAGAGGACACCAAACCCAAACCGGCCAAGAGGAAAAGGAAAGGCTCCTCGGCCGTGGGCTCGGACAGTGACTGAGGGCCAGGACCCCCCCCCCCCCCCAATACCCTCTCCCCCACCCCCCAAAATGGGGACCCCCACGGGAGCTCCCCCAAGCCGGTGCCGGCAAATCCCCGGCATCGGTGACCCCTCCCCTTCTCAGCCATGTGGGGAGGGGTCGCGGTGTCCCCCCCCTCCGCCCCCCCCCCGCTGTGGGTGGGGTCCCCCCGAGGTGACGGGGGAGGGGAGGGGAGGGGGGGACACCCCCAGCCCCCATTTTCCCATAGAAATGTAAATAAAGGGTGGAACCCGATCGCTGCTCCAGGATGATTTGGGGAGGGGAGGGGGAGGGGGGGGGGGTCCTGCCTCCCCGAGAAAGCGGCCCCGACCCCCCCCCTCCCCGCCCCCGAAGCCCCCTGGGGGTCCTTGGAGGGGGTGGGGGGGATTTGGGGGGTCCTGGCCCCAACCCCGCGGCTCCCTCAGCGTTTTTAAGCGTTTTTAAGGAAAGCAGCAATAAAAACCTTCCTGTTTTTTACCAAACGGCCCCGATTTGTGCCGGGGGCGGGGGGACCGAAGCCGTGTCCCCCCCCCGCCTCCCTCCCTCCCCCGTTCCCGGTGTGGCCCGGCCGGGGCACGTGGCTCCCCCGGGACGGTGGCACTGCCAGACCCCCCCGGGACACGGGAATCTGGGACAGGGAGGGAGCGGGAGGGGAGGCCACGGACGGGGACGGGGAGGGGGGACACGGAGAGGGGACAGGGCAGGGGCGGGGGGGGCACCGCGGGGCGGGGGTAGAGGAGGGGCTGGGGACAGGGGCGACGTGAGGGGGGGACAGGGGTGACTGGGGGGGGGACATAGGGGGACACAGGGGCGATGTGGGGGGACAGGGGCGGCGTGGGAGGGACAGGGGGGACGTGGGGGGACACAGGGGCGGCGTGGGAGGGACATGGGGGGACGGGGGCGGCGTGGGAGGGACAGGGGGGACAGGGGTGACTGGGGGGGGGGACGGGGGGACATGGGGGGGACATGGGGGGACATGGGGGGACAGAAGTGGCGTGGGAGGGACAGGGGGGAAGTGGGGGGACATGGGGGACGTCGGGGGACAGGGGTGGCGTGGGGGGGCCGTGGCGGGGCTTGGCAGAGGGTGGGGGGGGGGACACGGGGGGCGTGGCCAAAGTGGGCGCGGCCGGAGGGGGGCGTGGCCAAGGTGGGCGTGTCCGCCCCGCCCCGTCGAGGCGGGCGCGGGCCATGGCGCTGGCGGCGGCGCTGGGGGCGCTGGGTCTGGGGGCTCTGGGGCTCCTGGGGGGGCTCCTGGGGGGGCTCCTGGGGGGGCCGCTGGCTCTGGGGGCTCTGGGGGCGCTGCTGGCGCTGCAGCGGCGGCTGCGGCCGCACCTCTGGGCCGACCTGGCGTTCGCTCTGCGGGCGCTGCGGTGCCGGCGGCGGGCGCGGCGGGGCCCCGGGGGGAGCGTGGCCTCCCGGTTCCTGCGCGCGGCCCGGGCGGCCCCGGCGCGGCCGTTCCTGCGGGGCCGGGCGGGCGCGGAGCCGCTCGGGCGGGCGGCGCGGAGCGTGGCGCGGGTGGCGAACGCGCTGCGGGCGCTGCGGGCCCCGCCGCGGCCCGGGGACACCGTGGGGCTGCTGGTGGGCAACGAGCCCCGCTTCGTGTGGGGCTGGTTCGGGCTGGCGGCGCTCGGGGCCCGCCCGGCGTTCCTGGGCACGGCGCTGCGCCCCGCGGGGCTCCGGCACTGCCTGCGCGGCTGCGGGGCGCGGGCGCTGCTGGTGGCGGACGGTGAGAGCGGGGGGGGACACCGGGGGGACACCGGGAGGGGAGCGGGGAATGCGGGAGGAAAGGGCCGAGGGGAACCGGGAAGCTTTCGGGGGGTAACGGGGGGGACACCGAGGGGAACGCGAGGGGACCGGGGAAACGGGGCCGACCGGGGGGGTTAATGGGGAGCGCGGAGTGGGAACATCCCGGGCTGTAACGGGGACAGAGGTGGGACCGGGGCCGGGGGATGAGAGGACCGGGAGCTGGAGTGGGATCAGGGGGATAATGAGGAACGCGGTGGGAGCGAGGGGGACAAGGGGTGGGTGGCACGCGGGGCACCGGGGGTGGATGGCGAGGACCGGGGCCAGCGGGGTGGTCCCCACACGGTGCTGTGCCCCCAGACCTGTTCGGGTCGGTGGAGCCGCTGCTGCCCAGCCTGCGGGAGGACGGGGTGGCCGTGTGGGTGCTGGGAGCGGGGCCGTACCCGCCCGGCGTCGTGGCGCTGCAGGAGCTGCTGGACGCGGCCTCCGAGGAGCTGGAGCCCGAGGACGTGTGGGAGCCCGAGGACATGAACGACACCTGCCTCTACATCTTCACCTCGGGCACCACCGGTGGGGCCGGGGCCAGGGCCGGGGGCTTCTGGGTGAGCGTGGGGGACTCAGCTCCGTTCTCCCCTTCCAGGGCTCCCCAAAGCCGCCCGCGTGTCCCACCTCAAATCCATCATGTGCCTGAGCTTCTACGAGCTGGTGGGAGCCTCCAGCCGGGACGTCGTGTACCTGGCACTGCCCCTCTACCACATGGCCGGGTCCCTCCTGGGCATCATCGGCTGCATCGGCATCGGTGAGCGGGGCCGGGGCCCTTGGGGGGGGAGGGGGTCCGGGGATGTTTCGGGGGCTGATCCCCCCTCTCTGTCCCGCAGGGGCCACGTGCGTGCTGAAGGAGAAGTTCTCCGCCAGCCAGTTCTGGGACGACTGCCGCGCCGAGGGCGTCACCGTCTTCCAGTACATCGGGGAGCTGTGCCGGTACCTGGTGAACCAGCCCCAGGTCAGGGCAGGGCGCTGGGGAAAGGGGGTCCCGGGGGGGCACCCCCGGAGCTGACGGTGGCCCCGCAGCGCCCCGGGGAGCGGCAGCACGGGCTGAGGCTGGCGGTGGGCAGCGGCCTCCGCCCCGACGTCTGGCGGAGCTTCCAGCAGCGCTTCGGGCCCGTGCGCATCGTGGAGACCTACGGGATGAGCGAGGGCAACGTCACCCTCTTCAACTACACCGGGACCCCGGGGGCCGTGGGGCGCTGCAGCTTCATCTACAAGGTTTGGGGACCGGGAGGGGGGGGGTCTGTGCCCCAAACACCCCCAAACGCCCACCCTGGGCGCTGACCCCTGCCCGGCCTCTCTCCCCAGCTCTTCTCGCCCTTTGAGGTCATTCGTTACGACGTCGTGGCCGGAGCACCGGAACGGGACGAGGCCGGACGCTGCATCCGCGCCCGGACGGGTGAGCAGCGGGCACGGGGTGGCTCCCGGGGGGGTGCCCGGGGTGCCCCCGTCACCGTCCCCACCCCCGCAGGTGAGACGGGGCTGCTGATCGCCCCCGTGACCCCCCGGAGCCCCTTCCTGGGCTACGCCGGCAGTCGGGAGCTGTCGGAGCAGAAGCTGCTCCGCGGGGTCTTCGCCGAGGGGGACGAGTTCTTCAACACCGGGGACCTGGTGGAGCAGGACGAGGAACAGTTCGTGCGGTTCCGGGACCGCACCGGGGACACCTTCAGGTGCCAGAGCCCCCCCCCAGCATGGGGGGCACCCCTCAGCCCCAGCCTGGCCTGAGGGAACAGCGCGGGACCCCCAGCCCCCCTCCCTGCATCGCCGGGGGGGCTCGGCCCCATTAAATGTTCAGGGGAGACTCGTCCCCGTTAAACATTTGGGGGGGGTCTCACCCCCGTCCCCTCCCAGGTGGAAAGGCGAGAACGTGGCCACCACGGAAGTGGCCGAGGCGCTGCTGGCCCACGAGTCCCTGCAGGAAGCCACCGTTTACGGTGTCACCGTCCCAGGTACCGCCGCCCCCGGCACCGCCTCCCGGGGCCCCCCCCTCACGCCCCGCGGTGCCCCCCAAGTGTCCCCTCGCCCGCAGGCCACGAGGGCCGTGCCGGGATGGCCGCGCTCGTTCTGCGGCCCGGCCGCTCCCTGGACGGTCCCGGCCTCTACCGGCACCTGGAGCAGCTCCTGCCGCCCTACGCGCGGCCCCGCTTCCTCCGCCTGCAGGTACCGGGGGCTCCGGGGGTCCCGGGGGCTGCGAGGGGGTGTCCGGGGAGGGAGCCGGGGGGGATCCGGGGGTGCTTGGGGGTGTCCAGGGAGGGTCCAGGGGTCCTGGGTGGTGCTCGGGGGTGTCGGGGGGGGCGTCCGGGGGAGGTCCGGGGGTCCCGGGTGGTGCTCGGGGGTGTCCGGGGGGGGGGGGTGGTGCGGGAGGGATTCGGGGGTGCTCGGGGGTGTCTGAGGGGTGCTCGGGCGTGTCCGGAGGGTGCTCGGGGGTGTCCAGGGGGGGTCCGGGGGGTGTTCGGGGATGTCCAGGGGGGGTCCGGGGGTGTCCGGTGCGGATCCGGGAGGGATCCGGGTGGGGTCCGGGGAGGATCCGGGGATGCTCGGGGGTGTCCGGGGAGGGTCCGGGGGTGTCCGGGGGGGTGCTCGGGGGTGTCCGGGGAGGGTCCGGGGGTGTCCGGGGGGTGCTCGGGGGTGTCCGGGGGGTGTCCGGGGGTGCTCGGGGGTGTCCGGGGAGGGTCCGGGGGGTGTCCGGGGGGTGCTCGGGGGTGTCCGGGGGGTGTCCGGGGGTGTCCGGGGGGTGCTCGGGGGTGTCCGGGGAGGGTCCGGTGGGTGTCCGGGGGTGTCCGGTGGGTGTCCGGGGGTGCTCGGGGGTGTCCGGGGAGGGTCCGGGGGGTGTCCGGGGGGGTGCTCGGGGGTGTCCGGGGGGTGTCCGGGGGTGTCCGATGGGTGTCCGGGGGTGCTCGGGGGTGTCCGGGGAGGGTCCGGGGGTGTCCGGTGGGTGTCCGGGGGTGTCCGTGGTGGGTCCCCAACGGTGCCGCTGCCCCCAGGAGCGGCTGGAGATGACGGAGACGTTCAAGCAGCAGAAGGTGCGGCTGGCGCGGGACGGCTGCGACCCCGCACGCGTGGCGGGGCCGCTCTTCGTGCTGGACGAGGCCGCCCGAGCGTTCGTCCCGCTGGACCCCGAGCGCTGGGAGCGGCTCCGGGACGGGCGGATCCGCATCTGACCCGCCCGGGGGTCCCCAGGAGCCGGGGGAGTCCCGGAGCCCGGGGGGTCCCGGAGCCGGGGGGTCCTGGAGCGCCCCGTGTCCGTACCAGCCCCAGCAGTGGCAGCGGCGGGGGTCCCGTGTCCATTTCAGGGCTCCCCGTGTCCATTTCGGGGGTCCCCGTGTCCATTTTGGGGCTCCCTGTGTCCATTTCAGGGCTCCCCGTGTCCATTCGGGGGTCCCCGTGTCCATTTCGGGGGTCCCGTGTCCATTTTAGGGCTCCCCGTGTCCATTTTAGGGCTCCCTGTGTCCATTTCGGGGGTCCCGTGTCCATTTTAGGGCTCCCCGTGTCCATTTTAGGGCTCCCCGTGTCCATTTCGGGGGTCCCGTGTCCATTTCAGGGCTCCCTGTGTCCATTTCGGGGGTCCCGTGTCCATTTCGGGGCTCCCCGTGTCCATTTCAGGGCTCCCCGTGTCCATTTCGGGGCTCCCCGTGTCCATTTTAGGGCTCCCCGTGTCCATTTCGGGGCTCCCCGTGTCCATTCGGGGGTCCCCGTGTCCATTTTGGGAGTCCCCGTGTCCATTTTGGGCTCCCCGTGTCCATTTCGGGGGTCCCCGTGTCCATTTTGGGGCTCCCGTGTCCATTTCGGGGCTCCCTGTGTCCATTTCGGGGCTCCCCGTGTCCATTTTGGGGCTCCCGTGTCCATTTCGGGGCTCCCCGTGTCCATTTTGGGGCTCCCCGTGTCCATTTCGGGGCTCCCTGTGTCCATTTCGGGGCTCCCCGTGTCCATTTTGGGGCTCCCGTGTCCATTTCGGGGCTCCCTGTGTCCATTTTGGGCTCCCCGTGTCCATTTCAGGGCTCCCCGTGTCCATTTTAGGGCTCCCCGTGTCCATTTGGGGGTCCCGTGTCCATTTTAGGGCTCCCCGTGTCCATTTCGGGGGTCCCGTGTCCATTTCAGGGCTCCCTGTGTCCATTTCGGGGGTCCCGTGTCCATTTTAGGGCTCCCCGTGTCCATTTCGGGGCTCCCCGTGTCCATTTTAGGGCTCCCCGTGTCCATTTCGGGGCTCCCCGTGTCCATTCGGGGGTCCCCGTGTCCATTTTGGGAGTCCCCGTGTCCATTTAGGGCTCCCCGTGTCCATTTCGGGGGTCCTGTGTCCATTTTGGGGCTCCCGTGTCCATTTCAGGGCTCCCCGTGTCCATTTCGGGGGTCCCGTGTCCATTTTAGGGCTCCCCGTGTCCATTTCAGGGCTCCCTGTGTCCATTTCGGGGCTCCCCGTGTCCATTTTGGGGGTCCCCGTGTCCATTCGGGGGTCCCCGTGTCCATTTGGGGGTCCCGTGTCCATTTTAGGGCTCCCCGTGTCCATCTTGGGGGTCCCGTGTCCATTTTGGGGGTCCCCTTGCCCACCCCGTGCCCCCCGTGACCCCCACGGGTGTCCTGAGAGTCCCCAGGTGTGTCCTGGGGGGTTCCCTCGTGTCCATCTGGGGGGGCTTGGGGGGGTCCCCAAATCCATCCCGGGGGTCCCCAAATCCATCCCAGAGGGTCCCCAAATCCATCCCGGGGGTCCCCACGTGCGTCCTCAGGGGTCCCCGTGTCCATCCTGTCCCCCCCGATGTCCTCCGGTGCCCCCCACCTCCATCCCTGTCCCCCTCCCCCTCCGGGGGCTCTTTTTACCCAAAAAATCCCCATTTTGGGGTGGTTTTTTTAGGCAAATAAAACTCGTTTTGTAGCAAATCTCGTCCTTGGCACCCCCAAATCCGGGACGGGGACCCCAAAGCCGCCGTCCCGGAGGGGGAAAAGGGGATCCCCACCTGGATTTGGGGGCCCCTCCCCCAATTTCCCAGCCCGACGAGCGATTCCATCCCAAGGAAATCACGATTGCAAAGTTTTAATTAATTTTATTTTTGAAGCCTTTCTCCAAAAATTTGGGGGGGGAGGGGTCCTCAGCTCCCCTCCCCCCCTTTTCCATCAGGCCCGAGCTCAAAGCCGATGGAAAAGGGGGAAAATCCGGGGAAAACGCCTGGAATTTGTGCAAAAAGCCCCAATTCCACCCCCCGCCCCCAGCCCGAGGCAGAAATTGGGTGGAAAACGGGGCAAATCGGGGCTGAAATGGTCCAAAGCAGGAGCGAAATGCCCGAAATTTGGCCGGAAAGATGGAAAAGGGAATTGAAATCCTGGAGATGGGGCTGAAATCCTGGGAATGGGGATGGAATCCACGGATTTGGGGCTGGATCCAGGAGCTGCGGGGGAAGATCCGGCAAATCGGGGCTGAAATCCCCGAAATCGGCGGCGGAATCCTCGAAATTTGGCCCGAATCCAGAAGAAATTCCGTAAATTGGGATGGGAATTCCGGAGCGGGGCTCGGAGGGGGGAATTGGGCAGGAAAACCCTGGAAAGCGGGACCGAAACGCCACAAATCGGCCTCAAATTGGGCCTAAAGCTTTGGATTTTTTTCCTGAAACCCAAATTTGGGCTGAAAACGTGGAATTTCGGGCTAAAATGCTGGGATTTTGGGCTGAAATCCTGGAATTTTGGGCTGAAATAGTGGAATTTTGTGCTGAAACCCTGGAATTTTGTGCTGAAATTGTGGAATTTTGTGCTGAAACCCTGGAATTTCGTGCTGAAATCCTTAATTATGGGCTGAAATACTGGAATTTTGGCTGAAATGCTGGAATTTGGGGCTGAAATAGTGGAATTTTGGGCTGAAATTGTGGAATTTTGGCTGAAACAGTGGAATTTCAGACAAATTGTGGAATTTTGGGCTGAAATGCTGGAATTTTTGCTGAAATGCTGGAATTTCATGCTGAAATAGTGGAATTTTGGGCTGAAATCCTTTAATTATGGGCCAAAATGCTGGAATTTTGGGCTGAACCCCTGGAATTTCGGGCTGAAATTGTGGAATTTTTGGCTGAAATGGTGGAATTTTAGACAAATGGTGGAATTTCGGGCTGAACCCCTGGAATTTCGGGCTGAAATGGTGGAATTTTGGGCTGAAATTGTGGAATTTGGAGTTGAACCCCTGGAATTTCGGGCTGAAATCGTGGAAATTTTGGCTGAAATTGTGGAATTTCAGACAAATGGTGGAATTTCGTGCTGGACCCCTGGAATTTCGTGCTGAAATCGTGGAATTTTGGGTTGAAATAGTGGGATTTCGTGCTGAAATCGTGGAATTTTGGGCTGAACCCCTGGAATTTCGTGCTGAAATCGTGGAATTTCAGACAAATGGTGGAATTTTGAGCTGAACCCCTGAAATTTCAAGCTGAACCCCTGGAATCTCGTGCTGAAATCGTGGAATTTTGGGCTGAAATCGTGGAATTTCGAGCTGAAACCCTGGAATTTCGTGCTGAAATCGTGGAATTTTGGGCTGAAATTGTGGAATTTCAGACAAATGGTGGAATTTCGTGCTGAAATCGTGGAATTTAGAGCTGAAACCCTGGAATTTTGGGCTGAACCCCTGGAATTTCGAGCTGAACCCCTGGAATTTTGTGCTGAAACCCTGGAATTTCGTGCTGAAATCGTGGAATTTCGTGCCGAAATCGTGGAATTTTGGGCTGAACCCCTGGAATTTCGTGCTGAACCCCTGGAATTTCGTACTGAAATCGTGGAATTTCGGGCTGAAATCGTGGAATTTCGAGCCGACCCCCTGGAATTTTTGGCCGAAATGCTGGAATTTCGTGCCGAAACCGTGGAATTTCGGGCTGAAATCGTGGAATTTCGAGCCGACCCCCTGGAATTTTGGCCGAAATGCTGGAATTTCGTGCCGAAACCGTGGAATTTCGGGCTGAAATGGTGGAATATCAGACGAACGGTGGAATTTCGTGCCGAAATCGTGGAATTTCGTGCCGAACCCCTGGAATTCCAGGCCACCCTCCCTCTCCCCGTCCCCAGCCGCGCGTCCCGCCCCATCCCGGCGCGAGGAAGAGGCGCAGCCGCGCTTGTTGGAGCCGTGTATTGTCGGGAAGCCAATCCAGAATAAAAACAGTGCAAATACAGGACCGGGGCTCCCGCGGCCCCCCCGGGGCTCCCGCGGCCCCCCCCCGGGGCTCCCGCTGCCGCCCCGCTGCGTGAAAGGCACAGAAATCCGGGAAGCGGGGCCGGCCGGGGACGGGGGAGGCGCGGAATTCCCCAAGGCCGGAATTCCGCCGGGATCCGTCCATCCCAACCCCCACCCCGCCCCTCCCCCCAATCCGTGCCCGCCCCCCCCCGCTCCTTGCACGGTTCATGTCACACACACGAGGTCACACGACACGGACGTGACACTTCCACAACACCCACGCGGGTCCTTCCCGGAGCATTCCCGGGAATTTTTTTTTTTTTTTTTTTTGCCGGTTTTCCATTGGTTTTGTTGTTTTTTTTGGGTTTTTTTCGGGATTTTTTCCTTTTTTTCTACACAATGTACAGGTTTTTTTTTTTTTTTTTTAGATTTTTTCCCTTTTTTTGGATTTTTTTTTTGGGGGGGGATTTTTATTTTTTAAATTTTTCTTTTTTAAATTTTTCTTTTTTAAATTTTTCTTTCTTAAATTTTTCTTTTTTAAATTTTTCTTTTTAAAATTTTTCTTTCTTAAATTTTTCTTTCTTAAATTTTTATCTTTTAATTTTGATCTTTTTTATTTTTTAAATTTCTCTCCTAATTTTTCTCCTTTTAATTTTTATCTTTTAATTTTGATCTTTTTTCTTTTTTAAATTTTGATCTTCTAATTTTTCTTCTTTTAATTTTTCTTCTTTTAATTTTTCTTCTTTTAGTTTTTCTCCTTTCAATTTTTCTTCGTTTAATTTTTCTTCTTTTAATTTATATTTTTTAATTTCTATTTTTTTAATTTCTATTTTTTTAATTTCTATTTTTTAATTTTTCTTTTCAGAAATCGTTTTTTTTAAAATCTTTCCTCTTAGTATTATTTTTCTGGATTCTTTCTCGATTTTTTCCTGGGATTTTTTTGGAGGGGGCATTTTGAACTTTTTTTTTTTTTTTGGGTGATTTTTCCCGGGCGTTTTTTTGTTGTTGTTTCGTTGTTTTTTTTTTTTTTTAACCTTTTTTTTTTTGTCTTTTTTTTTCTTTTTTTTCGCCTTTTTAATGTTGTCAAGAAACAGCTCAGTTTTATATACACGGATGAGTCCTGGTTATATCGGCAGCGAGAGCGGAAGCGAACGGGAATTCGGGAATTCTTCGGGAATTGGGGGATGGGAATGGGGATACGCCTTTGGAGGAAACCAAAAAAATAAAACCAAAAAAAAAAAAACAAACCCCCTCCCTCCCCCAAAAAAATAAAAGAAACCCCCAAAAAAAGCGTTTTCACAAGCGGAGCTACCCCTAGCCGGAAAAAAAGCAGGAAAAATCCGGAAGTTTGGAGGCGGCGGGAATAAAAAAAGGGAATTTTCTGGGATATCACAGCCCTGGAAAGGGAAGGGGAGGAGGGGGGACGGGGGGGGCAAGCCAAAAATAATAATAATTATAATAATAATAATAATAAAAATAGGGATAAACCTGTGCTGGAGCGGGGGGGGGAGGGGATCCAAATCCCAAATCATCCCAAATCATCCCAAACCATCCCAAATCCCCCACCCTGGGATCCCGGGAAGGGCTTTGGGGTTATTTTTTAGAGGATTGGGGGGGTGGGGGAGCCAATTTTTTTTTTTTTTTTGGGGGGGGGGGGGTCGGGAACTGCTCGGGGCTCCCCGAAAGGTTTTTGGGGTCATTTTTTTGGGGGGGAGGGGGGGAACTGTCCAGGATCATTTTGGGGGCTGGGAATGTCCCCTCCCCCCATCCTGGGAATGGGTTTGGAGTCGTTTTTGGGGTGGGGGGGGGGTCTGGGGTCATTTTTTGGGGGGGAACTGCCCGCAGCCCCCAAGGCTGAGACCCCCCCCCCCCTTCCAGGGGTGTCCCCCCACCCCCCAAATTTCATTTATAGCACCAAAAACTCGGCCCCTCCCCCCCCCCCCCCCCCGCCCCCTTATTGCACTTGGATTTGGGATTTTTTTTTTTTTTTTTTCCACCATTTTTGGGGTGAAAATCCCATTTTTTAGGGTTTTTTTTCTGAATTGGTTGTCTCGGTGAAAGTCGGCCCTGGGGAAGGGGGTGGGGGGGGAGGGACGGAGGGCGGCATTTTGGGGGGTGGGGATGACCCCCCCCCCACCACCTCAAAGGAAAAGAAACCCCCAAAATAACCCAAAAATGCAGGTTTTAGCCCCAAAAAAATCCCCATTTGTCAAAGTGCTCCCGGGGGGGGTTGGGGGGGGGTTGAGAAAATGGGATTTGGGGGGGATTTTGGGGAGGGAAAAAGGGAATTGAAAGGGGGGGGGGGGGGGAACAGCTGGAAAAGATCAAAGCCAACGAAAACACCCCAAAATCGCCCATTTCTGGCTAAAAAAACCCCATTAAATCCTCCCCCCCCCACACCCCCCACCCCCAAAATCCGAATAAATCCCACAAATCCCACAAAAACCCCATAAACCCCATGGGATTTTTGCCACTGGGGGGGGATTTTTGGGGGGGTTCCCTCCCCTCCCCCCCCTCGGGGTAAGTGCTCATTGAATTTGGGGAGGGGGAGGGGAGGGGGGATCCCCCTCCTCTAAAATTGATGGGTGGGGGTCCCATCCCCCACCCCCCCCCCCTTTGAATTCCGGGGTTGGGGGCTCCCCCCCTCCATTTTAGGGGGGATTTGGGAATTCCAAGCCCCTCCCCCCCCCCCTTTTGGGAATTGCACGAGAGGAGCGGGAATTGGGGAAAGGCTCAAAAAAAAAGGGGGGGGGGGTGTGGGGAAAAGGGGAATGACCAAAAAATTCACGGAAGCCATTAAAAAAAAAAAAAAAAAAAATGGGGGGGGGGGGGGGGGAAAAGGGGAAATTTCGGGAATTCCGGGAATTCCGGGAAGGCTGAAGTGCAAATCGAGCGTTTTCTCGCGGCTCATTTTCTTGCTTTGGGTTGTCCTCGACACCCCCGGGGGACACCGGGACCCCCCCCCGGGGCCAAAGGGGACACCGAGACCCCCCCCGGGGGCAGAGGGGACACCGAGACCCCCCCCTGGTGCCACCCCCAGGGACAGAGGGGACACTGAGACCCCCCCAGGGGACAAAGGGGACACCGGGACCCCCCCCGGGGCCATTTGGGGGCAGCTCCGGGGTCACTCACCCGCCCTGGCCGCGCCTTCGCTCCTCCGACCGCTCCGGAGCCGCCGCGCTCCCCTCCCCCCTCTCACGGGGACACCCCTGGGTGGGGGGGAGGGGGGAGGGTCTGGCCACCTCGAGGGACCCCTGGGGACATTGAGGGGACCCCCCGCCCCCCCTCTGAGAGGCTCCTGGGCCGGGTGTGTCACCCCCAGGGACATCGGGATTGGGATCGGGGCATCGGGATCGGCTCCGGGATCCTCCTGCGGGGCTGAGGTGATACCCCGGGATTGGATCCCAGTGGGATTTACCAACTCCAGGATCGGATCCCAGCGGGATTTACCCCTCAGGATCAGATCCCAATGGGATTTAGCCCCCCAGGATTGGATCCCAGTGGGATTTATCCCCCAGGATCAGATCCCAGCAGGATTTATCCCCCAGGATCGGATCCCAGCAGGATTTTTCCCCCAGGATCAGATCCAAGCGGGATTTACCAACCCCGGGATCGGATCCCAGCGGGATTTACCCCTCAGGATCAGATCCCAATGGGATTTAGCCCCCCAGGATCGGATCCCAGTGGGATTTAGCCCCCAGGATCGGATCCCAATGGGATTTACCCCCCTGGGATGGGATCCCAGCAGGATTTACCCCCCCTGGGATGGGATCCCAGCGGGATTGACCCGCCAGGATCAGATCCCAATGGGATTTACCAACCCCGGGAATGGATCCCAATGGGATTTTCCCCCCAGGATCAGATCCCAATGGGATTGACCCCCTGGGATCAGAGCTCCCCCCCTCATCCCCTCTCAGGCACCCCCCAATTCCCCCCAGAATCAGCACAGGCCGCCCCCAAAATCTCTCCCCACCCCCTCACCCGCCCATCCCCAGGGGAATTCTTCGGGAATTCGGGAAGGTGCCCTTGCCAAAGTCTCTGGAAAAGGGATACAAAAGCTTTAACCATCCATGGAGCGAAGGGAGAGAGAGAAGAGGGGGGCTGGAAAAGAAGGAAAAAAGGGGCAAAAAAACCAACCCACAACACAAGGAGGAAGCGGCGGCGTTACAAAACCAGCGGGGCCGGGGCTGCTCCGGCCGCGGGGAGCGATCCCGGCCTGGAAAACCCAAGGAATTTCGGGCTGGGAAGGGGACAGGCGGCCGTTTGAAATGTTTCTTTTGTCTGTTGGGTGGTTTTGTCGTCGTTGTTGTCGTCGTTTTTTTCTCCATGTTTGCCGTTTGTTTCTCTTGGTTTCTCGCGGTCTGTTTCTCCCCGGGAGCGGAGGCACCAGTAGGGCCCAGTAGGGCCCAGTACGGCCCAGGATGGCCCGGTGGGAAGGGGTGGAGGGGCGGGGGGGGGGGCAGCCGGGGCTATTTCTGTCCGCTGATGGACTGGGATATGGAGCGGGGCGGGATCATATCCAGCAGGTATTCCCGCTGCCGGTCCGCCAGGCTGGACGCTTTGTGGCCCCCGATGCCGGCGTTCAGGTACGCGATGTTCACTCCTGGAAAGCACGGAGCCTCGGCACCCCGCGGATCCCCCACGGATCCCACAGATCCCACACAGAGCCCACACAGATCCCACAGAGCCCACATGGATCCCTCAGATCCCACACGGATCCCACAGAGCCCACACAGATCCCACAGAGCCCACACGGATCCCTCAGATCCCACACAGATCCCTCAGAGCCCACACAGATCCCACAGAGCCCACACGGATCCCTCAGATCCCACACGGATCCCTCAGATCTCACACGGATCCCACAGAGCCCACATGGATCCCTCAGATCCCACACAGATCCCACACAGATCCCTCAGAGCCCACACAGATCCCACAGAGCCCACATGGATCCCTCAGAGCCCACACGGATTCCACAGATCTCACACGGATCCCACAGATCCCACATGGATCCCACAGGGTGGGAATTCCCAAATTCGGCCTGGAAATCCAGTGGGCGTGGCCTGATCTGTCCCATGCTGCTCATCCCATGGATCCCATCCCATCCCATCCCATGGATCCCATCCCATCCCATCCCATGGACCCCATCCCATCCCATGGATCCCATCCCATCCCATCCCATCCCATCCCATCCCATCCCATCCCATCCCATCCCATCCCATCCCATCCCATGGATCCCATCCCATGGATCCCATCCCACCCCATGGATCCCATCCCATCCCATCCCATCCCATGGATCCCATCCCATGGATCCCATCCCACCCCATGGATCCCATCCCATCCCATCCCATGGATCCCAGCCCGTACCTGGCATTCCCAGGAGCCCTCCTGCCACGGAGAGCTGCGGGGCCTGGGCAAAGTTGGACAGCATGGAGCGGGCGGAGGTGGGAATTCCGCGCTGGAGGCTGCTCTGGGGCTGCGGGGCCTGCAGGGCCGGACACGGACACGGACACGGACACGGACACAGACGAGGCGTTGGGATTGGCAGGAAGGGGGAGAAAGGGCGGCCATCCTGCTCCACCCCCATGATCCCATCCCATGGATTCCATCCCATCCCAACAGTCACATCCCATGGATCCCATAGATCCCATCCCATGGATCTCATCCCATCCCAACAGTCAAATCCCATGGATCCCATCCTATGGGTCCCATCCCATGGATCCCATCCCATGGGTCCCATCCCATCCCATGGATCCCGTCCCATCCCAACAGTCACATCCCATGGATCCCATCCCATGGATCCCATCCCACGGGTCCCATCCCATAGATCCCATCCCACGGATCTCATCCCATCCCAACAGTCAAATCCCATGGATCCCATCCTATGGGTCCCATCCCATGGATCCCATCCCATGGGTCCCATCCCATCCCATGGATCCCGTCCCATCCCAACAGTCACATCCCATGGATCCCATCCCATGGATCCCATCCCATAGATCCCATCCCATGGATCTCATCCCATCCCAACAGTCAAATCCCATGGATCCCATCCCATGGATCTCATCCCATCCCAGCAGTCCCATCCCATCCCATCCCATCCCATCCCATCCCATCCCATCCCATCCCATCCCATGAGTCCCATCCAATCCCACGGATCCCATCCCATGGATCCCACCCCATCCCACGGATCCCACCTGCCGGAGCGTGTGGTGCCGCAGGATCCCGTCCTGTTTGCCGACGCTGGGCACGGCGGGCGCGGCCGTGGGGGACAGGGCCGCCTGCTGCTGCAGCCGCTGCTCGATCTCCTGCGCCGGGAACGCCGAGCCGCTCAATCCCATGGGATTGCCGAAACGCTCAATCCCATGGAATGCTGAGCCGCTCAATCCCATGGGATTGCCGAAACGCTCAATCCCATGGAATGCTGAGCCGCTCAATCCCATGGGATTGCCAAAACGCTCAATCCCATGGAATGCCAACCCGCTCAATCCCATGGGAATGCCGAGCCGCTCAATCCCATGGGATTGCCAAAACGCTCAATCCCATGGGAATGCCGAGCCGCTCAATCCCATGGGATTGCCAACCCGCTCAATCCCATGGAATGCCGAGCCGCTCAATCCCATGGGAATGCCAAAACGCTCAATCCCATGGGAACACCGAGCCACTCAATCCCATGGGAATGTCAAGCCGCTCAATCCCATGGGAATGTCAAGCCGCTCAATCCCATGGGAACGCCGAGCCACTCAATCCCATGGGATTGCCAAAACGCTCAATCCCATGGAATGCCAACCCGCTCAATCCCATAGGATTGCCAACCCACTGAATCCCATGGGAACGCTGAGCCGCTCAATCCCATGGGATTGCCAAATTCCTCAATCCCATGGGAACACCAAGCCACTCAATCCCATGGAAACGCCGAGCCGCTCAATCCCATGGAATGCAGAGGTGCTCAATCCCATGGAATGCAGAGGTGCTCAATCCCATGGGAACACCGAGCCGCTCAATCCCATGGAATGCAGAGGTGCTCAATCCCATGGGATTGCCAACCCACTCAATCCCATGGAATGCCAACCTGCTCAATCCCATGGGATTGCCAAGCCGCTCAATCCCACGGGAATGCCGAGCCGCTCAATCCCATAGGAACGCACTCCCCTCGGAGCCAGGACAGCCCCACAGGCTCCTCTCCCTTCCCAGCACACATCCCATTCCCACTGCCCCGATTCCAGCTCGGATTCAGGAGTTTTATGCCCCAAACCCGGTGATTCTGGGTTGTTTTCCCCTCCAGCCCTCATTTATTCCGGGAATGCAGCAAATCCTCCTCCCACAAACAGCCCAGCACATGGAAAAGCAACTTCCCGAGGGAAAAACAGGGATGAGCGGCTTCCAGAGGGAAGGGAAAAGCGGGGGAAAGGGGGAAAAGCTGTGCCCGGCCTGCCCTGGGGGAAATCCAGGGGGAACTGTATGAAGGGAATGGGATGCTCCGGAATCTCCGGACACTGGAAAAGCCACGTGGCAAGCTGGGCATCCCCACGGAGCAGTCAAACTCCAGGATCATGGAAAATGTGGGTGGAGATGTGGGATGGGGTGGGATGGGGTGGGATGGGGCGGGATGGGGCGGGATGGGGTGGGATGGGGTGGGATGGGATGGGATGGGATGGGATGAGCAGGATGGGATGGGATGGGATGAGCGGGATGGGATGGGGTGGGATGGGATGAGTGGGATGGGATGGGATGGGATGGGATGGGATGGGATGGGATGGGATGGGATGAGCAGGATGGGATGAGATTGGATGGGATGGGATGAGTAGTTTAGGATGGTTTGGGATGGGATGGGATGGGATGGGATGGGATGGGATGGGATGGGATGGGATGGGATGAGCAGGATGGGGTGGGGTGGGATGGGATGGGATGAGCAGGATGGGATGGGATGAATAGTTTAGGATGGGATGGGGTGGGATGGGATGGGATGGGATGGGATGGGATGGGATGGGATGGGATGGGATGGGATGGGATGGGATGAGATTGGATGGGATGGGATGAGCAGGATGGGATGGGATGAGCAGGATGGGATGGGATGGGATGAGTAGTTTGGGATGGGATGAGTAGTTTAGGATGGGTCAGGATGGGATGAACCAACTGGAAGAGGCCGTGCCGGGCGCTTTGGGATGAGCCGTGCCGGGCGTTTGGAACGACCGGGATGCGCCGCAGCTCCCGGCCGTGCCGTGCCATTCCGGCCGTTCCCGGCGATCCCGACCTGCTCCTGCTGCAGGGCCTTGACGAAGGCGTTCTTGAGGCGATTCGTGTGCTCGGCCTTGAGCGCCTTCTTCTGGTTGGAGGTCTGGCACTGCTCGCACAGGATCCGCCCGCCCTTCTCCTGCTTCCAGTGCGGCGTGAAATCCGTGCGGCACTGCGCGCACACGAACGGCTCCACGCGCGGCACCGCCGGAGCGCTCTTCCCTGGAAAACACGGAGAACACAGCCAGGGGTCAGGATCTGACACGGATCCGGCACTGCCAGGGAGCTCTTCCCTGGAAAACACAGCCAGGGTCAGGATCTGACATGGATCCGGCACTGCCAGGGAGCTCTTCCCTGGAAAACATGGAAAACACAGCCAGGGAGCTCTTCCCTGGAAAACATGGAAAACACAGCCAGGGAGCTCTTCCCTGGAAAACACAACCAGGGTCAAGGATCTGACACGGATCTGGCACTGCCAGGGAGCTCTTCCCTGGAAAACACAGCCAGGGTCAAGGATCTGACACGGATCCGGCACTGCCAGGGAGCTCTTCCCTGGAAAACACAGCCAGGGGTCAGGATCTGACACGGATCCGGCATTGCCAGGGAGCTCTTCCCTGGAAAACATGGAAAACACAGCCAAGGAGCTCTTCCCTGGAAAACACAGCCAGGGGTCAGGATCTGACACGGATCCGGCACTACCAGGGAGCTCTTCCCTGGAAAACACAGCCGGGGTCAGGATCTGACATGGATCCGGCACTGCCAGGGAGCTCTTCCCTGGAAAACATGGAAAACACAGCCAGGGAGCTCTTCCCTGGAAAACATGGAAAACACAGCCAGGGAGCTCTTCCCTGGAAAACACAGCCAGGGTCAAGGATCTGACACGGATCCGGCATTGCCAGGGAGCTCTTCCCTGGAAAACATGGAAAACACAGCCAGGGAGCTCTTCCCTGGAAAACATGGAAAACACAGCCAGGGAGCTCTTCCCTGGAAAACACAACCAGGGTCAAGGATCTGACACGGATCTGGCACTGCCAGGGAGCTCTTCCCTGGAAAACACAGCCAGGGTCAAGGATCTGACACGGATCCGGCACTGCCAGGGAGCTCTTCCCTGGAAAACACAGCCAGGGGTCAGGATCTGACACGGATCCGGCACTGCCAGGGAGCTCTTCCCTGGAAAACATGGAAAACACAGCCAGGGAGCTCTTCCCTGGAAAACACAACCAGGGGTCAAGGATCTGACACGGATCCGGCACTGCCAGGGAACTCTTCCCTGGAAAACACAGCCAGGGTCAAGGATCTGACACGGATCCGGCACTGCCAGGGAGCTCTTCCCTGGAAAACATGGAAAACACAGCCAGGGAGCTCTTCCCTGGAAAACACAGCCAGGGTCAAGGATCTGACATGGATCCGGCACTGCCAGGGAGCTCTTCCCTGGAAAACATGGAAAACACAGCCAGGGAGCTCTTCCCTGGAAAACACAGCCGGGGTCAGGATCTGACACGGATCCGGCACTGCCAGGGAGCTCTTCCCTGGAAAACATGGAAAACACAGCCAGGGAGCTCTTCCCTGGAAAACACAGCCAGGGTCAGGATCTGACATGGATCCGGCACTGCCAGGGAGCTCTTCCCTGGAAAACATGGAAAACACAGCCAGGGTCAGGATCTGACACGGATCCGGCACTGCCAGGGAGCTCTTCCCTGGAAAACATGGAAAACACAGCCAAGGAGCTCTTCCCTGGAAAACACAGCCAGGGTCAGGATCTGACATGGATCCGGCACTGCCAGGGAGCTCTTCCCTGGAAAACATGGAAAACACAGCCAGGGAGCTCTTCCCTGGAAAACACAGCCAGGGTCAGGATCTGACACGGATCCGGCACTGCCAGGGAGCTCTTCCCTGGAAAACATGGAAAACACAGCCAGGGAGCTCTTCCCTGGAAAACACAGCCAGGATCAAGGATCTGACACGGATCTGGCACTGCCAGGGAGCTCTTCCCTGGAAAACATGGAAAACACAGCCAGGGAGCTCTTCCCTGGAAAACACAACCAGGGTCAAGGATCTGACACGGATCCGGCACTGCCAGGGAGCTCTTCCCTGGAAAACACAGCCAGGGTCAAGGATCTGACACAGATCCGGCACTGCCAGGGAGCTCTTCCCTGGAAAACACAGCCAGGGTCAAGGATCTGACATGGATCCGGCATTGCCAGGGAGCTCTTCCCTGGAAAACATGGAAAACACAGCCAGGGAGCTCTTCCCTGGAAAACACAGCCAGGGTCAAGGATCTGACATGGATCCGGCACTGCCAGGGAGCTCTTCCCTGGAAAACATGGAAAACACAGCCAGGGAGCTCTTCCCTGGAAAACACAACCAGGGTCAAGGATCTGACACGGATCCGGCACTGCCAGGGAGCTCTTCCCTGGAAAACACAGCCAGGGTCAGGATCTGACCCACAGGAACAGGAATTCCCAAAGGAAGAGGTCGGTGGGTTGGGAGAAAAGCACTGGGAATGGATGAAGTGCTGGGAGCAGCGGGATGGGGCGGAGATCGGGGCTGGGAGACCGGGAATTGGGGATGAAAGGCTGGAATTTGGGGATTAAAGTGTGGGAATTGGGGCTGAAATCCTGGAAATTGGGGCTGAAATCCTGCGGATATGTGGAAATCCTGAGAATGGGGCTGAAATCATGGAAATCGGGAGTTAAATGCCAAGAATGGGGCTGAAATCATGGAAATCGGGAGTTAAAAGCCAAAAATGGGGCTGAAATCATGGAAATCGGGAGTTAAAAGCCAAAAATGGGGCTGAAATCATGAAAATCGGGAGTTAAAAGCCAAAAATAGGGCTGAAATCATGAAAATCGGGAGTTAAAAGCCAAAAATGGGGCTGAAATCATGGAAATCGGAGTTAAATGCCAAAAATGGGGCTGAAATCATGAAAATCGGGAGTTAAAAGCCAAAAATAGGGCTGAAATCATGGAAATTGGGAGTTAAAAGCCAAAAATGGGGCTGAAATCACGGAAATCAGCCGAAATCCAAGATTTTGGCCTGAAATCCTGAAAATTTGCACTGAAACCCCGGAATTTTCAGCCAAAATCCTGAAAATTCCACGTGAAATCCCACAAATCCCATCGGAAATCCTTCAAACCCCTCCAAACCACCCCAAAAATTCCACCACTCCCCCTCCGGACTCCACCAACTCCTTTAAAAACCCTCCCAATCTCCCCATCAAAACCCCCTCAGAGCTTTACCCTAAACCCCACGATTTCAACCCGTAACGCCCCGAATCGGTGCAGAAGCCTCCCGGAATTCCCACGCGGCTGCGTTTTCCCATGGGGAATAACCCCGGGAATGCCGACCTTGGCTGTCGATGACGCTCTGCACCACCTCCTCCAGCCCCACCATGTAGATGAACTCGCTGTTGGCAGCGCTGGGCAGGAAGTGCAGGAGAGGAGCCGGAGGCTTCGGGGGTGGGATTTCCAGGAGAGTCTTTTCCAGCTGCTTCCGGAGCGCCAGCTTGGCGGCCGCTTGGGAATTGGCGGCGTCGGAAAGAGCGCTGGGGCTGGGAAGCGGGGAGGACACGCGGGCCACCGAGCCCGGCTGCATGTGAGAGGCGAGGTTCATGTAGATGGCGGAGGACGACGAGCGCTGGCACGGCACCGAGGAGCCGGATTGCTGCGGGGAGACGGGAATGAGGCGGGGATTCGGGATAATGGGGAGCTGAGGAGAGGGATTGATGGGAATGAGGCAGGAATTCGGGATAATGGGGGGTGAGGAGAGGGATTGATGGGAATGAGGCAGGAATTTGGGATAAAGGGGAGCCGGATTGCTGCGGGGAGACGGGAATGAGGCGGGAATTCGGGATAATGGGGAGCTGGATTGCTGCGGGGAGACGGGAATGAGGTGGGAATTCGGGATAAAGGGGGCTGAGGAGAGGGATTGATGGGAATGAGGCGGGAATTCGGGATAATGGGGGGTGAGGAGAGGGATTGATGGGAATGAGGTGGGAATGAGGTGGGAATGAGGTGGGAATGAGGTGGGAATGAGGCGGGAATTCGGGATAAAGGGGAGCTGGATTGCTGCGGGGAGATGGGAATGAGGCGGGAATTCGGGATAATGGGGAGCTGAGGAGAGGGATTGATGGGAATGACATGGGAATGAGTTGGGAATGAGGCGGGAATTCGGGATAAAGGGGAGCTGGATTGCTGCGGGGAGACAGGAATGAGGCGGGAATTCGGGATAATGGGGGGTGAGGAGAGGGATTGATGGGAATGAGGCGGGAATTCGGGATAATGGGGAGCCGGATTGCTGCGGGAAGATGGGAATGAGGCGGGGATTCGGGATAATGGGGGGTGAGGAGAGGGATTGATGGGAATGAGGCGGGAATTCGGGATAATGGGGGCTGAGGAGAGGGATTGATGGGAATGAGGCGGGAATTCGGGATAAAGGGGAGCTGGATTGCTGCGGGGAGACGGGAATGAGGCGGGAATTCGGGATAATGGGGAGCTGGATTGCTGCGGGGAGACGGGAATGAGGTGGGAATTCGGGATAAAGGGGGCTGAGGAGAGGGATTGATGGGAATGAGGCGGGAATTTGGGATAATGGGGAGCTGAGGAGAGGGATTGATGGGAATGAGGCGGGAATTCGGGATAAAGGGGAGCTGGATTGCTGCGGGGAGACGGGAATGAGGCGGGAATTCGGGATAAAGGGGGCTGAGGAGAGGGATTGATGGGAATGAGGTGGGAATTCGGGATAAAGGGGAGCTGAGGAGAGGGATTGATGGGAATAAGGTGGGAATTCGGGATAAAGGGGAGCCGGATTGCTGCGGGGAGACGGGAATGAGGCGGGGATTTGGGATAAAGGGGAGCTGAGGAGAGGGATTGATGGGAATGACGTGGGAATGAGTTGGGAATGAGGCGGGAATTTGGGATAAAGGGGAGCCGGATTGCTGCGGGGAGACGGGAATGAGTTGGGAATTTGGGATAATGGGGGGTGAGGAGAGGGATTGATGGGAATGAGGTGGGAATGAGGTGGGAATGAGGCGGGAATTCAGGATAAAGGGGAGCTGGATTGCTGCGGGGAGACGGGAATGAGGCGGGGATTTGGGATAAAGGGGAGCTGGATTGCTGCGGGGAGATGGGAATGAGGCGGGGATTCGGGATAATGGAGGGTGAGGAGAGGGATTGATGGGAATGAGGTGGGAATTTGGGATAATGGGGGGCTGAGGAGAGGGATTGATGGGAATGAGGCGGGAATTTGGGATAAAGGGGAGCCGGATTGCTGCGGGGAGATGGGAATGAGGCGGGAATTCGGGATAATGGGGAGCTGGATTGCTGCGGGGAGACGGGAATGAGGCGGGGATTTGGGATAAAGGGGAGCTGGATTGCTGCGGGGAGACGGGAATGAGGCGGGAATTTGGGATAATGGGGAGCTGAGGAGAGGGATTGATGGGAATAAGGTGGGAATGAGGTGGGAATGAGATGGGAATGAGGTGGGAATTCGGGATAAAGGGGGGTGAGGAGAGGGATTGATGGGAATGAGGCGGGAATTTGGGATAAAGGGGAGCCGGATTGCTGCGGGGAGACGGGAATGAGGCGGGAATTCGGGATAAAGGGGGCTGAGGAGAGGGATTGATGGGAATGAGGCGGGAATTCGGGATAAAGGGGGCTGAGGAGAGGGATTGATGGGAATGAGGCGGGAATTCGGGATAATGGGGAGCTGAGGAGAGGGATTGATGGGAATGACGTGGGAATGAGTTGGGAATGAGGTGGGAATTCGGGATAAAGGGGAGCTGGATTGCTGCGGGGAGACGGGAATGAGGCGGGAATTTGGGATAATGGGGAGCTGAGGAGAGGGATTGATGGGAATGAGGCGGGAATTCGGGATAAAGGGGAGCTGGATTGCTGCGGGGAGACGGGAATGAGGCGGGAATTCGGGATAAAGGGGAGCTGCGGGGAGGGATTGATGGGAATGACGTGGGAATGAGTTGGGAATGAGGCGGGAATTCGGGATAAAGGGGAGCCGGATTGCTGCGGGGAGACGGGAATGAGGCGGGGATTCGGGATAATGGAGGGTGAGGAGAGGGATTGATGGGAATGAGGTGGGAATGAGGTGGGAATGAGGTGGGAATTCGGGATAAAGGGGAGCCGGATTGCTGCGGGGAGACGGGAATGAGTTGGGAATTTGGGATAAAGGGGAGCTGGATTGCTGCGGGGAGATGGGAATGAGGTGGGAATTCGGGATAATGGGGGATGAGGAGAGGGATTGATGGGAATGAGGTGGGAATTTGGGATAATGGGGGGCTGAGGAGAGGGATTGATGGGAATGAGGCGGGAATTTGGGATAAAGGGGAGCCGGATTGCTGCGGGGAGATGGGAATGAGGCGGGAATTCGGGATAATGGGGAGCTGGATTGCTGCGGGGAGACGGGAATGAGGCGGGAATTTGGGATAATGGGGAGCTGAGGAGAGGGATTGATGGGAATAAGGTGGGAATGAGGTGGGAATGAGATGGGAATGAGGCGGGAATTCGGGATAAAGGGGAGCTGGATTGCTGCGGGGAGACGGGAATGAGGTGGGGATTTGGGATAAAGGGGAGCTGAGAAGAGGGATTGATGGGAATAAGGTGGGAATTCGGGATAAAGGGGGGTGAGGAGAGGGATTGATGGGAATGAGGCGGGAATTTGGGATAAAGGGGAGCCGGATTGCTGCGGGGAGACGGGAATGAGGTGGGGATTTGGGATAATGGGGGATGAGGAGAGGGATTGATGGGAATGAGGTGGGAATTCGGGATAATGGGGAGCCGGATTGCTGCGGGGAGACGGGAATGAGGTGGGGATTTGGGATAATGGGGGATGAGGAGAGGGATTGATGGGAATGAGGTGGGAATTCGGGATAATGGGGAGCCGGATTGCTGCGGGGAGACGGGAATGAGGCGGGAATTCGGGATAATGGGGGGTGAGGAGAGGGATTGATGGGAATGAGGCGGGAATTCGGGATAAAGGGGGCTGAGGAGAGGGATTGATGGGAATGAGGCGGGAATTCGGGATAAAGGGGGCTGAGGAGAGGGATTGATGGGAATGAGGCGGGAATTCGGGATAATGGGGAGCTGAGGAGAGGGATTGATGGGAATGACGTGGGAATGAGTTGGGAATGAGGTGGGAATTCGGGATAAAGGGGAGCTGGATTGCTGCGGGGAGACGGGAATGAGGCGGGAATTCGGGATAATGGGGGCTGAGGAGAGGGATTGATGGGAATGAGGCGGGAATTCGGGATAAAGGGGAGCTGGATTGCTGCGGGGAGACGGGAATGAGTTGGGAATTTGGGGGTTCGAGGAGCTGGACTGCTGGGAGGAGATGGGAATGAGGTGGGAATTCGGGATAAAGGGGGGTGAGGAGAGGGATTGATGGGAATGAGGCGGGAATTCGGGATAATGGGGGGTGAGGAGAGGGATTGATGGGAATGAGGTGGGAATGAGGTGGGAATGAGGTTGGGATTTGGGATAATGGGGGCTGAGGAGCCCCGGGAATGCTGGGATCCGTCAGAGGGGCCACAGGGGTTGGGGATTCCCGGGAATTGCAGAGGGAGAGGAGCTGTGAGAGGCTTCGGCCCCGGGGTGGCGGTTCAGTACAAACCGGTACAAACCGGTACAAACCGGTACAAACCAGTGCCCAACCAGCCCCAACCAGCCCCAACCAGTTCAAGCAGGCAGAAACTGGTACGAACCAGTGGCCAGCCAATCCAAACCAGTGCCCAAACCAGTCCAAACCAGCCCAAACCAGTGCCCAAACCATCCAAACCAGCCCAAACCAGTGCCCAAACCAGTCCAAACCAGCCCAAACCAGTGCCCAAACCAGTCCAAACCAGTGCCCAAACCAGTCCAAACCAGCCCAAACCAGTGCCCAAACCAGTGCCCAAACCAGCCCAAACCAGTGCCCAAACCAGTCCAAACCAGCCCAAACCAGTGCCCAAACCAGTGCCCAAACCAGCCCAAACCAGTGCCCAAACCAGTCCAAACCAGCCCAAACCAGTGCCCAAACCAGTGCCCAAACCAGCCCAAAACAGTGCCCAAACCAGTCCAAAACAGTGCCCAAACCATCCAAACCAGTTCAAACCAGCCCCAACCAGTCCAATCCAGCCCAGCCAGCCCAAACCAGTGCCCAAACCAGTCCAAACCAGCCCAAACCAGTGCCCAAACCAGCCCAAACCATCCAAACCAGCCCAAACCAACCCAAACCAGTGCCCAAACCATCCAAACCAGCCCAAACCAACCCAAACCAGTGCCCAAACCAACCCAAACCAGTGCCCAAACCAGTGCCCAAACCAGCCCAAAACAGTGCCCAAACCAGTCCAAAACAGTGCCCAAACCAGTCCAAACCAGTTCAAACCAGCCCAAACCAGTCCAATCCAGCCCAGCCAGCCCAAACCAGTGCCCAAACCATCCAAACCAGCCCAAACCAGGGCCCAAACCATCCAAACCAGCCCAAACCAACCCAAACCAGTGCCCAAACCAGTCCAAAACAGTGCCCAAACCAGTCCAAACCAGTTCAAACCAGCCCCAACCAGTCCAAACCAGCCCAGCCAGCCCAAACCAGTGCCCAAACCAGCCCAAACCAACCCAAACCAGTGCCCAAACCATCCAAACCAGCCCAAACCAGTGCCCAAACCATCCAAACCAGCCCAAACCAACCCAAACCAGTGCCCAAACCAGCCCAAACCAGTGCCCAAACCGGCCCAAACCAACCCAAACCAGTGCCCAAACCATCCAAACCAGCCCAAACCAGTGCCCAAACCATCCAAACCATCCAAACCAGTCCAAACCAGTGCCCAAACCAACCCAAACCAGCCCAAACCAGTGCCCAAACCATCCAAACCAGCCCCAACCAACCCAAACCAGTGCCCAAACCATCCAAACCAGCCCAAACCAGTGCCCAAACCAACCCAAACCAGTGCCCAAACCAATCCAAACCAACCCAAACCAACCCAAACCAGCCCAAACCAGTGCCCAAACCAATGCTCAACCAGCCCAAACCAGTGCCCAAACCATCCAAAGCAGTCCAAAGCAGTCCAGAGCAGTGCCCAAACCAACCCAAACCAACCCAAACCAATCCAAACCAACCCAAACCAGCCCAAACCAGTGCCCAAACCATCCAAACCAGCCCAAACCAGCCCAAACCAGTGCCCAAACCAGCCCAAACCATCCAAACCAGCCCAAACCAACCCAAACCAGTGCCCAAACCAGTCCAAACCAGTGCCCAAACCGGCCCAGCCAGCCCAAACCAGTGCCCAAACCATCCAAACCAGCCCAAACCAGTGCCCAAACCATCCAAACCAGCCCAAACCAGTGCCCAAACCATCCAAACCAGCCCCAACCAACCCAAACCAGTGCCCAAACCAGTGCCCAAACCATCCAAACCAACTCAAACCAGCCCAAACCAGTGCCCAAACCAGTGCCCAAACCAGCCCAAACCAGCCCAAACCAACCCAAACCAGTGCCCAACCAGCCCAAACCAGTGCCCAAACCAACCCAAAGCAGTCCAAACCAGTGCCCAAACCATCCAAAGCAGTCCAAAGCAGTCCAGAGCAGTGCCCAAACCAACCCAAACCAGCCCAAACCAGTGCCCAAACCAATCCAAACCAACCCAAACCAGCCCAAACCAGTGCCCAAACCATCCAAACCAGCCCAAACCAGTGCCCAAAGCAGTCCAAAGCAGTCCAAAGCAGTGCGCACCGGTTGGTAGTTGATGGCGGGGCTCATCCCGGGCGTGGAGCTGCGGACCAGGCCGGGCTTCTGGGGCCCGCGCTGGCCCTGGAGCTGGGCGGGGCTGGGGGCGATGACGCGCTGGGACATCAACATGTGCGGCAGCGCCGAGCTGGCGGCCGAGCGGATGACGCTGTGTCCCTGCCGGGAATCCACACGGAACCACGGGATAACGGCGGAATCGCGGCATCAGGGAATGATCGCGGGATCACGGAATAATCACGGGATCGTGGGATCATGGAATAATCACGGGATCGTGGGATCATGGAATCGTGGGATCATGGAATCAGGGAATAATCATGGAATCACGGGATGAGGGAATCGGGGAATAATCACGGAATCGTGGGATCGGGGAATAATCACAGGATCATGGAATCGTGGGATCAGGGAATCACAGAATCGTGGGATCATGGAACCATGGAATCCCGGAATCAGGGAATTATGGAATCATGGAATCATGGGATCATGGGATCATGAATCACGGAACCAAGGAATCATGGAATCATGGAACCATGGAATCACGGAATCAGGGAATCACGGAACCGTGGAACCATGGAATCATGGGATCGTGGAACCATGGAATCACGGAATCAGGGAATCATGGAATCACGGAATCATGGGATCATGGAATCAGGGAATCATGGAACCATGGAATCATGGAATCAGGGAATTATGGAATCACGGAACCATGGAATCACGGAATCACGGAATTATGGAATCACAGAATCATGGAACCATGGAATCATGGGATCATGGAATCAGGGAATCACAGAGTCATGGAACCATGGAATCATGGGATCATGGAATCATGGAATCAAGGAATCAGGGAATCATGGAACCATGGAATCACGGAATTATGGAATCACGGAATCATGGAACCATGGAATCACGGAATCACGGAATTATGGAATCACAGAATCATGGAACCATGGAATCATGGGATCATGGAATCAGGGAATCACAGAATCATGGAACCATGGAATCATGGGATCATGGAATCATGGGATCATGGAATCAAGGAATCAGGGAATCATGGAACCATGGAATCACGGAATTATGGAATCACGGAATCATGGAACCATGGAATCATGGGATCATGGAATCATGGGATCATGGAATCAAGGAATCAGGGAATCATGGAACCATGGAATCATGGGATCACGGAATCAGGGAATCACAGAATCATGGATCCAGGGAATCAGGGAATCACATCCCAGGAACCACCGGAGCGGCTCCGGGAGCAGAACAGCCCCGCAGCGCTGCGTGAGCTCCGGAACAAAATAACAGCAAAAGGAGGGAATTGAGGCAAACTGGAAGCTCTGATTCCACTGATCCCTGGAATTCCTGCTTATCCGGAATCCCGGTTAATTCCTAAGCCCCAAATCCCTCGCTTTTTCCCCAAACTGGGTTGGATTTTGAAGGATTGTGGTCCTTTGCCCAGCTCAAGCTGACGCACCCCTATTTCCCACGGGATTGCTCCATGGTCAAGGAAAAGGGCAGGAATCCACGGAGCAAACGCTTCCAGAGGCTTTTCCCATGGGAAAAGCAGGAAGGCTGCAGGCGTTGGAGAATTCCCACTCCAGCTGGGCCACCGGACATCCACAGAATCACGGAATACCCAGATCCACAAGGATCACCGAGCCTAATTCCTGACAAACCCGAAATCCAACCCCAAGCACCGGGAATTGGCGGGAATTCCTCAACCTCTTGGAAAAAGCCCCTCGGTTGAGTGGCTCATCCAACAGTTTTTCCAGGAAAAACGGGAAGGCTCACCTGTAATGTCCTTAAATTCTGCGGCTCCACCCCCTGAGCTCCGGGCCGGGAGGGAATCTTGGACAGGCCCTGCTGTCCCACGTGGGCGGGAGAGGGCTGGACAATGGACGCGGCGTTCTGGACAACGGGAGTCTGGGAAGGAGAGGCGGGATGAGCGACCGGAGCGGGAATCCACGGATGGAGCCGTGCAGCCCCCGGGAGAGGCCGAGCCCTTCCCGTTATCCCGCCCGTCGCCGCCCTTCACCTTCTGCACCACGTTCTCCTTCTGGAGTTGGCTCTGGCGCAGCTTTTTCAGGAGCACCAGCCGGGCTTCCTCCAGCCGCAGCTCATCCCGGAGCTGCTTGATCAGCTGCTGCCGCTCCTCCAGGCTTTTTCCCTGGAAAACACCGGATTACCGGGAAGAACGTTGAGGAAGGGAGCGGGAGGAAGCTGAATCCGAGCGGGAATTTCAACCACGGCTGCAAGAAGCGGGCTGGACGCAGCTGGGATTTGCTCAGAAACGCCCCAAATCCTTCACTGCCCCCCTCCCTGCCCCGCTTTCCGTGGCTTTCCTGGGATGGAATTCCCGTTCCCTCACCTTGAACATCTCCAGGTTGGCTGCCTTGAGCCGCTCCTCCATGCGGGAGCTGGAGCGGGGACTGGAGGCCTCGTTGTCCGACAGGACGATGATGTCCGGGGACGGGGTCAGGCGGCCCCGGTCCTGGTCACTGCAGGGAGGAAAAGGAATCCCACTGAGCCGGGAATGTGGAATTTCGGGAGCCCCGCTGAGCCGGGAATGTGGGATTTGGGGATTTTGGAGGATCCCACTCATCCCAGCATGGATCCGGAGCAGAGAGCGGCTCCCACGGACACCGGGAGGGAAGGACTCCCTCCCTAATCCCCCATCCAGGTCTCTCTCCAGGGGTGCAAATTCCACCTGGGAATCAAGTGGGAATCAGGAGTGCATCCTGGTGCTGGGATGGGAGGGAACGGCAGGGATATCCCAGCCTGGAATTCTCATCCTCACTGCGATGGAGAAGGGGCTGAGCCCCACCCCCATTAATGCCACTGCTCCAAGCCTATCCCAACCCCAATCCATTGGAAAAGCTCATTCCATAAAGGAAAACTTGGCACGAATATCCAACTGAGCCGTGACCGGGATCGGGAAACAAAAGGAGCAGCAGGGAAAAGAAAGAAACCAAGAATCAGTGGTGGAATCCAGCGGGATCCAGGTGGGATCATCCCAGGGAAGGAGAAGCCAAGAAAAGCCCTTTGTTATCCTGGATTTCATTCCTGCTGCTGGAGAGCCTTGGAAAAAACTGTGGGATAATCCAGCGTGGAGCAGCGGGAATGCTGGGCTGGGAGGTAATTCCAGCTCCCTGGAAGGTCCTTGGAGTGAGGGGAGACCATGGAATATCTCATCCCAAACTTTGAGCTCGGAACGCCCGGGAGGGAGCACGGAGCCGATGCCAGCTCCCGGATTCGGCTGCTCCAAGGGCGGGAAGATGCTCGGAGCTGGGATTGCCTCAGCTCCCGAACATTCCAGCGCTTTTTGTGGATATTCCAAAGTACCACAGCATGGAGCTGCCCCTGCCTCAGCCAAAGAATTCCAGAGCATCCCAAGGAGATGGAGCCAGCGGGAGCCCATCCAAGCAATCCCAAGCTGCATCCCAGGAGCTCCAAACTGGGCTGGCACATCCGGAGCCATCCAGCACTGGGATCCTGGGTTTTCCTGGATCAGGGCTGTCCTACGGCTCCTGGGGATAATTCTGCAGGAGCATCCAGATGCATCCCGGCTGGATTATTGCCATTCCATCAGGGGAATAAGGCAGGGCCAGAGTCCAAATCCAAGAGGGAAAACGGACCCGTCCACGCGGAATCACCGAGTGTGGCTGGATCCTCGGATTCCCTTCGTCCAGGGAAGAGCAGAATTCCAACAGAATCCCTGGAAGAGGAGCCACAGCGAGGGAGGCGGGCAGAGCTGAGGAGACGTGGAGCACATTCCCAAGGAAAATCCAGGAAAATGAGACATTCTCAGGCTCGCTTCTCAATGATTTCAGAGCTCAGAGCGGAACATTCCCACCTCTTCCCAGGGCAGATTTCCCGATCCAAGTGTCCGTGTCCAATGCTGGATAACCTCACATTGTACAATATCCGAGGAATTCCGCTGAGGATGGACGCAGCCCACGGCTCCAGGGACACTTCCCACTATCCCAGGCTGCTCCAGGCCTCATCCAGACTGGCCTTGGACACTTCCAGGGATGAGAAATCCACAAATCCCTGGATAACCTCTGCCACCCCTCACAGGGAACAATTCCTTCCTCATTCCTTCCCAATTATCCCCCTCATCCTGCCATTCCCAAGTCCCTCCCAACTCTCAGCACCACTGCAAGGGACTCTCCGGGACCCATCCCAAATCCCATTTAATTCCCACCCCGCCAGCTCCCGGAATTGCCGGCACCCACCTCCTCCTGGCGCTCATATCCACGGGCTCATCGTTGATGTTCTCCTTGCCCGGCCGGGCCGCACTCCGCCCGTCCCCGTGGGGCCGCAGGCTCCCGTTGAGCTTCTCCTCGTATCCCTTGATCCCATCCGGCTTCACCGGGAGCTCGTGGGGCACCTCGAGCCCCGCCAGGTCCTTGCGCTTGAGCAGCGCCAGCATCTTCAGCCTCTCCATGGCCTCGTGTCCCTCCATCTTCAGCCGCTTGGCCAGGACGTCCTCGCGCTCCTCCGCCGGCTCCAGGCTGCGCTTGAGCAGATTCAGGCGCAGCGCGTCCTCCGTCATCCGGTCCATCCTGAGGGGAAGGGCAGGGACAGCGTCAGTGCCAGGGATCCCAGGGAACCCCCCCCGGACCCGATCCGAGCTCAGCTCGGCTTCCTCAGCGAGCTCTGGAATCTGCAGGGAGCTCCGACCCCTCAGAGAGCTCCGATCTCACAGCGCTCCGACCCCTCGGAGAGCTCCGATCCCCTCATGGAGCTCTGACCCCTCGGAGAGCTCCGATCCCCTCATGGAGCTCTGACCCCTCGGAGACCTCCGATCCTCTCACAGCGCTCCGACCCCTCGGAGAGCTCCGATCCTCTCACGGAGCTCTGACCCCTTGGAGAGCTCCGATCCCCTCACAGAGCTCCGACCCCTCGGAGAGCTCCGATCTCACAGCGCTCCGACCCCTCGGAGAGCTCCGATCCTCTCACGGAGCTCTGACCCCTTGGAGAGCTCCGATCCCCTCACGGAGCTCCGATCCCTCGGAGAGCTCTGATCCCCTCATGGAGCTCTGACCCCTTGGAAAGCTCCAATCTCACAGAGCTCCAATCCCCTGGAGAGCTCCAATCCCCTCATGGAGGTCCGACCCCTTGGAGAGCTCTGATCCCCTTGGAAAGCTTTGATCTCCTCATGGAGCTCTGACCCCTTGGAGCACTCCGATCTCACAGCGCTCCGACCCCTTGGAGAGCTCCAATCCCCTCATGGAGCTCTGACCTCTCGGAGAGCTCCAACCTCCTTGGAGAGCTCCAATCTCACAGCGCTCCGACCCCTCGGAGAGTTGCAATCCCCTCACAGCGTTCTGACCCCTTGGAGAGCTCCGATCCCCTCATGGAGCTCTGACCCCTTGGAAAGCTCCAACCTCACAGAGCTCCAATCCCCTGGAGAGCTCCAATCCTCTCATGGAGCTCCAACCCCTTGGACAGCTCCGATCTCCTCATGGAGCTCCGACCCCTCGGAGAGCTCCAACCTCCTCAGAGAGCTCCGATCTCACTGCACTCCAACCCCTTGGAGACCTTCGATCCCCTCATGGAGCTCCAACCCCTTGGAGAGCTCCAATCTCCTCATGGAGCTCTGACCCCTTGGAGAGCTCCGATCCCCTCATGGAGCTCTGACCCCTTGGAGAGCTCTGATCCCCTTGGAAAGCTTTGATCTCCTCATGGAGCTCCGACCCCTTGGAAAGCTCCGATCCCCTCACAGAGCTCCAACCTCCCCAGTCCCTACCCAGGTCTGGAGCTTTCCCCTCCGAAAGGCCCTGAAATTCCCGAGAACGGTGGCACAATCCCTCCTTCGGGATTAAACCCCATGGATGCGGCTCAGCAAGGACGGCGAGCTGGGATGAACCCCCTCGGGAGCCTTGGAACGCCAGGAAATCCCCCACCGCGCGGTTTTCCAGGCAGGAATGCTCGGCAGCTCCGAGGATGGAGGCGCAGGCAGGTCCATCCCTGCCCTCCCACCTCTCCGGCTCCCCCCGCCTCGGCTCCAGGTGCAGGAATGCCCTCCGGAAAACAGGCGGGAGCCGCGGAGCCCATCCCAACCCCATCCCAAGCCTGGAGCCCATCCCAACCCCATCCCAATCCTGCTCCCAGGCTGATAAGGAACCAGCTCCGACAACAAAGAGCCACGGAAGCTCCACCTGCAAACCAGCTGGGCGAGGCCTTTCCCTGCAGAGCGGGGCTGGGACCGGGACAAACACCTGGGGAATAGCTGGGAATTCCATGTGGCTGGCTCGGGAACACCGGGAATTATTTGCTCCGCAGGGAACACAAAGCGTCCGTGCTCCGAGCGGCCACAGCAGCCGGATCCTGGGCACCTGGAGCTGCTCCACACCCGCCCGGAGCCGGCTCCGAGTCATTCCTGGGATAAAGCTTCCCTGAGCCCAACTCCTGCCAGGAGAAGTCTCCGGCTCAGGTGTAAATCCCTGGAATGACACATCCATGCAGCCGGCACACGAGTTCAGCTCCCGCTGGAGACACCGGAGCAGGGCAGGGCAGCAGGAAAACCGATGGAAATCCCAACTATGATCCCCAAAAAAGCCGGACGGAGCCTCCAAGGGAGCACCTGGGGCTCTTTCCTACCTGCCCATCCCGTCTCTCCGCACGTCTCCCAAATTTAGCCCGGCAAGCCGGGACAGGCTGCGGGAGCCGCTCCCGCCCCCGTCCCGCAGGAGTGACCCCGAGGGAATCGGGGATGTTCCAGACACCCCGGGAGCGCTCGGAGCCGCGCCCAGCGCTGCGGCTGGAGCCGCTGGGAACGCGCCAGGATCCCGGGAGCGCAGCCAGGAACGGGAATGAGAGAGCAGGAGGAGGAGGTGGGACAGGTCCACAGGACCAGCATTCCACAGGATAATCCCTGCTGGGAATAACAAGCTCCCCATGGACAGCTGGACAGAGCACGGAGCCGCAACCCAGCAGGGACATCCAGGATCTCCTGGGCCACCAACCTCCTGTTCGTCCTCGCCATGGGATGGAAGGATCCCGCAGGAATTCCAGAGATCCCCGGTCCCTCACTCACACGGACACTTCCCGCTCCATCTCCAAGGCGGTGCCATGATCCCGATCCCCCCCAGCATTCCCACAGCTCCCAGCATTCCCGAGCATCCCCAAACCCCCCCAGCATCCCGGGATCCCTGGGACGTTCCAGCTCCACGCAGAGCTGGATGAGGAGCCGATCATTTGGGAAGTGACGGAAACACCGGGATGGAGAGGGAAAACCAGGTGGGAAAAGAAGGCCTTGTCCAAGAAAACCACGGTAACAGTGCTCACATCCCGACGGGAACACTGCACACATCCCAATGGGAACAGCACTCACATCCCAATGGGAACACTGCACACATCCCAATGGGAACACTGCACACATCCCAATGGGAACAGCGCTCACATCCCAGTGGGAACACTGCACACATCCCAATGGGAACACTGCACACATCCCAGTGGGAACACTGCACACATCCCAATGGGAACACTGCACACATCCCGATGGGAACAGCGCTCACATCCCAGTGGGAACACTGCACACATCCCAATGGGAACAGCGCTCACATCCCAGTGGGAACAGCGCTCACATCCCAGTGGGAACAGCGCTCACATCCCAGTGGGAACACTGCACACATCCCGATGGGAACACTGCACACATCCCAATGGGAACACTGCACACATCCCGATGGGAACAGCGCTCACATCCCGATGGGAACAGCGCTCACATCCCAATGGGAACACTGCACACATCCCAGTGGGAACACTGCACACATCCCGACGGGAACACTGCACACATCCCAATGGGAACAGCCCTCACATCCCAATGGGAACACTGCACACATCCCAATGGGAACACTGCTCACATCCCAGTGGGAACAGCACTCACATCCCGATGGGAACACTGCACACATCCCAATGGGAACAGCGCTCACATCCCAATGGGAACACTGCACGCATCCCGATGGGAACACTGCACACATCCCAGTGGGAACAGCGCTCACATCCCAATGGGAACAGCGCTCACATCCCAATGGGAACACTGCTTACATCCCAATGGGAACAGTGCTCACATTCCAGTGGGAACACTGCACACATCCCAATGGGAACACTGCCCACATCCCAATGGGAACAGCGCTCACATCCCAGTGGGAACACTGCACACATCCCAATGGGAACACTGCCCACATCCCAATGGGAACAGCGCTCACATCCCAATGGGAACAGCGCTCACATCCCAATGGGAACACTGCTTACATCCCAATGGGAACAGTGCTCACATTCCAGTGGGAACACTGCACACATCCCAATGGGAACACTGCCCACATCCCAATGGGAACAGCGCTCACATCCCAATGGGAACAGCGCTCACATCCCGATGGGAACAGCGCTCACATCCCGATGGGAACAGCGCTCACATCCCAACAGGAACACTGCACACATCCCAATGGGAACACTGCACACATCCCAATGGGAACAGCGCTCACATCCCAATGGGAACAGCACTCACATCCCGATGGGAACACTGCACACATCCCAGTGGGAACACTGCCCACATCCCAATGGGAACACTGCACACATCCCAATGGGAACAGCGCTCACATCCCGATGGGAACAGCGCTCACATCCCAATGGGAACAGCGCTCACATCCCAATGGGAACACTGCACACATCCCGATGGGAACAGCGCTCACATCCCGACAGGAACAGCGCTCACATCCCAATGGGAACACTGCACACATCCCGACGGGAACACTGCACACATCCCAATGGGAACAGCGCTCACATCCCGACAGGAACAGCGCTCACATCCCGATGGGAACAGCGCTCACATCCCGACGGGAACCAGCAGTGGGATTTCAGGAGGAGCCCAGGGATGTGGCCCCGCTCGCAGGGACACGACTCCAGGGTCTCCCAAGGGTTCCCAGCGCCCTCCCCTCCGGTATTCCAAACAAATCCGAAGCGCCGTTAGCAGGAATGGGGCCCACCACTATTTAATCTGCTCCAGAGGTTTTCCAGGCTCAGCCAGATCCAATAAAATTTAAATTAGGCTTCGGATTCGGTATTGAATGGGGCCCTTTGGCTGGAGGGGGAAGGGGAGGATCCAACTGGGAATTTCCAGAGCACTGGGAAAGCCAAGGGAGAGCTCCTGATTCCATCCAGAAATCCGCAGCAAAGAGCAGGAATCATCCCGATCCCGGGGTATCCAGCGGGTCTGGAGGCCGGACAGGCGGGAGGTTCAGTGCTGGCCCTGCTCCGGTCTCGGCACATCCCAAACCGGATCATCCGGCTCTGCCGCCCTCCGGCACCGCGCTCCCGGGGATCCGGCACATCCCAGGGAACAGCCTCGGCCTCTCCCTTCAGCCTCATCTAAAAAACTCCTCCTCGTTGGAACCAAATTCCCAAATGGTGGCAAAACTCATGGAAAACTGGAGTTAAATCCATGGGGCTGCCTCCGACTGGGATTATCCCTTCCCTGAGTGCCCAGAAACGGGAACCTGGAGCTGGGGTAGAGCCAAGATTCCAGAGGCTTCCAGGGTGGGATGAGCGGGGTCGGCTGGACCGGCCCAGCTGACCTTGGAATGTTTTCCAGGAATCCCGGTCTGCCAGACGCCACCTCGCTCCGTCCCGACGGCGATTCCCGATTCTCCGTGGGGACGCTGCTCCCGTCCATGGCACCACGCGCTCCTCGGCACGTTCTGCTGGCTCCGGGCGGTTTTCCTGCTCCGAAGGGCCCGGCAGGACGGGTTTGGCGTTCCCAGACAAACAAAGCAGCACCCCGTTTTCCATGGATATTGGATGCGGCGCCCACAGGGGGGGAAAAAAAAAAATCCAACAACAACAACAACAAAAAAAACACCCCCTCAGCGGGAGGATTTGAAAAGCTGGAACGAGCGAGTTGGGGCAAAGAAAGGAATATTCCAAGGAGAAGTGGGAATATCCAGGGAGAGATGCAGCCAGGATGGAAAATATCCCGGGATTTACCCGATGGAATCCAGAACCGAGGCTTGGCAGCACCAGGAGTTCATTCCGGCCGCAGTTTATCCAGGGAAGTCCCGGGGGGTTCCAGCCCCTTCCCAGCCTCCTTGGAGCTGTTTGCTGTGGGGTCAATCCCCACGTTGGGCTTCCAGCCCCAATTCCCGGCCTCGGGCCCTCTGGAGCTCATGGAGGGCTTGTAATTCCTGATCCACCACCAGGAATGATCCCTGATCTGCCTCGAGGGATCCTTGATCTGCCTCGAGGGATCCCTGATCCGCCACGAGGGATCCAAGTGTTCCCAGTGCCATGAGGTCTCCCCAGCACCCTCCAGTTTCCCGATCCCGCTCCAGCAGCGCTGGGAATTCCGCCAAGCGGAGCTGCCGGCAGTCCCGGAGGAGCCGAGGTGGATCCCTGGGATCTGAAGGAGCGAGGATGGGAAATCAGGGACAAACCAGCTCAGTGCCCGCTCCGCTCCTTGGGAAGCCTCTGGTATTCCCAGGAAGAGGCACCTGCGGCAGCCTCAGGGGACCCGGAGCATCCCAAACCCTCGGAGGAGGGAGATTCTTGAGAATTCCGGCCTTTCCCGACCGCAGCCCAATGACGCTCTGGCTTCTGCTCCTGGATCTGGGATCCACCACAGGGGATCTGATCCGCATGGGAAGGAGGGACACCCTGGAATAGTCCAAGCACGGTCTGGAAGGGCGGAGCACCGGGAATTCCACTCCAAGGATTCACCCTGCACCCCCAGGAACACCAGTGGATCCCGGTTGATCCCAGCAGATCCCGGGAGGCTCTCATCCTCCACCCAAGCAGCTGCGGGGCTGCTCCCAGCTCCAGCCCAGACTTCCCAGCAGGAATAAGCCCTGGAGGCAACACAGGATCCCCAAATTCCATTTGGGGCTGGAATTGCAGAATCAATCCAAACCCAACCTGATCCATAAAGCCCCACGGGAGCATCCATCCCCGGAGCCAGGGTGCTCCGAGAGGTTCCAGCCCCATCCCGATTGCTCCAAATCCAGGAGCTGCTCCAGGACATCCTCTGGATATCCAACCCCGTGAGACTGATGGAATAAAAGCCGCTTAAAATCCCGTTTTCCCGGGATCAGGAACCAGCGAGATCCAACTCCTCCAACTCACCTGGGCGCGCTCCCGCTGCCCAAACCTCTCCCCCCCCCTCCAAAATCCCAGGATCCCCCGTCAAGCCCCGCTGATCCCACGGGAAATCCGCGGGGTTGGCTCCTCATCCGGAGCAGTCCGGCTGAAATCCCGCTCCAGGGGCTTCCCGGAGGCCGGCACGAGGCGGCTCCGATTCCATCTGGGCTCGGCACATCCCGACGTCGGCGTCGTGAAACGCGTTCCGGCACGGAACACAAAATGGCTGGCTCCCAGGGCGAGCATTCCCAAGGAATGCCAGGAAAAGGATAATAACCTAAAAAGGTAATTAGGATTTAACGGCTCGGCGGCCGGGAGCGGGATCCGGAGCGGGATCCGGGAACGCCGCTGGAAAGGGAAGGGGGGAAAAAAAAAAACCAACTCCACGACTGAACAAAAACCGGGCTGCTCCCAATCCCGCTGCTCCAGGGAGGTGTCTGGGAATCCTGAGGAACGCCCGGTTCCGTGCAGGAATTCTGAGGCAGGTAAGGGAGGCTCAGGGTGGCTCGCGGAGATTTTCTCCAGAGCGGGATGAGCACCGGGATTTAAAGCAACGCCAAACAAAGGGAAAATCCCTGAAAAGCCCTAAAAACAGCCCCGGAGCCGTCCCGGAATCTGCAGGGACACGGCTGCTCCCGGGAGGGAAAGGGAGAGGGAATAAGAAGAAAGATTTGGGAAGACAAACGGGATGGGAGCGGGCGCTGGGATGTGGCAGAGCAGGAATTCCTATGGAGCAAAGTGCTCCAGGAGTTCTGCTGTTCCCAGATCCCAGCGTGGGGATGCCTGTCCCGGCTCCAACACACCGGGCCCAAAGTCTGGATGCCCCAGATTCCGGATCCCCTGGAGCCTGGATCCCCCAGAGCCTGGATCCTGCGGATTCCGGATCCCCCAGAGTCTGGATCCTGCGGATTCCGGATCCCCCAGAGTCTGGATCCCCCAGAGCCTGGATCCTGCGGATTCCGGATCCCCTGGAGCCTGGATCCCCCAGAGCCTGGATCCTGCAGATTCCGGATCCCCCAGAGTCTGGATTCCCCAGAGCCTGGATCCTGCGGATTCCGGATGCCCCAGAGTCTGGATTCCCCAGATTCCAGATTCCCCAGAGCCTGGATCCTGCGGATTCCAGATCCCCTGGAGCCAGGATCCCCCAAAGCCTGGATCCTGTGGATTCCAGATTCCCTGGAGCCTGGATCCCCCGGATTCCAAATCTCCCAGAGCCTGGATCCTGCGGATTCCGGATCCCCCAGAGCCTGGATCCTGCGGATTCCGGATCCCCCAGAGCCTGGATCCTGCGGATTCCAGATCCCCCAGAGCCTGGATCCCCCAGATTCCGGAACTCGCAGAGCCTGGATCCCCCGGGTTCTGGATCTTCCAGAGCCTTGATCCCCCAGAGCCTGGATTCCCTGGATTCCGGATCCCCCAGATTCTGGATCCCCCAGATTCCAGATCCCTGCCACCGGCTCAGGATGTCCCCGGATTCTGCAGCTCCGGGTCAAGTACAGAACGACTGATGGGAAGCAGGAAAAGCGGGAAAGGAGGAAAATCCTCTCCTCCCCCCACCCCCAAAAAGTGCTTCCCTTCCCTCCTAAGTTTGTGTTCTTATCCAACTCCATTTCCCGGGAGCAGGGAATGCCGGGGCCATGTCTGGCCTCACACCTCGTCCCATCCCAGGATTTTCTGGGATGCCAGAGGAGAGCGGGAATTCCAGAAGCCGCTTTATGCCCTGAAATGGGGGGGAAAGACCCAAAAAACTCCACAAAGTCTGAAAGAGAGAGAAAAAATTCCAGGAGATCCAGCTGGGACGGCCCGTTTTGGGGAAAAGCAGCTGGAAAACGCTCCGGGAAAATCAAATCCAATAAAAAATGATGGGATCGAAGGTGGGGGGGGGGGGGAGAGGGAGCGCCCGGCTCCGGCCCCCTCCCCATCCGGGATGACGCAGACTTCCCAGGCTTCCTTATATAACGCTTCCCGATTTCCTCGACTGCGGGCGCTGCCTTTGTGCGGCCGCTCCGGCTCCGGCCGGGCCATCGATCACCGATCAATAACCCGATCGATAACTCAATCAATATCACCAGGAAGCAGGAGTGGGGGGGGGGGGGGGGCGGCGGGGGTGACACCGATCTAAGGCGTCGTTATTCCCGGCATTTTTGTCACCCCTCGAGCTGGCGACAGGGAGGGTGGGATGGGATCATTCCGGCGGAATAGCGACGGTGGGAGCGTGGATGAGGTGGGGAAGGAGGTGGGGGGGAAGGGGAGAAGGGAATCACGGATCGACTCCAACAGCAAATCCCAGCACCGGCGCTCGTTTTCTCCTTAAAATATTCCCTCGAGACATTCCCTGTTGCGTTGGCAAAAAAAAAATAAAAAATTCGAACAAAACCAACCAAAAAAAAAAAAAAAAAAAGCGGAAAAACCGCTTCGCTCATCCGTAAGGAAACCCTTTTGTCCGGTCCGAATTCCCGGTCTCACGGATACTTACAGGTACAATATTCCCGCTGCTTCGAGTTGTCAAGAAAATTAAGGAGCAGAGCGGGTGGGTTCGGGAAGGGCTCGGGAAGGAGCCGGAGGAGCTCCGGGCTGGGAAGGGCCCCGCGCTCCATCGCCCCGCGGAGCCGCAGCCGCAGCCGGAGCCGCGCTCCGAGCGGGCACTTCCCTGCCAATCATGCGCGTTCTGTTTTATTAAACAAAAGAAAAGGGGGATGCTGACTTTTTCCCATGATGCCTCGCGGGGCAGGGAAAAAGAGAAGGGAAAAAAAAAAAAAAAAACGGGAATAAAAAAAAAAAAAATTGGAATGACAAAAAAAAAAAAAAAAAAAAAAAAAAAAGAAACCGAAAAAAAATTTAAGAAAAAAAATAAATGAAAATAGATAAATGCGGTAACGGCCGGTTTGGCATATCCTGACGTGGAATTGGCTCTGGATTTTGGGAGGGGGGGGTTAATTTTTCCTGGGATTTCGGCGTTGGCGCGGCCGCCCCCTCCCTGCTCCCCCTCCCCCCGCTCCTGGCCCCCCGCCAAACTTTGTCTTCATTCATGGAAGCTCCTTCCCTCCCCTGGAATTTTAACTGTTTCCCTCCCAAAAAGGAGGGTCCAGGCCTCGACGCTGGCACCGGGATCCGCCCCTCCCATTCCCGAAAAAACATGGCCTGAGGTTGGGTCCGACGGTGGTGGCAGAGCAGCCTCGGGATCACTCAGTCCACGGCCGTGCTGGAGAGGATGGCGAGGGATCCCGGGAATGTGCGGAGGGATCCCGGGAATGTGCCGAGGGAGGTGGATGAAGATGCCGAGGGAGGTGGATGAAGATGCCAAGGGAGGTGGATGAAGGTGCTGAGGGAGGTGGATGAGGATGCTGAGGGAGGTGGATGAAGGTGCTGAGGGAGGGAGGTGGATGAAGGTGCTGAGGGAGGTGGATGAAGGTGCTGAGGGAGGTGGATGAAGATGCTGAGGGAGGTGGATGAGGATGCTGAGGGAGGTGGATGAAGATGCTGAAGGAGGTGGATGAAGGTGCTGAGGGAGGTGGATGAAGGTGCCGAGGGAGGTGGATGAAGGTGCCGAGGGAGGTGGATGAAGGTGCTGAGGGAGGTGGATGAAGGTGCTGAGGGAGGGGGATGAAGGTGACGAGGGAGGTGGATGAAGGTGCTGAGGGAGGTGGATGAAGGTGCTGAGGGAGGGGGATGAAGGTGACGAGGGAGGTGGATGAAGGTGCTGAGGGAGGTGGATGAAGGTACTGAGGGAGGTGGATGAAGATGCTGAGGGAGGTGGATGAAGGTGCTGAGGGAGGTGGATGAAGATGCTGAGGGAGGTGGATGAAGGTGACGAGGGAGGTGGATGAAGATGCTGAGGGAGGTGGATGAAGGTGCTGAGGGAGGTGGATGAAGGTGCCGAGGGAGGTGGATGAAGGTGCTGAGGGAGGTGGATGAAGGTGCTGAGGGAGGGATGTGGATGAAGGTGCTGAGGGAGGGATGTGGATGAAGATGCCGAGGGAGGTGGATGAAGGTGCCGAGGGAGGGATGTGGATGAAGGTGCTGAGGGAGGGATGTGGATGAAGATGCCGAGGGACACGCCAGGAAGGTGCCGAGGGAGGTGGATGAAGGTGCTGAGGGAGGTGGATGAAGGTGCCGAGGGAGGTGGATGAAGGTGCTGAGGGATGTGGATGAAGATGCCGAGGGAGGGATGTGGATGAAGGTGCCGAGGGACACGCCAGGAAGGTGCCGAGGGATGTCAAGGAAGACGCCCAAATCCCGGCAAAGACGCCAAAGGATGCCGGGGAAGGCGCTGGAGGAGATGCTGAGGGATGTGAGGAAGGCACCGAAGGATCCCAGCAAAGATCCGAGGGAGCGGGTGAAGACGCCGAGGATTCCCAGGGAAGATGCCAAGAGGTCGCTGGGAAGATGCCGAGGGATGCTGGAGAGGGTCGGAATGGGTTGGGAGATGCCACCTGCGGGATCGACCCTGGAGCAGGAGGATCCAGCGGGATTTTGGCTCTCCCGAACCAACCCAATTCCAGAGGCGCCCGATTCCCGCTCCGGGTCCCCACGGCTGAGGGTGTCCCGAGGAGGGAGCAGCGGGAAGAGGATGGTGACGCCTTCGGGGCCTCGTTAAGGAATTAACGAGCGCTTGGATCATCCAGCACACGGAGAACCCGGGATGGAGAATGCCAAGGGACGGAGAACCCGCTTTAAACTACAAGACGGGAGATTCAGATTGGATATCTGGAATTCCCTGTGAGGGTGGCGAGGCCCTGGCACAGGTTATCCCAGGAATCTGAGGCTGCCCCATCCCTGGAAGTGCTCAAGGCCAGGCTGGACAGGGCTTGGAGCAGATGGAAGCTGTTGGATTCCCCCGAAACGCACCGATAAATCCCGTCATTCCCAACATCCACGGCTTTATTCCACCCCTGAGGTGTAGGAGTCTGGGAATTCCGCAGCATTCCAGCAGCCCCAGTTTGCCTTTATTGGATAAAATGGAACAATCTGGTTTCCAAAGGGGGAAAGGATTAATTAGCTTTAATTGCACGCTCGTTTCCATGGATTTATCAGCTAATGAGGGGGTGGGATGGGCCCTGGGATGATTTATTCCAGGCCGTGCCCATGGAAAACGCAGAGGTCGCAAGGGAGAGGCAAAATTCCTTGATTTCTCCATTCCCTGGGTTTTTTTAGGACCATTTCAGGCTGTTTCCATCCTCCCCATGTTCCTCCAGCCCTTCCAGCCCTGTTTTATGCCAGGTGAAGATTCGGAACGGGATGAAAACCTTCCCAGCACACTCGGGGAGGTCGATCCCTCCCATCCTTCCTCATGGCCCGGCCTCCATCCCACTGCTCCGACCTTTCCGATGGATCTTCCCGGCCAGGATGGGCAAAGGAAGAACTAAAACATCACTGAAGTGAATTTTGGGCTTTTTTTTTTTCCTATGGATCCATTCCCTGGGAGCTTCTGCTTCCAGGCTGAAAAGATCTTTGAGGAAGTGTCTGCCCAGAGTTCCTTTTATCCCAAATCCAAAGGATCCTTGGATCTCCTTCCCCATTGGTGTAATCCCTCCATGACGCATCTCCCCGAAAACAGAGGATTCCTGGATCCAATTCCCTCCTCCTGATCCGCCAGCAGCCGGCACCATCCCGATCCAGCTTCAGGCTGACACCGGCTACTCGGGAAGAGATTCTGGGAAAACTGGAGAGCGATTAAGCAGGGAAAGGGATGATTTTTCCCCAAATTTGCCATCCCATGGGAATCCAAAGCCGGTCGATCTCCAGAGAAGGCGCCGCTCAAGGAGGTCCCACCAACAAACTCAACGCGGCGTGATCCCATTTCCTACGGATTCATCCCAGTCCCAGCTGGGATCCACCCCTCCAAACCCTGGCTCTGCCTGATCCTCTGGGAATTTGGGATCAGCTCCCCTCGCTCGCTCTTCCCGGCGACATCGCCGTGAACGTGGGATTCCCAATCCCAGCGCTATCCCGACGGACAGCGGCGCCATTCCCACCCTCCTTAACCACATCCAGCAGCTCCCACTTCCCAATCCAGCTGCTTCCAGCACTTCCAGGTAAAACCAGCGAGCGGAACGTTGACTTCCTGCATTTCCAGATCCAACCTTGAGGCCCATTCCTTGGAAAACAAGATCTGGGCATCTTCCCACTCTTCCAAGGCCACGGGAGCGTCGTTCCGAACACACCGGTGACTCCGGCCATGGATCCCGAGGCACTGCTGGTGGTTTGCAGGAATTCTTGCAAGGAATCAACAACCAGCCGTGGGAATGCCCCCCTCGCAAGAGTAGGTGTTGGAATTTGTCAGGGCTCCAAGATTTAATTGGAACCCAGGATTTAATAAGGAGAAAGGGAAAATCCACCAGGTTTGGAGCTACTCAAGAAGGACCACGGGATCATTTTGGAATTCCCTGGAATTCTGCATTGCTCCGACCGGCGGCTTTTCCCTCAAAACTCCCCACTTTTGGAGGCAGCATGGGGCGGATGTTGGGATGTGTTTGAGGAGCAGGAGAATTCCTTATGGACACGGGAGCAGCTCCTCCACCTGCACCCATCATCCTTGAGCTGAGCCTGAACTGGGAGCAAACTGGGAGGAGCTGAGATTCCCAACCCTTCCCTCATCCAAGGATCCAACTCGGGACGAATCCCTGGAGCATCGACCTTAAAATTCCCTGGGGGATCCCATGGGAAACAGCCCGAGCAGGTTTTCCAGCAGTCCCTCCCTAAAAACCGGGATTTGGGGAGTGCAGACGGAGCGGCTGCACCTGGAGGTGTCCCTAAAAACGCCCTGGATTTTGGGGAATTTTAGGTGGATTTTGGGGAACTTCTCGCTCGCGACCAACTGGGAAACCAAAAGTTTCACTGGAAAACCACTGTTTTCCACGGAAAAGTGCTTGAATTCCAAGAAATAACCCCAAAACAGGATTGGGGAAGCACATGGAGCCTCTGTGGGACCCTCTCCCTCCACACAGCGCCCGGAATTCCGGATCTTTTGTCTTCCCAGGGCCTAAACTTAATCTGATTCCACTCAAACAGCGGCTCCGGCATGGAAAAAGGGCAGAACCACTGGGAATGAGGATTTATCCCAATCCCATGGATCATCTCCCACAAATGGCCAGAAAAGAAACAAGGAAACCGTTCCACCTGTCAGGGCAGAAGGGAGAATCCCAGTTCTCCACCTCCTTCCAGGACTCGCTGCTCAGCAGAGCGGGATCGTGATGGAGCTTCTCACATGGATCAGAGGAAACCGGGAAACTGGAGCTGCCTCCACCAGGGATTTTGGAGGGAAAACAGTTGGATTTGGTGTCCAGGAACAGCATTCCAGCAGGACACATCCTCCTTCGTGGCTGGGAGCCTCAAGGAATGCACTTCCATGTTTCTGTGCAGTAGGGATGCGAGCAAGAGGAGTTTGGGATGGGCAGGAGAGGGATGGAAAGGATCCCAACGTAAGAGTTCTGCGGAAATCCGGCCTCTTTCCTCCAAATTCTCCTTCCCAGACTTTGCTCCTGCCTTGGGAAGAGGAAGGAGACTCCTCAGGAGAAGCCAGGCCATCGAGTCCTGGCAGGGAACGGCAGCACTGGGAGAAGGGTTTGTATTCCCTGCAATGGGTTTGGATCCCATTTCCAGCCCCGACGCCGGAGCACCGACTGGGCTGATGGATCATCCCGGAACGATGGACGTCCTCCCTATGGAAGCACCAGGCTCTGCTCCCAGGGACAGATCCCAGGATGGGTGACAAGGAGCAGCCTCTCCTTCCCAAGGGATACACGGCTTTGGCTCAACCTCATCCCAAAAAATCCCAGGATTCACGCATCCATCTCCTGAGACTCCACGAAGACCAAATTTTATCGGGAAAAACACACCAGGCATGGAAAACACGCACAAATCCAACTCTTCCCATCATCCGGCTCCTCCGCCCGCAAGGAACCGGCGCAGATTCCACCGGGAATTCCGAAACGGGACAATTTCAGGATTCGGCCCCAAAATCCACACTGAAACCTCATCAAGTGGAACCTACGGAGCAGGGACGGAACAACACGGATGCGATGCGGATCCATGGAAATAAAACCCGGCCTCCTCAGCGCTGGGCTCGGGGCTAATTTTAGGCTGGGAAGCGCCGCTCCCAACACCCTCCGGATTCCAAAGGCTGGTGCTGCTCTTCAGAGGGATTTCAGGCATATTCCGGATACCACAATCCCAAATGCCCGGATAAGATTCCAGGTCCAAAGGGCTGAGTCGCGACATTGGGATCTGAAGGGGAGCGTTATCCCCCTTCCCCCAGCCCATCCCGAATCCGCCAGCACCGGGAAGCGCCGCGTTCATCGGAAAATCCCGGGAATATAAAAAGAACCGAGCTCGGCGCCGCAGCCTCTTCCTGACCCACTTCCCACGGATCGGGATGAGCTCCCCGAGCTCCGTGCGAGGTGCCCAGAAACCCAAAAACACCGGGATGGGGATCGGAACCTGCTCGGATTCCGCGGGAACCGGTGATGGGAGAACCTCCAGACGCAACAGGGAAGCTCCCGTGGCTCCTTATCGGGAATGGGATGGGGATATCCTTGAACATTCCCTGTGTTTTGTTGGAAGGAGCATCTGGAGCTGTCAGAGCCATCGGAGAAGAGCCTCGCTACGGAGTTGGGCTGGGAGAGCTGGGATTGCCCAGCCTGGAAAAGCAAAGATCCAGGGAAGATCCTTGGAGCATCTTCCAGTGCCCAAAGGGGCTCTGAGGGCTGGGAGAGGCTTGGGACAAAGACATGGAATGGCAGGAAAAGGGGGAATGGCTTTAAGGTGGAAAAGGGGAGATTTAGGTGGGAAATTGGGAAGAAATTCCTGCAGGGAAATGCGGGCGCATCCCAACACGTTCCATCCCAGCCCCGGCACCAGGAGCATCCCGAGATGCTGCAAAATATGGAATATCCCATATAAAAACCTGGAAAAGAGCCTAAAGCACCGAGAAAATCCACGGCAAACACAATGCCAGCCATCCATGGCTGCGCTCCCCAAGGCTACGGAGCACAAATCCAAGATTCCACGTGAAACCAAACCCACAGATTTCCACCAGGAAACACGGATGGACCAAGGAGAGTTTTGCCATCGGATATGGAAGAGCCGAGCGTGGAAAACTGTCAATTAACCGGGAAATAATCAGGCAGAAAGCTTCAGCGATTGATTTTCCTCCAATCCCGGCGCGGCGAGTGAAGGGATCCGGGAAACTCCCGAGCGGTGGATCCCGACTCCCTTGGAATATGACATCGGCAGGGAAGATGCTTCCAAGAACATCCCAAGTGGGATAAACCCCGCCAAGCAGGAATTCCCACCTTCCCCCATCCCAGGAACACCTGAGGGGAGGCCGGGACCCGCCCCGCTCCGTGCGGGATGCTCCGAGCGGAGCCGTCGGAAGAGGACACTGGAAGATGGATGGATGCTCCCGGCAGCGCCAGCCTCGTGACCGGGAAAGGTGCCAGGAGAAGGTGGCACCGAGATCCCAAAGGATCAGAGCCACGGCAGCGGCACCGCGATGGATCCCTCGGATGGATCCCAGCGGCTCCGATGGATTCCAGCCCAATCCTGGATCGCGGCGAGGCACGGCACCCCCAGGGATGGGGAATCCTTAGGGATGGGGGATCCCTATGGATACACCGGCTCCATTTCACCCCAACAGCAACTGGAGCACCGTGGATGTCCCAAATCCTGGGATGTGCCAGCGTCTCCCAGCGTGAGAGGAGCGGAGGGCGAAAAGGGGGGGGTCTCCCTGCACCCCCAATCCTTAAAACGCCTGAAATTCCCGAAAAAGCGCGGTTGCCTGTGCGATCCCGCCCCAACCCCCACCCGGGAGCACCGAGGAACAGGAGTCAAATCCTCCCACACTCCTGCCAGGAGGAGGCTGTTCCCATTCCCGTGCTCCCCCTTCCTCCTCCCTCCTCCTCCTCCTCCTCCTCCTCCCGCCCGGCAGCGGCCGAGGAGGCTCCAGAAAATCAAATGGATATGAAAGAAAAAAAAAATAAATAAAGGATCAAAAAAGCTCTGGAAAAGCCAATCGATCCCGGCACATCCGTACGCCGTCGCTCTTCCTCCCTGCTCCCAGATTCCCAAATCTCCTCCTCCTCCTCCTCTCTTCCCGGCAAACCACCCCCTCCCCCCGCCATCACAGATCCCTTTTCCAGGCTCCAAAGGGAGGGGAAAGCGCCCAAACGCCTCAATTTTGGGAATTTGGGAAAGGATTCTCCTCGGGAAGAGAAATCCTCATCCTTGGGAGGAGAAATGCTCTCGGATCTCCTCCTGGGAGAGAATCCAGCTTCCCAAAGGCGGGTGAGGAAGGGTCCGTGCCCCCCCCCCCCAATGCGGCGTTTTTATCCCGATCCCACCCAAAAACCGGGAAGGGGCGCGGGCAGTGCCCACGGGAAGGCGTCGGCATCGCCTGAGGCTCCGGCTCCGCGTTATTCCAGGGATGGGAAAGTTTTCCTGCTGGGTTTGAGGTGGGGAAGCAACACCGGGAAGTGACGGGGGGGGGGACGGGGGGCAGCAGGAAAAAAGGGAGAATCCGCGGGGCGGAAATCCTGGATGAGGCCGGGACCCGCTTCCAGCAGGGAACGGAGAAACGCCGAGGAAAGGATCGGGAACCGCTCCCGAATCCCGGCACGGACGGGAGGGAACAAAGCGGGACTCGCGGGGGGCCGATCCAGGAGGTTCCCGGCATCCGCTCCCCAAAATCCTTCCGGGAACCCCCGGGCCGCCCCCGCTCCTCCCCCGTTTTCCCGGGGGATCCCCCGGCGCTGCCCCAACCCCCCCGGGGCTGATCCTCAAAATCCCTGTGCTCTGCTCCCCAAAATCCCTGTGCTTTGCTCCCCCAAATCCGAGCTCTACCTTCAACCCCCCCCCCCCCCAAATCTGAGCTCTGCACCCCAAAATTCCTGAGCTCTGCCCCAAATCCCTGAGCGCGGCTCCCTAAAACCCCTGAGCGCTGCTCCCCAAAATCCCTCCGGCTTTATCTTCAATCCCCTGCCCCGCCCCCCCAAATCCATCTGCTTTGTGCCCCAAAACCTCTCGGGCTCTGCTCCCAAAAATCCGAGCTCTTCCCTCCCCCTCCGCCCCCAAAAAAATCCCGGAGCTCTGCCCCCCACCAACCCGTCAGGTTGTGCCCCAAATTTGAGCTCTGCCCCCCCCAGTCCCTGAGCTCTGCAATCCCCAAGCTCTGAGATCCGCTCCCCAAAATCCGAGCTCTTCCCCCTCCCCCCCCCCAAGATCCGTCTGCTTTGTGCCCCCAATCCTTCTGCCTCTGCTCCCCAAACCCCTGAGCCCGGCGCCCCCACAAATCCCTGAGCTCTGCTCCCCCAAATCCGAGCTCTGCTCCCCCAAATCCGAGCTCAGCCCCCGCCCAACCCCTCGGGCTCTGCCCCCCCCAAATCCGAGCTCTGCCCCCCCAAGGCACAGCCCGGATCGCCCGCAACCCCGCGAGCTCTGCCTCCTGACCGCAGCCCCCCCCCCCAAATCGCTCCTCGGCCCCCTCAAAATCCGCCCCAAAATCTCCCCCATCCCCCGGGTCTCGCCCCCCCCCCCCCCCGCCTCAACCAGGCCCTGCCCCGCCCCCGCCCGGCCCGGCCCCACCGCCCCCGCGGGCCTCACCTGGCTCGGGGGTCGCGGGGGGTCGCGGTGGGTTCCTGGCGTTTCGCGGTGGATTCCCGGCGGATCCCAGCGGATCCCGGCGGGTCCCGGGGGGTCCCGGGGGTCCCGGGCCGGGCGGGCGGAGCAGACGCGGCCGCCGCCGAGCGCAACCGGCACCACCACAAACAATGCCGCTGATTGGCCGCCGCCGCCGCCGCGCCCGCCCCGCCTCCCGACCCCAGCCGCGACGTCCATTGGTGCGGCGTCCAGACAGGCACGCGGTCTCACCAATCGAATCGCTATCCTCTGCTCTTAGCCCGCCTTCTAACTTTTATTGGCTGTTTTCGCAATGACTGACGTCTCGTTGTACCAATAGAAACGCGCCGAGCTTCCCCGCGGGGCGCCTTTAATGGGTCCCCGAGTCTGAACATCCGGGTATCGCGGGCGGCGCGCGGTGGCGGCGCGCGACTTCTCCCCCGGCCCGTGAGGGAGTTTTGGCTCCTCGCAGCCGCCGTACCGGCTCCGGGCCCAGTACCGGTCCGGTTCCGCCCCACGTGGCGCCGATGAGAGGCCGCGCGTGGCTCTGGGGGTGGTCCCGGCACCGAGGGCACCGGGCACAATCCCCTCACGGCCCCCGGCCCGGCGGGGCGGCAGCGCCCAGGGCCCGGCGCTTGCGAGGCCTCATGGCCCGTGCCCGGTTCCAAGATGGCGGCCTGAGGGCAGCACCCGGGCCGTGCCAGGCTCCAAGATGGCGGACACGGCCTCAGCTTCCCCCCCATTGCCGCCCTCGGGGGGGGTTCCGCATCGCCAGACCCCCGCCAAAAAAGAAAAAAATCACCCCGGAGACAGCGAGGAAAATACCGCAGCAGCTTTTATTTACAGGCCCCTGGGGCGGGGGCTGCTATTGCACAGTGCAAGGGGAGGGGGCGGCCCCGAACCCCCTCCCAATGGCCACCAAACCCCGGTGGGCGCGGAAGGGGTGGAGATGGAGGGGGGGACACACCCAGAGCCCCCCCAGCTGCCCTGTCACCACCTGAGGGGGGGGAAAATACATCCCCAACCCCCCCTGGGGGGAGAACCGGGGCAGAAATGAGGAGGGGGAAACACCCAGAGCCGCCCCTGCCCGTCCCACCCGTGCTCTCACTTTGGGGGGAAGTGAATAAATAAATAAAAATATATTAACACTGACATATAAAACCCGCTGTGAGCCTGGGGGGGTTGCCGGGGGTCCCTTCTCCCCACCCTGGAATATTTTTGGGTGAGGGGGGGCTGGTGGTCCTTTCTTTCCCTCTGGAACACTCGGGGGGCTCTGTCCCATCTCTAATACCGGGGGGGGGGGGTCCTTCTCCCACCCTGGAGCATTTGAGGGGGGTCCCGGGGGGGGGGGGTCCCTTCCCCCAACACTCAGGGGGTCCCTGTCACACTTTGTGGGGACCCTGGCAGAGTCATTCCCCCGTTGGGGTGCAGAGGGTCCCTTCTCCCACCCTGGACCATTTGGGGAGGGATCCTGGGGGTCCCTTTTTCCCGGTTTCCAGCCCGGGGCGGTAGTGGGGGGGGGTCCCATCCCCGCTCAGCACTCTGGGGGGGCCCCGAAGGTGCGGCGGCAGTCGGAGGCTTTGGCGCTGGGGGGCTGCGCCCGGCGCCTCCGCAGCTCATCCCGGCCCAGGGCCCCCCCGAGCTTCCCCAGCGCCGAGCGGTACCGGCGGTCGAAGGCGGCTGAGGAGGGGGACAGAGAGGGGTCAGCCCTGAACCCCCTGACACCCCCCCAGTGTGCCCCCCTTTGAAAGCTCCCCTGAACCTCCCATGCTTCCCTACACACCCCCGGTGTCCCCCCCCGAGCACCCCCAACACCACCCAGGTGTCCCCCCTGAGCCCCCCATGTCCCCCCGAGGCCCCCAGGCGCCCCCTGAGCCCCCTGTGTCCCCCCCGAGCCCCCCAGGTGCCCCCCCGAGCCCCCCAGGTGCCCACCTGAGCCCCCCAGGTGTACCCTCGAGCCCCCCGTGTCCCCCTGAGCCCCCCGAGCCCCCCCAGGTGCCCCCCTGAGCCCCCCAGGTGTCCCCCCAAGCCCCCCGTGTCCCCCCGAGCCCCCCAGGTGTCTCCCCATGTCCCCCTGAGCCCCCCGAGCCCCCCAGGCGCCCCCCCGAGCCCCCCGTGTCCCCCCGAGGCCCCCAGGTGCCCCCTGAGCCCCCTGTGTCCCCCCCGAGCCCCCCAGGTGCCCCCCCGAGCCCCCTGTGCCCCCCCAAGCCCCCCATGTCCCCCCGAGGCTCCCAGGTGCCCCCGAGCCCCCCGTGTCCCCCCGAGCCCCCCAGGTGTCTCCCCATGTCCCCCTGAGCCCCCCGAGCCCTCCAGGTGCCCCCCTGAGCCCCCCGTGTCCCCCCCGAGCCCTCCAGGTGTCCCCCCAAGCCCCTTGTGCCCCCCCGAGCCCCCCCAGGCGCCCCCCCGAGCCCCCTGTGTCCCCCCTGAGCCCCCCAGGTGCCCCCCGGACCCCCCATGTCCCCCCGAGCCCCCCGTGTCCCCCCTCACCGATGTCCGTGTGCTCCCGGCCCAGCGCCGCCAGCGTCAGGAACAGCAGCTCCCGGTAGATGCTCCTGGAGGAGGAGCCCTCAGGGGATTTTTGGGGGGGATTTTTGGGGGGGATTTTTGGGGGGTCTGTCCGTACCTGTGCAGGGTCTGGGGGGCTCCGGGCGCCGCGAGGGTCTCCAGGAAGAGCCCGATGGCTTTGTGGACCTCGTTGAGCCCCACGTGGCTCAGCAGGGCCTCGAGGAAGGTCAGCGAGAACGGGGCGGGCGGGGGGCCCCAGGGGTGCAGCCGCGGGGGGATGGTACCTGGGGGACCCCAAAGCCAGAGTGACCCCGAGGGGTCCCCGACCCCACTCTTTGCTCTTGAGCCCCACTCCTTCCATCCCCTATCCCCATTCCCATATCCCATTCCCAAATCCCCAATCTCACATCCCCATTCCCAAATTCCCATCCCCTATCCCCATCCCACATCCCCATCCCACATCCCAAATCCCACATCCCATATCCCAATCCCAAATCCCCATTCCCCACATCCCAATCCCCTATCCCCATATCCCAATCCCCCATTCCCATATCCCAATCCCCATATCCCAATCCCCATTCCCCATATCCCAATCCCCATTCCCATATCCCAATCCCCATATCCCAATCCCCATTCCCATATCCCAATCCCCTATCCGCATATCCCTATCCCCATTCCCATATCCCAATCCCCATTCCCATATCCCAATCCCCATATCCCAATCCCCATTCCCATATCCCAATCCCCTATCCGCATATCCCTATCCCCATTCCCATATCCCAATCCCCATCCCCACATCCCAATCCCTTATCCCCATATCCCAATCCCAATCCCAATCCCCATTCCCCATATCCCAATCCCCATTCCCCGTATCCCAATCCCCATTCCCATATCCCAATTCCCATTCCCACATCCCAATCCCCATTCCCATATCCCAATCCCTTATCCCCATATCCCAATCCCCATATCCCAATTCCCATTCCCATATCCCAATCCCCATCCCCACATCCCAATCCCTTATCCCCATATCCCAATCCCCATATCCCAATCCCCATTCCCACATCCCAATCCCCATTCCCACATCCCAATCCCCATTCCCCTATCCCAATCCCCATTCCCCTATCCCCATTCCCATATCCCAATCCCCAATCCCCTATCCCCATATCCCAATCCCCATTCCCACATCCCAATCCCCATTCCCATACCCCCATTCCCCACTCACTGTGGAGCCTCCAGAGGACGTAGAGGGGGGGGCAGCTCTCGGGGTCGGGGCTCAGCACATCCCACAGGAGCCGCACACGGACACGGGAGGGCTCGGGGGGCTGCAGCACCGGGGGGGTGGGGGCTGCTCAGCACCGGGCAGGACCCCCCCCAAAACCCCAAAACCCCAAAACCCCTCACAGACCCCCCCGAGCCCCTCGTGGCCCCCCCACAGCCCACCTGGGGGTCGCGGGGCGCGTGCTGGGAGCCCAGCAGCAGCAGGGGGAGGTTGCTGGGCAGGGCCAGGCGCTGGAAGTACCACACGAGGTTCCAGAAGATGATGGGGTGGCTGTCCACGAGCTCGGGGCGCGCCAGCAGCTCCCCGCCCTCGTTCTCCACCAGGCTCTCCAGCTCCTTGCGCAGCACCAGCGGGCTCAGGTAGGCGAAGGCCACGCGCTCCCAGCGCCCCGGGGGCTGCCGAGGGGGGGGGACAGGTGTGGGACCCCCGAATTACAGTGGTGGGACACCCCCTGCCCAGCCCTGTAATGGCCTGGTAACCCCAAATCCTGGGGATGGAGGGGGGACACACATGGGACCCCCGAATTACAGGGGTGGGACACCCCCTGCCCAGCCCTGTAATGGCCTGGTAACCCCAAATCCTGGGGATGGGGGGGATACGCTTGGGACCCCCAAATTACAGGGGTGGGACACCCCCTGCCCAGCCCTGTAATGCCCCAGGACCTGGGAATGGGGGACACACACGTGGGACCCCCAAATTGTGGCGGTGATGGACCCCCTGCCCAGCCCCGTAATGGCCCAGTAACCCCAAATCCTGGGGATGGGGTGGGACACCCCCTGCCCAGCCCTGTAATGTCCCAGTAACCCCAAATCCTGGTAATGGGGGGGGATACGCTTGGGATCCCCAAATTACAGGGGTGGGGCACCTCCTGCCCAGCCCTGTAATGGCCCAGTAACCCCAAATCCTGGGGATGGGGGGGGGGGGAACACACATGGGACCCCTGAATTACAGGGGTGGGACACCCCCTGCCCAGCCCTGTAATGGCCCAGTAACCCCAAATCCTGGGGATGGGACACCCCCTGCCCAGCCCTGTAATGTCCCAGGACCTGAGAATGGGGGACACACACGTGGCACCCCCAAATTGTGCCCATGAGGAACCCCTGCCCAACCCAGACCCACCACAGCACCTTCAGGGACCCCCAGTAACCCCAAATCCCAGGCGGGACTCCCCCAACCCCAAATTACCGGGATGGGGGGGGGGGATCCCCACTTCCCATTCCCAGCCCCCGCTGGGACACCCCCACCCAAAATCCCGGGCGAATCCCCGCTCCCCATTCCCAGTTTCCCCCCCAGTCCCGGTGTCCCCCCGGTACCGGGGTGTCGGCGCAGCCGTTGCACAGCTCGGGGGTCTCGTCCAGCTCGAGGCAGCGCCGGCGGTCACTCAGCACCGGCCCCTCTGGGGAGGGGGGCACCAGGCCGGCCCCGGGGGGGCTGTGGGACAGAATGGGGAGGGGGTCACAGGAATAGGGGGCACTGGGGGAGGTTTGGGGTTCCCCAGAGGATGGATGGAAGGAGGAGGGGATGGTGGGGAGCAAAGAGGGGTGTCAGGGACACCTCGGGGACATCGGGGGGGTCAGGAGGACATCGGGGTGTCCCTGCAGAGGATGGGGGTCCCTGGGGCTGTCTGGGGGGGGGGGTCTCACCTGGGGGGCCGTCGGAAGTCGCGGATCTCGATGCTCAGGAAGGGCACGAAGGAGCGGCAGCAGAAGGGGCAGGAGGTGTTGAGGTTGGAATCGTCCGAGGTCCAGCCGGCCATGAGCTCCTCGTCGAACACGAGCCCGGCACAGCCCGGGCAGCGCGAGCAGCTGGACAGCAGCACCTGGGGGGCACCGGTCACTGCGGCCTGAGCTGGGCTCTGCCCCCCAAAATGGGCTCTGCCCCCCAAAAACCGAGCTCTATCCCCCAAACCCGAGCTCTGCCCCCCAAAACCTGAGCTCTACCCCCCAAACTCGAGCTCTACCCCCCAAACTCGAGCTCTACCCCCCAAAACCTGAGCTCTACCCCCCAAACCCGAGCTCTGCCCCCCAAAACCTGAGCTCTACCCCCCAAAACCTGAGCTCTAACCCCCAAACCCGAGCTCTGTCCCCCAAACTCGAGCTCTACCCCCCAAACCCAAGCTCTGCCCCCCAAAACCCAAGCTCTGCCCCCCAAACTGGGCTCTGCCCCCCAAAAACCGAGCTCTGCCCCCCAAAATGGGCTCTGCCCCCCAAACTGGGCTCTGCCCCCCAAAAACCGAGCTCTGCCCCCCAAAAACCGGGCTCTGCCCCCCAAAATGGGCTCTGCCCCCCAAACTGGGCTCTGCCCCCCAAAATGGGCTCTGCCCCCAAAACTGGGCTCCGGCCCCCCAAACCCGAGCTCTGTCCCCCAAACCCAAGCTCTATCCCCCAAACCCAAGCTCTACCCCCCAAACCCGAGCTCTGCCCCCCAAAATGGGCTCTGCCCCCCAAACCCGAGCTCTGCCCCCCAAACCCAAGCTCTACCCCCCAAACCCGAGCTCTGCCCCCCAAACTGGGCTCTGCCCCCCAAAATGGGCTCTGCCCCCCAAACCCGAGCTCTGCCCCCCAAACTGGGCTCTGCCCCCCAAACCCAAGCTCTGTCCCCCCCTCTCTCACCTCCAGGGCAGGGGGCTCTGTCCCCGCTGTCCCATCCGAAGAGGGCTCCGTGGATTTGGGGGCGCCGGTGCTGCCCCCCGAGGCATCGGACAGGTCCAGTTCACTGCCCAGGGACACGGAGCTCTGGTAGAGGGGAGGGGGGACACGGGGTCAGGGAGGACGGCTGGGGGGACAGAGGGACACGCAGTGACCCACGGGGACACGCGTTGGCACACGGACCCCCCGTACCTCCGACGCCGTGGACTCGGGGCGCTCCCGGGGCCGCAGCAGGGTCTCGGCGGGGCTGCGGCGTGAGGAGGGGTCCCCATCCCGCTGCTCCGACCCCCGGCGCGCCCCGGGCTCCCGGGGGAGCTCTGTGGGGCGCGGGGGTGGCCGCTTCCCGGGGGACAGCAGCTGCTGCAGCTTGGCCGCCAAGCCCCGGCGTGGGGTCACCCCACCGGGACCCCCCCCGGGACCCCCGGCCGGCCCCTCATCCCCGCCGCTCTCGTCCGTGGCGATGTCCGAGAGGCTCCCGTCGGCCGAGCCGGGGGGGCCCCGCGGGCGGGGAGGTGGCAGGGGGGGCGTCACGGGGAGCAGGGGGGGCTCCCCCGGCCCCATCCGCGTCCCCCCCTCGCCCCGGGGGAAACTGAGGCTGCCGCTCTTGACCAGCCGCGGGGCCGGGGCCGGGTCCCGCAGGCTCCGGCCCGCCCAGGTGGTCTGGCGCTGCAGGGGGGGGCGGGGGGCCGGGGGAGGCTGGTCACCTGTGGGGGGACAGAGGGGTCAGTGCCAGCAGCCCCCCAAGGCCCACAAGCGGGGAGGGACAAGGGGGGGGGGGGGTCGGTGCCAGCAGCCCCTCATCGCTCCCATCCGTGGAGTGGCTCAGACACGGGGGGTACAAGGGGGTGTCAATGGGGCTGGCAAGGCCCCCTCTCCCCCCACTGACCCCCATAACCACCCCCCCAACCCAGGGGGGTTCAGCCCCTGGCAAGAGGGGATGGGGGAGAGTCAATGGGGTGTCCCCCCCCCAGCCCCCTGACTCAGAGGGGCTCGAGAGGGGACAAGGGGGGTGTGAGTGGGGTGACAACGTTCCCCCCCCCCAATTCCCCCCGTGCCCCTCACCCGGGGGGTCTCCGGCGGCGCTCCGGCGTTCCCGCTGCCGCAGGGGCTGCCGGAACTGCGCCGCCCCCAGCACCACGTTCCGGAGCTTGGCCCAGCGCAGCCGCCCTCCCTGAGTCCCTGCCGGCCACTTGCTCTCCAGCACGGCCTGCCAGAGGGACACGGGGTGGTCAGGGGTGGCCAGGGGAACCGCCAGGACCGCTGGCCAGCGCGTCCCCTCGGGGTCACCTTGTTGTAGTAGCCGTAGGTGACGGTGTTGGGGACGATGCCGGCGCGTTTCATCTCGAGCAGGACGCGCACGGACAGCACGGGCTCCCCGTACTGCCCGCAGAGCTGCATCAGGATGCGGTAACACACCTGGGGGGCAGCGCCACGTCAGCCTGGGGCACCCCCGGCCACGACCCCCACCCTCAGAATCCCCCAGTTATCCAGGTGGGAAAGAGCTCCAGCATCACTGAGTCCAAGTTGGGTCTGATCCCCACCTGGTCACCCAGACCAATGTCCAGTCCTTCCTCGGATACCTCCAGGGATGGGGACTCCAACCCTCCCTGGGCAGCCCCTCCCAAGGCCTGGCTGCCCTTTCCAGGAGGGATTTTCCCAAATATCCACCCTGAGCCTCCCCTGAGCCGTTGCCTCTTGTCCTGGCCCCGTTCCCTGGGATCAGATCCCAAATCCCCCCAGCTGCACTCAGGAAAAGCCAGAAGGTCCCCCCTGAGCCTCCTTTTCTCCAGACTGAGCCCCTCCAGCTCCCTTAGGAGTTTTCCAGACCCTTCTCCTGCTACTCCAGCCCCTTCCCCTTCTCCGGACACGCTCCAGCCCCTCCAAGTCCCTCCTGCCCTGAGAACTGGACACAGCACTGGACATTCCCCTCAGCAGCCGCCCCTCGGACACCTCCGGGTTCGGTGACTCCAGCACTCCCCATTCCAGCACCAGATCCCCTTTTCCAGGAGGATCTGGAGCAGGAGCTGACCCACCTCGTCGGGCAGCACCACCTTGTGCTGCTCCATCTTGCGCAGGACGTCGTAGGCGAGCTGCAGGGCGCGGAGCTTGGCGGGGGCGGCGCGCACGTGGGTGGGCAGGTACAGGAACCAGAGCCCGTAGCAGTGCCCCAGCAGGCACCGTGCCCACAGCTCGGGCACTGCCGACGACTTCTGGGCCACCCGCTGGGCCACCTTCATCTCCTGGGAACAACGGGGGACGAGGGAGAGTCAGGGAAGAGCAGCTGAGCCCCTCAGTGCCACGTCCAGGAGGGCACCTGGACAGGTGTCAGATCTAAGGGGACACCTGTCCAGGTGTTGTGCCATCTGGGCACTTGGCCAGGTGTCACAGCTCGCAGGGATACCCTGTCCAAGTGTCCTCCTCCCACATGGGCACCTGGCCAGGTGTCCCAGCTCAGGTGCTGTCCCTCACCTGCTTGGTGCGCCGTGGGGCGGGGCTGCTCGGGGCGCTGCTCCGGGCCTGGCACAGCTGTGCCACCAGCGGGTCCCGGGGAGGCTCCAGCAGCTCCGGGCGCAGCGTGGGGAACCCATCATACCTGGAGGAGGGAGCACAGGTGAGGGGCGTTCAGGGAAGGGAAGATGCAGGGGTGGGGCACAGGGGGGGTCTCACCTGTACCGGGCAGGGGGTTCAGCCCCGTCCGGCCCTGCCGGCTGCTCCGGGGGGGTGATGAACACCGTGTGCTCCCCACCCCGGGGATCATCCAGCTCCATCAGGGGCGTGTCCTCGGGCTTCTCCAGGTCCACCTGCACCTGCAGAGGGGTGATGGGGTCACCGGGAGCACGGCGGGGACACGCGGAGGGGACGCGGGGACGCACCTTGTCCACGCAGGTGTCGAAGAACTCGAGGCAGGGAGTGAGGGACACACAAGGGACACGCGGAGGGGACGCGGGGACGCACCTTGTCCACGCAGGTGTCGAAGAACTCGAGGCAGGGCTCGCGGTCGCTGGCGAAGGAGCAGTCCTCGATGAACTGCGTGAAGAGCTGCGTGCGCAGCAGCTGCCCGTAGAAGCGCTGGTACGCCCGCTCCCGGGAGCGCAGGAACCCTGCCGGACACGGCGATGGGGTCAGTGGGATGGCGTGGGACGTGGTGAGGTGGGATGGGACAGAATGGGACAGGAAGGGATGGGATGGGGACAAGAAGAGATGGAACTGGACGGCTGGCATGGGTCAAGACTCACTGGGACACCCCAGGCAAGTTCCCTCCCTCATCCCACCCCTTCCCCGCGCACCCTGCAGCGCGAAGAGGCTCCCGGCGTCGCGGCCGGCCGGGGCGGGCGCGGGCGCGATGGGGCGCAGGAAGGAGCGGTAGCCGCGCAGGGCGCAGGCCATGAAGCGCAGGAAGGCCGCTCGTGCCTCCAGCTCCAGCTGCGCCCGGCGCGCGCCCGCGGCCTCCGCGTCGCTCAGCACCAGCTCCGGCGGCTCCTCCTCGCCCGGCGCGCTCAGCACTGCGGGGACACAACGCAGGGTGGGGGGGGACGGCGTCGGCACCGGGGACACGCGGACGGGATGAGTCCCGCGGCCGGAGAGCCGCGGGGTGGGTCCAGTTGGCTGGGGAATGGTTGGGAAGCGATGCTCAGGGAATGAGGGAGTGAGGGCACGGCTCTGATTCTGTCTGGAAAAGGTTCCCAGGGATGAGGGGGATTTCAGGGTGTCTTTTGACCCTGGTGGGTCCCTCCCAATTTGGGCTATTTTGTGACTCTGTAACAGCAGAGGTGGGGGATGTGGTGACCCCCAGACCCTCCAGACTCCTTCAGGACACCCCTAGGACCCCCACTCACGCTCATCCAGCTGCTGGGACAGGCTGTGCAGCGAGGCCAGCAGCACCTTGCAGGGCCGGCGGGGCAGCGCGCGGGGCGACAGCAGCTTCCGCTCCTCGCTCCTGGGGACACAGGCACAAGGGCAGGGCGGGACCCCCTGGCACCCCCCAGGACCCCAGCATGGCCCACCCGCCCCCAGCCCTGGGGACACTCACTGGAAAATGGTGTTGGTGTCCAAGTCGACGAAGATGACGTCGCGGGGGGGCTCGTAGAGGTCGAAGTAGCTGGAGTGGATGCCTACAATGAAGGGCACGGGGGCACACAGCACGTCAGCCAGCGCCAGCGGGCACAGCGGGATGTAGGGGCACTGCCAGCGCAGGGGGAAGATCATCTGGGGACAGGATGAGGGTGGTCAGCGCCGCGGGGCCCCCGCCAGGTGGGATGGGGGGGCCCGGCGCCGCGGGATGGGGTCTCTGGAGCTGTGGGACCAGGATCACCGATGCCACGGGACCAGGATTCCCAGTCCTGTGGGATCGGGGTCCTCGGCACAACAGGTCCCCAGCACCACAAAACGGGACCGTGGAATGGAGATCTGCAGCAGGGCAGGTCCCCAGCACGGTGGGATCAGTGTTCCCAACACCGCAGGACAGTGATCCCAAGTGCTGTGGGACCAGGATTCCCAGCACAGGGGCTCCCCAGCACGGTGGGATCAGTGTTCCCAACACCGCAGGACAGTGATCCCGAGTGCTGTGGGTGCCACAGGTCCCCAGCACCACTGTGGGACCAGGATTCCCAGCACAGGGGCTCCCCAGCACGGTGGGATCAGTGTTCCCAACACCACAGGACAGTGATCCCGAGTGCTGTGGGTGCCACAGGTCCCCAGCGTCGCTGTGGGACCAGGATCCCCAACACGGTGGGTCCCCAGCACGGTGGGATCAGTGTTCCCAACACCACAGGACAGTGATCCCGAGTGCTGTGGGTGCCACAGGTCCCCAGCACCGCTGTGGGACCAGGATCCCCAACACGGTGGCTCCCCAGCACGGTGGGATCAGTGTTCCCAACACCGCAGGACAGTGATCCCAAGTGCTGTGGGTGCCACAGGTCCCCAGCACAGGGGCTCCCCAGCACGGTGGGATCAGTGTTCCCAACACCGCAGGACAGTGATCCCGAGTGCTGTGGGTGCCACAGGTCCCCAGCGTCGCTGTGGGACCAGGATCCCCAACACGGTGGCTCCCCAGCACGGTGGGATCAGTGTTCCCAACACTGCAGGACAATGATCCCAAGTGCTGTGGGGCAGGAATCCCCGGTGCCACAGGTCCCCAGCACCACTGCGGGACCAGGATTCCCAGCACGGTGGGTCCCCAGCACAGTGGGATCAGTGTTCCCAACACCGCAGGACAGTGATCCCGAGTGCTGTGGGTGCCACAGGTCCCCAGCACCACTGTGGGACCAGGATTCCCAGCACAGGGGCTCTCCAGCACGGTGGGATCAGTGTTCCCAACACCGCAGGACAGTGATCCCAAGTGCTGTGGTTGCCACAGGTCCCCAGCACCGCTGTGGGACCAGGATTCCCAGCACAGGGGCTCTCCAGCACGGTGGGATCAGTGTTCCCAACACTGCAGGACAGTGATCCCAAGTGCTGTGGTTGCCACAGGTCCCCAGCACCGCTGTGGGACCAGGATTCCCAGCACAGGGGCTCCCCAGCACGGTGGGATCAGTGTTCCCAACACTGCAGGACAATGATCCCAAGTGCTGTGGGGCAGGAATCCCCGGTGCCACAGGTCCCCAGCGTCGCTGTTGGACCAGGATCCCCAGCACGGCGGGTGCCCAGCCCCGCGGCGTCCCCTGCGGTCACTCACCGCCACCAGGGCTTCTCCCACGCTGGTCAGCACGTCGGGGCGCAGGGAGTGGATGAGCAGCTTCTGCTCGGTCAGGACGGCCACCAGCAGCGCCACCGCGTTGTCGGGGCCCAGGTTCTGCAGCAGCGTCAGGAAACTGGCCCCGCTGCGGGCAGGGACACGGCCTGGTCACCCACAACCCCTCCCTACCTGTCCCCCCACACCCCCCTGGCACCCTCCAGCCCTACCTGAGCGGCAGCGGGGAGGACACGGGCCGGCACAGCAGCAGGCTGTCGTACGGGGACATCTGCAGGGACACGGACACGTGCTGGGGGACACGGGGACGCGCTGGGGTCACCACGAGTCCCTCCCCAGGCGACTGACCTGCACCAGGATCCGCGGGCGCTGCGGGGACGGGAAGGGCACGTTGTGCATGAAGTGGGAGATGTGCCTGCGGGCGGAGCGGCCCGGTCAGCGGAGGGGTCACCGCGGCCCCCGCCCCCCCCGGGACCCCCCTTGTCCACGCTCACGTCTCCAGGGGCAGCACGTGGGGGCCCGAGATGGAGTAGCGGTAGATGAACATGAGGAACTTGCGGAAGACGTCGAAGAAGGGCCAGTGGGACAGGACGCAGATGCTCTTGCGGGTGTGCAGGGATCGCCCGGGCACCGGCCGCCGGTCCACCACGCTGAGCAGCCCCAGGCGCAGTGCCTGCGCCTCCGACAGCCGCTCCCGTGGGAACGCCTCGTGGAACTGGATGGCAGCACCGTAGACCTGCGGGGAGCGGCCGTCAGGGCACCCCGGGCACGGGGATCCCCCCGGTCTCACAGCACCGGGGATGTGGGTGCTGAGATGTGGGGACCCAAACCCTCCCGTGACAGTGGGGATCCCCACCCCGCGTCCCCCCCCCGAGCCCCCTGTCCTGCCGTGCCTTGTCCCCCGAGGCGCCGGTGAGGACGAAGGTGGAGAAGACGGGCAGGGGGTACTTGGTGCCCGCGGGCCAGCTCTCGATGGTGGCCCCCATGGGCAGGCAGAACACGGGCACCGACTCGGGCAGAGGGAAGGACTCGCTGTCCTGCTCAGGGTAGCGGCTCAGCAGCCCTGCACGGACACACGGACGGCCGGACACGTGGACACGCGGACACATGGGACACACGGACGCCCGCCAGGTCATCTCCCCCCACCCCAGTGAAGAGGAGGCAGCCAGGTGAGTGCCCACAGCTCCACAAAACCATCCCCCAAAACTTCCCCCCAACAGGAAACCGGTTGTCCCCCCTCCCCAGTAGAAGACCCCATTGTCACCCCCCCAATCCTCCCAGTAAAGGGACCCCACTGTCCCCCCCTCCCCAGTAAGTGACTCTTAGCAAAGACTCCTGGCCTGTCAAGGTCTCCCCAGGGGTGATCAGGCAGCCCCCACCCTGTGCTCCCCAAACCCCCCTGAAGATACCCAGGGGCTCCTGCACCTCCCCCAAATCAGCCCCACGCCAGCTGGGGGAGGCTAATTAACACGGAAAATACTTAAAAAAATTAATAATGACAATAAACAACTCCAGCTCCTCTCGGGGGGGCCCAGAACCCCTAGCCCGAGGTCCCCACCTGCCTCGTAGACCAGCGTGTTGCCCTTGGCCACGGCGATCTTGTAGCACAGGAACAACGCGGGGCCCCACTGCAAGGAGGGACCGGGGTTTTGGGGGTCAGCGGGGGCTGGGCAGCACCGGGGGGGGGCGAGAGGGACCCCCCAAACCCACCATGCTGGTGTTGAGGTTCTTGTCCACGCGGCAGAAGGTGTGGGGGGTGCTCTCGCCCTTGCTGGGCATCACCAGGCAGATGTCAGTGACCCCCAGCGTGTGGTGGCCGGGGGGCTCGGCCGCGCGCCGGAACGTCAGGAACGTGCGCTGGTGGCCCGGGGACCCCGAGGCCAGGTTGGCCGAGCGGCTGTAAGGGGTCGTGTCCAGGATCTGGTAGCCCGGCTTCGGGCGGTCCTTGCCCTCATAGTGCACCCTGAGGGGGGAGAAGGGTGAGGGGAACCCCAGGAGCTGCTGTGGTCCCACAGCAGGATCCCGGAATGACCCAGGCTGGGAAAGAGCTCTGGGATCACCAAATCCGAGCTGTGACCGATCCCCACCCGGTCACCCAGACCAACGTCCAGCCCTTCCTTGGACAGTACCAGGGATGGGGACTCCAAACTTCTCTGGGCAGTCCCTTCCAAGGCCTGGCCGCCCTTTCCAGGAGGAAATTCCTCCTCACATCCAGCCTGAACTCCCCTGGCACAACCTGAGGCTGTGGACTCGAGTCCAGTGCCCAGCACAGGGACAATCCCTGCCCTGCTCCTGTGCCCACACTGGTACAATCCCAGTGCCCTGGCCTCTTGCCTGCCTGGGCACACGTGGGCTCCTGTCCAGCCACTGCCACCAGCACCTTCAGGTGCTTTCCCAGCTTCCCAAACTTCCCCTGGAGCATCCCACGGAGCTGTTGTGACCCAGAGAAGGACTCAGGTCCCCCCCCACTTACCCCAGCTCGATCAGGGGGGGTTTGTCCCGGCCGCGTTTGTAGCACAGGAACATCTGGGGGTTGTTGAGCAGCCCAGCGTTGAGGTCCACGGGGTGGCCCGACGTGGTGGTCTCGATGCAGGTGAAGCCCTGCGGCACCTCCTCGCCCTGCGAGCGGATGATCACGGCCACGTCCGTGATGGGCTCCCCGGGCCGCGCCGGCCGCGGCTGCTGCTCCTCCTCCAGCGCCCGCGACGCCTCCGCCAGCCCGGCCACCACGAAGTAATCCACGAGCTGGGGGGGCTTCTCGTCCGACATGGCTGTCACAGCATCTGCGGGGACACGGGCGATGCCACCACCCCCGCCGCTACCCCCGGCCCCGGCCCCGCCGCTGCCCCGGGAGACGGGAAGGGAGGAGGTTTCCGGTCACGCCGCGGGACACGGGGACCCCCCGAACCTTCCAGCCACCCCCCGCCAGCACGGGGAGGTCCCCTCGGCAGTGCCCGGAGCAAGGACGCCCACCCTGAGGCACCCCCGCGTTGGGAGCTGCGCCCCTGCTTTGGGGACCCGCTCCCTTCCTGTGCCCCCTCCCTGTCCCCAGCGCCCCCGGTTCTCAGAAGAACATCCCGTCCTCAAAGCCCCCCCCGTTCCCAGAGCCCCCCCCAGTGTCCCCAGACCCCCTCCCCGACCCCAGCACCCCTGGCTTGCCCACGGGGGGGTCCCTGGAGCCTCCGGAGCCGGAGAACGGGGGGGAGCAGGAAAGGGGAAGGAAGCGGGCGCCAGGCCCTGAACGCCCACGTCAGCCCGGCCCCCCCACACCGGGGGGGCCAAACAGCCCCGACCCCAACGCGGACACCCCTGGCAGGGCCACGGGGGTGGCACCGTGACCCCAGGAGGGCACCCCCGGCTATGGAGGTCACAGCCTCTGGATCGGGCCTCACAACCCCCTGGGAACAGTGACACCCCCTCAGACGGGGCGGCCAGAACCCCCTGGGGGGGACAGTGACAGCCCCTGGCTGGGGGGGGTCACATCCTGCGGAGAGCCTGGGAGGGTCCCCCATCCCCGTGTGCTCCCCCCGATGACCCCTCCAGAGGATCCTCTGTCCCCGTGTCCCTCCGGGTGACGCCTCCGGAGGCTCCCCCATCCCCATGTCCGCCCCCCGCCCCCTCCCCCCCCCCCCCGGGCGGGGTCCCCATCTCCGTGTCCTCTCCCGGTGACTCCCCCACACCGGCCCCACAGGCCGCACAGGCGGCCCGGGTCCTGGCGCCGGCCTCGCAGGCCCCATTCCCGGCCCCGCAGCCCCCGCAGCCCCGCGGGACCCCCAGCCCGGCCCTCCCGGGGCCTCCCACCCGGTACCTGCGGGCCGGGCCGGGCCGGGCCGGGGCCGCGTCTTTGGGCTCCGCTGGGCCGCGACCGCGCGCGCCCGCCCGGCCCCGCCGCCCGCGACAGCGCCCCCTGCCGGCGCGGAGGACTCGCGGTACCCTCCAGGGTACATCACCCCCAACCCCCCCCCCCCCCCCGACCCCCAAAATCCCCCCCAGGACCCTCCAGATCCTCAGAATCCCCCCCTGAGATCCCATAGGAGCTGCCAGGGTCACCCAGAGACCCCCTCTGACTCTCCCCAGGAAAATCAAGGAGCCCCCTCCCAAGGCACATGGGGGACCCCATTACCCCCCCCAGCAAGAACCCATTGCCTCCCCAGTAAGAAATCCCATTCCTCCCCCCCCAAAATGGTCCCATTAGGGACCCCCTTATTCCCTCCCCACTAAGTGACCCCAGCCCCACAGCCTGGCAGAGCTGGGGGTGGGGGGGGAGGAGCTGGAGCAGCTGAACCCCCCCCCTTGTAACCCCCCCAAAATCAACCACGCGCCGGCGGGGGCATTTAATTAACATAGAATATATTTTAAAAAATAATAATAATAATAAATCACTCTGGCTCCCTCCGGGGGGGGCCCAGGGCCCCCCACCCGCGGACGGGGGCCCCCCCCTTCCCCCCCCGTGCTCCCCCGGGGCGGGGGGAGGGCAATTTGGGGGAGGGGGGGGCAAAGTTACAAGTGCTTTCTACACGTCCCCGGCAGCTGGGTAATTTGGGGGGGTGGGGGGGGGGGCTGGGGGTACATATTGGGGGGGGGGGAGCGGGATTTCTCCTTAAACATGATGATTAGCCGGAAAAATGATAAAGTAAAGGCAGAAGCAGCCCCCCCCTCCCCCGCCCCCCCCCCCGGGGGTCTCTACCTACGGGGTTATGTACAGCCACCCCGGGGGGGCCGGGACCCCCTCACCGGGGTTTGGGGGCTGGGGGTGCTTGGATTGCCCCCCCCTCCCCAATTTTCCCAGGGTTTTCCCAGGAGAACAGTGCCTGGTCGGGTCTGGGGGTGGGAATTAGGGGAGGGGCTCTGGGTGGAACCCCCCAGGCTTGGTGTTGGGGGGGGGGGGGGGGGGCATAGGGTGCCTGGATTGTCTCCCCCTCCCCAATTTTCCTGGCTCTTGAGGCGGCCCCGGGGTTTTTTTGGGGAGAACAGGGACCGGTGGGGGCTGGGGGGTGGGAACTTGGGGGGGGGGGGGGGGGTCGTGGTGCTGGGGACCCCCCCCCAGCCTCGCTGGAGTCGGATGGAGCAGGAGGAGCCCTTGACAGCTGCAGCTGGAACCCCCTCCCCACTTTTCCCAGGATTTTCCCAGGAGAACAGTGACTGGTGGGGCCGAGGGGCAGTCCCGGAGTGGGAATTGGGGGGGGGGTCGTGGCGGCAGGGCCCCCCCGGGCTCGCTGGAGGCAGTCAGAGCCCTTGACAGCAACAGTCTGGAGGGTCCATAGGGCCGGCAGCGCCCGGCTGGAGCCCCCTGCCCGCTTTTCCCAGGGTTTTCCCAGGAGAACAGCGACCGCTGGGGTCTGGAGGCAGGAATTGGGGAGGGGGGCTCACGGTGCTGGGCCCCCCCCCGGGGCTCGCTGGGGGCAGTCACAGCCCTGTCCAGCCAGATTCGGGGTGCCCTCACAGCAGCCCGTGCCCGCTTTTCCCGGCGTTTTCCCGGGGTTTTCCCGGCGTTTTCCCAGGGTTGTCCCGGGCGTTTCAGCGGGAGCGCAGCGGGCGGTGGGGCCGGGGGGCGGGGATGGCGGGGGGGGCACGGGGCCGGGGCCCCCCCGGGCTCACTGCAGGCGGTCGGAGCGGAAGGAGTCCTCGACGGCGGGGTCGGTGAGCAGCGCGCAGGGGTCGCTCAGCATGCTCAGCCCGTCCAGCGTCAGCGGCTCGATGCGCAGCTCCTCCTCCAGCCCCCCCAGACCCCCCAGAGACCCCCCCTCCACCTCGAAGCCCGGCACCCCCGCCAGCGCCGTGGCGATCTCCTTCGACAGCCCGGGGGGGGAGTCGCCTGCGGGGAAGGGTGGGGGGGGACACGGGGGTCAGCACGACCCCGCAGAGACCCCAGGCCAAACGCCCCCCGTGACACCCCAGGGACCCCCGAGGCACCGCTCCAAGCCCCCACCCCACCTCCTGTGATGTCCCCAAACAGCCCCCAGCCCAGCCACATTGTGCCACCCTGTGCCCCCCTCCCCAAGCTCCCAGCCCAGCCACCCACCCGTGACACCCCACAGACCCCCTGTGACACCCAGCTCCCCTCTCAGAGCCCCCAGCCCCCCCCTCCCAGGACACCCCAGGGACCCCCACCTGTGAAGATGATGTTGGGGATGGGGCCGTGGCGGCTGCAGTTGCTCAGGTTTGGGCGGTTCAGGCCTGGGGGGTCGTAGCCCCCCTCGCTCGGGGGGTAACTCAGGGCCCCCAACTCCTCGGGGAACCCTCCGCTGTTCCCGGGGGGGCTCTCCCCGATCCCGAACTGCTCCAGCTGTGGGGAGGGACACATTAGGAGTGACCCCACAAAGGGTGCCCTGTCCCCATCTCCCCCCTGGTGACCCACCCAGAGGATCTCCAGACCCCATGGAGGGTCCCCTGACCCTATGTCCACCCCCCAGATGACCCTCTTGAACTCAGGGTCCCCATCCCCACAGCCCCCCCCAGCGACCCCCCTTAGAGAGGTCCCCATCCCCACATCCCCACTCACGCTGCCCAGGCCGAAGTCGCTGGGGGGCTGTGCCAGGGGCTGCCCCAGGGCGGTGCCGGGGGGGTACGGGGGGTTGTAGGGGCGTTGGGGGGGCGCGGGGGCCCGCGGCGGGGGCTGGGAGCCCAGCAGCATTCCCGGCTGGCCGTAGGGGTACGGCGGCAGCCGCTGGTCCGCCGGCAGCTTGCTGGTGTCCAGGGGGACGCCCTGCAGAGACAATGGGGAGGGGGGGGTCAGCACCGGCCCCCCCGAGCGTGGGGGGCTTCCCCCGGCCCCCCCGGCACCGGCGGCGGGAGCCGTCCCTGAGACCCCCGAACTCAGCCACGGCTGCACCCGGATCCCAGGGCGGGCCGGGGTCCCCTCTGAGGGGAGTGGGGGGGCTGGGAGGGACACCGGGGGTCCCCCCCACTGGCCCTGAGCACGCAGGGGGGCCCGTGGGGGGGTGGGGGCGAGGGGGGGGCCCTGGGGTGTGGGTGAGATGAGGATGGAAACGAGACGAGAAAGTGAAAGGGGGGAGGAGGAGGAGGAGGAGGAGGAGGAGGAGGAGGAGGAAAGGGACGAGGAAGTTGAGGTCAAACAGGACAAGGAGGAGGAGGATGAAGACGAGGAAGAGGATGAAGAAGAGGTCGAAGATGATGACAGGGAGGACAAGGATGGGGAAGAGGAGAAAGAAGGAAGAACAGGACAAAGAAGAGGAAGAAAAGGAGGAGGAAAAAGAGGAAGATGGGGAAGAGGATGAGGAGCAAGGGGACAAGGAAGTGGAAGAGGAGGAGTGCGAGGACAACACGGAGGATGAGGAGGAGGAGAAGGAAGATGAAAGGAGGAAGGCGACGAGGATGAGGAAGAGAACGAGGAAGAGGAACAGGGGATGAGGAAGAGAAGGGGGACGAGGAAGAGGCCGAGGAAGAGGAGGCGGAGGCGGCGGCGCTGGAGCGTGGGGACGATGCGTACCTGGGTGATGGAGGACAATGTGGGTGACATTGTTGGTGAGAACTGTTTGGGGTGCTGCCGTCTGCAGTCGCCGGCCACGGGCAGGGACAGGGGGCTGAGCGGGACCCGCCGGCGCGGCGAGGTGGCCGCGAAGGAGCCCCCCAGCCCCGAGGGCAGGCTGGGGTTGCTGGGCGAGGACTGGAGGGGCTGGCTCCTGGGGGATGTGGGCAGCGAGGGGTTGGAGAGCGAGGAGGACAGGGAGGAAGGCAGGGACTGGTTGGAGAGAGAGGAGGGGATGGAGGAGCTGCTGTGGGAGGACTGGAGCGAGGGGTTGCTGAGGGAGGCCTGGAGCGAGGGGCTGCGCAGGGAGGCCTGGAGGTTGGGATTGCTCAGGGAGGACTGCAGGGACGGGTTACTCAGGGAGCTCTGCAGAGGTGAGGGGAGTCCTGTGGGGACAAAAACAGAGAGCACCGTTACCCCCCGGCACGGCCCCACGCCCCAGGAAGGCCCGGACGGGGCTCCCAGGGGGATGGAGGGGGATGAAGTGACCAAAACGATGGAGACGGACACAGGGACGGACACACACCCCGGGCAGGGGGACAGCGGCGTGAAGGGGCACCGGGGCTCCTCCCAGACCCCTGCGAGGCCCCTGACGCCGTCAGACCCCACGGAATGAGAGCCGGGCTCCCCCCAGGCCCCCACAGTGCCATTGGACCCCACAGAGCAGGAGGGCAACAGGGTGGGAGCTGGGCTCCCCCCCACACCCATGGCACCCCCAAATCCATCGGACCCCATCCCCACCCCGCTCCCAGACTGCCGAGCCTCCATCCCAGACTGGGATTCCTGGAGCTGCCGATTGCTGCCACAGCTGCCCCGGGACACCTGGGGGACATTTTTGTGTCCCCCCCACACTGGCCAGGGGGTCCCCATCTTTTCTGGACACTGGCCAGGGGCTCTCTGTGTCCCCCACAGCAGTTCCCAGCCTCGGGATCGTCTCTGGCCTCTCCGTGTGCCCCCGGTGTGGGGAGGGGTCCTGGCTCACCTGGGGGGTCGTAGCCCAGCCCGACGCCGCCGGTGCCGCTGATGCCCAGGTGGGTCATGGTGGTGGCCAGGTTGGAGGTGCTGCTGCCCCCGCTCAGGGGGGGATACGGGGCCTCCTCAGGGTCCAGAGGGGTGGGCAGGGGGGATGGGAAGTGCAGCGTGGTCAGGTCAGGCAGGGACCCGCCCGTGTTGAGGGCCGAGGGCATGAGGGGCACGTTGGCAGGTTGATCCGGGGATGGGAATATGCTGGGGGAGGGGGGAGAGACAGGATCAGGGCAGGAACGGGGCTGCCTCCCCCAGCAGCCCCTCCCCAGTGTCCCCCAGTGTCCTCCTGCCCAGCTCCAGCCCCTCCCCAGTACCCACCCGCTCCCAAACATCCCCCATCCCCAGCAACCCTTTCCCTACCTCCAACCCCTCCCCGGGATCCCCATCCCAGCCCCTCCCGGCACTCACTGGATTCCCGGGACCTCGCAGGAGCGGGGCCGGGCTGAGGAGGAAGAGAGCTGTGGGATCAAAGTACAGGAATGAGGCCAGGCCAGGCCACAGGGGTGGGGGACAGCAAGGGGGGAACACGGGGAGACACAGGGGGGGGACACAGGGGGACATCCCCACATCCCCACCCACCTTCTTGGTGTCCCAGGGCTTCAGCGAGTGCTTGTTGTCGTCGAAGTTCTCTTCGATGGGAGGCACTTGGAAAAGAAACACTGAGAACAGGAACAGGGGTCAGTGGGATGAGGGGGACACAGAGGGGGGAGACACCAGAGAGGACCTGGGGACACAGGTGGGGGCCAGGCTCACCTTTGCTGTCCGAGTCCCCGTCCAGGAAACCTGTGGGGGAGCAGGAGGGTCAGGAGAGCACGAAGGGGAGGGGGCTGCACTGGGACCCCTCCCCAGAGCCCCTGAGGGGTGCAGGGGGTGAGGGGAGCTCACCGGTGCGGCGGCCAGGGGGGGGCCCAGCCTGCGAGGGGCCCAGGTAGGCGTCCTGGGGCGCGGGGTTCATCACGCTCGTGTGCAGCGCCGAGTCGGAATTCGTCCTGCAAACGGGAAGAGCTGCACGGATCCGGGCCCGGCCCCAGCCCCCCTGCCCCAGCCCCAGCCCCTTCTGCCATTCCTGAGCCCCCTCCCCACTGGGGTCCCTCTCCCTGTGCCACCAGACCGGCTCTGGTCCTGTCTCCTCCTTCACCCTCAGCGTGGGGGGACAACAGGACCCACTGGAACCCCCCTGGGGACCCTTTAGGGGTGGGGGCAGCCCGTGTGTTCCCAGTGAGTTGTTCTGAGGCGGAGGAGGCAGGGGAGGGCTGGGACAAGGCTGCCGGGGCGAGTGACAAAGAGGGACATTGTTCAGCTGTGGCACAGGGGAGGAAAAGGGACCCCTCCAGTGGGGGGCCCTAAGGGGGAGTTGGGGGCCACCTTCTCCCCAGGGGGGTTCTGGGGCCTCTTCAGGGGTCTCCAGGGCCACCTCCTCCCCAAGGGTCCCAAGGAATGGCTGGAGTTTGGCTCGGGGACAGGGATAAAACAGGATCAAACAATCCATTACCTGTTGAGAGCCGAGGGCAGCCGGAATAAATGTCCTTTTTCCATCGGGAAATTGCTCCAGGGCATGGTCCTGAGGAGGGAGAAAGTGGGATTAGGGGAGGCAAGGGGATGGGGGACGAGGAGCCATGGAGGAGGCAGGACACCCCTTCCGTGACCCATGACCTCATTCCCTGCCATGGCACGGGATGGGGACAGGGACGTGGCTGTCACACCCCGCACTGGGACAGAGACACTCCAGGGACAGAGCCGGAGCCTGTGCCGGGGCCTCTTCCATTCCCAAACCTCCAGGATGGGAAGGGGCACCGGGGATGCAGGGAAAGCAGGGGATTACCTCCTCCAGCTGGGCTCGGGCGGAGGTGACAGGTACGTGGGTCCGTAGGGAGAGCTGTCGATGTGGGGGGACACGTTAAGGGCCACACGGAGAGCCGGGGGCTCCCGAATCCCGAGGGGAGGGCGGGAGCGCCGGGACGGCGCTGGGGACACGGGACAAAGGATATCTGCCGGACGTAGCGGCGCAGGGGGGACATCATCCGGCGCGGGTCCCGCTGGACGCGCTCCACCAGCCCGTGGTGCCGCGTGCTCCGCGTGGAATCCAGCGGCGACGGACCCTGCGGAGAAGGGGAGGTGATTCCACCTGGGAAGGGGGCTCAGTCCCAGAACTGGGAGCGGGTGAAGGGATTAGGGAACACCCCCTTGTCCCCATCCATCCCCAAGCTGGCTCCTCTCAGTCCCCCCAGCCGCCGGTTCCCCACCCCAGACGCTGCCAGCCCCCCGATCCTGCTGGGGATCACCTGGAATTCGGGAACGCCGGTGCCGATCTGGTTGACGTTGGGCAGGGAGCCGCTGTAGAAGGGCCCCCGGCTGTGGGCCAGCCGCAGCTTCTGCGCCTGCAGCTGAGGAGACACACGGGGACACGGGGGGGACACGTCAGGGGGGCCTTGGGGGATCCAGGACCCCTCAAACTGCCCCTCACAGCTCCGTGGGACACCCACGCTCCCCTTCCTGCACAGCATCGCTCCCCACGTTGGATCTGTGGATCCATTGGATCGCCTTCCCACTCCAGAGACGCCTTCCTGCATCCATGGGCGCTCAGAGCAGGATGGATGAGGGTCAGGAACGCGTAGCGGGGATTCACGTTCCGCATTCCCGAAGGAGAGCCTGAGCCCGGCAGCCCCCGCGTTCCCCCCGTCCCGGACAGGCTCCGGGATCAGCCCATCCCCACGGATCCGCAGGGATTTTCCAGCGGGCACCCTCGTCCACGCCAAGGCCATCCTGGAGATTCCAGCCCGGAGCGGGACTCAAGGCCGGGGGAAGGAGTCACAGCAAAGCGCAGCGGGAGATAAGGGGATCCCAGGAAAACACCGCCGGGAGAGCCGGGACCCTGCAGTCCCCCCGGGCAGGGGCCTCATCCCGGCATCCTGGAAAAGGAACGGCCCCCACCACCCCTCCAGCACCAGGGGATGGCCCAATCCCTCCCTCTGGCATCCTGATGGAGAAGAGTTTCCCTGATCAAACCCGCAGGGAGGAAGGGTTTCCCCATTCCAATCCACAGGGAAGGAGGGTTTCCCTGATCCCGACCCACCCAAACCCCCTTTCCCTTCGGAGCTGGAGGTCCCTGAGTAGATCCAAGAGCTGTTGCTCCTCAGCGCCTGGAGAAATCCCAGGGAAAGAGAAGCTGAAGCCCAAAAAGCAGCTGAGAAATGGGAAACACCAAATTCCTGAGCTTAAAACCGTAGAAATCCAGATCCAGAAGGCAAAACAAGGAAAACAACCCAAAAACCAGGAGATTTAGGCAGCAGCTGGTGGGATTAGTGCCCGGAGCTGCGCTGGGGCTTAAGGTCTTGGGATTGCGCTCCGAGCTCCGAGCCAGGATCCCTGCAGGAGCCTGGAATCCGGGAGCAGCTCAGAAACAGCCAGGAAAAACTCCAGGAATTGTGGAGCAAAGCTTGGGGGGCTGCGGATCCCACATGCGGGGAACAGATCCCGGAGGAATCAGCAGGGATTAGGGAAGGAACTCCCAGAAGAAGCATCCCAGGAAGGGATTAGGGAATGAATTCCCGGAGGAATGGTTCCAGGCAGGGATCAGGACAGTCCTGCTGCCCCGGCTGCACATTAACCAGCTGTTTGCTCTGCAAACAGGGCCGGAGGCTCCGGCCCATTCCCAAAATCCCTGGGGATGGAAGCATGGCAGAAGCCCATTCCCCAACTCTCCAGGGATGCTCCACCCCATTCCTAAACTCCCCAAGAACGGACAGAAAGCTCCAGCCCATTCCCAAACTCTCCAAGGATGTCGCTGTCACCGTGCCGGTGACATCCCAGATCCCGGCTCCCTGCAAATTTGGGGCTCTTCGAACCAAAAATTCCCGGTTTTTAAAGCTCTACTGGATTTTCCCTGGATCTTCCCAGCGACAGAGCTGCCCCCATCCCCTGGGAGAGCTTCTCCCCGGATTCCACACTCCGCGTCCTCGCTCATCCACCCTGCAGTTTTGCCGGGAAGCATCAAATTCCAGCAAAACCCGGCATCACGGACACGAAATTCCCATCGGTTTCGCGGGGCAGCTCCTGAGCAGCCCCTCCCGATGCTTCCCCTGCCTGGGAAAGCACATCTGGAGCATTCCCGGCCTTCCCGATACCCCAGGATCCCTCCGAGCTTCCCTCGGAGGCAGCACTCGCCCTTCCCGGAGCTGCTGAGTGGGAGCTATCCCAGATCCCATCCCAGATCCCACGCCAGGATCAGCTCCCAGGATCCTGTCCCAGGCTCCAGCCGAGCTCAGGCTGAGCATCAGCCAGGATGAAGCATCCGCCGGATCCCGCAGAATCCGGGAAGGATCCCGAGGGTCCCCCGGGGGACAGGGACAGAGCCCGGAGCCTCACGGAGGGGGACGCGGGGTGGCATCCGAGGGATCAGGGATCCTTTTCCCACCCCAACTCCGGGAGCTGCGCTTGGAAGCGCCGCCGGCACGCGGGACACGCCGGGATCCACCGGGAGCCCCCCTGGACCCCTCTAACCCCCTCCCAAAAATCTTCACAGCCCCCTCCAACCCTTCGCACAAACCCCCCCCAAAATCCTTCAGAACCCCTCCGGACCCTCCTACCCCCAAGCCAAATTCTTCGGAGCACCCCTCGACCCCTCCAACTCCCCCCCCCCAACACCTTCACAGCCTCCCTAGGCCCCTCTAACCCCCTCCCCAAATTCTTCACAGGCCCCCCCCACCCCTCACGACCCCGGCAGCCCCTCCACAACCTCGCCCCCTCCCCCCGTCCCCTCACGACCCCTCAAATCACGGCCCCCGCCAGCTCCTCAAGAACCCCCCCTCAGCCCCTCACGATTCCCCCGGCTCCCCCCACCCCCTCAGCCCCGGTTCCCCGCAGCCCCTCACGGCCCCGCCGCCCCGGCCCCCCCCCCGCCCCGCGGCGCATCCGGCGCGGCGGCCCGTCCTCACCCGTGTGGAGCAGATCTCCATCATGACCTCCTCGAAGGCCGCGGTCTCCTCCGCCTGCCGCTGCTTCTGCAGTGCGATCTTCTCGCTAAACTTGCGCGGGTTGGACGCACCGGCTCCTGCCGAGGGTCCCGCGCCGGGCCCGGGCCCGGCCCCCGCGCCCGCCGCCGCCATCTTCCCCGCTCCGCCGCTCCGCCGCCGCCGCCGCGCGCGGCACGCCGGGATCTGTAGTTCGGCGGGCAGCGCCAACAACGGGGTGTGCGGAGCGCTTGGACTACAACTCCTACCGGTCTGTCCGGGCGCGACGCAGGGAGCGCTGGGAAATGGAGGCGCCAGGTTACGGAGTACTGGGCGGTGAGGGAGCTGGGGACTACAAGTCCCGGAGAGCACCGCGCGGCAGCCGGGCGGGGGGCGGGGAAAGGGGCGTGGCCATCGGAAGGGGCGTGGCCTGGGCTGTTCCGGGGATTGAGGGGAACAAGGATGGGGGGCTCTGAAATGGGGGGGGGCATTGGGGGGTACACCGGGGTCACCCCCCGCCCCCTGCCTGGGAACAGAGCAGACACCCCCCACCCCCCAAATTAGGGGGAACCAGACTCCCCCAGCCCACATATCCTGGGGGGCAAGGGGAGGACACTTTGACACGCACCCCAAATCCCATCCCGCCCTCCCCAGGCAGAGGCAGCACTTGTGGGTTCAGTCCTTTATTTGCTTCATCCAACACCCCCAAATCCGGGGGGGTCCATAAGGGCACTTGTGGTTATGGGGGGGGTGGGGGAAACGCTCACCCCCTCCGGGGATCCTGAGGGGGGGTCACAGCACCGGTCCCTTGTGCAGACGGGGAAACTGAGGCACGGCACTGGGAGAGGCACTTTGGCACTTCGGAAAAGGGGGTGCGGGGTGGGATATGAATTCCCATGGGTGTGTCCGAGAGCAAGAATGGGGGATCCCAGGCCGGACAGGGTCTCCCCTTGAGGAAGAGGATGGTTCAGACAGGGAAACTGAGGCACAATGATGGGAGAGGCACTTTGGCACTTCGGAAAAGAGGATGCAGGGGGTGTACATGAATTCCATGGGATTCTCCGGGGGCGGGGAGGGGGGAGGGTGTGGATCCCAGGCTGGGGGGATCTCACCCCTTGACGAAGAGGATGGCGCTGACCAACGCGAAGCCGGCGAGGATCAGGATGACCTTGGGGATGCGGTTTTGGGGCACCCCCAACTCCTGGGGCAGAATCTCCAGGAAAGTAACGAAAAGGAAGGTCCCGGCCGCCAGCCCCTCCAGCACGGCCCGGCACAGGTGCTGCCGCGGCCCCGCGCCCACCGCCAGCACCGTGCCCACACCGACGCCCAGCGGGGACATGAGGGCCAGCAGCACGAGGCACGAGGCCACGGCGGGCGGGCGCAGGCGGCTCCGCAGCAGCTCCAGCGAGAGGCCGAAGGCCACGGCACCCTTGTGCAGCAGCAGGGCCAGCAGCACGCGCAGCGTGGCCGCATCGCCCTGGCGCAGCCCCAGCGCCAGCCCCTCCAGCACCGCGTGCAGCGCCAGGGCCAGCGCCAGCGCCCCAGCCCGCAGCGCCCCGGGAGCACCGGCCACCGGCACCGGTGATGCCACCGAGCCCCCGGGCCCACCGGGAGCCGTGGCTTGGATGCAGCCGTTGGGCAGCAGCGCCCGCGACTCCTCGGGCGGCTCCGCCAGCTCCCGCTGTGCCAGCGTCACCTGCTCCAGCACCAGCACCAGGAAGAAGCCCATGGCCAGGATGAACTCCGGCAGAGGGAACTGGAGCTGCGGGAAGGGGGGCAGGGTCAGTGGGGAAGGGGAAGCAGAGGGTAGAGGAAGGATCTTTCCATGAGTCATGCGGGGCACGGGGGCACAAGGGGCTCCTGGCAGCTCCAGGGATGTTGTCACCGTTCCGGCTGCTCCGGTGCGGCGCTGCTGTCCCTGTGTCCGCTGTCCCTTCCCCATCCTCTGTGTCCTCACCCCACCACCTCATTCCTGCTGTCCACCCTGCACTGTCCATCCTCTGTCCTTGTCCCATTCTCACCGTCCCATCCCCGCTGTCGCTGTCCCTGCCACCCCCTCCCCACCCAGCCCAGCAGCCGGAGCTGCTGACCCCGATCCCGGCCATGGGGACACCCGTGGGGACAGGGACAGGGACACGGTGGCATCCCGGGGGTCTCACCGTGATACGCAGCCCCTCCAGCGCCGCAGCGATGCTGCTCAGGTAGTCAGGCAGGAGGTCGAGCAGGAAAGTGCCCAGGAAAACCCCGCCGGAGAAGCAGCTCACGAGGCTGAGCACAGGGCTGCGGGGGTCTGGAGGGGGAAATTGGGGGGCAGAGACCCCAATGAGAGCCCCTCTCAGCCCTGCACCCCCATAAGGCCCCATGGGGACAGCCCTGATGTGGGGACAGCCCCAGTCCCAAACTGTTCTAGACCCTCAGGACACCCCCAGACTCCCCAGAACCCCTGAGAACCCTGAGACCCCCAAACCCCAGGAGCCCCCAGGATCCCCCAGACACCCACGACCCCCCCACGACCTGAGACCCCCCAGACTCCCCCGACTCCATGATCCCCTCAAGGATCCCCCAGACCCCCCAAAACCCCTCAACCCCCCCCCCAAATGCCTGATCCCCCCCCCAGCCTCCCCAGGAGCCTCTGAGACCCCCCCACTCCCCGGGATGCCCCGAACCCGCCGGACCCTCCCGGACCCCCCCAGGTCCCCCTGACCCCCGGTACCGGGGGGCTGTCGGAAGCACCAGAGGGGCGCGAGGCCGCAGGCGAGGGGCAGCAGCAGCAGCACCACCAGCGACCCCAACTTCACCCCCAGCCCGGGCGGGGGCTGCGAGACCGCCCCGGGGCTCCAGGCCAGCGCGGCCCCGGTCCCGGTGTCCATCCCGCTGCCGGAGCTCAGCGTCCGCCGCCGGGGAAGCTCCGAGCCGCGTTGCGCATCCCCGGGAAGCGGGGCTGGAACGGGACGGGCCGGTCAGAGCCGCCCCCCGGCCCCGGTGACTCACCCGGCGCCGACCCCCCCGCCCGGGGCCCCCGGGACACGGACAGGGCGGCGGGGAGGGACGGCGAGTGGAAACAAGGAGAGGGACCGGGATCAAGGACCGGGCACCGGGATCAAGGACCGGGATCAAGGAACGGGATCAGGATCCGGGTTTCCTACACCAGGACCGGGAACTGGTTTTTCCGGGACCGGGATGGGGAACTGGGGACCACCGACCGCGTTCGAGATCAAGGACCGGGACTGGGGACCAGGACTGGGACTGGGACCACGATCAAGAACCGGGATTGCGAACCGGGACCGCGAACCGGGACCAAGGAACGGGATTGGGATCGAGACCCGGGAATCGGGAAATAGGGTCCGGGACCGGGAATCAGAGATCGGGTTTTCGGGGAGTAGGATCGGAATCGGGATCGAGAGCAGGGACTGAGGGCCGGGATGAGGGACGGGGACCCCCCGATCCCGCCGTTCCCGCCGTTCCCGCCGCTCCCCCGCACTCACCGCTCGCCTCATCCCAACCGCGTCCCGGGAACTCCGGGGGGCGGGGCCGGCGCCGCGTACTCAGCCAATAGCGACGCAGGTTCTCCGGTGGCGTCACTGATTGACGTGCGCCGCAGCCAATGGAGAGCGAGCGGAACCCGCGCGGCCCCGCGGCCCCGGGAGCGCGCACGTGTCCGCTCGGCCGGGCGGGGCGGGGGAATCCTCCGTGTCCCCGCCGTGTCCCGCCCTGGACCCCGTTACCTGGAGGATCCCCCCATTCCTGCACTCCCGGACCCCGTTACTGGGAGCATCCCCCCGTTCCTCCACTCCCGGGCTCCGTTACCGGGCGATGCGAGGGGCACCGGAGCCACCGGCGACCGCAGCGGAGCTGCCCCAAGCCCGGCTCCGTTCTCGGTTCCCCCGCGAGACCCTCCGGGACGCGGTACCGGGGCAGCCGCACCCTCCCCCGCTGCCCCTGGTGCCCCGAGCCCCGCTGGGGGAGGGATGATCCCGGCCCTTCCCGGCACGGGGCGGGACTTGGCTGGATTCCCCGGGATCCCGGAGATCCTGGTGCCCAGCGCCGGCACCGAGAGGAGGCGGCGGCACCACCGGGGACCGCGGTGGAGACCGGGGGACCCCGAGGAGGGGGCGCAGGGGGCTCATCCCCGGGCGTCGGGGCACCAGGGCTCCCGCGGGGGTGTCCCCAGGGAACTCCTATGGAGGCACCGGAGCTCCCGGAGCCGGACGGGCTCTTCCTGGATCCCCCCTCGCTCCCGGTGCCGGTACTGAGCTTCCAGACCTTGAGGCTCCCGGAGGATGATGTGAGTGGGGGTGGGAGGGGCGCGGGTGGGCAGGACCCCCACGGGGACACCGGGGACGTCCCGGGGATCCCCGTCCCGTGTCCCCGGTATCCCCTCAGGGCAGCGGAGCCGAGGAGCTGCTGGGGCTGACGGTGAACCCCGACATCGCCTGCGGCCTCGGCACCAGCCCGGAGCCCCCCCGGCCCGACGGGCCCCCCCCGGTGCTGCTGGAGGTGGTCTGCGACTTCAGCACCCCCCTGTACCCCGCGCTGCTCCCCGGCACCGAGCTGTCCCCTCACCGAGCCCCCGAGCCCCTACCCGCGGTGAGTCCCTGCACCCCCCAATTCATCCCCGGACCCCTCCCCAGCTCAGCCCAGACCTCCCAGTCCATCCCTGTCCCGCAGCTCCGGCTGACGGAGGAGGAGAAGCGGCTGCTGGCGCAGGAGGGGGTGACCCTGCCCGGGGACCTGCCCCTCACCCAGGTGTGTGTGGGGACACGGGGGGCCTGGGGGGGGCACCGGGGGAGGACAGGAGTGACCCCTCCGTGCCCCAGGCCGAGGAGCGGCTCCTGAAGAAGGTGCGGAGAAAGATCCGGAACAAGCAGTCGGCGCAGGACAGCCGGCGGAGGAAGAAGGAATACCTGGACGGGCTGGAGAGCAGGTGGGGCCGGCGCTCCCGTTATCCCGATGCCTTCCCGGTATTCCCGTTATCCCGACGCGCCCAGGTGTGTCCTCCCTGTCACTGTCCCTGTCTCTGCCCGGCCAGGGCGGCCGCGTGCTCGGCACTGAACCAGGAGCTGCGGAAAAAGGTCCAGGAGCTGGAGAAGAGCAACGGGTGAGCTCGGGGGGGAAACGGGAGCTCCGGGATGGGCACGGAGCCGGGAGGAGGCACTGGGAGGGGGTCTCTGGGCGGGGCACGGAACCAGGAGGGGGCACCGGGAAGATGGCACCAGGAGGGGCCCGGAGCTGACCCCCCGTTCCCGCAGGTCACTCCTGCGGCAGCTCCAGGCGCTGATCAAGGAAACGTCCACAAAGCCCGCCCAGACCGGCACGTGTGTCCTGGTACGGCCCCCCGGAAGCCCCCCGGGACCCCCCCCCAGCTTCCTGGCGCCGCTCCGGGGCTCACGGCTCCCATCCCTCCCCCAGATCCTGCTCCTGTCCCTGGGGCTGATCCTGCTCCCCAGCTCCAGCCCGTTCCGCCGGGGCGGCAGCCGGGACGGCCTCGGACCCACCGGAGGTAACGGGAGTGCAGGGATGGGGCGGGGGGGGGGGGGGGGGACAGCCCCCGCCGCCCCCCGCCCCCCGTTTCGGCGCTGCCCATCCCATTCCCTGTTCCCGCAGTGATCTCCAGGAACATCCTGACGCGGCGGGAGCCGGGACCGGCCGCAGAATCCCCGTTCCCGTGGTGGATGTCGGGGATGGAGCTGGGATCTGGTGTGGGGGATGGAGCCGAGGGGGGGCCTGGGGATGGGATTCGCCCCCCCCAGAGGGATCCAGGGACCAATTCTTCCCGGCGGGATGTGGAGACAGGGACACGGGGACACGGGGATGAGATGTGATTGGGAGACCCCAGGATGGGGGGACACTCCAGAATAAACCCACACACTGTTTGCACCCCATGGAATGTTGGGGGGTCGGGAATGGAGGGGATGGGGACGCCTCAGAGAACAAACATTCCAGTGCTGCTCCAGGGTCATTAATCAGGATTTATTCCACATTCTGCTCCTAGAGTGGGTCCCCAGGGACCCTCAGGATGCTCCCAGGGTAGATCCCAGTGCCGGAGGAAACAGGGATCCCCCCATGAAACAAACACAGTGTCACTCCAGGAACAATGACCAGGATTTATTCCACATCCCTCTCCTGGAGTGGGACCCTGGGGACGCCCAGAATGATCCCAGAGCAGATCCCAGTGCTGGGGAGGACAGGGATCCTCCCCACGGGACAAACACAGCATCACTCCGGGAGCAGCGACCAGGATTGATTCCACATCCCGCTCCGGGGAATCCCTTGGATGCTCTCCCAGGGCAGATCCCAGAGGGATTCCAGTTCCGGGCACCAAGGCAGGGGCTACTTCTCCTGTGGCCGCTCGGGGTGAGCGGAATTCCCGGCTCCAACCCCTCGGGAACCTCTGGCTAAATGGACTCGATCTGTTTGCGGACCTTCTCCAGCGCCCGCCGGTCCAGCACGCGCTGCCGCAGCACCACGAGCGCCGCCGCCGCCGCCGCCACGCCCAGAGCGGAGCCCACGAAGTGCCAGAACCGCTGCGCCTCCAGCGCGGCCGAGCGGCAGCTGCGGAGCACGGCCCGTGGGAATGCCGGCCCCGATCCCATGGGAATTCCCAGCCCCGATCCCACAGGAGCCCCGAGCCCCGATCCCACAGGAGCCCCAATCCCACAGGAGCCCCAATGCTCCGATCCCACAGGAGCCCTGAGCCCTGATCCCACAGGAGCCCCGAGCCCACAGGAGCCCCAATGCCCCGATCCCATGGGAATTCCCAGCCCCAATGCTCCGATCCCACAGGAGCCCCAATGCCCCGATCCCATGGGAATTCCCAGCCCCGATCCCACAGGAGCCCCGAGCCCCGATCCCACAGGAGCCCCGAGCCCCTGATCCCACAGGAGCCCCAATGCCCCGATCCCATGGGAATTCCCAGCCCCGATCCCACAGGAGTCCCGAGCCCCCAATCCCACAGGAATTCCCAGCTCCAACCCCACAAGAATGACCATTCCCAGCCCCGATCCCACAGGAGCCCCAACGCTCCGATCCCACAGGAGCCCCAATGCCGCGATCCCATGGGAATTCCCAGCCCCGATCCCACAGGAGCCCCGAGCCCCCAATCCCATGGGAATTCCCAGCTCCAACCCCACAAGAATGACCATTCCCAGCCCTGATCCCACAGCAATTCCCAGCCCCAACCCCACAAGAATGACCATTCCCAGCCCCTAATCCCACAGGAATTCCCAGCTCCAACCCCACAAGAATGACCATTCCCAGCCCCGATCCCACAGGAGTCCCGAGCCCCTAATCCCACGTCAATTCCCAGCCCCAACCCCACAAGAATGACCATTCCCAGCCCCTAATCCCACAGGAATTCCCAGCTCCAACCCCACAAGAATGACCATTCCCAGCCCCGATCCCACAGGAGCCCCAACGCTCCGATCCCACAGGAGCCCCAATGCCCCGATCCCATGGGAATTCCCAGCCCCGATCCCATGGGAATTCCCAGCCCCGATCCCCCAGGAATTACCAGCCCAGATCCCACAGGAGCCCCGATCCCACAGGAGTCCCGAGCCCCCGATCCCACAGGAATTCCCAGCCTCAATGCCCCCAGTCCCCAAACCAATGTAAGTCTGGGCCCAAATCCCACAGGAATTCCCAGCCCCAATCCCACGGGAATTCCCAGCTCCAATCTCACAAGAATGACCATTCCCAGCCCTGATCCCACAGCAATTCCCAGCCCCGATCCCACACGAATGACCATTCCCAGCCCCAATCCCACAGGAGTCCCAAACCCCTGATCCCACGTCAATTCCCAGCCCCAACCCCACAAGAATGACCATTCCCAGCCCCGATCCCATGGCAATTCCCAGCCCCGATGCCCCCAGTCCCCAAACCAATGTAATTCTGGGCCCAAATCCCACAGAAGCTCCCAGCCCTGATCCCACGGCAATTCCCAGCCCCACACCCACCTCTTGTACTCATCCCGGTGGGACGAGGCGCAGTTGATCCTCTCGATGAAGCCGGTGGGGCCGCAGGCCAGGATCGTCTTCTGCCAGCGCAGGGATGGAGGGGTCGGTCAGGGAGAGACCCCCGGGGTAAAGGGGGGACCCCAACCCCTCCCAGCCCCCAGGGACCCGCACTCACCATCTGGAAGCCGGAGCAGCGCGTGCACTCCTGGGCCACCACGAACTGCTCCACTCGCCAACACGGCGTGGCCACCGCGGGGCTCGCTGCGGGGGGATCCCGTCAGGGGGAACCGGCCGGGAGCCCCCCGTGACCGGACAGAGCCCCAGACCAAGACCCCAGCTACTGGACAGATCCTTCTCCCAGCCCGTGATCTATCCCGCTTTGAGCCCGCCGGGACCAGACCGAGCACCCCAAACCCCGGTCCGAGCCCCTCAGGACCAGACCGAGCACCCCAAACCCCGGTCCGAGCCCCTCAGGACCAGACCGAGCACCCCAAACCCCAGTCCGAGGCCCCTGGGACCAGACCGAGCACCCCAAACCCCGGTCCGAGCCCCTCAGGACCAGACCGAGCACCTCAAACCCCGGTCCGAGCCCCCAAACCCCGGTCCGAGGCCCCCAGATCCCGGTCCGAGCCCCCCAGGACCAGACCGAGCACCCCAAACCCCGGTCCGAGCCCCCAAACCCCGGTCCGAGCCCCCCAGGACCAGACCGAGCACCCCAAACCCCGGTCCGAGCCCCCAAACCCCGGTCCGAGCACCCCAAACCCCGGTCCGAGGCCCCCAGACCCCGGTCCGAGCACCCCAAACCCCGGTCCGAGCCCCCGGGACCAGACCGAGCACCCCAAACCCCGGTCCGAGCCCCCCAGGACCAGACCGAGCACCCCAAACCCCGGTCCGAGCCCCTCAGGACCAGACCGAGCACCCCAAACCCCGGTCCGAGCCCCTCAGGACCAGACCGAGCACCCCAAACCCCAGTCCGAGGCCCCTGGGACCAGACCGAGCACCCCAAACCCCGGTCCGAGCCCCTCAGGACCAGACCGAGCACCTCAAACCCCGGTCCGAGCCCCCAAACCCCGGTCCGAGGCCCCCAGATCCCGGTCCGAGCCCCCCAGGACCAGACCGAGCACCCCAAACCCCGGTCCGAGCCCCCAAACCCCGGTCCGAGCCCCCCAGGACCAGACCGAGCACCCCAAACCCCGGTCCGAGCCCCCAAACCCCGGTCCGAGCACCCCAAACCCCGGTCCGAGGCCCCCAGACCCCGGTCCGAGCACCCCAAACCCCGGTCCGAGCCCCCGGGACCAGACCGAGCACCCCAAACCCCGGTCCGAGCCCCCCAGGACCAGACCGAGCACCCCAAACCCCGGTCCGAGCCCCCGGGACCAGACCGAGCACCCCAGACCCCGGTCCGAGCCCCCGGGACCAGACCGAGCACCCCAAACCCCGGTCCGAGCCCCCGGGACCAGACCGAGCACCCCAAACCCCGGTCCGAGCCCCTGGGACCAGACCGAGCACCCCAAACCCCGGTCCGAGCCCCCCAGACCCCGGTCCGAGTCCCCCGGGACCGTCCCAAACGCCGGCCCGGGCCCGCTCACCGGGCCGCTCCTCACTTGGCGGCGCCGCCGCCGCCGCCGCCGCCGCCGCCGCCGCCGCCGCCGCCGCCGCCGGGCTGTGGGCACAGAAGCGCAGCCGTGAGGGCCCCGCACCGGGCCCGCTCCTCCCACCTCCCGGTTCCCCCCGGTCCCTCCTCACCGCAGCCTGCTCGGCACCGCGCTCAGCACCGCCAGCAGCACCGTGAGGCCGCCGGGCCCCATCGGGGCGCCGGGATCCGCCGAGAACCCTCAGGAACCGCCGGGATCCTCCGGGAACTACCGGGCCCGGCCCCGCCGCGACGGCGGCGCCGCCATCTTGGAATCGCGGCGGGTACCGGGGAGGGGCAGGCGGGGCCAATGGCAGAGGGGGCGTGGCCAGAAAAAGGGGCGCGGCTTTGGCATAATTAGCGTGGTCTGGGGCTTAATTAGGGGCGTGGTTTGGATTGTAATTAGGGGCGTGGTGTGGGGATTAATTAGGGTCGTGGATATGGGTGAAGGGGAGGTGTTTTGTGTCCGTAGGACTCGGCCAGGGCTGGGGGCGTGGTCTTGAAGGTGGGCGTGGCTTCGCTGCGCGTTCCAGACGCGTGTGTCCCTGGGGGCGTGGCCTCTGTCCATATTTGGTGTTGTGGGCGTGGCTTGGGCGGGGCCTCGCCACCGCCCGTCCCGATCCCGATCCCGATCCCGGTCCCGATCCTGGTCCCGGTCCCGATCCTGGTCCCGATCCCGATCCCGATCCCGATCCCGGTCCCGGTCCCGGTCCCGATCCCAATCCCGGCCTCGATCCCGGTCCCGATCCCGGTCCCGATCCCCATCCCGACCCTGACCCCGTTCCGTCCCCTCCAACCACCCGCAAAGAGATTCCGGAGCCGGGACAAGGCACAGCGGGGCTTTATGGCACGAGGAGGGAGGGGGGGCAGCCCCAAATCCCCCCCAAATTCCCCCCAAATTCCCCCCGGAGAGGCGCCTGCGCTGCCCCGGGGTTCCCGGGGGGGGTCTCGGGGGGGGTCCCGAGCCCCTATCCCAGGGAGCATCTCCCGCCGGCCTTTTTGGGGGGGCCGGGCTCCAGCAGGGCCCTGCTGCTGCCGCCGGGGGGCTGCGAAGAGAGGGGGAGGAGGATGGTCAATGAGGGTGGGGGTCCCCCGCCTGCCCCCCACCCCCCCAATCCCGGCCCAACTCACGGCTTTCCGGAAGGATTTGTGCAGGATGTCCCGTGCCAGCGTGCAGAAGGCCTGGAGGGGGGGACAGGGGGCTGCTCAGTGATGGGGGGCAGCGCCCAGGAACCCCCCCCCAGGAGGAGGGAGGGACCCCCGCCATCCCACCGAACTTGGGGGAGCAGCTCCCCCACCCCGGGACCCCCCCTCACCTCCTCCACGTTCTCGCTGGACTTGGCGCTGGTCTCGAAGAAGCGAATCCCGTGTTCCTTCGCCAGCTGAGGGACCGCGACCCCCCTGTGATCCCCACGGAGCCCCCACAACCCTCCTGTGACCCCCCCCCCAGTCCCACAAACACCCCGAGTCCCACAGACCCCCCCCCAGCCCCATGGACACCCCCAGAGCCCCATCCCCAAGACCCCCCAGCCCTCAGGACGCCCCAACCCCAGATTCCTCCAGACCCCCCGTTGCCCCACAGAGCCACCCCCCTCCCCCAGTCTCAGCCCCATGGACCCCCCCCCAGGCTCCCCCAGCACCCCGGGTCCCTCGCAGCCCCCCAGAGGCCCCCCCAGACTCCCCCCGAGCCCCCCCGCCCACCTTCTCGGCCGCGTCCCGCTGCACTTTCCGCTTGCCCTCCATGTCGCACTTGTTGCCCAGGAGGAGCCGCTCGACCCCGGCCGAGGCGTTCTGGGGAGGGAGGGGAAAACACGGGCAGGACCCCCACGACCCTCCCCCGACTCCCCCCCCCCTCGCACCCCCCCAAAATCCCCCCACCCACCTCCTTGATGCTTTTCATCCAGTTCTGGATGTTCTCGAAGGATTTTTCGTCCGTGATGTCGTACACCAGGACGATGCCCTGGGGAGGATCGGGGGTCAGGGGGAGGCCTGGACCCCCTGCCCGCAGTTTTGGGGTGGGGTCCTCGCCCCCAGGGCCCCCCCTCCGAGCTGCAGCCCGCTCCCCGTACCACGGCTCCGCGGTAATAGGCCGTGGTGATGGTTTTGAAGCGCTCCTGTCCCGCCGTGTCCCTGCGGAAACGGGGCGGTTTTGGGGATTTTGGGGGAATTTGGGGGTCCCACACCCTCCCCTGACCCCCCTCCGCCAACTCACCAGACCTGCAGCTTGATCTTCTTCCCATCGATATCCACAGTGCGGATCTTGAAGTCGATCCCTGGGGAAAAGGGAGGGGGGCACTGGGAGGGCGGGGGGAGCAGAACCGGTCCCCTCCCAGTGCTCCCAGTGCCGCTGTCCCGGCGCCCAGTAACCATCTGGCACCCCGGGAACGGGGGGGGGCAAAATCCGGGACGGGGGGAATCCCGGGGTGGGGGTTCCTCGAAGGGGGTCCCGATGGGGGGTTCTGGTGAGTTCCAGGGTGGGGGTCCCAGGGTGAACGGTCCCGGAGGGTTTTGGGAGTCCCAGGACGGGGTGGTCCCGGTGAATCCCGGGATGGGGGTCCCGGTGGGTGTCAGGGTGGGGGTCCCGGTGGGGTCCCGGGGTGGAGGGTTCTGGGAGGGGTCCCGGTGGGTCCAAGTGGGGTCCCGGGGGATTCCCGAGAGGGGGGTCCCGGTGAATCCCTGTTGGGGGATCCCGGAAGGGTCCCAGGATGGGGGTCCCAGCGTGGGGGTCCCGGAGAATCTCGGTGGGTCCATTGGGAGGTCCTGGCGAATCCCGGAGGTTCCCAGTTGGGGACGGCCCCACTGGGGGGTCCCGGGGGGTCTCGGAGGGTCCCAGGTTTGGGGGGGGGGGTCTCATTGCGGGATCCCGGTGGGTCCCGGGTTGGGCGATCCCGGTGGGTCCCAGTTGGGGGGGGGGGGTGGATCCCGTGGGAGGGTCCCGGTGGGGCGGGGGGGGGGGGGGGGTCCCGGGGGTCCCACTCACCGATGGTGGAGATGTAGGTGCTGCTGAAGTTGTCCTCGGCGAAGCGGATGACGAGGCAAGTCTTGCCCACGCCGCTGTCCCCGATCAGCAGCAGCTTGAAGAGGTGGTCGTAGGCCTTGGCCATGGCCCCCGCCACCGCCCGCCGCCACCGGGACCGGCCCGGCCCCCCCCGGGCGGGGCCTGGCTGCGGCCCCGCCCTCCGCGGTGACGCCACGCCCCGGTGACGTCACAGCAGGGCTCGCCTGACGTCACGAGTCCGGTATGCCACTCCCAAGATGGCGCGGCCTCGACCTTCCCGGGATGGCGACGGTTCAAATGACCGACCCAAAATGGCGGGCGCGGAGCGGCCCTCCCAAGATGGCGGCAGCACAGCGACCTTCTCAAGATGGCGGAAACACGAACGCCCGTACCAAGAATAAGGCACCTTCCCAAATTCCGACAGCGGAAACGACCGCCCCAAATGGCGGCACTAAGAGGGACCTTCCCCGAGGTGGCGAAACCTTTAACGACCTCCCCAAATGGTGGCTAAAATGAGCGACCTTCCCAATATGGCGTTACCCACCCTACCGTCCCAAGATGGCACCGCCCCACTTCCGCCCCTGGCGCCGCCCCACAGCGGAAATGGCGGTGCGGGGCTGAGCCCGTCCCTTTCCGGTCCTTCACGCCGCCGCCGCCATGCCCGTGAGTGCGGCCCGACCCTGCTCTGGCGCTGTCGCCCCCGCGAGCCCCGCGGGACCGCGCCTGGCGGGGCCAGGGAGGGGCGCGAGGGCGCGGGGAAGGCGCAGGAGGGGCGGCGGGACCGGGGGCGCGCGGGGCGCTGGGGGCGAGGGGTGTGAAGGGGGGGTGCGCCAAGATGGCGGCAGAGGCGTGAGGGGACGGGGGGGAGGGGGGACGGGAGTGATCGCGGTGTCCCCGCGGTGTCCCCTGGTCTGACCGATCGCCGTGTCCCCGCAGCTCGCCAAGGACCTGCTGCACCCGTCCCCCGAGGAGGAGAAGCGCAAGCACAAGAAGAAGCGGCTGGTGCAGAGCCCCAACTCCTACTTCATGGACGTCAAGTGCCCCGGTGGGCACCGGGGGCCTTTCAGGGTTCCCTCCCCGTGTCCCGGTGTTGTCCCCGCTCTCCCGCTGCCCTTCCCTGTGTCCTGAGGTCCCTCCACGTGTTTCCCCATGTCCCGATATCTCTTCCATATGTCCCTTCCCTGTGCCCCCGGGTGGTTTGGGGTCCCTTTTCGTGTCCCTTCACGTGTTTCTTTCCTTGTCCCGGTGTCCCTCCACGTGTCACGGGGTCCCTGCCAGTGTCCCCCGGGTGCCCTGGGCTTCCTCTCTGTGTCGCGGGGTCCCCCCCGGGTGACTCTGCTGTCCCCCTCTGGGTCACTTTGGTGTCCCCCCTTGGGTGACCCTGCTGTCCCCCCTTGGGTGACCCTGCTGTCCCCCCCGGGTGACCCTGCTGTCCCCCCTTGGGTGACCCTGCTGTCCCCCCTTGGGTGACTCTGCTGTCCCCCCCGGGTGACTCTGCTGTCCCCCCCGGGTGACTCTGCTGTCCCCTCGCTGTCCCCACAGGCTGTTACAAGATCACGACCGTGTTCAGCCATGCCCAGACCGTGGTGCTCTGCGTGGGCTGCTCCACGGTGCTGTGCCAGCCCACGGGGGGCAAGGCCCGGCTCACCGAGGGTGGGTGATCCCTGGCGAGGGGCGGAATTTTGGGAATCCCGGCGGATGGAGGGATCCGGGGCTGTTCCGTGGGGATGTGTCGCTCAAGGGGGGGGCTTTGGGGGGATCTGGGAATCCTTGGGGGGAGGGGTAATTTTGGGACCCCGGTGGGGGGAACAGGGTGTGGGGAGGTTGTGGATCCTGTTGGAGGGAGTTGGAAGGCTGGGAAGGGCTGGTTCCTCCTTGGGGGCTGGGGGTTATGGAATTCCAGGGGGGATTGTGGGATCCCAGGGGGCTCATGGAAACTGGGAGGGGGTTGGTTTTCCCCTCAGGACAGTTTTGGAATTCTGGGGAGGGTTGGGATCCCGGGGAGGGGTTCAGAATCGTGTCCGGTTTGGGCTGAAACGTCTCCTCGGAACCCTTGGCGGCAAATTCCCCAAAATTTGGGTTGGGAGACCTGGGATTCCCATTCCCAGATGGATACAAAGACCTTACAGCATTCCCAGGTTTTCTGTTTTGTTTCCCAGGCTGCTCGTTCCGGCGGAAGCAGCACTGAGCGAGCCAGGATGCGACGGAGACGGGAATTCCGCCCGGTCCCTGTAGCCCCTTCCGCTTCCCACCAATAAATTTTGGATAAAATACCCAAAATGGGTCAGTTCTGGTTCTTGGCTGCAGGGACAGCGGGATTCATGGGGTTTGGGGAAGGAATTCCTTCCCTGTGAGGGACCGGGATGGGTTATCCAGGGAATTTGTGGCTGCCCTCATCCCTGGCAGTGTCTGAGCTGAGGTGTCCCTGCTGTGGACATGATCCGTGGGGTCATTCCATGATTCCTGAGGAATCCAGGTGCAGCTGGTGCCACAACCACCTTGAGGTGGGACAAATCTTCCCTCCTGTCATCCCCTCGGATGCTCCAGCTGGACTCCATGGGAATTCCATGCAGATAAACCTTTTCTGGCTGTGGTTTAATGGGAATAACTGGGAAGATCCGTGTCTCTGGTCCTAACGTGGATCCTCTTCCCATCCAAAAGGGAATAACCGGGATGTTTCCCTAGGATCTGGCTCTGGTGGGATCAGGGCTGGGGTGAGCCTGGACCTCAGGTCTCCTGTTCCCACCCGGAGGGTGGATTTTGGGAGCTCCAGGTGGGAACGGGGAGACCTGAGATGGATTTTGGGATTTCCCCCCCCCCCCTCCAGCTCCAGTGGGAGCCTCATCCCAGCTTTTTGGGGTACTGCAAGGACAAGTCCCCTCCCCCGGGTGCTTTCCTGAGCCTCCAGCCCCTGTACCCACCCCGGATCTGAAGCGAAATCAAAATCGGGACTTTCGGTTCCTCATTCCCTCATTTCCTGGCTCGTGATTTCTCCCTGAGGCACCAGCACCGAGCACCCCAAATCCCGGAGGGTCCCAGCGCTGGGAACCCTCCGGAGCCATTCCCGGATCCCCCTCCCCGAGCCCCGCCTGGCGCTGGAAGTCGGAGCCCTTCCGGAGCAGCTTTTGGAGGTGATTTGAGCCGGTTTGGTGTTTTAAACCCCTCCCCCCAGGAGCGCTTTGAGGAAGTAAAACTCAGGGGGGAAAAGTGGATTTGTGTGGATTTGGGATCTGTCTTACCCTGAACTTCCTCTTGGATTGTGGGATTGTCGGTGTATCCCGTCCTGGAGGGCATCGGTTGGATAAAACCAAGGGATTTGGGGATTTTTTGGGCAGGGATTTGTCCCAGCAGGTACTGGGAGGGTCCCCAGGACAGGGCGGCTCCGATGTGTCCGGGCCTGTCCTCACGGACACGGGGCTGGCTCCCAGATTGTCCCCTCGAGGGAATTTTGGGATGCGTGTCCGGGCGGGCGGGTGGCATCACCAGGTCACCGGGGTGTTGTTGTCACCTCCCTGCCCAGACCGGATTTGTCACCGAGGGGTCAATCCCGGCTCCGAGTCCTCGGCTCCCGGCGTTCCCTCTCTGAATCCCGGGATGGAGCCGCTGGCTCCCGTCGCCCTGCTGGCCCTGCTGGGGCTGGCACTGGGACACCCCGACCCCGCACTGGACCGGCATTGGGAGCTCTGGAAAAAAACCTACGGAAAGGAATACAAGCCCCAGGTGGGAATGTCATTGGGGGGGGGGGGGCCCTGGGGGTGTCCAAGGGGTCCTGGAGTGTCCTGGGAATATCCCAGGATTTCCTGGGGTTCTCCTGGGGGGTGACCACCAGTCGGAGAAGATCCGCTGGCACTGCTGGTCCCTGGGGATGATCCACCTGGAGCTCCCAACAGCCGTTACTGGGATGAACTGGGACGGGATGGCTCCGGAGGGGCCATCCTGGATCTCACAGGGCCCCGCTGGAATTCCAGGAGGATTCCCTCCGTCGCCTGACGTGGGAGAAGAACCTGTGGCTGGTGACGCTCCATAACCTGGAGCATTCCCTGGGGCTGCGCTCCTACACGCTGCGAATGAACCACCTGGGAGACATGGTGGGTGCAGGAAGCAACTTCCAGCCCTCTGGAATTCCCCCCGGAGGGCGGCTGAACCGGGATATCGGTGGGTCCGGGGTGGGAAAACTCCCGACATCCCCCTCAGCCCATCCTTGTGGGATCAAGGGATGGGCTGCTCCGGAATTCCGTGAGGAAAGAACTCCTTGGGGTGGGATTTGGGGTGCACGGAGCCGTCCTGGTCATTTGGGATGTTTATGGATCATCCCTCTTCCGTGTCCCAAAGTTGAGATGGGGTTTAATGACCCAGCTTCCAGGGATTTGAGGAGCTGGAGCTGAGCTTTTAATTTTCTGATGAAAATCTGGAAATTAAATGGAAAAGAACCAAGGAGTTGAGGATTCCCCAAACCCAACTCTTCCACCTCGGAATTCCCACTCCGACACCTCCAGCTGGTGTTCACAGAGAGCAGGAATCACCCGCTGGAATTTTCCTTCCCCCCAGACCAGCGAGGAGGTGGCGGCTTCGCTGACGGGGCTCCAGGTCCGTCCTCGTCCCCGTCGGAATTCCGCATTCCAATCCCAATCCCGGCCCGTCGGCGACATCCCGGAGGCGCTGGACTGGCGGGACAAGGGATGCGTGACCGAGGTGAAGAACCAGGTGAGCCTCGCCCCGGGAGCCTCCCAGCCATCCCTGGGGCAGCTCCTGAGCCTCTCCCGGCTTCTTTTCCCAGGGCGCCTGCGGATCCTGCTGGGCTTTCAGCGCCGTGGGAGCTCTGGAAGCGCAGGTGAAGCTGAAAACCGGGAATTTGGTGTCTTTGAGCGCCCAGAACTTGGTGGATTGCTCCGGGATGTACGGGAACAAGGGCTGCGCCGGGGGGTTCATGACGGAGGCGTTCCAGTACATCATCGACAACGGCGGCATCGAGTCCGAGGAATCTTATCCCTACACGGCTCAGGTGGGCCTGGAAGCGCTTGGAAAACTCCAGGAAAACGCATGGAAGTGCTGTGGCAGCTCGCTCTGTTCCTGTTTTCCTTCCTCCCCCTCCTCCTCCTCCTCCTCCTCCTCCTCTCCCACCCAATTCCCTCTGCCCGGGTTTCCCGGTGGCACCTTTGCTCCTCATCCAAACCCATCCCAGGATCCTCGGGACTATTTTGAGGGGAATGACTGGACCAGGAGATGGAATTCCTACCTGGTTATTTCACCATTCCTCGGGACACGAGCTGGAGGGGAGGAAAAAATGGGTCAGGAGCCTCCCAAAAACACGATCCTGGGAAATGGGTCAGAGCAACAACAGCTCCATCCGAGGAAAAGTGGGATTTAACTCTCCAAGTGTGGAGCTACAGAGGGAAAAGCTGCCGTTCCCGGAGTCCAGATGTGGATGGGGAGGATGAGGATGGAGACTCCAGGGAAGAGGAGGATGAAGACGGAGGCTTGTGCTGGTTTTAGTTAGGATTGCAAAGGGAATCCCAACCTTAGAGAAGGGGCTGGAGCGATGTTTTTGAGGAAAAAGGGCGGAGAATCCTCTGGGAAAGGTTGTGCTGAGGATCCTCCAGGAACCTCCGTAATCCATATCTAGAAACCCTCGATCCGAACAAACCCGTGGAGCCCGGGGTGGGGTTGGGAACGTCCCCGGATTCCTCCGGCTCATTCCCGTTTCCCGGCAGAACGGGACGTGCCGCTACAACGCCTCGGCCCGCGCCGCCTCCTGCTCCCGCTTCGTGGAGCTGCCCCAGGGTGACGAGGCCGCGCTCAGGGACGCCGTGGCCACCGTGGGCCCCGTGGCCGTGGCCATCGATGCCACGCGGCCCAGCTTCTTCCTCTACCACTCCGGTGAGGGCTCCGGCCGGGATATCGGGGAATCGGGTGGGATTCGGGAAGTTGGGGGGGTTCATTCCTGGAGGGAGGCTGGGATGGGATGGGCTTTAGGGCTCTTCCAACCCAAGCTGTGATTCCGTGATGGGGCAAAGCCCATTCCGTGCGTTCTTCCAGCTTGGGCACCTTCCGGGACAAGCGGGAATTGGGTGGGGTTTGGGAAGTTGGGGGTTAATTCCTGGAGGGAGGTTGGAACATGGGATGGGGGTGGTCTTTGAAGTCTTCAGGGCTCTTCCAACCCAAACCCAAACTCAAACTCACCTTCTTACGTTCTTTCAGCCCCTGTTGTGAGGAAACCTTCGGAATTTGGGTGGGATTTGGGAGGTTAGGGGTAAATTCCTGGAGGGAGGCTGGGATCGGTGGGAATTCTGGGTTTTCCCTCCACTTCCAGGGGTGTACGACGACCCCCAGTGCTCGCAGGAGGTGAACCACGGGGTGGTGGTGGTGGGATACGGCTCCCTGGACAACAAGGAATATTGGCTGGTGAAGAACAGGTAAACCCTGGAGATCCACCGGGAATCCTGGAATATTCCTGGCTGCAAGGGACCCACAAGGATCAGAGTCCAATTCCCAGCCCTGGATACCCCCAAACTCCCACCTTGTCCCTCAGGGCCTTTTCCAGGTGCTTCTTGGCCCATGGAAAGGTTGGAATGATGATCCGTAAGGTCCATTCCCAACCCAACCCGCTCCAGAATTCCACCATTTTCTGTTTGGAGCTGCCCAAATCCGTGGGGTTCCGTGGTGGCCTTGGCAGCCTTGGACTTTGTGATTTCCAAGGGCTTTTCCAACCCAAGCTTCCAGGCTTCTGGTGCTTTCTCCTGTAAGAACAAGGATTAAACCACCCCAAATTCCCAGCAATCCCCATGGCGGCACATTCCGAGCGGAGAATGTCGCTTCAACACCCCCAAAATGCCACTTTTCCTTCACCAGGAGGGCCCTGGAGGATTCTGGCTGCATCCAGAAACTCCTAAAGGGCAAAAAAATCCCAGAAATCAATCCAGGTGCTGCTCCAGCAGGAAAATAACTGGGAGAACTGAATAAATGGAAGAGCAGAGGGGAAGTGTGGGGAGCAGGAATCACTTCCCAGGGCTCATTCCTCAATCCTGGTCCCTCGCACCCGATTCCAAACTGGGATGAGGCTCCTTTTCCCATCCCGGAACTCTTTTCCAACCTCCACAATCCCACGATTCCGTAAGGGAACACGGGACTAGAAATCCCACAAATCCATTAATTCAGCCCCGAATCCGCCGCTCCTCTCCCAGGAAAAACAAACAAAACAAAAAAATTCCCCAGGAATTGAGTTTTTCCCCATCTCTCTTCCCCCTTCCCAAAGCTGGGGCATCCATTTCGGAGACGCGGGATACATCCGGATGATCCGGAACGCCTCCAACCACTGTGGCATCGCCAGCTACGCCTCCTACCCGCTGATTTAGCCGGATCCGCACTCCGGACACGATCCCAAGGCTCCAGTTGTCCGTGGATTCCATCCTGGCAGGGATTCTTCCGCTTCCAGGGTGGCTTCCCAGTGCCGTGGTCGGATCCACGGGCTGGGAGGGAATCCTGGGGGGTGTGGGAAGTGGGAATGTCGGTGGTGGTTATCCGGGGAATTCTGCAGGGGGGAATTTGGAGGTTTGGGAGTGAAGTTGTGCTTCCTGCAGGGGTTGGGCACAGGGATCACAGGGGTCGTGGGTTCGTCCCTCCGGAGCTGCTGCGGTGCCGGCCATCGCCTTCTCTCCGTGTGACGCTGCTGGAATTGCAAATATTCCGTGGAAAATAAAAAGATTGCATTCGCTGCCTCAAAATCCCGATGTTTGGGGGTAATCCCACCCTCCCCCCCCCCCCCAAAAAAAAAAAAAAATCCAATATTTGGTGCCTCCGTGGTGGCTCCGGTCACCCCACAGCCAAGAATTCCGTGTTGGTGGATGGAGATCCCGAGGGAACAGTGTCCCTTTGTCCCTGAACAATGTCCCGGGGCTGGAATTCCTCACTCCCTCATCCCACCCCTCGCTCGGAATCCAGGGTGCCGGGAATCTCCTCACCGGGATGAGAGGTAAGGATGATCCCACCGGGATCTGGCTCCTGGTGCCGCTCCCGTGGGATTTAGAGCTGGAAAAGGGTGAATTCCCAGCGGCCGGATTGGGAGTTTAGGGCAGGTTTTGTTGGGAAAACAATGGGAAAAGGAGTTGTCCCTGTTGTATCCCAAATCCTGGTGCTCCTGAGCGTGGCACTGGGGTGGAGCTGTGGGATCGGGCAGGATGAGACCCCCGAGGGGACCCCGGTGAGGAAGAACCGGTTCCAGAATCCCTTTGGAAATCATGGAATGATTAAGGTTGGAAAAGACCTCGGAGGTCATGGACTCCACCTGGAATATTTCCGGCGTTTTGGGGTCTCGGCTCCTTGGAAGGAGTTTTTGTCCGACCACGGAATCACGGCTTGGGTTGGAAAGGACCCAAAGACCCATTCCAGCCTCCCTTCAGGAATTTAAACCCCATCTTCCCAAATCCCACCCTAATCCCAAAGGTTTATGTGCGGAGGACTCCGGGGCGGACCCGCGGAACCAGGAAACGCGGAGCCAAAACTGAAACCCCAAAACTTGGGAAAAGGCTCATTCCCTGCCCTGGAGCCTGGGACAGGGACCTGACAAAATCCCTGGAAAACCTTTGGAGCTCGACGGGAGCGGGCAGGGCTCGGAGCCGCCGCCGGATCCCGGGAGGTGTCACCTCCTGGCACCTCCCGAATCCCGCGCAAAGGTCCCCGTTCCGCCCGTTTGTTTAAACAAACACATTCCCGGCGGGACAAATCCCCAGGAATATCCAGCAGGGACACGGAGCTCAGGGGTCAGGTTAGCTCCGGGCTGGGGAATTGGGGATTTTCCTGGGATTTCTGCTGGCGGTGACGGCTCCGAGACACCCCGGCCGAGGGTTGCGGGAGCTTTGCTGCGCTCCCGGAGCTTTTCCATGCTCCCGGATATTCCTGGAAGTGGGAATTGCAGCCCGCCGGGGGTGCTGAGAGCCCGCAGGTGCCTCCGGAGCGGGATGGAGTTGATCCGGTCGGGATTGACTCGTTCCACGCTGGCTTTTCCCAGGAAATGAAATCCCGCCTGGATCCGCCTGTGCTGGGATTGTCCAAGGTGTGTGATCCGTCCGGAACCGGGACCAGGTGGGGATGTGGGGGCAGCCCCATGGATTTGGGATTCAGTCCCACGGATGTGGGGTTCCGCCGGCAGCGGGGTTGGAAAACTGGGAAAACTCCGGGGAGGTGGGGGGAGGAGGAATTCCTGCCCTTGGAGCGGGGAAACTGAGGCACGGAGTCAGCCCTCCCCCCCCCCCCCCCCGCTCTGCCCTGCGGTGCTCTGGGGGTGCCCAGCTCCTCCCCGCCGCTGGATTATCCATAAATCCCACGGGAAGCACCTCCGTGAGTCGGGAAGAGGCCGTTTGACCCCCGAGGGGGACCCGGGGGTTGTTCCTGATCCCTAAAAACCTCTGGAAAAGGGAATCGGGGGATGCCGAAGGCTGTGGGGGACGGTGGGAAGAGGCAGCGGTGCCGGATTTGGGGAATGGGAGCGGCACCCCCGGCGCCGGGATCTGCGGGAAAAGGGTTAACAGGGAAAAGGATCTGGTTCGCCAAGTGGTTCCTGGTTTGTTTGGAGTGTGGGAGAGGAGGGGGAGGGGGCGCAGGGCTGGGACCCCGGGAATCGGGAATCTCCGGGCTGGGAATCGGGAATTGGGAATTTCCGGGTTGCATGGAGCTCACCCCCCCCCTCCCCGCCCCCCGCCCCATCGCCCGCAGGTAGGTCCGGGGGTGACCTGGGGTGACCTGGGGGTGGCCCGAGACCCCCAGAGCTCCCCCTGAGCCCTCCCCCCTCAACCCCTCCGGTCCCACTGTCACCTCTGTGGCCACCCCAGGGCCACCACCCAGCCCCTTCCCCGGTGTCCCGGACGCTCCAATGGGACACGGGACCCCCCCCGGCCGCTCCGATGGGACACGGGACCCCCCCCGGTCACTCCAATGGGACACAGGACCCCCCCCGGTCACTCCACTGGGACTCGGGACCCCCCCCGGCCGCTCCAATGGGACGCGGGGAGCACCCCCCGTCCCCCCGAGGTCACGACCCTCGGGCCCGTCCCTCCGCTCCCAACATCCCCCTGATGCTGCCGGACAATCCAGGATTTCCTGGGCAAATCCTGGGAGCAGCCGCTGTTCCCTCCCCCCCCCCCCACATTCCGCGTCACCCCCGGCTCCGAACCCCTCCGGCACCGCGGTGGCTCCGCGCTTCCTCCTCTGGAGCGGGAATCCAAGCGGGAATTCCGGCTGGGTCCCAAGAGATGCTGGGAAGAGTGGGATGGGGTGCGGTGGCACCCGCGGTGCCCTCCCCCCGGGACTGGGGACACCTGATCCCGACCTGCTCCACTCCAAGGATGAGTTTGGCCGTTCCCAGCTCCCCAAAATCCCCGTCCTGGGAGCTGCGCCGTTATCCCGCTGTTCCCGCATCCCATCCGGGATCCAAACCCGCCCGAGCAGCGACTCCCGGCCGCTCTCCACCAACGTTTCGGGGGCTGCCCCCAGGATCAGGATTTGGGGGGAGCTGCTCCAGGATCCCGTCCCTTTCCCAGCCAGCTCCCTGCTCCGGAGCATCCTGAAGTTCCCAACTGGTTCTGGGAAGTTCCCGGGCATCCCGGTTGCTTTTCTGGGCATCTGGATGAACCCGCGAGCCCCAAAATCTCCGGAGGCTCGCGGATTTCTGGGAAGAGCCGCGGTTGGGGTTTTCCCAGCGGGAGCTGCCCTGGAGCGGTGGCCACGCTCCGCTCGGCATTTTTTTAGGATTCCATATTTATTTATTTCTTATTCCACGTTTGCGGCCGATCCCCGGCAGATCCAAGGGCAGATCCACAAAGGAAAGCGGGTTTTTTTTTTTTATTTATCAGCTGACCGGGCTGGGAATGTAAAAACAGGAAAACGGCTGAGCTCATCCCAGCTCATCCCAGCTCATCCCAGTCCCCTCCCTGTCCCCAGCGGGGTGAGTCTGGCCAGGGCCAGGGCAGGAGATGCCAGCCCGGGAATGGTGTCGGGATTTGGGGATTGTGGGACCGGAGCCATGGGATGGGGCACGGGGATCGGGAGGATCCACTGGGAGCAGCCCGGGATCCACCCGGATCAGGGCAAGGAAGGGAGGACGCGGTCCAAGCAGGAGCAGCCAGGTTGGGATGCTCAGGGGGTGTCGGGGTTCTGGGAGAGATGTTGGGATTCTCAGGGGATGTCGGGATTTCGGGAAGGGTGTCAAGACTCCCAAGTCTCACGTGGCCTTTTAGGGGGGCCACGGCCAAGCTGAAATCCCCCAGATCCCATCTCAGATCCCACCCCAAAACCTGCTCAGATCCCATCTCAGATCCCACCCCAAACCTCTCCCTATTCCCATCCCACAACCCCTCCCGGCCCATCCCAAATCCACCCCAGATCCCATCCAAGGTCCCATCCCAGATCCCAGCTGCTCCCCGGACTAAACCCAGATCCCTCAAAGCCCCCTGAGCCCCCTCTCCCGAGGTCCGGGGGGTGGGTTTATCCCACCCCTCAGGAGGTGGGAATTTTTGGGGGTTGGATGAGCTGCGTCTTTGCCGGGTCCCCCTGTGGCTGGAGGGCCCCATTCCCATTCCCATTCCCATTCCCATTCCCATTCCCATTCCCATTCCCATTCCCATTCCCATTCCTGCTCCACATCCCCCTTCCCAGCCGCTCTCATCCCGGTTAAATTCCTGTGAGTTTAATGAGTAACCAGGAGAGCTCCACCTCGGGGTGGGGGGCTTTGAGTGTCCCATTTCCCCCCCCCCCCCGAGGGGGTTTGGGGACCCTCCAGCACCGCGGGGACACAGCCGGGAATGGGAATGTCCCCCCCCTGCTCCGGAGGGGCGGGGAGGGGGGGCAGGGCTCGGCTGAGACGACCCCCCCCCAAATTCATCTCACGGCCGGGCTGAGCCCCCTCTCCGACCCCTCCGCGTCCCCTTCCCGCAGCGTCCGGCCCTGAGCGGCACCGGGAGCCCCCCCATATCCTGGAGCCCCCCCACATCCTGGAGCCCTCCCACATCCTGGAGCCCCCCGACATCACCCTGAGACCCTGCGGGGAGGTCCCCGAGGGGGTGGCGCCCCCGAGGCGCCGCTGTGTGTCCGTCCTGGAGCCTGGCACGGCCTGGGATGAGGAGGAGGAGGAGGAGGAAGAGCGATTTCCCGGGGTGTCCCTGCGGAGATCCGGGACGCTCCGCGGCTCCCTGGATCCTTTCCGCCGGCACAGCTGGGAACCGGGCAAGGAGCCGCGGGGGATCCCCGGCTACGACCAGCTCAGGTAGGGGGGACCCCCGTGTCACCACTCCCCCCCCCAACCCTGACCCCCAAATCCAGGCGTGGGAACCTCCCATGTCCCTGTCCCCCATCCCAAGACCCCCAAATCCAGGCATGGGAACCTCCCATGTCCCTGTCCCCCATCCCAAGACCCCCAAATCCAGGCGTGGGAACCTCCCATGTCTCTGTCCCCCATCCTGAGACACCCAAATTCAGTGGTGGGAACCTCCCATGTCCCTGTCCTCCATCCCAAGACCCCCAAATTCAGTGGTGGGAACCTCCCATGTCCCTGTCCTCCATCCCGAGACCCCCAAATCCAGGCGTGGGAACCTCCCATGTCCCTGTCCTCCATCCCAAGACCCCCAAATTCAGTGGTGGGAACCTCCCATGTCCCTGTCCTCCATCCCAAGACCCCCAAATCCAGGCATGGGAACCTCCCATGTCCCTGTCCCCCATCCCAAGACCCCCAAATCCAGGCATGGGAACCTCCCATGTCCCTGTCCTCCATCCCAAGACCCCCAAATTCAGTGGTGGGAACCTCCCATGTCCCTGTCCCCCATCCCGAGACCCCCAAATCCAGGCGTGGGAACCTCCCATGTCCCTGTCCCCCATCCCAAAACCCCCAAATCCAGGCGTGGGAACCTCCCATGTCCCTGTCCCCCATCCCAAGACCCCCAAATCCAGGCATGGGAATCTCCCATGTCCCTGTCTTCCATCCCAAGACCCCCAAATCCAGGCATGGGAACCTCCCATGTCCCTGTCCCCCATCCCAAGACCCCCAAATCCAGGCGTGGGAACCTCCCATGTCCCTGTCCCCCATCCCAAGACCCCCAAATCCAGGCGTGGGAACCTCCCATGTCCCTGTCCCCCACCCCAAGACCCCCAAACCCAGGGGTCAAGGACCATCCTGTGTCCCTGAGCCCTCCAAATCCATGGATTGAGACCCTCCGTGCATCCCTCTATCACTGAGGACACCCCGAAATTCCTGCTCACCCCGCGGGGGCGGGTCCTGGTTTTGGGGTGTCCCCCCAGCTGATTGTCCCTGTGTCCCCCCCCCTCCACCAGTGAGAGCCCCGAGCTCGGCTCCAGCGCGGAGCAGCTTGGGGGGCTCTGCCGGCGCCGCCGGGACCCCCGGAGAGCCCCCCTGGTCCACAGCAGCGATGACCTGGACTCGCTGCTCTCCCACTCTCCCAGGACGAGGAGGACGAGGCCGATGTGAAGCGGGCACAGGTGGGACCCTCCTGTCACCTCGGGGGTCACCCAGCACCCACCTGAGCCGGGGGGGGGGGGGGGTGTGGGGACCCCCGGAGAGGGGATCGCTGTGAGAAAGTGGCATCCTGGTGGTTTTGCCATCATCTTGGGTGGCTTTGTCATCGTCCTGGTGGCTTTGTCATCACCCCGAGTGGTTTTGTCATCGTCCTGGTGGCTTTGCCATCATTTTAGGTGACCTTGTCATCATTTTGGGTGGCTTTGCCGTCATCCAGGGTGCCTTTGCCATTGTCCTGGGGGATTTGCCACTGTCCTGGGTGACTTTGTCATCATCTTGAGCGGCTTTACCACGGTCCTGATGGCTTTGTCATTGTCCTTGTGCCTTTGCCATCATCCTGGGTGGCTTTGCCATCACCACAAGTGGCTTTGCCACTGTCCCGAGTATCTTTGGGACCACGACGCTCCTTCCCAACCCTTTCCCCTGGGAGCAGCTTCCTTTTGGGGACCAATGTCGGGGAGGGACCGTGCCGGGGCCGCTGAGGGTGGCAGTGCCACTGTCCCCATCCCCTCTGGCAGGAGGATGCGCGGAGGCTCCCGGCGCCCCGGGCCGGGCCCCGCTCCCGGGGCTGGTCCCGCTCCAAATCCGCGTCTCTCGGTGTCATCGTCAGTGTCCCCGGCGAGGAGGGTGAGTCTGTCCCCCCCACCCCGACCCCCCAAGGACCCTCGTGTCCCCCCGGCGCTGTCCCTGCTCCGACCTCCCCGGTAACGACCCAAAATCGATGGCGCTGCCACCGCAGTTAATTACGGCCCCTCCTCCCCCCCCCCCTCCCTTCGCCCCCGGCAGCTCCTCGCGGCCCTTTCAAAATTCCTTTTCCCTTTTCCAGCTGCCGAAATTCCCCCGTTCGCCTCCCAGCAGAGCCTGGTCAGAGGGTGAGTCCCCTCCCTGTCCCTCTCCGTGTCCCCTCCTGTCCCTGCCCTGGCCCCCTCCTGGCCCCGCACTGTCCCGTCCCCTCCCCGCTCCTGTCACAGCCCATTCCCGTCCTCATTAGGGCCGTTGTTCCCGGGAATCGTCACGCCGGGGGCTGGCCGGGAGCCCCGCGGGGACGAGCGGGGACAGGGACAGGGATGGGGACAGGGATGGGGACACGCTGGCCTGAACCACCGCGCCGCAGACGATGAGGCTCGTCCCCCTTCAAAGGTGGCTCGTCCGCCTCTGAAGGCGATTTGTCCCCGTCCGAGGGCATCTTATCCCCCCTCGAGGGTGGCTTGTCCCCTCCGAAGTGGATTTGTCCCCTCCGAAGTGGATTTGTCCCCTCCGAAGTGGATTTGTCCCCATCCAGGGCGGTTTGTCCCCTTCCCAGCGTGGCTTGTGTCCCCGCCCCCCCCCCCCCGTGTGATTTGGCCCCTCCAAGGGAGCCTTGTCCCCCTCTGAGGGTGTCCCCAAGGAACCAGGACCACCCAGGACAGGAGGAAACCCCCCCCCCAAACTCGGGGCTGCCCCCCCCAAAACCCGCGACCCCCTCCCCGCTCCCCAAATCGATGGGCAGAGACACGGGGGGGGGGGCCCGGAAGGGGACAGAGGGGGCTCGGGGGGGGGGACAGAGGGGGCTCTGTGGTGGCCCAGCTGGGAGCGGGGAGGGGACACGCACGCTCCTCCCCGTTCCCGGCGGGGACAGAGCGGGATTGTCCAGCGGGTTTGTCCAGCGGGATTGTCCAGCGGGATCCTCCTCCTGCAGCGCCGGGAGCGGCGAGCGGCTGGCGGGGGAGGTGGGGACCCCCCCGGGCCGGGAAGGGACCCCCCTGGACAGGACCCTCAGCTTCATCCGCAGGATGACCGGGAAGACAAAGGTAGGGAAAAACGGGAGCGGGGGGTGGGAGCGGCTGCGCGGGGCGCGGCGGGATGGGATAGCGGGATAACGGGATAGCGGGATAACGGGATAACGGGATAACGGGATGGGTTCATGGATGCTCCGCCGTGCCTCAGTTTCCCGGCTCCGTCCCTCGCTGTTTTCCAGACTTTGGGATCTAAAAAAGAGGAAAACGTGGAATGTGCTCAAGGAAGGGATCCCAGGCGGATCCCCCCCGGCTCATCCCGGCCTTTCCTGCGGCCATCCCTTCCTCGGGAATGTTTTCCTCCAGCTCCTTCCCCTCCCGTGCCTCAGTTTCCCATCTCCCGCCCGTTCCTGGGGCGCTTTCGTGACCCCCCCGCTCCTCACCCCCATTTCGGGGACCTCGGAGGAGAAACTGAGGCACGAGGGGACACAGCGGCCGGCGCTGGCTTTGTCCCCGTGGCTGCCACCCCAGGCCGGTTTTGGGGGGGGGGCCAAACCCCGCTCGGCCCCCCCCGGGCGGCCCCGATTCGCCGCCATTCGGAGCCGTTAATCCCCGACCTCCTCCTCCTCCTCCCGCTCCTCCTCCCGCTCTTCCCGCCGGATTAGCCGCCAGCTGTTCCCATCTGGGGGGGCCCCGCACCCCCACTCCCGGCTCCAAATCCCGCCTGGAACAGCCGCGGCATCCGGAACCGCCCGGCGGGATGGCTCCAGCCTCATCCCGACATCCCCGCAGGGCCGCGGCGGGCTGAAATCCGGGATTCGTTGGGATGTTTATTAGGATGGTTGGGGTTTTGTAGGGGAAAGGCGCCTGGAAGTTGGGGGGGCGCTGGAAGGGAGGCGGGGGGCTCCGGCTCTGTGTCGGGATGGGGATGGGAAGGGGGTCGATCCCGGCTGGAAAAGCGCGATGCGGAAGAAATGATTCTTCCCGAAAAGGCTATTTCGGGAAGAAATAAAAATCCTGCAAACCGGGCGGGGGGGGGGGGCCCGTCGGGGCCCCTTTGGGGGGCTCCACCCGTGGGAACGGCCACCCCAGGGGTCCTGGGGGGGGTCCCCGCGTCGCCCCCGAGCCCGAGCCCGGGGATGAACGGAGGGACCCGGGAGGGGCTGCGGTGGGGGAGACGTCCCCAGATCCGGCACCGGCGATTCCCGGTGGGAAGTTTTGGGGAGGGGCCGGTGTTGGGGTGACTCCGGGGGGTCTCCTGCAGCCGGACCCCCCCCTCCTCCCCCCATCCCGTTTCCTTCCTTCCGGAGTTTTCCTGGCTGAGCCGTCGCTTCCCCTCGGCCTCCGTGGGGTTTTCCAGTGCGGATCCACGTGGGAAGAGGCACCGGACCCGCTGTGGTCGTCTCTGGAGCATCCGGAGGCCTCTCCGGGGGTTCCTTCCATGGTTTTGGGGCTGTTTTGGGGTAACGGCCGGAGAGAAGGGAGCAGAAGCGAATCGCGGCCCCGGGTGTGTCCGGGAGGAAATGAGGAATCGGGAATGTGGGTGAAAGGGGGGGCTCTGACCACGTCCTCCCCTGCTCCGGGGGCCCCCGAGGGTTTGATTCCACTTTGGTGACCAGGAGTTAATTAAAATCCGCAATTTAATTAAAATCCAGCCTCCGCAGGCCGGGAACGAGCCCGGGAAGGAGCCGGGAATGAGTCGGGAGTGAGTTGGGAATGAGTCAGAAACGAGGCCCAGCCGCTTCCATGGATCCGCTCCGACCCTGGCCTTGGCATTTTGGATGTTTTCCTGGATCCCAACTTTTCCTCTTCCCGGGGAACGGCCATCCCACCCTCCGTGGGTGCATCCCATCCCTGTCCCATGGGATTTGTGAGGCCAGATGCGGCACCAGCCCCGCTATTCCCTTTGCACCGGCGCTGTTTTCCATAGGGAAACTGAGGCAGCCGGGAATGGTGACACCTCTCCATGGCACCGGTGGCTTTTCCTGGTTATCCATTAATCCCAGCGCTGCCGGCATCACTCCTGTTCCCATCGCCTTGGTGCTGCCAGGCTCGGGAATGCGGGATCAAGGATTATTCCCTAAGGAGCTGCTTGCATCCCGGATTGGGGTGCGTGGCTTTGTCCTGGGGCTCCCCAGGTGACACTCGGGGACTTTGGGATCCCCAAAAAGCCGCAGCCGGGACCCTGGAGCGTTATCTCGGGCCGGGAGCGGGATTGATCTGATAAATCCTGGCTTATCCCGGTGGAGTTAATGTTCAACCGGGTGAGGCCAACGCAGCTCCCGGTGCCAGGGCCTCTCCCAAGCTGCTATTTTAGGGGGAAAAAAGCAACATTTCCCCAAAATAGCACCTTTATCCCAACTGTCCATCCCTAGGGAAGTGCCAGCACCCGTGGAGCAGCTTTCCCAGGAAGGGTCCAGCCTGGATTTGGTGCAGTTGGGAGATAAAAGCCCCGAAATGGAGGAGAACAGGGTTGGGATTTGTGTCACCCCAAAAAGGCGCTTTGTGGGTATCCAGAGCTCAGGGGATTTGGGAGGGGTGGAATCCGATGGGATTCGCTGCTTCCTTTCGGGATTCCAGCTGCGGTGTCACCCTGGGATGGGAGGGGGGTGTTCCTGAAGGTCAGGGGTTTCCAGGGAGTGTGTGAGGGGGGAAACTGAGGCACGGGAGAGGAAGGGCTGGACTTGGGGCCACATCCGGGGTGCTGGGGCCGGAGCAGGGGGGGCTCCGAGGAACGATCCCGAGGGATGCCGGGCGTGATCCGAGGGGACTCCGGGGACGGATTCCAAGGGATGCTGGGTGGTGATCCATGATGTCTCTGGACACCAATCCCAAGGGATGCTGGGCTGTGGCTGCAGGAGCTGATCCCTCTGGGATGTTGGGATCCAGACCCTCGGGATGCTGCGGTGGGGTGGCCAGAGCTGGGCTGAGTCCAAAGTCTGATCCCTTGGGATGCTTGGGAGCCGGTCCCGTGGGATGCTGGGGTACCGATCCCGGAGGACAGCACGGGGCTGATCCCGGGGGTGCTGATCCCTCGGGGCGCTGGGATGCTGATCCCGGGGGTGCTGATCCCGGGGGTGCTGATCCCTCGGGGCGCTGGGATGCTGATCCCGGGGGTGCTGATCCCGGGGGTGCTGATCCCTCGGGGCGCTGGGATGCTGATCCCGGGGGTGCTGATCCCGGGGGTGCCGGTCCCGGGGGTGCCGATGCGGCGGTGACTCCGGGGTGCCGATCCCTCGGGATGTCGGTCCCCCGGGAGGCCGATCCCGGCTGGATCCCGGGGTTCCCGGCTGGATCCCGGGGACCCCGCGCGAACAAAGGCCCCGCGGGCAGCACGAGGCCGGGGGGCGGCGCGGCCCGCCCCCGGGGGGCGGGACCGGCAGGGACCGGGCAGGGACCGGGAGCACCGGGAGGGACCGGGAAGGAGCCGGGAAAGAGCCAGGAAAGAGCCGGGAGGGCACCGGGAGGGCACCGGGAAGGACCGGGAGCACCGGGAGGGAGCCGGGAGCGCTCCCTGGATTATGTCCCGTATCGAGTCGCTGTCGCGACACAGGAGCGATCGCGCCAAGGTGGGTCCCGGCGAGCGCAGCCCCCCCCCGAGCGAAGTCTCCCCTTTTCCAGCCCCTCTTTTGGGGTGGGGGGGCTTTTCCCTCCCCGCTCCTGTTTGGGGGGGAGGGAGGGGTCACCCCGACTTGGAAGGGCTCTGCCCTTCCCCACGCAGCCGGGGGTGGGGGGGGAAGTGGGGTTGGGGGGTTTTTGGGGGGCGCGGGGTGATGCTCGTAGAGGCGGGGGAGGGGGGGGTTCCACGCTTCGGGGGTTCCGGTGGGAGGGGGCGGAGGGCGGGGAGGGGGCGAGGCCCCCCCCCCAGCTGCTCCCCATTGTGCATCGGGGGGTGCCGGAGGAACAATGACCCCCTGCCCGCACACCCCCGCAGCTCCGGGGACCCCCGCGTGTCCCCCCCCCCCAACTTCTCCGCCGCCCCAAACTTCCCCCTGACTCTTCCTCATCCTCCTTTCCGAGGAGCTTTGGGTGACGCGAGGATGAGGATGAGGATGAGGATGAGGAAGTCGCCTTCCCCTCCTGCCGAGCGGGGGGGAGAAGTTTTAGGGACACCCCCCCCCCCCCCCACCTCAATTTTATCGCTCCCCATGGAGACAAAGCCCGGCGGGGGCGGAGGGGGAGAGGTCGGGGATGGGGAAACTGAGGCACGGAGCGCTCCGGGAGCCCGTCCGCGGCTCCGACTCCCGTGACCGGGGGGGTGCGGGGGGGGCCCGAGCATGTGGCAATGCCGGCGTGGCGAAACGCCGGCCGGGGGGGGCACGGGGGGTGCCCCGCGGGCGCTGCGGGGCTTTGTGTGCCCGCCCTGCTCGGGCAAGGCCGCCCTACGGGGGGGGGAGGGAGAGGGGGGCAACTCTCTGTGCCCCCTCCCGAGCCTCAGTTTACCCCAAAATTGTGATTTTTTTGGGGAGGGGGGGACCCCGGAGCCGCCGCTCCCCCCGTCCCGACGGCTCTTGGGTGCACTGAGTTGGTCGGGCCTGAGCCCTACGGGCAGTAGGCGGGGGGGGGGGGGGGAGTCTGGGGGTGCTCCCACCCCGGGGAGGGGTTTGGGGGGGTCAGGAGGTGGTTTTGGGGGGGGTCGGGGGTGGTTTTGGGGGGGGTCGGGGGTGGTTTTGTGGAAGGGGGAAGTGGTTGTCGGTCCCTGCGCCGCCCGGGGGCGGGGGAGAAATGGGGTTTTTTGTTTAAAGAAAGTTTCGTCCGAGAGATTTTCGCCCCACCCAGGGCCGGGGGGGGGGGGTTAGAGGGGTTGGGGGGGTCGGGGGGACCCCCCCGCGGAGGGGTCGGCACCCAGGGGCATCCTCGAAGGCAGCGGGACCCCGCCGTGCCCGGCTGGGATGGGACATGTGGGGACCCCCCCGCCACCCCCTCCGCGGCTTTACGGGGGATCCCCTCCTGCTTTTTTGGGGGGGGGCAGCTCCTGACCCCCCCCCGTCGCCCTCCTCGGAGCCCCCCAAAACAGCACAGGGGGGTCCCGCTATCCCAGATCTCCCCTCCTCAGCTGCGCCCCTAAACCCGGCGGCTTCAAACCTCCGAGGGGGCAAATTTGGGGGTGTCGGGGGAGGTTGGGGGGGGTCACCCGCTGTTTTTTTTGGTGGGGGAGGAACTGCTGGGGGTCCCCCCGTGTTTCCCGTCCCGGCCCAGCGGGGTCTTTGTTGCCTCGGCGGTGGCTTTGTTCGACGCCGGGGTGGCAGGAGGGGGGGGCTACCTCAAAGAGGGGGGGGGGCCGTCCCCAAAGAGCGGCGGGACCGTCCCCAAAAAGGAGGGAACTGCCCCCAAAAAGTGTGTGTGTGGGGGGGGGGGGGCGGCTCATCCCCAATAGCTCCGTGACGCCGTTTCGGGGTTCAGCTCCATCAAACCCCTGTCGGTTTTGGGGCGGGGGTTCCTCCCTTCACACCCGCTGCCGTTTTTAGGGTGGGGATGGCCCCGAGGGGGTTTGACAGCACCCCAAAAACTCCTCCCGAGCTCCGCGCGGAGTTTTCGGGCCTGGAGGGGGCCCCGGGCCGGAAGAGGAACCCGAAAAGCCCCGTCTCTATTTAAAGCACTGAAATTCCCCGCACGGAGCAGCCGCGTGTCCCGGCACCCCCGGTTTGTGGCGGCGCGGTTGGGGTTTGGGGGGGGCGCTGGGGGGGTTGGGGGGGATCTTTGTGTTGGGGTCTCCACTGCTGGGGGGGTTTTGGGGGTGCGCAGCCGCTCCCCTCTTCCCCCCCACTCCCTCCCCAGAGTCTTTAGGGTTTCGTGTCCCCCAAATTCCTCCCCCCCCTCAGGGGCGCGCCGTGACCCCCCCAAACACGCGGTGCTGTCCCCCCCCCTCTACAGAAGGGTGAGGGGGTGCGGGACACCCCCACCCCCCCAAAAGTCTCCCAGGGGTTTTTTTTGGGAGGCGGCGCCGGTTGCGCGTGTGTGAACCCTCCCCCCCCCCTTCTCCTGTGGGTTTTGTGAGGGGGGGTCCCGGTAGAGACCCCCAGGCTGGTGGGGGGGGGTCCCAGGCCGGGCGGGGGCAGTGGCTGGGGGGGGGAGGGAGCAGGAAGCGGCCGCGGCTCCCGCCTTTGTCTGGCGCGGTTCGGTTTCCTTCGGGGAGGGGGGGGGAAAGACGGGGGGGGGGGGCCCAAAACGGGGAGGAAAACACGGAAATCGGGAAGGGAGAAAAGCTGGGGAAGGAGGGGGGGGAAGGAAGAAAAACGGTCAAAAAAAAGAGAAAAAATTGGGGGGGGGGGTGGGAGAAAGCGGAGAAAAAAAGGAAAATAGAGTGTGGGAAAAAAAAGAGAAAATAAGCGGGGGGGAAAGGAGGGAAAGAAGGAAAAAAGAGGGGGGAAAGCGGTGAAAAAAAGGAAAAATCTGTTAAAAAGGAAAATGCAGTGAAAAAAGGAAAATAAGCATAAAAAAGGGAAAACGATAAAAAAGGGGGGAAGGGGTAAGAAAAGGGGTGAAAAAAGGTAAGAAAAGAAAATCGGGGGTGGAAAAGGAAAGAAAAGCAGAAAGAAAGATAAAGGAAAGAAAGTGGAGAAAAAGGAAAATAAATAGGGGGGGAAAGGGCTAAAAGAATAAAGGGAAAGCCAAGAAAAAAAGCACAAAATGAAAGAAAAAGAAAAGAAAGCCAATAAAGGCAGGGGGAAAGAAAAGAAACGAACAAAAAACGGACGAAAAGAAAAGAAAAACAAACAAAACCGGCGGAGCCAAGGGAAAAAAATCAAAGGAAAACAAACAAGCGGGCGGGAACAATCGCGCGCGGGGCGGATGTCGCGGCCGATGTCGCGGCTGATGTCGCGGCCGGAGGCGCCGCCGGGGCCCGGGGGGGTCGGGGCTCGGGGGGCTCGGGATGTGCTGCTGCTCCTGCGCCCCGTTCCCGGCCGACGGGGAGGCGGAGGGACCCCTGAGCCGAGAGCGGGTGAGCCCCCCCGGGACCCCCGCCCGGGACCGGGGACGCGGGGTGACACCGGGGGTCCCGTTCCTGATCCGCGGGGTCCCGCTGGTGTCTCACGCCTGCTCCGAGGGGTCCCAGTCCCGATCCGCGGGGTCCCAGTCCCGATCCGCGGGGTCCCAGTCCCGATCCGCGGGGTCCCGCTGGTGTCCCGTGGGGTCCCACTCCTGTCCGTAGGGTCCCAGTCCCGATCCGTGGGGTCCCGCTGGCGTCCCATGGGGTCCCACTCCTGTCCGCGGGGTCCCAGTCCCGATCCGCGGGGTCCCGCTGGTGTCCCGTGGGGTCCCACTCCTGTCCGTGGGGTCTCACTCCTGCCCCATGGCCGCCCCCCCTGTTCTTTCCCATCTCCCTTCCCCCTCTCCCGGCCTCCCCCAAGGGTCCCTCGGCTCCTCCCGGGGGTCCCTCAGCCTCTCCCCGCCCTCAAGGGGGGGTCGGGAGCAGGGACGACCCCCTTTGGCGTTGGGACCGGTGTTTGGGAAAAGGAACTGGGGGGTCCCGAAGCGTCGCCGTTTTGGGGGGCTGTTGGTGGGCGCCCCAAGTGCCCCGACCCGCCGGGCTCAGCGCCGGTGCCAGGCACTGCCTGGGCCGTGGGGGTGGCGAGGGGGGGCACAAAGGCCTCTCTGTGCCCGTGGAGGCCCGGGGCGGGGGGGGGGTTCCGAGGCGAGCACGGGGACACTCGGGGTGACACCGGCTCGCTCCCCTTTTCCATGCGGGAAACCCAAACCGACCCCCACTCCCCCCCAAAACCATCCCCGTGGGGGCTCAGCCATCTCCCGAGCCCCCGTTTTGGGGCGAAAAAGGGTGAAACCCCTCAATTTGGCTAAAAATAGGAGCGGGGGGGGGGGGGGGGTGCAGGACGATGTCCCCAACCCCCACGGGGCAGCGTCACCCCCGGCTGCGCCCCCGCACCCCGTCCCCATTGGGGCTGGCGCCGGGGGGGCCGTGCCGGGGCGGGGGGGATCTCTCCCGCAGCCTCCGGTTGCCGTGGAGACGGGATGCTGGGAAGCGGGAGCGAGCGCAGGGAGCGGGGTGCTCTCTCCCCATCCTCCGGGCTCCCCACCGACCCCACGGGGGACCGGCCGCTCCCGCAGCCCGCCCGGCTCCCCGCAGCCATGAGCCGTGTCCCGAGACCGGCGGGGGGGGCCGGGGGGCGGCCGCGATGCCGCAGCCCCGTCAGGCGTCCGGTGCCGCTGTCCGGGCAGGGCAAGGATAAGGAGAGGATGAAGGAAGGGAAGGAGAAGGACGCGCGTTACACCAACGGGCACCTCTTCACCACCATCTCCGTGTCCGGCATGACCATGTGCTTCGCCTGCAACAAGAGCATCACGGCCAAGGAAGCGCTCGTGTGTCCCAGTGAGTGCCCGGGGGATCCAGGGGGGAGCCGGGCGGGGGATATTCCAGGTGGATGTGCCAGGGGAAGGGGGTGCCAAGGGGGATTTGCCAGGGGGGATGTGCCGTGGCAATCCACGGTGGCATTGCTGGGGTGGGTGGCTTTGCCGGGGTGGAGTTGATGGGGTGGCTTTACCGGGGTGGCTTTGCCAGGTTGGCATTTCCAGCTTGGCTTTGCCAGGGCAGAAATGCCACGGTGGCTTTGCTGCAGTGGCTTTGCCAGGGTGGCATTGCTGGGGTGGCTTTTCCAGAGCCGAGTTGCCAGGGTAGCTTTGCCGCAGTGGCTTTTTTGGGATGGCTCTTCCAGGGTGGCTTTTCCTTCATGGTTTTGCCCGGGTGGCATGGCTGGGGTGGACATGATGGCGAGGCTTTGCCAGGTTGGCTCTGCCAGGGCGGAATTGCCAGGGTGGCTTTGCTGCAGTGGCTTTGCCAGGGTGGATTTGCCAGGGTGGCTTTCCCATCCTGGTTTTGCCAGGATGGCTCTCCTGGGGTGGATGTGCCAAGGGCAGAATCGCCAGGGTGGCTTTTCCAGGTTGAAATTTCTGGGGTGGCTTTGCTGCAGTGGCTTTGCCGGGGTGGATTTGGTGGGGTGCCTTTGCCAGGGTGGCTTAGCTGGAATGGAATTGCCAGGATGGATTTTCTGGGGTGGCTTTCTCATGGTGGCTTTGCCAGGGTGACATTTCCGTGGTGGCTTGGCCGGGGTGGCTTTGCCGCAGTGGCTTTTCCGGTGTGGATTTGCCAGGGTGGCTTTTCCTGGGGTGGCTTTTCCATGGCAACTTAGCCAGGACGGCTTTGCCGCAGTGGCCTTTGCCAGGGTGGCTTTTCCTGGGGTGGCTTTTCCATGGCGGCTTTGCCGGGGTGGCTTTGCCGCAGTGGCTTTTCCTGGGGTGGCTTTTTTTGGGATGACTTTTTTTGGGGTGGCTTTGCTGGGGCGGAATTGCTGGGGTGGCTTTGCCAGATTGGATTTGCCGCAGTGGCTTTGCCAGGGTGGCTTTTTTTGGGATGGCTTTTTTGGGGTGGCTTTGCCAGGATGACTTTTCCAGGATGACTTTGCCATGGTGGCTTTTCCAAGATGACTTTTCTGGGGTAGCTTTTCCAAGATGACTTTTCTGGGGTGGCTTTTCCACGGTGGCTTTGCCGCAATGGGCACCGCAGTGCCCATTCCCAGAGCCCGGTTCCTCCCAGATTTGTGCCCTGGAGCAGGAGATGGTTTCTCCATCCTGGCACATCCCGGCTCCCTGGCGCTGGTGGCCCTGGGCTGGCACTGGTGGCCCCGGTCTGGCGCGGTGCCCTCGGGGTTGGGGCAGCTGCTCCATGGCAGCTGCAGCTCCGGCAGCGCCTGGTGATCCGCATCCACCCGCATTCCCACCACATCTGCTGCCGTCGCTCTGCCAGGATCCGGGGGAAGGGAGGGTGGCAGGAGGGTCCCCGTGGCCTCCCCGTCACCTCTCCGTGTCCCCCAGCCTGCAACGTCACCATCCACAACCGCTGCAAGGACACCCTGCCCAACTGCACCAAGGTGAAGCAGAAGGTGAGCGTGGGTGACACGAGCCGGGTGGGTGAGGGGTTTGTGGGGGATGAGGGAATGGGGGGGATGCAGGAATTGGGGACAAACGAGGACAGTGACGCTTCCGCTCCCCCGCAGCAGCAGAAGGCGGCGCTGCTGAAGAACAGCTCAGCCCTGCAGTCGGTGTCCCTGCGCAACAAGAGTGAGTGGGGGGAGCTTCCCTTCCCTTCCCTTCCCTTCCCTTCCCTTCCCTTCCCTTCCCTTCCCTTCCCTTCCCTTCCCTTCCCTTCCCTTCCCTTCCCTTCCCTTCCCTGTGTCCCTGCACAGCCTGGGGGGTGACGGGGTGGTCCTGGCACTGACCCCCCGGTGTCCCCCCGCCCCAGATGCCATCCGGGAGCGCCCCAATTCCGCCATCTACCCCTCGGAGAGCTTCCGGCAGACGCTGCTGGGATCCCGCCGCGGCCGCCCCTCCTTGTCCCTCTCCAAGAGCGTCTCCACCACCAACATCTCAGGGTAAGGGCAGGAAAACGGGGGGGACAGGGGGATCCGGGGGTGTCCCCAGTGTCCCCATCACGTCCCACCCCCTCCCCCAGGACGTTCAACGATGACTCGCCCCTGGGCATCCGGCGGATCCTGTCCCAGTCCACGGATTCCCTCAACATGCGCAACCGGACGCTCTCCGTGGAGTCACTGATCGACGAAGGTGGGGACACCGCGGGGGGACGTGAGGATGCGGGGGAGGGACACGGGGAGCCCGTATCCCACCGATGTCACCTGCAGGCCCTGACGTCATCCTGAGCCAGCTGCTGAGCGATCTGGAGGCAGACGGGAAGGAGTTCGAGGCGGATTCCTGGAGCCTGGCGGTGGATAACAGCTTCCTGCAGCAACACCGCATGGACGTCATGAAGCGCCAGGATGTCATCTACGGTGAGGGGACATGGGGACAGGGGACAGCGGGACAGGACGTAGAGATGGGGATGCAGAGATGGGGGACATGGGGACAGGGCAGGGGACACAGGAAGAGGTTGGAGAAGCAGGAATGGGGACACAGGGGATGCAGGGACAGGGATGCAGCGATGAGGACACACGGTCAGGCTGGGTGGCCGTCCCTGGTGTCCTGTCCCCTCTGTGCTGTTGCCGGGGTGCTGTCCCTGTCCCCGGGGGTTCTGTCCCTGTCCCCGAGGTGACCGCGCCGTGCCCCCGCAGAGCTGATGCAGACGGAGCTGCACCACGTGCGGACGCTGAAGATCATGGGCGCCCTGTTCCGCAGGGCAATGCTGGAGGAGCTGCAGCTGGACCCCGGCACTGTCCAGCGCATCTTCCCCTGCCTCGACGAGCTCAGCCACATCCACGAGCGCTTCCTGGCCCAGCTCCTGGAGCGGCGCCGGGAATCGCTGGCCCAGGACAGCAACAAGAACTTCGTCATCGACCGCCTCGGTGACATCCTCGTCAGCCAGGTGGGCAGGATGGACTGGGAAATGGGGGTACGAGGGAATGGGGTACCAGGGGATGGGGATCCTGGAGGTGGGGATAGCGGGGGATTTAGGAGCCGGGGAATGGGGATACTGGGGGATGACAGTGCCAAGAAATGGGGTACCAGGGGGTGCTGGGGGACCTGGGGAGAGTGGGGGGACAGGAAATGGGCTACCAGGAAACCGGGATGCTTTGGGGTGTGGGGATGCCCGTGGATGGCAAAGGGGGGGACGCGCTCACTGATGTCCCCTTGTCCTTCCCGCTGCCAAGTTCTCGGGCCCGAGCGCGGAGCAGCTGCGCAAAGCCTACGCGGAGTTCTGCAGCAAACACACCAAGGCGCTCAAGGAGTACAAGGACCTGCTGGCCCGGGACAAGCGCTTCCAGCAGTTCATCCGGGTGGGCTCCGCGGGGACCCCGGGCTGGGCATCGGGGTCTCCATCCTCTGGAGGGACCCCCAGGATGGGGGGTCGGGGGTGTCCCTGCGTGTTCCAGGCTTTGTGCTCCAGTGGAAAACCCTTCTCCCAAATCTGTGCCTCAGTTTCCCCAACTTGTGTCCCTCCCTAACTGAGCTCTGGGGGGGGTCACTGATGGAGGGGGGGGGTCCCTGCTGATGGGGGTCACTGATGGAGGGGGGTCCCTGCTGACGGAGTGTCCCCCCTGTCCCCCCAGCGGGTGACACGGTCCCCCCTCCTCCGCCGCCACGGCGTCCCCGAGTGCATCCTGCTGGTGACGCAGCGCATCACCAAGTACCCCGTGCTCATCGAGCGCATCCTCAAGAATTCCAAAGGTACCGGGGCGGGAAGGGGCTGCGGGAAGCGGCTGCGACCCGGGACGTTGTGGGGCGGCGCCGGAATTCCATCCTCGCTGGAATTCCATCCTCCCGCCCCTGCTCGCAGACAACGAGGGGGACTGCGCGGACCTGTCGCGGGCGCTGCGGTTGGTGAAGGAGCTGCTCTCGGCCGTGGACGAGGAGGTTCACGCGTGGGAGCTCCGCGGGCGCCTCTGGGACGTTTTCCGGCGCGTGGACCCGCGGGCCAAGGTGCCGCTGCTCTGGGATAGCCGCCCCGGAGCGTTCGGGAGGGACGAGCTGCTCCGCAGGAAGCTGGTGCACAGCGGGGGGATGCTCTGGAAAACGGCGGCCGGGCGCTTCAAAGGTGGGAAGCGGCAGGGGGAAAGCGGAGAAATGGGAGTGGAGGACGTCCAGGGAGCAGGGGGTGGGGATACCGGGGAACCTCTCGTGGAATGGGGGTCCCCAGAGATTGGGGATGCCTGTGGAGGAGGATGCTGGGACACCCCCTCTTCTCCACGGCTGAATTTGGGACTCGGGGGGGGGGGGGGGGGGGGCCATGGGGCTCAGCGGGGTGAATCCCCCCACTCACCCCCGCTCACTCCAGACGTCCTGGTGCTGCTGATGACGGACGTGCTCGTGTTCCTGCAAGAGAAGGACCAGAAATACACCTTCCCCATGCTGGTGAGCCGCCCCCTCCTCATCCCGACCCTCACCGCGGCTCCACTGGGGCAGCATTCCCAGTTCCCAACGCTTCCCAATCCCGCAGGACAAGCCGGCCGTCATCTCCCTGCAAAACCTGATCGTGCGGGACATCGCCAACCAGGAGAAGGGGATGTTCCTGATCAGCGCGGCCCCGCCCGAGATGTACGAGGTGCACGCGGCTTCCCGGGATGACCGCAACCACTGGATGAAGGTCATCCAGCAGGCCGTCAGCCTGTGAGTGCCCCCGGGAATTTGGGGATGGACGAGAACCCCCCCCTCCCAGGAATCTCTTGGAAGGGCTGGGGGGGCCCCAAGTGGTTGCAGGGTGGGTGGTGGTGGGCGCTGGGAGCTGGGGGGGAGAAAGGGGGAGGGATGTGGGGTGATGGAGCTGGGGGGGGGTCCTGGCTCTGACCCCCCATCCCGGCCCTCGCAGCTGTCCGAGCCGCCAGGATTTCCCCCTGATTGAGACGGAGACGGAAGCGTCCTTGCGGAAGCTGAAAGGTGGGCGCCCATCCCTGTTCCCTCACCCCGCCTCATCCCCCCATCCCTGCTCGTCCCCCCATCCCTACTCATCCCACCCCATCCCCGCTGACCCCCCAATTCCCGCTCCCCCTCTCCAGAGCGGATGGAGCAGCACGACCGTCAGATCGCGGCGCTGCTGGAGGAGAAGGTCGGGATTTTTGCGGACATGCTGGCGCTGGGCAGCGGCTGCTCTGAGCCTCCCCCGGCCCCCCGCGGGACCCCCTTCCCTGGGGACCTCACCCGGGGCCCCCGCGGGGATGTGCTGCTGCATGACGCCATCCGGGAAGGTACAGGAGCTCCGGGATGGGGTGACCCGGGGTGGGAAGGGGTGGGAAGGGGTGGGACGGGTACCCCAGGATGCCCCAGGATGCTCTGGGATGGAGATGTTTGGATGGGGAAACTGAGGCAGGGGTCCGGCGTGTGGGAGGGGCTCACGCTGCCCTTCCCCCACAGTGGAATGCCTGAAGGAGATTTTCACGGGATGCACCCGGGATCGGGACCAGAACCAGAACAACCCCCCCGAGGCCGAGAGCTGCCCCAGCCCCAGCACCAGCAGTAAGGGGAGAGGGGGGGTGGGCGTGCTGGGTTGGGGGGACCCCCGGGACCCCCCTGAGGCTCACCCAGTGTCTCCCTGCAGACGGTGACTCCGGCAGCATCAACGGCTCCTTGGAATTCCGGGCAGATCCGGATGCTGGGCAGCGGGTGAGTTGGGGAGGGGGCACAGGGGGGCAGCTGGGGACCCCCCAGCCCACACTGGGTTCCTCAGTGTCACCGCACTCTCTCCGCAGGACGGGAATGGGAATCAGGTCCCTCCGAGGGGATCCCAGGAGGTGAGGAAAGGGTTTTGGGGTGGGTGGGTGGTGCCTCAGTGTCTCCCCCCCAGCGTGGGCACTCGGGGTTCACCGCCCACCCCCCAAATCCTGTCCCCCCCCAGGAGATCAACCAGCGCCTGGTGAACCTCTACGGGCTCCTGCTGCGGCTCCAGGTGGGACAGGGGGACAGACAGCGGGAAGGAGGACGAGGGGGTACCCCCTGCCCAAATCCATCCTGCTCCCAAATCCATTCCCTGCCCCCTTTCTCCCCCTTGCCCCCATTTGTCACCTTCCCCATCCCTCTCCTTCCTCCCATTCCCCCCTGAGCCCTCTTACCCCATCCCCCCTTTATCCCCATTTCCCCTTTTTCCCCTCTGACCCCTCTCCCTCCGCAGGTCCAGCTGACCCATCAGGAGGTGCTGCTGGAGCTGCAGGTGCCGCCGGAGGGGCTGCAGCGGCCGCGGCCCCGCCGGGGGTCCCAGCCGGCCGTGCCGGTGACCGGGGGCGCGGAGCCGGGCGCCGGGGCGGAGCTGGCGCTGCTGCAGCGGCAGCACGGGCTGGTGCAGGAGGAGCTGAGCCGCTGCCGGCAGCTGTGCCAGGAGCGGGCGCAGGAGGCGGCGGCTTTGGAGTCGCGGCTGCGGGACAGCGAGCGGGAGAGGTCCCGGTTGGAGCGGGAGCTGCAGGAGGCGCGGGGGACACCGGCGGGGCCGCGGGGGCGGCGGGCGGCGGAGCCCCGGCGCAGGAGCCTCCCGGCCGGGGATGCGCTGTACCTGAGCTTCACCCCCCCGCAGGTGGGCGCGGGGCACCGGGGGGGCACCGGGGGGCACCGGGGGGTGGGCACGGGCCGTGGGGAGCTGCGGGTGAGGGATGGGGGTGGTGTGTGACACGAGTTGTGTCCGGCCGCAGCCCCCACGCGTGGGGGGCGCAGGGGATGAGGCCTGACCCCCCCCCCCCACTCTGTTCCCCCCCCCCCAGCTGAGCCACGCCAGCCCCCCCGCCGGCCTCCCGTTCCATCCCCCCGCCTTCCCCAGCCCCCGGGACGAGCTGGAATTCCGGGGCGCCGATCCCGAGCGGCTGCGGGAGGGCGAAGACACCCTGGACGTGCTCCTGGAGGATGAGGGGGGCTTGGGGAGCCGCCACTCCCCCCCCGCCAGCCCCCGAGGTGGGTCCCCGTTTGGGGGAGGGGCAGCAGATCCCACCCTGGGGGTCCCCATCTTATTTTGGGGGAGGTTAACCTGGAGTTTTTCTCTAGATTTCCTGAGGATGCAGGATATTCCCGAGGAGGTGGAGAACAGCCAGGAGCTGAAGGAGGGCGACGGGGACAGTTAGGGACCCCCGCAGCCCCCACAGCACCCCACGATTCCCTCCCCAGGACACACCGGGGGCTGGATCCAACCGTGGGGAGCGTTGGGAAAAGCGGGATGGGGACGCTGCTATTCCCACGGGAGCCTTATGGGAACGGGTGGGGGTCCGGTCGCCCCCTCCCCTACTCCAGCCCGGGGGGCGTGGGGGTGACATCGTGTCCCTCCTCTTCCCGCTGGGATTTATTTATTTATTTGGATGCTTTGGGGTGCGGGAGGCGGCCCCGGGGGGGTGGGGGGGAACCCCCCGCTCCTGGGTCAGCGGTGACAGTGACTCCTCTCCCCCCCCCCCGGTGTCGGGGGGCTGCCCAAGGGTGGGGCGGGGAGGGACGGGGTCCCCGCGGATTAACTGTAAAAACAAAGGACAAAAAACAACAACAACAAAAAGGAAAAATATAAAAAAATTTGGAAAATCGTGAAAACGAAGAGTTTGGAGCCAAAATGAACGGGAAGGGAGCTGCGGGAGGCAGGGACCAGCCGGGCCGGGCCGGGGGGTGTCTCATCAGTGCACTGAGTGTGTGGGGTCTCAGCCGGGGGGGGTGGGGGGGGGGTGGTCTCAGCCGGGGGGGCGATGGGGCCGGGTTTGGGGCGGACCCGCAGGGCGGGGCCGTTCCCGGGGCGGTGCCGGACCCGCCGGGACGGGTGCGGGACCGGGCGCGGGGCGGGACGGGGCGGGCGGAGGACGCGGCCCCGGAGCGGCGGCTCCCGGGGGTCCCGCAGCGAGGGGAGGACGGGGGCCCGGGAGCGGAGGGGTCGCGGCTCCGGAAGCTCCGGCGGCGGGAGGGGGACGGGGGTGCCGCGGGTCCCGGCCATGAAGAGGATGTTCTCCTGCTCCAGCTCGCAAGTGACGGTGAGTGCCGGGAGGGAACAGGGGGCCCGTGCCAGCTGCGATCCCAATCCCGATGCCAGCCCGATGCCAGCCCCACTTCCAGCTGCTGTCCTAATTCCGACCCCAATCCCGATGCCAGCCCCACTTCCAGCTGCTGCCTCAATTCCGATCCCAGCCCCGATCCCAGCCCGCTGCCGGCTGCGATCCCGAGACCGACCCCAATGCCAGCCCCGATGCTGCCTCAGTCCCGACCCCAATCCAGCTCCGAGGCCACCCTCAATCCCAGACGCAATTCCAATCCCAGTCCCGATCCCGGCTGCAATCCCTACCCCAGGCTCCAATCCCACTCCCGCTTCTGATGCTGGTCCCGATGCCACCGGCAGTCCCAGCCTCATTCCCAGCCCCCATCCCAGAGGCAACCCCAGTCCCAGCCCCAATCCTGACCCGAATCCAGCCCCCAGCCCCGACCCTCTTGCCCCCAGCCCCGGCCCCGCTGCAGGTCCCACAGCCCATCTCTGCTCCCAGCCCCGGTTCCCGTCCCCGGACCATGGTCTCGGCCCCTGCTCCCGGTGCCGGTGCCGGTGCCACTCCCGCCCGGTGCCACGCTGGAGCCCAGCCCGGCTCGGTGGCACTCGCCAAACCAGCCGGGCGGGCACAGGCCGGGACACGCTCCGTCCTCTCCGCCCCTTCCCGGCTCCGCGGGGATCACGGAATCCCCACGGAGTGGGGAAACTGAGGCAGGAGACGCACGGGGGGCACGACACTGGGCGGTCCCATCCCGGGGTGGGGGTCCCGTGCAGGATTTGGGGTCCTGTCCTGCATTTGCGGTCCCATGCCACCCCCCGCAGATGGAGAGCTGGACGCGGCAGGACCAGAAGCTCCTGGAGGCGGTGACACGCGGGGACGTGGCCCGGGTGGCCACTCTGGCCGCCCGCAAGGCCGCCCGCCCCGCCAAGCTCAACGCCAGGGGACAGTCCGCGTATGTCACCCCTGGGGGGACACGGGGGGCCGCAGGGGGGTCCCGGGGGGGGGTTGTGGCACGGGTCACGGCCACCTCTCGCCCCTCAGGCTCCATCTGGCCGCGGCCGGGGGTCTCACCGAGTGCCTGACGCTGCTGCTGGAGCACGGGGCCCCCGTCAATGACAGGAACGATGATGGTAGGTGGGGACACCTTGGGGACATCTTGGGGACACCTTGGGGACACCCAGCCAGGTCCCTGTGTCACCTTTGGAGGAGCCCAGACCTGCACCCCAAGGAAGGGCAAGGATCCCCGGGAGCACCCTGGGGAGTGTTCCCAAGGAGGGGGTGTCCCTTGATGGAGCGGGGTGTCCCCTGAGGGTGTCCCCAAGGAGGGGGTGTCCCGTGGGGGTGTCCCCAAGGAGGGGGTGTCCCGTGGGGGTGTCCCCAGAGCCCGGCCCGGTCCCCACAGGTAGCACCGCCCTTCACTTGGCCACCATCGCCTGCCAGCCCCAGTGTGTGAAGGTGCTGCTGCAGGTACAGAGCAGGATGGGAATGGGAATGGGAATGGGAATGGGAGTGGGAATGGGAGTGGGAATGGGATGGGGATGGGGATGGGGATGGGATGGGGATGGGGATGGGGATGGGGATGGGGATGGGAATGGGAATGGGAGTGGGGATGGGAATGGGATGGGGATGGGATGGGAAAGGGAATGGGATGGGGATGGGAATGGGAATGGGAATGGGATGAGATGGAAATGGGAATGGGAATGGGAATGGGAATGGGATGGGAATGGGAATGGGATGGGAATGGGAATGGGATGGAAATAGGATGGGAATGGGAATGGAAATGGGAACGGGAATGGAAATGGAAATGGAAACGGGAATGGAAACAGAAATGGGATGGAATGGAATGGAATGGGATGGGATGGGATGGGATGGAAATGGGAATGGGAATGAGAATGGGAATGGGAATGGGAATGGGATGGGAATGGGAATGGGAATGGGAATGGGAATGGGAATGGGAATGGGATGGGAATGGGGATGGAAATGGGAACAGAATGGGAATGGGATGGAAATGGGATGGGAATGGGATAGGAATGGGATGGAAATGGGAATGGAAATGGAAAAGGAAATGGGATGGGATGGAAATAGGATGGAAATGGGATGGAAATGGGAATGGGAATGGGAATGGGAATGGGAATGGGGATGGGATGGGACGGGACGGGACGGGACGGGACGGGACGGGACGGGACGGGATGGGATGGGATGAGATGGGATGGGATGGGATGGGATGGAGCTGGGGCTGAAAACGGATGAAGATCAGGATTGAGACAGGGATAAGGACACAGATGGGGATGCAGAGGAGGATGAGCATGGAGGTGGGAATAAAGATGGGGACAAGGACAGGGAACAAGGGCAGGGATGAGGATGGGAACAGGGCTGGGTTGGGGGGGCCGGTGCCGTTCCCATCCCGGAGGTCCCCTCCCGCTGTCCCCCCAGCACGGAGCCAACGAGCGCCACGTGGACGGGCAGAACCGGACACCGCTGCACTGGGCCGGTGAGGGGGGGGGGGGGGACACGGGGACACCCCCGGGACGTGGGGGACACCAGAGGTCCCCCAGAGCCCCCGCAGTGACGCAGCCCCCCCACAGCCTCCTCGGGCTGCGCCTCCAGCATCCTCCTGCTCTGCGACCACGACGCCCCACTGGATGTCCCCGACACTGTGAGTGGGGACAGGGGGACAGCAGGGGGTGACAGGGGACAGCAAGAGCTGATGGTCACCCCCTGTGTCCCCCCCAGCACGGCCAGACCCCCCTGATGCTGGCGGCGCGGGGGAACCACGCGGCCGCTTGTGCCCAGCTCCTGCGGCGGGGGGCCGAGCCCGGGCTGGCCGACAGGGACGGCAGGTGGGTGACACGGGGGACACTGGGGACACTGGGGACACCGGTGCATGGTATCCCCGAGGGTGTCACCGGGATGGGGGGGGGGGGGGTGACGTGTGCCACCGTGTCACTGTGTCACGGTGCCATCTTGCCACTGTACCCGTGTGCCACCCCCTGCCACCGCTCACTGTTTCCTTGTGTCCCCGTGTCCCTCCGTGTCACCCATGTCTCGGTGTCCTCAGGACAGCGCTGGAGCTGGCGCTGGCTCACGGCAGCCTGGAAGCGGCCGAGCTGCTGCAGAGCCACCAGAAGGACAAAGACACTGGGAATGTCACCGGGAATGTCACCGGGAAGGCCCCGAGCTGGGCTCTCCGAAAGGTCCCGCACTGCGTGGGGAGAGGTGAGACCCCCCCTGGAGCCCTCCAAGAGAATGGACAAAACGGGGGGAAATGGGGAAAAATACGGGGGAAATGGGGAGGGGGGGAAATTGGAAAAACTAGGGAAAAATTGGGAAAACGGGACTGTGTTTTTCCCTCCAGCAGAGAATGGTGCTGGACAGGTGGGAATCCAGGGCGAGGAGGAGGAGGCCGAGGAGCAGCGGGACGGACGCGCTGCCCGGCGGCTGCGGGAGGAGCTGGTGAGGAAGACTCTGGAATGCCGGCGGCTGGAGGAAGCTGCCGGGGGCATCCGGCGGCGGCTGCGGGAGCTCGTGCGGCTCCTGCCGGGACGGGATGCGGGGGAGGAGGAGGAGGAGGAGGAGAATGACGGCGCCTGCCTGGAGCTCCTGGCCCGGCGCGTGGCGGAGCTGAGGAAGAGGACGAGGGATGAAGAGGGGGAAGGAGGACACGGCAACGCCGAGGCTCCGGCGCTGATCCCGTTCCTGGCCTGGCTGGGAGAGGAGTGCTCCAAAATGCGGGAAGCGAAGGCCGGCGCCTTCTGCCGGAGCCAGGAGCTGCATCGGGAAGCAGAGGATTCCCTCCGCGACGAGGCCGTGGGCCGGAGCGCGGCCACCTGGGAAGAGCTGGTGGCGGGGCTGGAGCAGGCGCTGGACCACCAGGACCAGATCCATGCCAGGATACTCCAGGAATCCCAAATCCTCCTGGAAAAGCTCCGTCGGGAGCCGGCGGCAGCGTGTCGGTGCGCGGTGAACGGCGCGGAGCCGGCTGCCGGTGGGAAGAGCCGGGACGAGATACCGAGGGAGAGCGGGAGGATGGAGAAGGAGCTGCTGGAGCTGCGCGAGGGCAACGGGAAGCTCCTGGTGGAGCTGGCGCGGCTGGGCCGGGAGCGGGAGCGGCTGCAGCAGGAGCTGCGGGAGCTGCGGGATCCCGGGAAGCGGGACGAGGCGTGGCGGCTGCGCCGGGAGCTGCGGGCGCTGCGGGACGGGGTCGGAGCGCGGGTGCGGGAGGCGGGAGGCGACGCCGGGGCCGGAATCCTCCGGGATCTGCACCGGCGGCTGGACGCGCTGGTGCGCTCGCAGCACGAGGCCCTGCAGCTCATCACGGAGATGGAGGGAGAGGCCGGAGAAAGCCCCCGGAGCGACGGGGAGAGCGGGATACCGGGAGCGGCGGTGCGTGCCGACGAGCCGCAGGGCCCGGAGCGCGGGGACGGCACCGCCGCTGTCCCAGCGGAGCCGCCGGGGCCGGAGCGGTGGCGGGAGGCGGCCGGGAGGGAGCGGGAGCTGCGGGAGCTGCGGGAGAAGGCGGAGGGGCTGGAGCGCAGCCTGGGAGCGCTGCGGGAACGCGCGGCTCGGCTGGAGCGCGCCTGCCGGGATAAGGATGGGAAGGTGAGGGACCTTCCCAGCACCGATCCCATTCCCATCATCATCCTCTTCCCATCCCTGTCCCCATTGCCGCCCCCTTCCCGTCCTCCTCTTCCTCCCATATCCATCCCCGTCTCCTTCCCATCCCCTTCCCAGTCCTCTTTCCATCATCATCACCCCTTTCCCACCATTGTTGCCATCATCATCTGCATCCCTGTTCCCTTCTCATCATTGTCCCCACCACAGTTCCATTCCCATCTCCTTTCCCATCCCATTCCCACCCCACCCCATCCCAATCCATCCCATCCCAATCCATCCCATCCCATCCCATCCCATCCCACCCCATCCCATCCCATCCCATCCCATCCCACCCCATCCCATCCCATCCCATCCCATCCCACCCCACCCCATCCCATCCCAATCCATCCCATCCCATCCCATCCCATCCCATCCCATCCCATCCCATCCCATCCCATCCCATCCCACCCCACCCCATCCCATCCCACCCCATCCCATCCAATCCCATCCCATCCCATCCCATCCCATCCCATCCCATCCCATCCCATCCCATCCCATCTCCCAGCACCATCTGGGGGGACCAAGGAGCGCCCTGGGGCATCACAGGGACCAGGGGGGTCTCAGGGGATGCCGGGGGGTACCACCACCCCCCACAGCCCCCCAACACTGCCCCCAAATTTGCCCCCCCAGCTGAAGCAGCTGCTGGCAGAGACGGAGAAACTCTCGGCCGAGGTGTTGGGGCTGCGGGGCCGGAGCGCTCGGCTCCAGCTCCAGCTGGAGGTGGGGACAGTGCCCGGTGTCACCCGTGCCACCCTTTGTAACCTCCTGTCACTCTGTGTCCCCCCCGTCCCCCTCGTGCCACCCAGTGTCACCCTGTGCCCCCATCCCGCTTGTCCCCCCCCAGGTCCAGCAGAAGCAGCACCGGGACACCGTGGCCGTGTACCGGAGCCACCTTCTCCAAGCTGCCCAGGTGGGACCCCCCGACCCTGCCTGGGGCCTCTGGGGGGTGGGGGCACAGTTTTGGGTGCTGGGCACCCAGGTGGGATCCCGGGAAAAGCCACACTCCCTCCTCCGCAGGGGTTCATGGACGAGGGCGTCCACGCCGTGCTGCTGCGGATCCTGCGGGCCGAGGCGGAAGCGGGGCCGTGGCATTAAACTGGGAAACTGGGACGCACACGTGGCCTGTGTCCGATTCCGTGTCCCATTCCATGTCCTCATCCCGTGTCCCCATCCCAACAGCTCACGGAGAGGGGTGGGTGTGTGTGTGCACCCTTCTCCATTCCCTTGGAATCCACCTCACACTGTGGGAACCCCCAGCCCATTCCTGGGGACCCCTTGTCCCCACTCGTCCCACTCCAGCACGGACTCGGTTCCCGTGGGAAGCGCTTTATTCCCGGCCCCCCCGGCTGGGCTCCCCCCACCACCTCCCCAGCGCGAATTTGGTGCCGGTGCTGACACGCTCCAGGTCGGGGCCGTGGGCTGGGGCCCGGCGCAGGAGGATCCCGGTGGGAATCTGGGAGTTCCGGAAGCCGTCAGGGCTCATCTCCATGATCCTGGGACAGGGAATGGGATCAGGGATGGGGCCATGGGGAGCTTGGACAGCCCCAGGTGTTCTCCAGCCTCCTGTTCCTGTCCCCACGGTGTCGGGAGCGTCTCACCCCACGGTGGCTGGCAGCTCTCTGGGGAATGATCCCGATCCCGATCCCAATCCCGATCCCGATCCCGATCCCGATCCCTCAGCTCCTTCCTCGGTGGCAGCGATGGCCTCCAGGACTGGCGGCTCCAGCCAGGCCACGGCGCTGACCTCACACGGGCTTGGACACAGCCGGGCCTGGGCATGGACCCCCCGTGGAGGGAGAGACCCCCAAGGGGGGGGACCCCAACCTCAATAGGGACCCCCCCCCCTTGGAGGGACCCCAACCTCAGGAGGGAACCCCACCCATGAAGGGACCCCCAGGGGAGGGACACCCCACCCACGAAGGGACCCCCACCCACGAAGTGACCCCCTCGGAGGTGCCCCCCACCTGCAGGTGCTGGCGGGGCTCGGCCGAGCGCAGCCCCAGGTAGGTGACGATGTGGTGGCAGCGTGGTGGCCCCCAGCTCAGCGTGGGGGGGAACAGGGACTGCGGGGAGCAGGGGTGACCCGTGGGGCAGGGCGGACACCTGGGGGGTGTCACCCCCTGCCCAGCCCCGGGGGTGGGGGGGGTCGTTACCTCCCAGAGGCCGAGCAGGCGCCAGGAGAAGGTCCCGGGCTCCAGGCGCAGCCCCGTCTCCTCGGCCAGTTCCCGCAGCCCCGCGGCCACCAGCTGGGGGTTTGGGGGTGTCAGGGGGCACCATGTCCCCGCACTCACCCGGGAACCCCCCACCCTCCCCACGGAGTCCCCACGGTGTCACCTCACCTCCTCTCCCGGCTCCAAGTGCCCACCTGTGTGGGGGGACAGGGGTCAGGGGATCCCAAAACACCTGTCCCCACCTGAGTGAGGGGTCAGGGAACCCCAGAGCCCCTGTCGCCCCTCCTCGCACTCACCTGGTGGCACCCAAATATTAGGGAAGTGGCGCAGGGTCGCGGCTCGGCGGGTCAGCAGGACGTGGCCGCAGGTGGCCTCCAGCAGCACGGCCACCGCTGCGACCACCCCCGGGTGTCCCCTCCGGTCACCCAGCGTGGCCCCCCCCAGCTTGGCGGGGCAGAAAGGGGGTCTCTGCGGGGACAGGGGACGTCAGGGGTGCGCTGGCTCCCTGGGGACACACGGTGGCACCCGGGGCGACACGGGGGCTGGTGGCCCCGCGGACCTTGAGGACGGTGACAGCGGAGCCGGGGAAGGGGACATCGGAGATGAGGAAGTGGCCGCGCTCCAGCCCGCAGCTCACCAGGGCCACGTCGGTGTGCGCGGGGCAGAACACGCCGGTGACACTCTGCGGAGACACCGCGGCCACTGTCACCGCAGCGCCATGGCCACGGGGACACCGCGGCCACTGTCACCGCAGCGCCATGGCCACGGGGACACTGTGGCCACTGTCACCGCGGCCACTGTCACCGCAGCGCGATGGCCACGACGCTGCAGTGGCCACTCCCCCTCCCTCGCACTGTTCCCCCCGTTGCCCCCATTGCCCCCCGTTGCCCCCATTGCCCCCCATTGCCTCCATTGCCCCCCACAGCCCCCCCATTGCCCCCGTTGCCCCCGTTGCCCCCCATTGCCCCCGTTGCCCCCATTGCCCCCGTTGCCCCCCATTGCCCCCCATTGCCCCCGTTGCCCCCGTTGCCCCCCATTGCCCCCCATTGCCCCCGTTGCCCCCCGTTGCCCCCCGTTGCCCCCGTTGCCCCCCATTGCCCCCGTTGCCCCCATTGCCCCCATTGCCCCCGTTGCCCCCGTTGCCCCCCATTGCCCCCCATTGCCCCCGTTGCCCCCCATTGCCCCCGTTGCCCCCCATTGCCCCCGTTGCCCCCATTGCCCCCATTGCCCCCGTTGCCCCCATTGCCCCCATTGCCCCCGTTGCCCCCCATTGCCCCCCGTTGCCCCCATTGCCCCCATTGCCCCCGTTGCCCCCCGTTGCCCCCCGGTCCCCTCCCGGACCTGCCCGAACGCCGCCGCCGCCGCCCCCCCCGCCCCCCCGCGCCGCACGTGCACGAGCACGCGCGCGCTCGCCATGACAGGGGGCGGGGCCTCCTGGCGGGGGGCGGGGCCTGACGCTGTCCGGGGGCGGGGCCTCAACCTGGCCGGCGATCGCGCCCCCTGGCGGGGTGGCCGAGAACGGCATCGCCCTCGGGCGGTCCCGGTAGACCGGGGACGGTTCTGTGTCCCCCGTGTGTGTCCCCCGTGTCCTGTGTGTGCCTCCGTGTGTCCGTGCATGTCCACTGCGTCCGCCTGTGTCCTGTGTATGGCCGTGTCCTCTGTGTTCCCCCACTGGGGACACTGTCACCTGCCGCGGACGTGGCCACCCCCGCGGATGCTGCCACCCCTCAGGGACACAATCAACACTCCGGGGACACCGCTGTGTCCCCAGGGCGGCCACCACCGACCCGAGGACATCGCCCCCCACCTCGTCCCCGAAAGGTGCCGTTCCAGGTGATGCCAGCAGGTGTCACCGTGTGCCCGCCCCCTCGGGACCCCCCCAGAGCCCCCCGACTCTCGAGGGTGTCCCCAGCATCCTTCACCCCCGACACGTCCCCAGGGTCCCCTCAGCCCCCCCCCCGGAGCAGCTGGTGACACTTGGGGACCGGAGCCTGAGCGTGACACCGGGGGGCAGCTCAGTGCTCCCAGTATGTCCCAGTAACTCCCAGTAGCTCTCGGTCCTCGCTCGGGCGAGCAAGTGGCCACACGATGGTGCAGGTGACAGGTCCCCACTCTGGGGGAGACAGGGGGACACACGGGTGGCCGCCACACCGCACACGCGTGTGCGAGGGGTCTCCGCGCGTGTGCGCGCTCACGCGTGTGCGCGCCGACAGTTGCACACGCGCGTGCACCGACAAGGCGGCGGGGGGCGTCACAGCCGTGCCCGCGCACACGCGCGTGCAAAACCTCCGCCCCCCCCCCCCCCCATCCCTCGGCAGTTAATGAGGATCATCTCATTAACGGGGATTAACGCCTATCTATAGGGCGGCCGCGGGGGCTGTCCCGCGGCGGGGGCTGTGGAGTCCCACGGGGGTCCCCGGTCCCGCCCCCGGCTCCGCTCAGGCCGGTGCCCGGTCCCGGCCCGTTCCGGGGCGGAGCCGCTCGGGACCGAGCGGGGAGCGGAGCCGGTACCGAGCGCCGAGGGGCCGGGAGGGGCGGGGGTTGCGGGGTGTTGGGGCAGGGGGTGGGGAGTGTTTGGGCAAGGGGTGGTGGAGTCTTGGAAGGGGGTCGTTTTGGGGTGGTTTTGGGTACTTTTGGGGTGTAGGTTGGGTGTTGCGGGGTGTTGGGGCAGGGGGTGTGTAGGGCGCTGTAGGGGGGGGCGATGGAGTGTTGCGACAGGGTGGTTTTGGGGTGTTTTAGGGGTTTGGGTGAGACGCTGACTGTTGTGAGGGTGTCATGGGGGGTGTTGGAGTGTTGTGGGGTACTTGGGGTGCTGTGAGAGCGGTGTCGGGGTGTAGGTGGGGTGTTTTGGGGTGCTGGGGCGGGTGCACGTGGGTGCTGTTCAACGGGGAACTGGGGCTACGCTCCTGTGTTGGAGGAAGGGTCCTGACACTGCTGGCAGCAGCTCCCGGAGCACTGGGAGCACTGGGAGCACTGGGACGGGGGTTCTGGCAGGAACATCGGAGCAGGGGCACTTGGGACACTGGCAGAGGGTAGCGGGGACCACTGAGAGGACGGGAGACACTGGAAGGGGACACTGGGAGCACTGTCCCCACTTCGCCCCCCCCCCCCCATCCCCGCGCCTCAGTTTCCCCCCGCTCGCAGCCCGGGGCGGGGCGGGGGGGTCGGTCTCAGCCCCACCCGCGATGCCGGGGGTCCCGCTGCCCTTCGTCCTCCTCCTCCTCGCCGGGGTGCCCGCCCAGTCCTTCCCGCGGGACCTGGTGGCTCGCAGCACCGTGGGGCTGACAGGTGAGCGGGGCTCGGGGGGCGGCCGGGGCTCGGGGGCTGCCGGGGTGTCACCGTGTCCTCCCGGTCCGCAGCCACCGCCGCGTACCCGCGCTTCGGGGGCCTCCGGGGGGACAACGGCACGGCCCGGCTCGGCCTCGACTTCCAGCGGATGCTGCGGCTCAACGGGACGCTCTTCGTGGCTGCCCGGTGAGCGCGGCCGGTGCACGCTCGTGTGCACGCTCGTGTGTGCCGGGACACGGCTGCCCTGCGCTGGTGCCTGTGCTTGAGCATCCTTACCTGTGCTTGTGCAAGGATTTGCACACCTCTACACCCCTGTCGCTGCTTGTGTCCCCCCCGTTCCTTCCGCTGCCCCGTGCGTGACCCCGCAGTGCCCCGTGCGTGTGACTGGCGCGTTGTCCCCGTGTCCCTTTGCACGTCCCCGTGTCCCCTTGCACACTCACCGCCTCCCCCCAGGGACCACATCTACGCCTTCGAGCTGGGGCAGGACAAGGGGACGCTGTACCCGGAGCGGGTAAGGGGGGACGGGCACAGCGTCCCTGGGGACATGGGGGGCACGCAGGGGGAGGATCCCCGCGCCCACCCGCCCCCTGCACCCGTCTCACCTGGCAGCACCTCACCTGGGAGCCGCAGGACAGGGAGAACTGCGCCATGCGGGGCCGGCGGCAGGTGAGGGGGGCCTTGAGGGGAGCGAGGGGTGGGGAGCGGTGCTGAGGATGTGGGGATTTGGGGTGCAGGACTTTGGGGGTGCAGGGTTTGACGGTACAAGGGGTGGGGGCAAACAGGGTCTCAGGACATGAGAAGGGGGTGACGCCGGGGTCCCCCTGTGTCCCCCCCCCACCCCACAGGACGAGTGTCACAACTACATCCGGGTGCTGGTGCCCCGCGACTCCGAGACCCTCCTGGCCTGTGGCACCAACGCCTTCAGCCCCCTGTGCCGCACCTACCAGGTGGGGGGGCCCGGGGTTGGGGAGCCCAGGGGTGAGGGGGGGGCTCACAGCCTGCTGAGTGTGGGTGTGATGAGTTGGGGGGGGGGTCTCAGCCCCAGCACGGCCGTTCCCAGATGTGTGATGAGTGTGGAGGTCCTCAGCCATGTCCGTGCTGGGGTTGGGGATGGCACGAGGGGGTGCTGAGTGTTGGGGGGGGTCTCACGGCCTCTGGGCGTGTGCCCCCCCCCCCCCCCCAGGTGAGCAGCCTGGCACGGCAGGGTGATGAGGTCAGTGGCCAGGCCCGGTGCCCCTTCGATGCCAAGCAAAGCATCGTCGCCCTCTTTGTCGGTGGGTGCTGGGCAGGCGGGGGGACACGGGGGTGGCCGGGGGGGCACAGCGGTGACCTGTGTGTGTCCCACCCCCCCCCGCAGATGGCAGCCTGTACTCGGCCACGGTGGCCGATTTCCAGGCGAGTGATGCCGTGATCTACCGCAGCCTGAGCCCCGGGCGGGCCCCCCTGCGCACCCTCAAATACAGCTCCCGCTGGCTGCAGGGTACCCCAAAGTGGGGGGGTTTGTGGGGGTGGGATGGGGGGTACAGGGGTGCGGGGGTGTGACAGAGAGGGGCAGGGGGATGTGGGGATGAGGTCGGGGGTTGCAGGGCTGCAATCTGGGGGTACAGGGCCATGGGGCTGTAGAGGGGGGCAAGGTGCAGGGGTGGGGGACAAGGACAGGAGGTGGCAGGGGCTGATGGTTCCTCCGACCTCCCCTGGCCCCCCCAGAACCCCACTTTGTCCAGGTGCTGCCCTACGGCCCCTACGTCTACTTCTTCTTCAGGGAGGTGGCAGTGGAGCTCAGCGCCCTGGGAAAGGTGGGTGCGGGGATGGGGGGCACAGGGGGGGCACGCAGGGGTCTCCCACCCTGGGGTCAAGGCAGGGGAGACTCCTGACCCCCTCACAGGGTGTCAGGCCCGTGGGTGGCCCCTGGGTGCCAGCCTGAGGTGCCTGGGGGACAGCAACGATGCCCGAGGATGCCCAGGTGCCAATGCCCAGAGGTCTGCACAAGTGTCCAGGTGCTGACGCCAGGTGTCCAGGTGCTGACCCCAGGTGTCCAGGTGCTGACCCGGCTTCCCGTGCAGGTGTTGGTGGCGCGGGTGGCACGCGTGTGCCGCAATGACCGCGGCGGCTCCCCGCGGGTGCTGGAGCGGCGCTGGACGTCCTTCCTGAAGGTGCGGCTGCAGTGCTCCGTCCCTGGGGACACCGTCTTCTACTTCGATGTCCTGGAGGCCGTGACACCCCCCCAGACCCTGCACGGGCGCCCCGCTGTGCTCGCCCTCTTTGGCACCCAACCCAACAGGCAGGTGGGGACGTGGGGAGGGGGTTGCCCAGGGGGACATGGGGGGGTGGACTCACATGGAGACACGGGGACACAGGGACACACACACACACAGGGAAACAGAGCATGGGGACACAGCTGGGACACACAGGAGCCTTGGTCAAACCAAAGCCTTCCTGTCACCGCAGCATCCCTGGCTCGGCCGTCTGCGCCTTCTACCTGGCAGATGTGGAGCGCTCGTTCGAGGGTCCCTTCGCTGAGCCCCGAGGGGCCACCTGGACCCCAGTGCCCGAGGACAAGGTCCCTCAGCCCAGGTAGCCCCCCACCCTACAGCGGGACGTCCCCGGGGTGCCGCAGACACCGCGTCCCCACACCGGCTGTGCCGCAGGCCGGGCTGTTGCGCCGGGATGGGACCTGCTGCCGGTGTTGTCACCTCCGGGGACTTCCCTGACGAGACGCTGGTGTTCGCCAAGGAGCACCCGCTGCTGCACGGCGCCGTGGGCCCCGCGGGCGGGCGGCCCCTCTTCACCCGCACCGGCACCAGGTGCAGCGACAGGGTGGCCTCGGGGACAGGGTGGCCTCGGGGACAGGGTGGCCTCGGGGACAGGGTAGCCTCGGGGATGGGATGGACTCGTGGATGGAGTAGCCTGGGGGACAGGGAATGGCTCGTGTGAGTAGGTTCAGGGTGGGCAGGGGCTGAGGGTGCAGTTGGTTGTGTGGGTGCTGCGGGGTGGCGATGGTCCTCGGCTCTTGTGAAGGGTGTGTGGGGCTACGTGAGGGTGCAGGAAGCTCTCGTGCAAGGGCGTGCAAAGCCCGGCCGCAGCCTGGGTGTGCGAGGCCGTGTCCTGCCACAGGCTGACTCAGCTGGCCGTGGACACGGGCGCGGGGCCCCGCGGCAACCAGACCGTGCTGTTCCTGGGCGCCGAGGACGGGCGAGTGCTGAAGGTCCTGGCAGCTGCACAGCGCCCCGAGGCCACCCAGACGCCTGGGGCCACCCCAGCACCGGGGGACACCCGAGAGCTGGGGGACAGCGGTGCCAAGACACTGCTGCTGGAGGAGATCAGCCTCTACGACCCCGGGCGGTGAGGGGCAGGCATGGGGTGCCTCAGGGCTGGGGTCTGGGGGTCTGGGGGGGCTTATAGATGCTGGAGGGGGCTGGGGAGTTGTGGGCACTGTGGGACTGGGGGGCTTGTGGGGGCCATGGGTACTGGGAGTGCTGGGCACCTGGTGGGCACTGAGGGGTTGGGGGGTGCTGGGGGGTGTTTGGGGAGGCTGGGGGGGGGTGGTTCTGGGCACTGTGGGGGCTGGTGGTGCTGGGGGTGTTTGGGGAGGCTGGGGGGGGGTGGTTCTGGGCACTGTGGGGGCTGGTGGTGTTTGGGGTGCCAGGGTGGGCTGCGCTGACCCCGGTGCTGTCGGGCGCAGGTGCCGGGGCCCGCGGGGGGCTGGGGTCCCCAGCCGGGTGCTGGGGCTGGAGCTGCACCTGCCGGGCCGGGAGCTCCTCGTGGCCTTCGCCGGGTGCCTGGTGCGGCTGCCCCTGAGCCGCTGTGCCCGCCACGGCTCCTGCCGAGGGTGAGCGGGGCCGTGAGGGGGCACGGGGGGTGCGGGGGGGTGTGGGGGAATGGGAATGTTATTGCCATCCTTCCCCGCAAAGGGTGGGGAGTGTGCAAGAGTGGGAGCGTGCGAGGGATGAAGACACGGGAGTGTGCAAAGGCACGGGGGCACAAGGATGTGCAAGGTCATGGAAGTGCTCAAGGGCACGAGGGCATGGGAGGGGACAGGGGCACACACGGGCACAGCATGGGGGCACAGGGATGTGCGATGGCAGCTCCATCCCCGTGTCCCTGCAGGAGCTGCCTGGCTGCCCGGGACCCCTATTGTGTCTGGCTGCCCTCCAAGGGCTGCGTCCCCTTCTCCGAGGACCTTCCGTGAGTGTCCCTCACATCCCCTGTGACCTCGTGGGGCCCTGCCCCGTGCGGGGACACACCGGGGACCGAGGGTGATGTCCCCTCTGTGTGCCCCAGGAGCGGCTTCCAGCAGGACGTGGAGGGATCCCTCGGGATCAGTGGGAGCTGCCAAGGTGAAGTGGGGGAACATGGGGGACACTGGGAACATGGGAATATTTGGGGATTTCTGTAGACACGAGGTCACAGAGGGGTGCAGGTGGTACCAGGGTGACACTGGGGTGGCCCTGGCCACATGTGGGTGATGCTGGAGGATGGGGAGGATGTGGAGGGGACACGGGTGGGCTCCAAGGGACGTGGGGGAACCTGGCCCGACCCGTTCTGCTCTCACAGGGGCAACGGCTGCAGGGGATGGCGACGAGGATGGGGATGTGGTCCATGGTCAGTGACATTGTCTGGGTACTCTGGGGAGGGACCCCGGGGACCAGGGAGGGGTGTCCCAGGGGTGAGAGAGGGACCCCAGGGAGCAGGAGAGACCCCAGGGACTGGGGAGGGGGGACTGCACGGATTGGGGAGGGACTGAGGAGTCGGGAGGACTCCAGAGACAAACATGAGACCCCCAGGGACAGGAGAGGGATCCCAGAGAAGGAGAAAGACCCTGGGGTGGGGGGACCCCAGTGACCAGGAGGGACTCCAGGAACAGGAGAGGGATGAGGGTGGACCATAGGGACAAGGGAGGACCCCAGGGATGGGAGTGGCACCCCAGGGACGGGAGGACTCTGGCAGGGGGAACCCCAGGAGTGTGAGTGGGACCGAGGGGGCTCTGGGCGGGGGGGTACCGGACCTCCCATTGGCACTGGGCTGACGGGTGGTCCCGCAGAGGTGCGGCACCCCGGGCCGGGGGCCGCAGCGACGGTGCCGGTACCGGTGCTCGTGGGCTGCGTGCTGGGCGCCTTCGTCCTGGGGGCTCTGGCCACCGGGCTGGTGGCCATCTGCTGCCAGCGCCCCGCCGTGCCCAAGACCCCCTCGGAGCCGCCCTGCGCCCCTCGGACCCCGGCCCAGCCGCCCGTCCCCCGCCTCTACCCCGCGCTGCCGCCCCAGGGCGGGGCCGGCGCCTTGCGGGACGCCCCCGAGCCGCCGTGCCCCGAGCCCCCCGCGCTGCCCCCCGCCCGGGCACCCCGCGAGCGGGAGCTCCGGCGCGGCCACTCCGTCCCGCTGGGCCCCGTGGGCTGCCCGGAGCCCCCCGGGCCGGGACCCCCGGTCAAGGCCTCTCTGGAGGAGCTGCTGCAGCGGCTGCACGGGAGCTCGGGGAGCTCGGGGGGCTCGGGGTGGCCCGTGACCCCTCCGGGCACCGGGTCCTTCGCCAACCGGGTGCAGCCGCGGACCGCGGGGCCCGGGTCGCTCTTCGCCCCCCACGACCGAGCCCCGGTGCGCCTGGATGTGCCCCCCGATAGCCCCCCGGCCCCGCGGCGGCCGCTGGCACAGAGCCACTCGCTGGGGGGGACCCCCGTGAGTCCCCCCGGGCCGCCGCGGGGCCTCACCCGCATGCACTCGCTGGGGACACCGGGGGGGACACCCTGGGCACCCCGGCCCGGCACCCTGGAGCGCTCCCTGTCCATGAAGCCCCCCACGCTCCCCAAGCCGCTGCTGCTGCCCACGGCCCCGGGGCGGCCCTGAGCTCCTCCCGGGACACCCCAACTGCAGCCGGGGGGCCTCGAGGTGTCACCTTCCCTGGGGGGCAGGGTCGCCACTGCACCGGCTCCCTGTAGAGCCGTGAGGGTCCCCGTGTCACCAGGACAGCCTCCAGCAGGGTGGTGGGGATCCCTGTGTCTCCCAGCAGACACCCCAGAGGTGACAGGGGTCCCCGTGTCCCCAGACTGCAGTGACAAGGTCTCCATGTCTCCAATCCCCCTGGTTTTGCTTTTTTTTTTTTTTATTCTTTCTAATTTATTTTCTGTTCGGGGAGGGGGATGGGAGTTGCCGTCACCCACCTTGGGAACACCAGGAAGGGGGACACGTGGCCCAGCCCATCCTACTGTGTAGGACCAGGGCTGGGCCAGGGCACCGCAACAGTGGCGCAGGATTTTAATAAAAAATACAGAATAAAAAATGAGCGTAGATGTTGAAATTTCTGCATTCCAAACCATTTTCCCTTGGTAGAGAAGGGGGGACCAAGCCATTGCGTTCTTGTCCCAGCACTCAGATAATCTGTCCCTAATTTTTCCAGTGATCAAAACAACGTGATAGAAGTCCAGATGAATCAAATAATTAGATTTGGCCTCAAGAAGGGGGTGGGGAGTGGAAGGGAGGGTACCCCACGCTCAGCCTGACTCCCCAGGTTTGTTATCCCCCTTCGTGGGTGTCTGCAAAGGATGGAATTGGGGTTTCTGTGACCTCCTCCTCTCATCCCAACCAGATCCGCACCCATTTGGGATAACGGAAACCGCTCAGAGCTGGTTACTTCGAACAGGAGGGAAGCACGTGTCTAATTAACCCAAAGGGTGTTAATTAACCGCGCACTGTGCTAATGAGAGGGCAGACAGACGGGGTTCTGCAGCCCACACAGGCACGGATGTGATCCCAGGCTCGGGAACGGCGCGAGGCCGGAGGAGGCGCGGGCAGGAAAAGCCCTGACGCGGCAGAGCCCGGCCTGGGTTCCTGTGGGAGGGAATTTACTGACCAAAAAAATGCTGCTTTTGGCTTCAAAAGCTGCTGGTTTTTTTCTGTGGAAGAGCTGGGGATGCAGCCGGGTTTGAATTCCAGGCAAAGATCAAATCCTCCTCGGTTTTGGTCAGCTTTGATACATGGATACTTCCAGAAATTAAATCAGGGCATTCCCCTCCAAAAGGTGACAACATCCTCAGCTTTATTTCCTCCAAAAATAACCCAAACCAGTTCCCACGAGCCCCATGGACTTTTTATTTTTCATTTCCTCTTCTAAAGGGGAAGGTTTTTTTCCCAGCTGAAGGGATTTTTTTGCAAAATCACCTGTTTTGGGGAGAAGGATGGCAATAACTGAGGGTGGCAGTGGGGAAGGCACAATACAGATCAGCTGCATGTTAAAAAACATTTTAGTTCTTTAAAAAATAAATAGAAAATTTAGTTTAAAAAAGTGACGTTCGCATCTCCAAAGACAACCAGACTCCCAGGCTGTCACGTCTGGATTTCCATGTGCCAGCAGTTTACACCACTGGCCAGTGTGGGAAGTAGAATATCTGCCTAAATATTGTAAAATCAAGGAAATTTTTATGATTCCTTTGGGTGGTTTGATGAAAAACTCCCCCAAATTGTTCCTGAAACAAACGGGTGAAGGATGTCTTTCCCTGAGAGCGTGAGATGCTCCATGTGACAAACATTCAGTGTTGCCTTAATCCAAAAATGAACAATTTTGGGAGAAGAAAAACATGGATAAAAGGGAAAAATCCCTTCCACACCTCTGAAAACGTTTAAAGCAACACCCCAAGAGAATATTTTTGTTGCCATTCCAGATCCTGGTCCCTGGGATTTGCAGGTCCTTGCACAAGGCTGGAATTCCCAGGCAGCTCAGCACTAATCCAGCCACTTTGGCACGGTGGGATTTCTTCCCATTCCCAACAATGCAGGTATTGACATCCCAAAATAAGCTTTGCTCTGAGGGGCTTTGGCAGAGCCCCCACCTCCAGCACAGCTCAGAGCACGGTGAAATTCCCACCAGGAGTATCCACCTTTGTGCTCTTTGGAGTCATCCACACTTTGCTCCACTCCTTGCCTCTTAGGAGGAGACAGTTCCGAGTCTGAAATACCTGAGGGTTTCACCCCAATGGGGCTGACAGAAATCCAAAGCCAAAAATTTGCATCTTAAAAAAAAAAAAAAACCAACCCATTTGAGGAGAAAAAAAAAGTAGCATTTTGATGCCTCAGTAATGGAACTTCTAGCCCAGACGAGGTGAAGGAGAAGAACAGAAAGCTCTCCCGGATAATTCCCGTCGCTAAGCTCCCAAGCAGCTTTAAGAGCTGCAAATTTCCACAGACTAAATATTTTAAATCTGTAAACATGAGTTTTTGCTTTGGAAAGGCAGAATTTGGCCAAGCAGGGAGGAGAAAGTTCATGTGAGTGACTGAAGGTAACACCACCTAAACAGTTCCCCCTTTGTCTTCCTGGCGGGTCCCAAGCCAGGAATGATTTGTAGTAATTTGGCAAATAATTCAGAATAATGAACAGCTTTAGAAAATTGTTTTTCAGCAGGGCAAGTCTGTAAACAGACAGAACTGATGTAACCCGTCTCCGTGTGCACGTTAAAGAGCGGCTCTGCTTCCTAATCCTCTTTTCCTGCCCCGAAGTTAATCCAAATAATCAAGTATCCCTGGGACACGCTGGAAGAATTGGCGGTAGTAGGCAAGGCTGGGGAATGACATCCCTTGAGGAAACAAAACAGAGCTCTGGAGCTGTGCCCTGCTTTACTGAACACCATTTGTATCTGTCTCATAAAATAATGAGATTACAGTGCCCCGAGCAGTTTAATGAGAGGACAAGGTGGGCTGAGGCTGATATTAATGGCACAGTATGAAGTTTTAGATAAATGATGGAATAACAGGTTGGAGTTTCATTTGTTGGATGATTTACTGCCACACTGGGACGTTTCCCTACAGGATAAAGGAACAGTCTCTGCCCAGCTGCCAAAGAGACAATGGCCAACTTGGCATTTCTCCTCCTGAGAGCGTTGGGTTTTCAGGAAAAACCCAAAATATTCCAGCGTGGTTTAAGCAGCACAGAATCACTGGTGCTGACAGAAGCCCCACGGACACTCAGCTCTCCTTGATCCCATGAGCTCCACAGGGTCACAGGCAGCTGGAATGTTTTCCTTTTGGAATTGAATCCAGCTGCTTCTCACCTTGCTGCCCACCCTGCCCTGGGGCTGGCAGGGGCAGGTGGCTCTGGGGACAGTGGCACTCGCATGGCACAATCCACGGCCTCTGCTTCCATCACTTCCTCCCTCTTACCTTGGGAAATAAAGCAAACACCAGTGAAAAGAGTCAGGGTTTCCTTCTCTCTTCCTTGAATAGAAACTGAAGGGGAAAAGCTTGAGCGTGTGGCTTGAGACTCCTGGGATTATGGAGAACAATGTGGGAATACAGTAGGTTTTACTAGGAGAAAGAAAATAACGCCACTGAAGCTCAGCAAAACAAAGGGTTCAGGGTAAACCCAGCGTGGTTTGAAGGTTCAAACAACCTCCAAGATCATCAAACCCATTTGAAGGTTGGATTGATGATCTTGGAGGTCTTTTCCAGCCTTAATTGTTTTATTTTGTGCACATTAATAAGGACCAGCACACAAATTAAAACCTCTGGAGCTGGAGGCAGCAGTTAAGCAGCCCTGGCTCTGCAAAACTTCCTTCCCTGCCCCTTCCCTTGGCTGCATCCTGCTCCCAGTGCAGGAAACTGGGACCTGACCTGTGCTGGGTGCCAGAGAGGAAAAACACTTGAGGACTACAGGTCAAGGAATCAGTGGTGTGGCACCAGCACTTTCAAGAATTTAAATTACTTGTCTCTAGACTCTAGAAAAAAATGCTTAGCTGTGGGGAAGAGAACGGAATTGCAAAGCGAGGGGATTAGATAAACTTCCACTTTGTCAAATTCCTAAATCCAAAGTTAATTAAAGGTCGAACACAGCATAAAAGATGACTTAAAAAAAACAACGCAAACCTTTCTGTAAGCAAAAAAGTTATCAGAGCCTCAAAACATGGACAGGAAAGATTTGAGACAATTTCACTCTGAACTATTTATCCAGGTTTGTGTGTTAAAGTCAATCCATTTCTGCAGCAGTGGGTTTCCAGTTTTATTATTCATTTTTTTAAATAACTGTTAAAGCACATCAAGGGTAACATATGGCAATGTCAGACACAGTGGTCAATTTAAAGTTTAATAAAAATTAAGTTATTTCTATTGGTATCCATCACTGTTTCTTTAATTAAGTTTGAACTGGGATTAAACCAAAAAAAAATCACCCAAATTAATCCAAATATTTCTCATCCTCCCTTACCCTAAAATAAGGCAATTTGACTTCCATCTCTTAAATTTCCTCACAAGATACAGGCTGGAAAGAACCAAATTTGACAGGTTTTCATCTGTTGGCTGTTGGGAGGGAATTACAGCACCCAGGCTCTTCCTCAGCCAGGGAAGTCTCCAGGTCCAGGTCTGGCCTGAGTTCCTGGATCACACAAGGCCCTTACCAGCCTTTGCTGCCCAGTTTGGCCACAGGGATTTCCACGTTCTGGTCCTTTCCTCCTCCCCTCTCGGGTTCAGTGACGGGAAAAGCAGGCTCACTGCAATGTGATATTGACTGAAATGAGATAAACAAGCTTTCTCAGCCCCAAAAACAATGTTTCTTCCTCCAATTCACCATAGGAGTTCCTATTCAATGCAGACTCTGTAAGAATGGGACAGGAAATTACCTAAATGGGCGCAAGCTCAGTGCAGAGAGCCCACAATTCCTCTATAAAAGGGAAAAAAAAGAGATTCTGTTCCTCAGCACTGGCGTAGATCAACAGGTTATGGGCACACAGAGGGAAGTTCACCTAAAGTTCTTCTCATTTAACCCTTGCAATCTGTTTTTTCTCTCTTTTTTTAAACCTGATTTAGCAAGTTTATCACGTTTATTTCATAGAATCCTTGTGTTGGCAGGTGAAAACAGCCCAAGCATAGAGTTTTCAGCACCTTGTAACCACATTCCCTCAGCCCAGCTAAAGATCCTTGTTCCCATTTAAAAACAGAAGGGAGACAAGAAAAAAATCTTTCTCTGGAAGTGTTAAATTGGATGGTTTTGTTAAAATTAAGGTGGCTGCTGATGCCATCTCGTGGGAAATACAAAACCCACCTCCCAGAGTAGGAGACACGGCTGTTCCTGAGCCCTTCCTGACGCTGGAAGTGTCACGGAGGGAAAATCCTGGGGTGTTTCAGGGCAGTCACACGTGGAGGGCGGATATTGGGGCACTGGGAAAGGGGATTAGAGCCAGATCTATCTGCAGACACTGAGCATCATCCAGGGTACAAAAATCCTCAGTTTTAGTCCCCTCTGTGTTAGTGGAATATCCTCGACTGAAGATCTGTGCCAGGAACACTTTGGACCATTTTTTTCCCCTTTAAATTAGGGATTTTCAGAGCTTCAAGGCTCTGAAAGCTTTGAGAGCAGGGCTGGAGTGTTGCTGTGGCCAGGCACAGGCAGAGAGGTCCGGGTGGGAATGTCAGGATCTAGGATTTCAAAAGCACTCCCTAATTACTAAGCAAACATTCATGCAGGTGAACAGCCCCACTTAACCGAAGAATTACTCACATGAAGAAGTGTTTGCAGGATGAGGCCAAAAAAGGTTCCTAAAACTTTTCAGTAGCCTCAAGACTGCAGAGAACCAACAATCTGGGTTTCCCCAAATACACAGCATTCACTTTATGAGTTGTTAGAAAAACTGGGATTACTCAAAAAGAATTTGCACTCAGAATCAAATTAAATGTGTTTCCCCTGGCAATATAAGGCTCAAGGAACAACTGGAAACCTATTTATTTCCACCTAACATGGGATAGAATAAATAAGGAGTAATCTACACATCCCCTAGACCTGCTTACCCAGGAATTTCCTTACTCAACGTTTACACAGAGCAAAACACTCAACGCTGGCAATAAAGAGCAAAGCAAAGCGTTCCACGCTCAGGATTTGGCGCAGGCAGGAATTCTCATTATTCCTCTATTGCAATCAGCCAAATCCATTTTCTCCAGACCTGGCACAGGCCCACAGCCGAGCGCAGCACAGCGAGTAGCCACTCACACTGGAACCACCTTTATTAACTTGTAGGATCCTCCTCCTTTAGCTCGCCTGGTGAAAACATTCTGGGCCAGGAAGCAGCAGCTGGGGGTGTTTGGCTACATGTCAGCACTTTTCCTTTCCTAAATACCCATCTGCCCTCTACTGGTGAGCAATCCTAGGGTTGGGTTTTTTTTTCCCCCCCCCAAGATTTTCACACTCGAGGTCCCGTAAAACCTTACCTGAGGTGGTTTTGGCGTTTGCTGAAGAGATTGAGAACTTGCCCCGGTGTAAGAATGAAGATGGGAGCCACAGTGTTGGTGATGGGATTTGTTCTCTGCGTGAGCGTCCCCCCTCCTCAGACCCTCAGAGGCTCCTCCAGCCCCTTCCCCACTGGCAGTGCTCTGAATCCCTCATGGGTGTCCCCCATCCTCAGACCCCTAAGATCGCCCCTCTCAGAGGGTCGCCCAGGCCCCTCCTTCCCTGGGAGTCCTCTGAACGCCTCATAGGGGTCCTCCCTCCTCAGACCACCAAGACCGCTCCTCTCTGAGGGTTCCCCAGCCCCTCCCCTCACGAGGGTCCCTGAAGCCTCTCACGAGGGTCCCTGAAGCCCCTCACGGGGATCCCTGAAGCCCCCCTCAGCCCCAGCCCCGCTCACGGAGCTCGGTCCCTCCCCGGCCCGCGGCTGCCCCGCCCCCGTCGCTGCCCCCGCCCCTCCCGCCGTGGCCTCACAAAATGGCGGCCCCGGCAGCGAGCCCGGGTGGAGCGGAAGGATACAGGATCGGTAGCAAAAGAGTCCCTTGAGGCGACGGAGACAGATCGGGCTGCTCCTCCACTCGCTCTGCCGCAGCGGGAACTGTGGGGAAGGTGGAAATTTCTCCTTCTTTTCTCCGCCGTTCTCCCCGCCCTGGGGCCGTCGGGAGAGGCCTGGCATGGGAGTGTTTTCCTCTGGCGGAAGGACATCAGTCAGTGGAGTGAAGCGCCGTGAGACGCCCCTGGAGTTAGATCCGGCAGGGGCGTTTTGGCGCCAAGTATAAAATGGCGGCGGCGCCTCAGTGAGGTGTGGGGGTTTGTGTGTTTATTATAGAGTTTTGATAATGAGTGTCTGTAAATATATTGCTATTTGTGTGTGTATTTCAGTAGTTTGAGCGTATCTGTCCCCTCTGAGTGTCTTCCAGTCCAGGACTGAGCTCCCCTCAGGCTGCCAAACCCCCCTTTCCAAGTTGTGTTTCTGCCTTGGGTGCCCTGACTTGTCCAAAATGCCCTTTTTTGAGGTAAATTTGAAACTCTGGGGCCTCTTTCTTCTCTGAGGTGTTTTACTGTGGGGCTTGGAAAAGTTGAAGTGTAGATAATATCCTTAATGTGCTTAAAATAATCCTTTAGGCTTAGTTTTTCCATGCTTAAGACCTCCACAGCATGTGCAAAGACATAGGGGTGAATTCTAAGCTCACTGTAAAGAAATTTAAAACAATTTAATGCCAAAGAGCTTGATGTCAGTCTCCATGTCCACAGGAATGTGTATGTTTTTAACTGATTTTATTTAAACTTTGATAATAAATACTTCTGCAGGTTTTCCCAGCTGGGAACACGGAAGTCAAACAGCTCTGCAGAGGAGAGTTTACATTTTTCACCTCTGGTTTTACACAGATGGTTCAATATCAGCAAACTTGATTATTTCTGGAGGTTACAGGAGAGCTGCATCCCATTTTCATAGCAGAATGCAGATTTTTCCCAATTTTTGCCTATTTCTGGCACTTTTTAAGTACTGCCTCAGCCTGCCCCCAGCCACATACCCCCCAGCTCTCAGGATGATTTTGGGATGCTCCACATAACTTCACCCCAGTCAAACCCAAAAAAAAGCACATTCAAGAAGACAAACCAATCCCAGAAAACAATCTTGGGGGTGGGGAAACCTGTTTAAAAGCCAAAAATTATCCCAGGTTGGGTTTTTCCCCCCATTTTGAGATGATGCTCAGAAATAAACCTCAGCAGGTGAAAATCTCCCCGGAGAAAACTCAAGGCTTCCACTTGAATGAATGCAGCATTGCTTGTTGTTGTTTTTCAAGGGATTGATTAAGCGGGTGGAAAACTTGAAATATTTTCATTTGGGGGTAAGATCAAACTAAATTCTCCTTCTTGTCTTTCAGCTCCGCCCCATCAGCCTTCCAGACCCCACAATGTACCTGGTGTCTGTCCTGGTCAGGAGTTGCACCGCGAATAAACCACGTGGGGCATAAAAAAAGGATGAAAAAAAATCAAATTTGGGGCGATGAACACCCAGCCTTGACCCCACCAAGCAAGGTCAGAGCAGTTCCATGTCTATTTACCCTCCTGGACATAATTTTTCCAGCTTGGGTTCATACCACAAGGCTCAAAGTGATTATTTTTCTCAAGAAATAGGTTTGTGCTGATATCTTGGGCACATCCCTGCCTCTTCCACCTTGCATTCCTGAGGGGAAGGTTAAGGGATGAAGCAGATTTTTGAGAAATTGGGCCAGGGGAGCATAGAGAGTCGATGCTTTCTGCAAAATGAGGGCGATTCCCATTGCTCCTCCGGCGCCCCATTTGCACAAATGAGTTTCTTAAAAAAGCACATGAGAAATGAGCTGAGAAATTGTCACACAGGGCGGGGACAGCTTGACAAGGGGGGGTGGCACCTCCCAAACCCTCTGGCAACGGAGAGGGGCAATGGGGGGAGCTATTTCTGCCCCCTCCCATCATCTTTGCCCCTGGCACTGTTACCCCCCACTCGCACCGTTGTGATTCCTGGAGAGGAAAAGGGGGAGAAGATGGAGAGGGGTTGGAGATTTTCGGGGAGCCCATCACCGTCAAGGCCACGGTGATCTGCTGAGTGAATGAGCAATGGCAAAACTGCCCAGAAACCAAAAAGAAAACCACCAACAAACCAACCCAACAGCCTCCAAACTGACAACAAAACCAAATCCTGGCATGCCTGGCGGAAAGGGAGAGAGCGGCGGGGTGAGGAGAGGCAGGAAGGGCTTCAAATTAAATCGAAATCTAAGGAGCTGATGCTGGCAATGGGAGCTCGCCAGAAGTTAAAGCTGTTGAACTGCAGCAGACTGTCCTCTTCCTGGGAGAGGTCCTGGCTGTCCCGGTCGCCAAGCTTGCCCAGGCCTCCCTTGGGCTTGTAGAGGGCCATATCTCCGAGCCCCAGCCCCTCCAGCTCGGCCACGTCCAGCCGTGGGATCGGCATCCTCCAGTAGATGAAGGAGTCGTACTGGCTGCTGATGGTGTCCAGCATTTTCAGGCTGTGAAAGGGGCGAGGGGAAAGAAGAGGAAGAGAAAAGCTCTACCAAAGACACAGGAATTGCCCCAAAGTGGCCAAAAATCTCAGGCGTTGCCACATCGACCCTATCACGTAGGATAATCCCCAAAAAGGAGTTGATGGGGTAGGAGAGGGTGGGATCGTGGAGGTTTGACTCTAGGCTGGGTCTAACTGCAGGCTTGAGCTCTGCCAGAGTTTTATCCACTGCCTTGGCCACGGCCCTTCTCTGTAGCGTAATTTGGAGGGGGCCCAAGGGACTTGTCACCCTTGGGTGCCTCAGTTTCCCCACCCAAACAGCACAGCAGGGAAGGACAGGGTGGGAATTATCCTCCTGAAATCCATCCTGCCAGCACTGGGGAGCAGAGGTGGGGAAGCAGCATCCAGATGAACTCTTTTTTCCGCGACCTGCACGCACGTGTCTCCCTTTCCCTGTGCCGAATCCCTATGGAATGGGCAGTGACGGGGGGGGGGGTCCCTGTGCAGCCCCCTCCCCCTGATCCCACCCCATCCCTCCCTCCCATGACCGAACCCTCTAGAAAGGGCTGGAAGAAGCCTCGCCCGGCATTCCCACCACACCCCACCCATCCCTGCCGTGCCATCCATCCATCCCTGCTGCAGAATTCCCCCTGCAGCCCCACCCCAATCTGCCAAAAAATTGGGAAAGAGCAGGACAAGACGTGGATCGGCTCCTTCCGCGGCAGGAGCTGAGTCACTGCCTGGCTTCTCCCTGGCAGGATTTTGTCATTCACCTCCTCGTTTGGCATCGGAGGTGGGGAAAATACCAGACTAACCCAAAACATCCTCATTTTCCTGCTGATTCCCTTGTCTTAAATCTCGGAAATCAGAATTCTCGAGGATGATTCAGGCATACTTTGGATCGTGCCCTGTCTGTGCGATGAGGGCTGATCAGCTGCTAAATTTAAGGTTCTGGATGTCACTCAGAGCCTATGAAAGGCTCCTGTGTCACTCCCTCAGGGTAAACCGAGCCACATGACTTTAAAATAGTCTCTTCCCAGGGAATTTATCCCTGGGGGTCCATCCCTAGGGATCTATCCATGGGTTTTTTTGCTGCACAACAGCAGAGAATTATTAATGGTGATGGGTGTTGCGGACTTGGATTTTTAAGCCTCAAAAGGTGAAAAATTGGAGTTTAGTGACAAGAGAAGGGAAAAGAGAATTAGTGACAAGTAAAACAACCAAATATCCAGTAAAAGGGAATGAATATGGGGGGAAAAAAACCCTCTTGTGTCGCGTGTCACCCCTAAAAAAGAGCATTTCCCACAGGATCACTGTGCTCTGCTCATCTCAGGGAAGCAAAACCACTTTTATCCACTTAATCCCCGCTGGCCGTGGCTTATTTCCCACCTCAAAAAGAAACTCCAACACCCTCCTTCGCCCAAACCTCTTCCAAACCAAAAAGCATCCTCTGACTGTGCATCCTCCCCGGCTCGCATCCCTTACCTGCGGAGGGTGGACGGATGGGTGAGCTCGATGCCGGCCGGGCTCTTTGTGCCGGGAAGCCGCGGGCGGTGCAGCGTCGCTTTTGTCTGTCTGCTGGCGCGGCTGGGTCTGCAATGCAGCCCCTCGAACTGCCCTTCCTCGTGGGGGGAGGATGATGATGGCAGATGAGTCAGCGGCTCCCACCCGCGCCAGGGAGGGGGAGGACGGCAGGGGCGGAGGCGCGGGGTGGAGGATGCTGCGCGCTGGACCCCCAAGACGAGGATGTATGAAACCTGCAGCAATTCCCAATTCGCTCCTGAAGCCTTCAGCTGTGTTTTGGGGGGGGGGATAACGGGGAATTTTCAGTCGGCAAGGAGCTGGGGAATATTTCTTTTACCTGCATGTGAAGATATGGGGTGCTGTGGTAACCCCAAACCTTGGGAGGGCACTGTGCAGGTCAAACACAGGGAAATTTGGTTCAAAAAACCCTGAAAATTTGTTTGGTGGTTTGTTTTTTTGTTTTTTTTTTTTTTTTTAAATCTGAGGCTGAGGGTGTTTGGTCCTGAGGCCACACGGCAAAAATATCCCAGCTTTGTGGCTGAAGCCAGACATGGAGCTAGAAATAGAGGGAGACACCAAAAACTGCTATCACTGCCAGGGCTGAGGGGGGGCTTCAAACCAGTGTGGGGGCACCTCACACCCCACTTTCCCCCACAGCTGCTGCTGTGTCAGAGGGGCAACAAGGAAAAAACCCCATGCAACCCCTCAGACCAGGGAATCTCCCTGCCCCAGCACCACTGAGACCCCAAACACCCTTTTTTGGGGGGCACAGGCCAGATCCTCACACCTGAGAGGCTGAGGGCAGCCCTCGCCCTCCTCTCCCTGGGCTTTGCCTGAGATCAACATTCTTTTGAGGCTTTAGGGGTTTTTTTTTCCTCCCTTTTCCTCCCTGTTCACTGTGTGCAGCTCATTTCTGATGGTGCCAAGCAGTTCTGCCAGTGCTCGGCTTTCAGCCAGGCTATTTCTGCCTCCTCCTCCTCCTCCTCCCAGCACTGTCATGGGCAAAGAGGATCCCATGTTCCCTGCTCCAAAATAGACCCTTGGTCTCAGTTTGGCCCCTCCAGCACCCGGCACAGGGAAAATTCCAACTGGGGGCCCTTTGGAGGATGTTGATCCTTCCAAGGGGTTGAGCTGCTGTGTTTTTGGGGGTCCCCCAGGCCATGGGGTGCAGTTTGGCTGAGCGACTTCATAGGGAGCTGCATGTCACCCGTCTCCTTGCTCTTCAGGGTCTCTGTCACCTGCTCACACATGACAACCCAAAGACTGTGATGTCCTTCTCTGAGCAGGGACCTGGGACTGAACCCCCAAGGGGACATAGCAATGAGGGCACCGCTCTGGGCTTTACGATTTTGGGAGGGCTGCAAGTGGGACAATGTCCTCTGGCAGCGCAAACACCAAAAAATAAAAGGGGCTCTTCAGCTGAAATGAGGTCACGAACACTTGGGGTATTATCAGCCAGGGCCACCCGATGGCTGGGGACAGGCGTGGGACAGAGACCCGACTGAGTGGGGACAGTGCTGCCTTGTTCAGGATTTCTGGAGTGGGAGCAGTGGGGATGGTTGGGATTTGGGGGCTGACACGGGAAGGGACACTCTGGGGCTCACACAGGGGCGTCTCCTATGTGGGACCCTCCAGGTGGGATGGGGACCTGCAGGAGGGAACACCCCAGAGGTCACAGTCCACTTTGGCCAGTGGCTGGAGCCACGGGATTGTGTCAGCCGCTGTGGCAGGAGCGTGGCAGTGGCGGTGGCAATGACAGGACCATGGTGGTGACAGTGGTGCCAGGGCGGTGGTGGCAGGACCAAGGCAGTGGCAATGGCAGGACTGTGGTGGTGGCAACACCCCACCAGATGTTGTGCAAGAGGAAGGGCACTGAGCTGGAAATGGTGAAACCACTCAACACCGGCTGCAGGGTGGTCCGGGGGTTCCCACACCTTTGGGTGCCGCAAGGACTCTGGTGTATCCATGGGAAAACCGGACATAAGGCTCCAGGGCAAACGGGAGCGTAACCGGCACTTGCTGGAGACCCCCAGTCTTGCCGGGCACCCCCAGCCCTACCTGATCCCCTGGGATTCCCCCAAACAGCAGCTCCTGGAAATCCCAAGCCCCTCCACCCCCAGCTGGGGACCCCCAGTCTTAACAGGACCCCAAGAACCCCCAGTCCTTCTAGGACCCCGGGCACTCCCATTCCTACCGGGATCCCCCAGCCCTTCTGGGGCCCCGGGAATCTCCAGCTCTCAGTCCCCATGCGGGGACCTCGAGGACCCCAATTCCTAGCGGGACCCAGAGCCCCCCAGCCCTACCGAGACTCCGGGGACCCCCAGCCCCGCCGCCTCCCCCTGCAGTGCCGGCGGTGCCCAGGGAGGGCGCTGTGCCGGGGCCGGGCCGGGCCGAGCCGCGCCGGGCGGCGGGAGCTGCGCCGCGTCCGCACCGGGCCACGCCTGGGGCTGCGAGCGGGGCACCGGCACCGGCACCGCCATCCGCACCGACACCTCCCGGCCACGCCTGGGGTGCGAGCGGGGCACCGGCACCGAGACCCGCACCGGGACCAGGACCCCCGAGCCACGCCTGAGGTTGCGAGCGGGGCACCGACACCGGGACTCGTACAGGGATCGGGACCTGCACTCCTGGGCCACGCTTGGGGCCGCTGCGAGCCTGACACTGAGACCGGGACCGGGACCTGGACTCCCGAGCCACGCCTGGGGCTACGAGCCGGACACCAGCACCGGGACGCGCTCCCGCGCCGGGACAGGTAATGGGGCCGCCACCGGGACGGGAACGGGCCCCCCCCCTGGGGGGTGCAACCCCGCGGAAAGGCCCCCGGAACCGCCGTAGGAAGGCGGAGAGGGCACGGGGATCGGTACCGGAACGGCAGGGGGGCGGCGGGACGACCCCCCTTGCAGCCCGCTGGTGCAACCGGGGAGTCCTCCCGGGATCCCCAGCGCTGCCGGGACCCCCCAACCCCACCGGGACCACCGGGGTCCCAAAGTCTCCCACCAAACATACCAGGATCTCCCAACCCTACCAGGGCCCCCGGGGTCCCAAGCCCTGCTGGGATCCCCTAACTCCACGGAGCTCCGGGGGTCCCCACCATGTCAGCAGCCGTTGCCCCGGGGGTCGCAGCCGGGACCGTCCCACGCCAAGGAGGTTCACCTCCCCTCTGCCGCCCCATCCCGGGGGTCCCGGGCCCGCAGCCGGGGCACCCCAGGACTCTCACCCGGTCCACCCCTGTCCCCACACGCTGGCCTCCCTTCCGAACTTCGGGAGACCCCAGCGGGTACCCTTGGCGTGGTGACCCCCAGTGCTGGCCCCCCCTGCCCGGAGCCCGCCGGTGACGCAGAGCCGAGCGGTGGTTTCCCAACCGGGAAGTCATTTTGCCTATGCCGGCACGGGCCGGGCCCAAAGCCGCCCTGCCCGGGGCCACCGAAGCTGCCCAGGTTGGCTGAGCCCGGACACGGCTTCTCGCAGGGTTGGGCTGAGGGTGTGCGGGGGCCCCCCCAGAGCGGGGGATCGGGGCGCCTGCAGCCCGTGGGACCCGACAAGAACCGCCCGGAGCCGGGGCAGCAGCCGGAGCCGGCCCCGCCGTCGCCCTTTGCGAGGACGTGAGGCCCTGGCGGGTGCCGGAGGGGATTTGGGGGCCGGAGGGGTCCGGGCAGGGGATGGTGGCCGTGAGAAGCCCTGGAGGTTTCCACGGGGATTCACTGGTGGCTCGTACGAGGCTGAGCTCGCTCTCGGGGCTCCCCACGGAAGCTCCGGGAGCGGTTGCAGCGCTGAATTTCGGGGGGTACCTCCCCAGCAAGGCCTTTCCGCTGCACCGCCGGATCCCAGCGCTACGGCGGGGCCGGCTCCGGCAGCCGTGTTTCCTAAGGAAATCAGGCTGCGAAGAAAACGCAGCCCTCTCCTCCTCTGCCCCGCAGCCGGAGGGAGAGGCCGGGTTTGCCCGGGGGTGCCGGGGCACGGCGTGGGCACGGAGCCGGTGTGCACCAGCCGGGACGTGTCAGTACCTGCCCGTTCTCAGCGGCCGCGCTCGAGGAAGGGGCTGCTGGGGCACGGAGACCGGGCGGGGGGCACGGGGGGCTCCTCTGCTTGTGCCAGGCTGGCAAGTGGGGGCAGCGGCACAGTGGGCACCCACCCCCACGGGCCCCGATGCCATTGGGAATGCCCGGTTGTAGGGTCATTCCATAGGGTCCTTGGGGCCAGATCCTGACGAGGCCGTGGATGGGGCAGTGCCGAGGCTGAGCTCGGAGCCCCCCGTTTTGGGGGGCTGCCCCCGCGGCCCCGCTCCTCCCTGCCAGGAGCAGGAAGTGCGGGCCGGACTTTGGTCCATCCGGCGTCGCCGGCGCAGGGGCAGAGGAAGGAACTTTTCCTGTTTGCCGGTGTGCTGGGGTCCGGCACCCATCGGCCGTGCCGCGGCTCGGCTGGGCCGTGCCGCCGGCGTGGGGACTCTCCCGTGGCTGATCCAGGGCTGTGCTCAGGCCACGGCCCCGCGTGGGCGGGTGAGTTCCCTGCGTGCCGCCGGGTGCTTTTGCGGCAAAGGAGTCGTCTCTCCTTGGCATAAGGGGAAGCCCCCATTTTTGGGGGTGAACCCCCCTTTCCACACCCCCTTGCCTACCCCAGGCAGGACCGTGGGAGTTTGGGGTAAAATCCCAGCAGCTCCTGTTTATTTCTCCCCCGCCTGCTCTTCAAGCTGGAGCGGAAGAGCTCAACCTCCGGCCCCTTTTCGGAAAGGCCGGGATATTTATAGCTGCCTGGCTCAGGGAGTTGGGATTTGCCATGGCTGCCTCCATCCCCCCCCCATCCTGCCGCAGCATCCTTCAGCTGTGTCCTGCCCCGGGGCGGGGGACAAGGCTCGGGGCCCCATCCAACCCTGGCCATGGGGACAGCTCTGGGGGGGTCTCTGTGTGATGCCCAGGGTCCCTGGCGCATCTCTGTGCGATCCCTGGGGATCTCTTTGCGGTGACAGGTGTCCCCTTGTGTGGTCTGTGTGTGACCCCAGGCGTCTGCTGGGGGGTCTCTGGCTTTTGTTGGTTGATGGAAAGTTGCTTTGGCATTAATTTGGGGAGGTGAGGCCTGAAAGCATCACCCTCCCTTCCCACTCACAGCCAGCTGCTCCTCTCCACAGCTGCGCCACCCCGACCAGGTGCCCCCAGGTGTGCCCATGGAGTGACCCTGCGCGGGGGTCCCGGCAGCTGTGCCAGCACGGGGGGACGCTGGCTGCCACCACCGCGAGCATGAGCGACTTCTGGCACAAGCTGGGCTGCTGCGTCGTGGAGAAGCCCCAGCCCGTGAGTACCTCCAGTGCAACCATTTCAGGGAAGGGCTTGGGGTCAGCGGGGACTGACGGCTTTCATCACCTTGCAGAAGAAGAGGAGGAGACGAATCGACCGCTCCATGATCGGGGAGCCCATGAACTTCGTCCACCTGACACACATCGGCTCCGGAGACATGGCCGCGGGAGAGGGGCTGCCCATGGTACCCCCACGCTGCTGTGGGAGGGGTGGGGGGGCTCGGGTGGGGGGCTGAGGCTCGGTGTTGGGGTGTTGGGTCCCTGGGTTGGGTGACAGGTGGTGTTTTTGGGGTGGTGGGTGTTGGTTTTGGGGTGGTGGAATCCCACAGTTGGATGATGGGTGTTGCTTTAGAGGTGGTGTTTTGGGGTGCTGGCTCTCAGGGATGGCTGATGGGTGTTGCTTTTGAGGTGCTGGGTCTCACAGTTGGGTGCCAGGTGTTGTTTTGGGGTGCTGGCTCTCAGGGATGGCTGATGGGTGTTGCTTTTGAGGTGCTGGGTCTCACAGTTGGGTGCCAGGTGTTGTTTTGGGGTGCTGGCTCTCAGGGATGGCTGATGGGTGTTGCTTTTGAGGTGCTGGGGCTCCTGGCTGGGCAAGGGGGTGGCACAGGTGGGTGACAAGTCCTCTCTGCAGACCGGTGCTGTCCAGGAGATGAGGTCCAAGGGTGGCCGGGAGCGACAGTGGAGCAACTCCCGCGTGTTGTAGCATGTGAGTACCAGGCCATGGCACCCCGAGCACCCACCACCCCCTCAGAGCCACCACTTGGGCACTCCCATAACCCATCCTCTCGGATTTTGCAGCTTCCTGGCTTTTTCAGCCCAAACTTGAACTGCCTGATCCCCCCCCGCTGGAGGAGAAGCGACCTCGAGTGCTTTAACCCCGCGGTATTTATGCAGCACCACCCTCACCCAGCTCCCGGTGATTTTGGGTCGTCATCCCTCTGGAAAATCCCTCCTGCCCAGAGGCACTGGCCGGTGACATGGGGAGGGAGTGGGGACAACAGCCCCTACCTCCTGCCCCGCCTGGAAAGGACACAGCCACCCCCCTGAAACGTGCCAGGAGCTGCCAGGCGCAGCCCACATGTGCCAAATCCTCTCACTTTTCCCTTTTTCCACTCCGGTGTCTCCCATGGGCTGCATAGTGGTGCCTCAGATTCCCCAGGGAATCACGGTCATGGTGCAGAGGCAGATTTGCTGCCTCCCAGAACATCACAGAGGAGCAAAACCGGGATTAAGCCCTGATATTCTGGTGCCAAACCAGAATTAAACCCAAGATGTTCTGGTGTCAAACCAGGATTCCATGTGAAACCGGGATTAAACCCCAATTCTTTGGAGCAAAACCGGGATTAAACCCCGATGCTTCGGTGCCAAACCAGGATCAAACCCCAACGCTTCGGTGTCTCAGCGTCACCGAGCCCACAGTGCCTCCAGCCGGCATTCCCACCGCTGCCAAACTCCCACCTCCCTCCTTTTTTTAGGACACGTTCTTATTTTTAAGCTCCAAAACCCACCTGAGCAGCCTCTGTCGCCTCAGGGGCAGGACCGTGGCGGGGTCCCCTCCACCCCGGGATTGTCCCCGGCCCCGGGGCCTGACCCGAGAAGGGCTCTGGAATTCAGGCGCGGGTGTACATAGTTTAATTAGCGCCAGGATTAAATATTAAATAGCACGTGCTGGGTGACAGAGCCTTTCCCCTGCGCTGGGCTCCGGTGGGAGCCGGGCTTTGCCAGTCCTGCGTTGTGCTGGGGGTCAGGGTTTTTTGGGAAAAAACATTCCAGCCTGGAAATAAATCCCTTGTGCTGGCCCAAGGGGTGGGTGCACAAAGCTGCCCCAGGCTCTTTGCTCCCTCCTCTGCTCCTGGAGCAGCCAAATCCACTGGGAGAAGCCAAGCCCGTTGATCTTCACAGCAGGCAGATGCCACTACTTGTATGGCACAACCAGTTTCCTCTGGCTGGGCTGGACTTGAGAGTGTGGCTGCACTGACACCCCCTCCTTGGACACCCCAAAATGTTCCTCTGACCCACTGTAGAGGGGATTGCACCCCATGGTTGGGGGGGAGGGGAGGGGAAGGTGAGGGCACCCCCAGTGCCAGAGGGGCAGTACCAGACCCATCCCAGAATAAAAGCCAAGAGCCAAAACTGGAAGAAATTGGAAATGTAATCCTTGGAAAACGGTGACAATCCTGGACGGCTGCATGTCCCAACCCACCCTTTGGGGCCCCCCACCGCCCCCCAAGGAAGGAAGATCGTCAAGAACTCATTAACTCCCCCACCCCAGCACCTTCATAAGGGGGTGCAACTGCCCATGGCGTCCCCAAAAACCCACCCTGGGGACCGCTGGGGCAGAGGGAGCCCATTGTGGGGGACAAACCACGACGACAACCAGGAGCTGAGCTCTAACAAAGGCAGCTGCAACCCCCCCCACACCCAGGCACCGCCCCGGGGCTCGCTCAGGGACCCCAACTTCTCATCCGGACCTCAAAAAGCCACGGGGTGCCCGCTGTTATTTCGGGGAGCCGGGGGGCTGCCCCGCGGCGATGCGGCTGACCCGCTCCAGGACATCCTGGGGACACAGCGGGGGCACGGCCTGTGCCAGTGGACACTCCTCCACCAGGCTGTTCATGGGGGTGGGCGGGGGCACCGCCTCCTCCTCGGGACCCCCAGCAGCTCCCAGGCCCCCCAGTGCTGCCCGCAGGATGGGCAGCACCTTCTTCCGAGTGGCCACGGCGTTGCCTTGGGCGTAGGCGACCACGCAGGGCGAGGGGCTCGGCAGCGGCTGCAGGAGCAGGGATGGCGTCGTCGCCTCCTCCAGTGCCCGGCACAGCTGTGGGGGAGCGAGCGTGGGGCTGGGACCTCCCCAGCACCCCCAAAACTGGGAGGTTCTGGGGCAAACCACACCCGGTGGTGCCTGACCCTGGCCCCCTGACTGACCGTGCTGCGGAGAGGCTCCTGCCGGCTGTAGACCGCGAGTTTCCGGGTGGGCTCGTGGCGTTCGTTAAAGGACACGGTCATGGCCACCAGCCCTGCGTAGCCACGGGCCTGGCAGAAAGCCTCCAGGTCCTGCAGCAAGCCAGGCCGGTGCAGGAACGTCTGGAGAGAGGGGAGGGGTCTCAGCATCACTGTGATGTCCCCAGTGTGCCACTCCCTGCCTCAGTTTCCCCCTCACCCCCAAGCCTCACTTCCAGGTCCTCAAAGATGCCACTGATGGGGACGACCACGTCATCACTGGAGAGGACTTTGAGGTCCTTCCGCAGCATCTGCTCCGTCGTCAGCCCTGGGAGGTGAGCAGGGGATGAGGCCCAGCCCACCTTCCTGTCCCCAAGGAGAGGGGGGGGATACATCTGGGTGCCACGGCCCTGGCACACACACCTGTGATATCAAACTTGGCTGTGTACAGGGCTTGGAACACAGCATCACGGGCTGGCAGCTCCGGGAACCTCTCCTCAAGCAGGGACACGCAGGCCACGTCCCTGGGTGTCACCTTGCCCGCGGCCGGGCTCAGGTTGATGCAGTCCAGCAGGATGGTGCCTGCGGGGACGAGCGAGACCGTGTTGTCACCGTCCCCCTGGGCTGGGGGCTCAGCCAGGACACCCCCCCCCCCCGTGCTCACCGTGCAGCAGCGCGGCCGTGGTTCTGTCCAGCACGCCCGGGGGGCCCTGCAGGATCCGCTCGGTCACCAGCGTGGCACAGGAGCCCACCGGCTCCACGGTCACCTGGCACGGGGGACCGCGGTCCCGCTCCAGCAGCCGGTGGTCCAGGACCTCCACCACGGCCTCTTCCAAGGCAGCGTCGGCACTGATGGGCAACAAGGGAAGCGTCACCCTTGGCAGAGCCTGGGAAATCCCTGTATTCCTTTCCTACCCTAAAAACACCCCAGAAACGCTTCAGTTTGACCCACCCTGGGCGGCAAAATCAACCGAGGCTCTGGGTGGGTGGCCCTGGCCATCCCCCACTGTGCCACCCTCCCCCGGCTCACCCGGGCAGGACGTGGTGATCGACCAGCGTCAGGGAGAGCAGCCCAGCGTGGTGCAGCCCCCCCAGGTCGATCTCATCCCGAAAGATTAGGGAGGCGGCCGGGATTCCCCGATCCCGCAGCAGGAACGTCGTCTCCGTCCGGAGCGCGAAGTCGGCGCGGGGGATGTTCAGCACCGGCACGAAGGCGGCTTTGGGAGCCGGGGAGGTCTGCGGCGGGGGGGTGACACCCAGTGAGGCGTCCCCCGGGCCACCGGCGATCCCCAGGCCAGTGGCCGAGCCTCACCTGGGCCAGGAAATAGGCCAGGGCCAGCGCTGAGACGGCGGAGTCCAGGTCACAGGCTTCGTTGCCCATCACCACGTGGATCTCCTGGCGCTGCCGGACATGATCCTGCCGGGATGGGAGGCGTCAGGCACAGCCTCCAAAAAACCTCCAAACTGCTCCCTTGGCCTCATCACAGTGTCCTTAGAGCCACTCGTCACAGGTGTCACCCACAGATTCCACCCTCTGGATGAGCTCCTGGCATCCCTGGGCCTGGCTGGGATCCACTTGTGGCACTAAAAGCTCAGGGGTTTGGGGTACGTGTGTGAAGGGGGGTGCGTCAGGGCTCCAGGAAAACCCACCTGAGCCACACCGACCATCGTGGGACCATCCCAACCCCGCAGCCCTGGGAGCATTTAGTACTTTGAATGTATTTTTTTCTAGAAATACTGAGTTTGGGGCTGGTTGTCCCCCCAAAACTTGGGTGTTTCACCCTCTTTTGCTTGCCTGCAGCAGCAGGAAAAACATATCACTCCCCCAGGCCCCATCCCCCTGCCCTGTCATGCCCGTGGGAGCCGCCCCATCCCCTGGCCCCGTTTTTTTGGGACAATTCTCTGCTGCCATAAACCAGATTCGCTCATTTTTGGTAAAAGCTGAGGGAAAAAAAACCCCGAGAGCAGCTGCAGCCCAAACCCCTCAGCAGGTCCGGAGGTAGAACCAGGACAGGGCTGCAGCAGGGGGTTGGGAAACATTTTGGGGTGTCCCTGGTGTGGCTGTGCCACCTCAGACAGGGCACCACACCTGGGAGTATCGGCCCTCTGGGCACCCAGCACCCCTCTTTCCTGGGCACCTCTGCTCCCCACGACACCCCAAACCCCTGCACCCCCATCCAGCGGGTGCTCATCTCCCCCTGCACCCCAATTCCCCTGCACTCTGCTTTGCTGGGCACCGCTGCCCTATGCTCCCCTAGGCCCCACCGCACCCCCTGCACCCCAATTCCCTCAGCTCAGGGGGCTGCGGGGCTCATGTCCCCGTACACCCCAATTCCCACCTTGCCCTGAGCCCCACACACCCCCGAACAATCCCGAACAGCCCCGAACAACCCCGAACACCTCCGAACAATCCCGAACACCCCGTTCCCCCCCAAACCCCCGAACAATCACGAACAGCCCCGAACAACTCCGAACACCTCCGAACAACCCCGAACAGCCCCGAACACCCCGTTCCCCCGAACACCCCCGAACAATCCCGAACACCCCCCAACACCCCGTTCCCCCGAACACCCCCGAACACCTCCGAACACCCCCGAACAATCCCGAACACCCCCGAACACCCCGTTCCCCCCCAAACCCCCGAACAATCCCGAACACCCCCGAACACCTCCGAATACCCCGTTCACCCCCAAACCCCCGAACACCCCCCAACACCCCGTTCCCCCGAACACCCCCGAACACCTCTGAACACCCCCGTACACCCCCGAACACCTCCGAATACCCCAATTCCCCCCCACACCTCCGAACACCTCCGAACAATCCCGAACACCCCCCCCGTACCTGCAGAGCCGCCCGGTTCCCCGCCACGAACTGCTCCATGACGGCGCCGAGCCGCGCCCAGAACCGCCAGTATAACCCCAGTACAGCCCAGTATAAGCCAATACAGCCCAGTAAAACCCAATACAGCCCAGTATAACCCCACTACAACCCAACCCCGCCCCGCCCCCCCCCTCCCCGCGCCGCACGGGGCTGCTGGGAAGGGGGGGCGGGGCCCTTCCCGGCATCCCCCGCGGCTGGGGGGGGGGCTCGGGGGGACCCCAAACCCCCCTCTTGACACCCCAGAACCCTCCTGTGCCCCCCCCACCCCCCCTTCTAACCCCAGACCCCCTCCCAAGCCCCCCCTGACATCCCCAAACTCTGCTGCGACCCCCAAAACGCGACAGCCCAACCCCCCCCCACCCCCTCCAGCAGGGGCGACCCCCCGAAATTTTATTGCAACCCCAAAATTACACCTTAATCCTCTTCTTCCTCCTCCTCCTCCTCCTCTTCCTCCTCCTCCTTCTCCTCCCCCCGCCCTAAATCCGCCTTCCCACGGAAAGCCGGAGCGTGCGGCTGGAGGTGGAAAACAGGCCCGTGCGAGGCTGGGAAAAGGGGGGAAAAGAGGGGAAAAAAGAAGAAAAAAGGGACAAAAAAGAAGAAGAAAGGGAGAAAAAAGAAGGGGAAGAGGATAAAAGAAAGGGCAAGTCAAAAACAGAAGGGGGAAAGGAGGAAGAGAGAAGCAGAAAAAGGAGCGCAAAGGAATAAAAAAGGAGGATTAAAGAGGAAAAAAAAGAAGGGGAACGGAGGGAAAAGCAGGAAAAAAAGAAGGAAGAAGAAAGAGAAAGAAGGAGAAGGGAATAAAGGAGGAAAGAAGAAGGAAAAAAGCGGGAAAAACAGGTAAAAGGAGGTTAAAGGGGTTAAAAAGGAGGGATCAAGTGAAAAAAGAAGGGGGAAAGGAGGGAAAAGGAGGGGGAAAGGAGGGGGAAAGAAGGGAAAGGAGAAAAAGGGAAAAGGAGGAAAAAAAGAAGGGAAAACAAGGAGAAAGCAGCACAAACAAGGAATCAAGAAGAGGGGGAAAAAAAACCCAAACAAGGATTAGGGGAGGAAAAGGAAGGAGAAGCAGGAAAACACGGCGGGGCGGGATCCGAGCGCCGGGGGCGGGGGGGGGGACCGGGAGGGGGTCCCGCGGTGACCCTGGGCGGGGACAGCGAGGGGTGGCCACGCCCCGGGACCCCCGGGTACCCTCGGGCACAGCCAGGACACCCTCGGGACACCCCCCGGGCACAGCCGGGCCTCGCCCCGGGACCCCCGGACACCCTCAGGACACCCCCCGGGACCCTCGGGCACAGCTGGGGCACCCTCGGGACACCCCCAGGCCACCTCCCGGGACCCTCGGGCACAGCCGGGACACCCCTCGCGACCCCCGGACACCCTCGGGCCACCCCCGGGCACAGCCGGGGCACCCTCGGGACACCCCCAGGCCACCTCCCGGGATCCCCGGGCACCCTCGGGTCACTCCCCGGGACCCCCGGACACCCTCGGGCCACCCTCGGGCCACCCCCGGGCACAGCCGGGGCACCCTCGGGACACCCCCAGGCCACCTCCCGGGATCCTCGGGCACAGCTGGGGCACCCCCCGGGCACCCCCGGGCCACTCCCTGGGACCCCCGGGCCACTCCCTGGGACCCCCGGGCACAGCCGGGCCACTCCCTGGGACCCCCGGGCACAGCCGGGGCACCCTCGGGTCACTCCCCGGGACCCCCGGACACCCTCGGGCCACCCTCGGGCACAGCCGGGGCACCCTCGGGACACTCCCAGGCCACCTCCCGGGACCCTCGGGCACAGCCGGGCCACCCCCCGGGCACCCTCGGGCCACTCCCTGGGACCCCCGGGCACCCTCGGGACACCCCCCGGGACACCCCCCGGGACCCCCGGGCACCCTCGGGACACCCCCAGGCCACCTCCCGGGACCCCCGGGCACAGCCGGGACACCCCTCGCGACCCCCGGACACCCTCGGGCCACCCCTGGGCACAGCCGGGCCACCCCTCGGGACCCCCGGGAGCCCCGGGCACGCCCCGCCCCTCGCCCCGGGCCACCCCCGGTCCGGCCGGTCGGGCCGGCCCCGCCGTGGGCTCGGGGCGGAGCCGCGAGTGGGAATTGAAATGCGTGGCGTTCCCTGGCGTCTGTGCGAGTGTTGGACTGCGTTTGGTTTATTTTATTTTATTTTATTTTATTTTATTTTATTGTATTTTATTGTATTTTATTGTATTTTATTGTATTTTGTTTTATTTTTTATTTTCTTTTATTTTATTTTGGTTTGGTTTATTTTATGTTATTTTACTTTATGTTATTTTATCTTATGTTCTTTTATTTTGGTTTATGTTATTTCATTTTATTTTATGTTATTTTGTTATTTTGTGTTATTTTATTTTGTTTTGTTTTATTTTGTTTTATTTTGTTTTATGTTATTTTATTTTATGTTCTTTTACTTTATTTTATTCTGATTTATTTTATGTTATTGTACTTTATGTTATTTTATTTTATGTTCTTTTATTTTGGTTTATTTTATTTTATTTTAATCAATTTTGTTATTTTTTTAATGTTATTTTATTTCATTCCATTTTATTTTGTTTTATTTAATTTCATTTTGTTTATTTCATTTTATTTCGTAATATTTCTTTTTTTATGTTATTTTATGTTATGTTATTTTATGTTATTTAATTTCATTTTATTTCATTATATTTCTTTTTTTTATGTTATGTTATTTTATTTTATTTCATTTTATTTTATTGTATGTTATGTTATTTTATTTTATTTTATATCACTTCCTCATTTTCCATCCTAGTTTATGTCACTTCATTTTTTTTATGTCGGTTTCTGCTTTATCTGTTATTTCATTTCATCCTGTCAGTTTATAACAAACGGGTCTGTAGTTACTTCCTTAATTATTAACCCCATTTATTTATCCATCAGAACGTTTTCCTGGTGTTTCTTTAATTAATAATACTCCTCATTTACCAACTCAGCTCTCTCTGGGGACTAATTAGGAGCTGTATTATTTTATTTACCTCTGTTAATAAATTAATTTATTGATTGATTAATTTTATAAATTATTTCTTGATTAATTTTAAAATTATTATTGATTAATTTTAAAATTATTTATATTATTTATATTTTTTATATTTTTTAATATCTGTTTGTTTGTTTGTTTGTTTCCAGAGGGCCCAGGACCCCGATTGTGGCAGGATTGGGGGCTCAGAAGATTCTTGGTGAGCTGGGGGGGGACTGGGGCAGCCAGGGCAGGAAACCCCAGGTTTGAAAGTGGAATTTGGACAATTCCCTTGATTTTCCCAAATCTCTTGTCCATTTCAAACCCAATTTTTCCAATCCTCACGACTCTTTTAGAGCCAAATTCTCCGTTTCTTTTGAGTATTTCAAAGCCAAATTTTCCAATTCTCTTGTGTGTAGTGGAGCCAAAATCTCCCAACCTGTTGCCTGTTTCAAAGCCAAAATTTCAAATCCCTTCCTCTGTTTAAAAGCCAAATCCCCAATTTTCTTGACTGTTAACCCCCCAAATCACCCAAACCTCCCAACAACTTCAAAGCCAACACAAAGAAATGGGGCAGAAAAGAAAAAAAACCTCACCTAGACGAGGCAAATTGGACTAAAATCGATACATTTCTATTTTCCTCAACTACCCCAATTTTCCCTGATAAAGGCTGAAATTTGGGATGCGGCTGCTCTTGGACAAACCCAGAGCGTTCCCAGGAGCCTGATTGGAGCCAGACGAGCCTGGGGAGGGTCTCATGGAGCAGGAGGGGACTCTCCCAGCCAGTCCCAGCAGCAAAGAGACCCCCCAGCCCCCCGAGGAGCTCGTCGAGGGGGAAAGAATTCCAGATGTTGCCCAGGAGAGCCCAGCACCAGCCAGGGAAGATGCCAAGGGGAAATCCGGGCAGCAGGAAGGGGTATCCAGCTCTGAGGGACCCCCGGGAGGCTCCCTGCAGGAGCAGCCCCTTCAAGAGGAGGGGTCTTCACTGGGTGCCCCCCAAAGCGTGCCAGGAGCTGGGGCTGAGCCCCCCCGGGTGCAGCCCCCCGGGAGGGAAGCGGATTTTTACTGCGTGAAGTGGATCAGCTGGAAAGGGGAGCGGACGCCGGTGGTCACCCAGAGCGAGAACGGGCCCTGCCCGCTCCTGGCCATCATCAACATCCTCCTCCTGCAGTGGAAGGCAAGCGGGGGGCTGGTGGGGAGGGGGATTCTGGGGAGGTTCTGTGGGGGGGGGGGGGGGATCTCCCCCAAATTGCCAGGGGGAGGATCCTGGGGATGGTTGCCAGCGTCCTCTGGTTGCTGCCAGGTGAAGCTGCCCCCGCAGAAGGAGGTGATCACGGCCGAGGAGCTGATGGCACATTTGGGTGAGTGGGGACCCCCCCCCCCACTGGCACCAGGGTGGGGGAGGGGGTCGGGGGGCTCCACTGGGACCCCCACATTCAGTGCTGGGACTGGGGTGACGCCGCTGCCTCGCAGGGAATTGCATCCTGGCCACCCAACCCCGGGACACTTCGGAGGGGCTGCAGTTGAACTTCCAGCAGGTGAGGAGTTGACCCCAAAACATCCAACCCCATCGTCCCGGGGAGCTCAGGTGGCTGCAGGATTTGGGGTGGCACTTTGAGGAGCGCAGCCCCCTTCCCTCTCCCCGTGTTTCTCCTCCGTCCCAGAACATCAACGACACCATGACGGTCCTGCCGAAGCTCTCGACGGGGCTGGACGTCAACGTGAGGTTCACGGGGGTCTCCGATTTCGAGTACACCCCCGAGTGCATCGTTTTCGACCTCCTCAACATCCCGCTCTACCACGGCTGGCTGGTGGACCCCCAGGTGAGCATCCCCACCTGGCTGGGGGTTTCAGGGCTTGGAGAACTCTGCTGTGAGGAGCTGGGGGCTCATCCTGGAGAAGGTGATCAAGCTGTGGATGGATGTCCCATCCCTGGCGGTGCTCAGGATGAGGTTGGACAGGGCTTGGAGCAACCTGGTCTAGTGGGAGGCGTCCCTGCCTGTGGTTTGGGGTGGTCTAGATGATCCTATAAAGCCCTTGCCCAACCCAAACCCCTCTGTGGTGTTTTGGATGGGGTTTGAACCTGAGCCAGCGGATGAGTCCCCTGCCCGTGGCAGGAGGTGGCACTTTGGATGTCCCTTCCCTCCCACACCCCTCTGTGCTGGGTCCATCCCTGCAGTGGGAGACCAGGAGCTCAGCTCCTTTCCCTGCCACCCCCCCCAGAGCCCGGAGCAGGTCCAGGCCGTGGGCAAGCTCAGCTACAACCAGCTGGTGGAGAAGATCATCACCTGCAAACAGGCCAGCGACTCCAGCCTGGTGAGCGAAGGTAACTCCCCTGCTCCCTCCCCGGGGTTCCTGGGGGGGACAGCTGGGCACCCCCAGCCCCGCCACGGCCCCGCTGTCCCCTCAGGGCTGGTGGCCGAGCAGTTCCTGGAGTCCACAGCATCGCAGCTGACGTTCCACGGGCTGTGCGAGCTCACGGCCCGCGCCCGCGAGGGCGAGCTCGGCGTCTTCTTCCGCAACAACCACTTCAGCACCATGATCAAGCACAAGGTGCGACCCCAGACCCCTCTGGGCACCCCCCCAAACACCCACCAGGGCTGATTGTCCCCCGTCCCTTCTCTGCAGGGCCACCTTTACCTGCTGGTGACGGACCAGGGCTTCCTGCAGGAGGAGGGGGTGGTATGGGAGAGCCTGCACAGCGTGGATGGGGACAGCTGCTTCTGTGACACCGAGTTCCACCTCAGCCACACCCTGGGCAAGGAAGGGGCCACCGCGGCCAGCCCGGACCACCGGCTGCAGCAGAGACAAGTGGACCAGGTAGGGGACAAGTGGTGGCAGCGAGGGACAGCTGAGTCCCATCCCAGCTCCAGGGGTGGGGAGGGATCCTGCAGGGTTGGGGCTCACTGTGCTGACCCCTCCCTTATTTGTGTTCCTGCCCCCTCCCAGGATTACATGGTGGCCCTGTCCTTGCAGCAGGGGCAGGACCCCCCCTCTGTGCTCAGCGACCTGGAGCTGGCACGGCAGCTGCAGCATGAGGAGTATCAGCAGCACCATCCTCATCCTCATCCTCCTCAGCCGCTCCCAGCGCAGGTACCCAGGTGCCCTTCACGGGACTGCAGCACCCTGGGTGCTTCCCAACCCCTCACCCCTGCTCCGGGGGGGGGGTGTAGTGATGGCCCTGGGGGTGTGGGGGGGGTCTCTGCTGGTCCCTCCACACCCCAGCCCTGTCCCTGTCCCCACAGGCGGGCGGGCGTCCAGCCGGAGAGCGGCGGCAGCGGCAGAAGCCGGATTTGGACTGTGCCCTCCTGTAGCACCTCGTGCCCGTGGGGTCCCTGTGGGCTGGAGTGGACACACGGATGAGGGGTGACCGGCTGAGGCCATCCCAGGACCACCCCAAACTTCTCAGTGGCCTTAAAACAAGGGGGGGGGGGGTCCCACACCTCAGTCCATGCTCCGAGACACGGGTGGACACGTGGCTGAGGGGGGGGGGGACGCGTGGCTGGGGGGACACGTGAACCCCCCTGTTGGAAACGTGGCCTTAGCCCTTGGCAAGTAAAGGACTCATCCCCCTGCACACGGAGCTGGCACCAGTGGGGGCTTCTGTGCCCCACGGGCAGCGCGGGTTTGGGGGAATTGGGGGAGATTTGGGGTCACGGTTCCATCCACACCCCACGGGCACGCGGATTTGGGGGAATTGGGGGGGATTTGGGGTCACGGTTCCATCCACACCCCACGGGCACGCGGATTTGGGGGAATTGGGGGGGATTTGGGGTCACGGTTCCATCCACACCCCACGGGCACGCGGGTTTGGGGGAATCGGGGGGAATTTGGGGTCACAGTTCCCTCAGCACCCCACAGGCATGCGGGTTTGGGGGGGAATCGGGGGTTTTTGGGGTCACGGTTCCCTCAGCACCCCACGGGCAGCGCGGGTTTGGGGGAATTGGGGGGGTTTTTGGGGTCACGGTTCCCTCGGCACCCCACGGGCACGCGGGTTTGGGGGGAATCGGGGTTTTTGGGGTCACGGTTCCCTCGGCACCCCATGGGCACGCGGGTTTGGGGGAATTGGGGGGGATTTGGGGTGACGGTTCCATCCACACCCCACGGGCACGCGGGTTTGGGGGAATTGGGGGGTTTTTGGGGTCACGGTTCCATCCACACCCCACAGGCACGCGGGTTTGGGGGGGAATCGGGGGTTTTTTGGGGTCACGGTTCCCTCGGCACCCCACAGGCACGCGGGTTTGGGGGAATTGGGGGGTTTTTGGGGTCACGGTTCCCTCGGCACCCCACAGGCACGCGGGTTTGGGGGGGAATCGGGGGTTTTTGGGGTCACGGTTCCCTCGGCACCCCACGGGCACGCGGGTTTGGGGGAATTGGGGGGGATTTGGGGTGACGGTTCCCTCCACACCCCACGGGCAGCGCGGGTTTGGGGGAATTGGGGGGGGGTTTGGGGTCACGGTTCCCTCGGCACCCCACAGGCACGCGGGTTTGGGGGGAATCGGGGTTTTTGGGGTCACGGTTCCCTCAGCACCCCACGGGCACGCGGGTTTGGGGGAATTGGGGGGTTTTTGGGGTCACGGTTCCCTCGGCACCCCACGCGGGTTTTGGGGTCCCCGCCGTGGGATGCAGTGGCGCGGCGAGGCCGCCAGGGGGAGACAGGGGCGGGTGGGGTCTATGGGGCCCTATAGGGGGCACATATAGGGCGCGTATGGGGGGAGCAGAGGGCACACGCGGGGCTGTACAGCGGCGTATGGGGGTCATAGGGCCTGCACAAGGGTGTGTATGGGGTCTATAAGGGGATAGATACACATGGGGTGTGCGGGGATGGGCACAGGGCACACCTAGGGGTGGATATGGGGTGGATAGAGCACGGAGGCACGTGTATAGGGGCTGCATAGGGCACGCACGGGTGTGTGTATGGGGTGTGTATGGGGTGTATAGGGGCTGCATAGGGCACGCACGGGTGTGTATATGGGGCGTGTAGGTCACACACGGCGGTGCGTATGTATGGGGTGTATATGGGGTGCACAGGGCTGTGTATAGGGGGTGTATATGGGGTGCACAGGGCAGTGTATAGGGGGTGCATATGGGGTGTATATGGGGCGCACAGGGCTGTGTATATGGGGCGCACAGGGCGGTGTATATGGGGCACACGGGGCTGTGTATATGGGGTGCACAGGGCTGTGTATAGGGGGTGTATATGGGGTGCACAGGGCTGTGTATAGGGGGTGTATATGGGCGCACAGGGCTGTGTATATGGGGTGTATATGGGCGCACAGGGCTGTGTATACGGGGTGTATATGGGGTGTATATGGGGCGCACAGGGCTGTGTATATGGGGCGCACAGGGCTGTGTATATGGGGTGCACAGGGCTGTGTATATGGGGTGCACAGGGCTGTGTATAGGGGGTGTATATGGGGTGTATATGGGGTGCACAGGGCTGTGTATAGGGGGTGTATATGGGCTCACAGGGCTGTGTATAGGGGGTGTATATGGGGTGTATATGGGGCGCACAGCGCGGTGTATATGGGGCACACGGGGCTGTGTATAGGGGGTGTATATGGGGTGTATATGGGGTGCACAGGGCTGTGTATACGGGGTGTATAGGGGGTGTATATGGGGCGCACAGGGCTGTGTATAGGGGGTGTATATGGGGCGCACAGGGCACATACAAGGCTGTGTATATGGGATGCACAGGGCAGTGTATATGGGGCACACGGGGCTGTGTATAGGGGGTGTATATGGGGTGTATATGGGCGCACAGGGCTGTGTATACGGGGTGTATAGGGGGTGTATATGGGGTGCACAGGGCTGTGTATATGGGGCGCACAGGGCTGTGTATATGGGGTGCACAGGGCTGTGTATATGAAGTGTATATGGGGTGCACAGGGCTGTGTATAGGGGGTGTATATGGGGCGCACAGGGCTGTGTATAGGGGGTGTATATGAGGCGCACAGGGCTATGTATAGGGGATGTATATGGAGTGTATATGGGGCGCACAGGGCTGTGTATAGGGGGTGTATATGGGCGCACAGGGCTGTGTATAGGGGGTGTATATGGGGCGCACAGGGCTGTGTATACGGGGTGTATAGGGGGTGTATATGGGGCGCACAGGGCTGTGTATATGGGGTGCACAGGGCTGTGTATAGGGGGTGTATGTGGGGTGTATATGGGGTGCACAGGGCTGTGTATAGGGGGTGTATATGGGGTGTATATGGGGTGCACAGGGCACATACAGGGCTGTGTATATGGGGTGTATATGGGGCACACGGGGCTGTGTATAGGGGGTGTATATGGGGTGCACAGGGCTATGTATAGGGGATGTATATGGAGTGTATATGGGGCGCACAGGGCTGTGTATAGGGGGTGTATATGGGGCGCACAGGGCACATACAGGGCTGTGTATACGGGGTGTATAGGGGGTGTATATGGGGCGCACAGGGCTGTGTGGGGGGGTGTATATGGGGTGTATGTGGGGCACACGGGGCTGTGTATATGGGGTGTATATGGGGCGCACAGGGCTGTGTATGGGGGTGTATATGGGGTGCACAGGGCTGTGTATAGGGGGTGTATATGGGGTGCACAGGGCTGTGTATGGGGGTGTATATGGGGTGCACAGGGCACATACAGGGCTGTGTATATGGGGTGTATAGGGGGTGTATATGGGGCGCACAGGGCTGTGTATATGGGGTGTATATGGGGTGTATATGGGGTGCACAGGGCACATACAGGGCTGTGTATATGGGGTGTATAGGGGGTGTATATGGGGCGCACAGGGCTGTGTATATGGGGTGTATATGGGGTGTATATGGGGCACACAGGGCACATACAGGGCTGTGTATATGGGACGCACAGGGCAGTGTATATAGGGCACACGGGGCTGTGTATCGGGGGTGTATATGGGGTGCACAGGGCTGTGTATAGGGGATGTATATGGAGTGTATATGGGGTGCACAGGGCTGTGTATATGAAGTGTATATGGGGCGCACAGGGCTGTGTATAGGGGGTGTATATGGGGCGCACAGGGCTGTGTGGGGGGGTGTATATGGGGTGTATATGGGGCACACGGGGCTGTGTATATGGGGTGTATATGGGGCGCACAGGGCTGTGTATATGAAGTGTATATGGGGTGCACAGGGCTGTGTATAGGGGGTGTATATGGGGTGCACAGGGCTGTGTATAGGGGGTGTATATGGGGCGCACAGGGCGGTGTATATGGGGTGTATATGGGGTGCACAGGGCTGTGTATAGGGGGTGTATATGGGGCGCACAGGGCTGTGTATACGGGGTGTATATGGGGCGCACAGGGCTGTGTATATGGGGTGTATATGGGGTGTATATGGGGTGCACAGGGCACATACAGGGCTGTGTATATGGGTCGCACAGGGCGGTGTATATGGGGTGTATATGGGGCACACGGGGCTGTGTATAGGGGGTGTATATGGGGCACACGGGGCTGTGTATAGGGGGTGTATATGGGGTGTATATGGGGCGCACAGGGCTGTGTATACGGGGTGTATATGGGGCGCACAGGGCTGTGTATATGGGGTGTATATGGGGTGCACAGGGCACATACAGGGCTGTGTATATGGGGCGCACAGGGTACTTACAAGGCTGTGTATATGGGGTGCACAGGGCTGTGTATGGGGGTGTATATGGGGTGCACAGGGCTGTGTATATGGGGTGTATATGGGGTGCACAGGGCACATACAGGGCTGTGTATATGGGGTGTATATGGGGCACACGGGGCTGTGTATAGGGGGTGTATATGGGGCGCACAGGGCTGTGTATAGGGGGTGTATATGGGGTGCACAGGGCTATGTATAGGGGATGTATATGGAGTGTATAGGGGGTGCACAGGGCTGTGTATAGGGGGTGTATATGGGGCGCACAGGGCTGTGTATATGGGGTGTATATGGGGTGTATATGGGGCGCACAGGGCACATACAGGGCTGTGTATATGGGTCGCACAGGGCGGTGTATATGGGGTATATATGGGGTGCACAGGGCTGTGTATAGGGGGTGTATATGGGGCGCACAGGGCTGTGTATATGGGGTGTATATGGGGTGTATATGGGGCGCACAGGGCACATACAGGGCTGTGTATATGGGTCGCACAGCGCGGTGTATATGGGGTGCACAGGGCTGTGTATAGGGGGTGTATATGGGGCGCACAGGGCACATACAGGGCTGTGTATATGGGTCGCACAGGGCGGTGTATATGGGGTATATATGGGGTGCACAGGGCTGTGTATAGGGGGTGTATAGGGGGTGTATATGGGGCGCACAGGGGTCTATAGCGGCTGCACAGATCCCGTCTCGGCGGTTGATTGCTCACGCCTGGGCCCTCCCCGCCCCTCCCCACGGCGGGCGCCGCTCCCCGCGGCGTTGCGGTGACGTCACTCCCGGGTTGCGGTGACGTCACTGCCGCCGCTGCCTGGCGCGGGGCGCGCGCGGGACGGGGGGGGCGAGCGGCGGCTCCGTGAGGGCTCCGGGCGGCGGCTCCGTGAGGGCTCCGGGCGGCGGCTGCGGGTGAGTGCGGCCGGCGGGCAACCGGGGCCACGCGGGGCCTCCCCGCTCCGGGAGGGGCCGCCCGGGGGGGGGGGAGCCTCGGGATGGTTCCCGCTCTCCCCCCCCCCTCCCCGCGCCAGGGCCGCGGCCGGGCCCTTCTGCGGGCGTTGGGCGCGCACCGGAGCCATCCCGGGCCTCCATCTGCCCTCGGTCAGGGTCCGGCGGGGCCCCCCGGCACTACTCGGGCGGGGCTGGGCGGAGGCGGGGCCCCCCCGGGGGCCACAGCGGGGGCCCAGAGCGGCCTCGGGCCCCGCCGGGGTCGCCGCCCCCCGACCCGGGCAGGGCGCGCAGCCCCCGGGCCCGGATCGCAGCCGGTGCCGTTTTTTCTGTCCACGACTTCAACCCGCCGGGATTTCGTCCCGTTTCCAGCAGGATCGCTCCTAAAATCATCTCGGGGGGAGGGGTCCGGCCTGGCGGTGACCCCCTCCTGCACCGGGCTCGCTGTCCCCGGTGCGGGCACACCGCGCTGCGCTGCCGGTGCCCCGGGGGAGAAGGAGCTGTCGGCCCTGACCGGGGCCTCACCCCGTCCTCCCACGCTCCCCTCCCGTTACCTGCCCGCGGCACAGCCCCGGGAGTCGGGAATTGCGGCACCTCCCTCCCGCCTGCCCTTGCGAAACCGGCCACGGTGGTTCCTCTTCCTCCCCCAGCGGAGCGGAGCCGCCCCATCCCTCGCCACAATCCCTGCGCCGTGCTGGGGGTTCGCCTCTCGGGGCTGCGACCCCATCCCGACCCCGCGGGGTTCCCCAAAACCGGCTGCCGGAGAGGGAGGGAGAGCCGGGATGCGCTGACCCCGCGGCTCCCCCGCCTCCCCTGCCGGGGCCCGTCCGGAGCCTTTTTAAGGCACAAAGGTGCTCATTGTGCCGCCAGCAAATCCCTAATCCCACGCTGGTGCTGTGCCTGGCCTCGGGACGGTGGTGGTGGGCTCCGTGCCTCCGTTTCCCACCGGGAATTGGGTTTGGATCAGCCGCGGGATGCGGACACAGCGCTCGGCAGGGAAGCCACGTCGGGGGGCTTCTCCCGCGGCAATCCCGGGGCTGTGCCCATCCCGGTGGGAAGTGCGGAAGTTGGAGCCCGGTTCTTCCCTCGGGCTGGTCCCAGGGATCCGCGCTGCCGGTCGGAGGCAGGACTGGGGCCCCTGTTAATGATCACCCGCTGACCTCTGGGCTGCCGGGAGCAAAGTCCCCCGGAGCCGAGGGCCGGCCGCTCCGAGGGGGATTTCACCGGGAGCTGAGGTGGAAGTTGGGGTGCCTGGTGCAGCCGGGGTGTGGGAGACACAGCGGGGTGGGATCAGCCGACTCCTCAGAGATGCCGGTGCCCCCCTCACCTCTCCCCCTTTCCCTTCCCCCAGCATGTTTCAGACCTTGTACAGCTATTTTTGGTGGGAACGGCTCTGGCTCCCGGCAAACCTCACCTGGGCCGACCTGGAGGACCGGGATGGGAGAGTCTATGCCAAAGCCTCTGACCTGTACATCACCCTCCCCTTGGCCTTCCTCTTCCTCATCGTACGGCACCTCTTTGAGACGTGAGTCCCTTCCCTGGGGGTGGGGACGGATCCTGAGCCCCTGATCCAGCTCTCCCTGTGCCCCGGGGGCAGTGGCCAAACCCCGGGATGTGGCACTTTTTCCTCAGCCTGGCTGGGGGTTGCCCGTGGCACCCCGGGGGTCCTGTTCCCCCCCGCCCCCCAACCCCACGTGCCCCCCCTTTCCCCACACAAACACGGCTTTGTGCATCCCCCACCCTTACCGGGCGTTTAGGCAGCGATTTGTTGGGCAAACAATGGGAACAGACCCGGCTTTGTTGGGATGGCAAGAGAAGGGGGGGGCCGCCCTTCATCGGAGTGGGGACAGCCCGTGACAGAGGGACCCCGGGGGGCTCCCCTGTGGCAAACCCCACCTTGGAGAAGGCACGGCAGGATGGGGAGACCGAGATGCTGAGTGGTTGTGGGTCCCTGGGTGGCTTTGATTTGGGGGCCAAATCATCCAGGTGACAGAAATGGGGACATTTATGTCCCCCACTCCTTCCCCAGGTACGTGGCCACCCCCCTGGCCGGGCTCCTGAACGTCAAGGAGAAGGTCCGGTTAAAAGCCACCCCCAATGCGGTGCTGGAGAAGTTTTACGCTGCCACCACCAAACACCCCAAGCAGGTGAGGGCTGGGGGTGGGGGGTCCCCAGAGGTGCCTGGAGGGGGGGTGAAAGTGCCAGAGCCAGGTCTGTGTGACACGGTGGGGCTGTCCCGGTGTCCCCAGGCCGACGTGGAGATGCTCTCCAAGAAGAGCGGCTGCACCGTGCGCCAGGTCGAGCGCTGGTTCCGCCGCCGCCGCAACCAGGACCGGCCCAGCACGCTCAAGAAATTCCGGGAGGCCAGGTGAGACCCATCCCCCCCTTCCTGCCCGATGTCACTGTCCCCTCCACCCTGGGGGGCTCTGGGGGGGCACCCGCTCGGCCGGGAGCTGCCCGGGAGGGTGGGAAGCGCGGGATGCGGGGCCGGTGGGTCCGTCCTCCTCCCTCCCGCTCCCCGGTGCCCATCTGAGGACCGTCTGCTTCCTTTTTCCAGTTGGAGATTCACCTTTTACCTTATTGCTTTCATTGCTGGCATGGCTGTCATAGTGGATGTGAGTATTGCCGCCCCCTCCCCACATTCCCCCGGCCCCCCCTGGCCCCTCTGACTCCTCTCTCTCTCTCTCTGTGTCCCCCTCCCCATCCTGCAGAAACCCTGGTTCTACGACCTGCGGGAGGTGTGGAAGGGATACCCCATCCAGGTGAGCACAGAGCCCGCGGCGTTTCCTGAGCACCGGGATCAGCAGTGAGAGCTGGGGGTGCAGCAGGGTCTCTTGGCACCCGTGGGGGTTTGGGGAGTCCCCCAGGACACCCGGCTGGTGCCCACAGGATTGGACCAAACCCCTCTGGGGCACACAGAGGACCCCTCCAACCTGTCTCTTGCCCCCAGAGCATGCTGCCCTCCCAGTACTGGTACTACATGATCGAGCTCTCCTTCTACTGGTCCCTGCTCTTCAGCATCGCCTCCGACGTCAAGCGCAAGGTGGGGGCTCTGGGAGTGGGCTGGGAGACACTGGGACGTCGTGGCAGGGTTTTCTTCACCCTCGTGGTGGGCGGGAGGGACCGGCTGGGAGGATCTGGGGACGCAGAGGGGCTGTGGGATGGGGGTTTGGTATGGGTGGGATCCGGGCTGCTGTAACCTCCCCCTTCCCAATTTCTGGGCTCCCCTTTGCTTTGGGCACAGGACTTCAAGGAGCAAATCATCCACCACGTGGCCACCATCATCCTCATCAGCTTCTCCTGGTTTGCCAACTACATCCGTGCTGGGACGCTCATCATGGCCCTGCACGACTCCTCGGATTATCTGCTGGAGGTTGGTGTGTCCCTCTGTCCTGCTGTCACCACGTCCCCCAGTCCTGTGCCCCCTCCCCAGCTCACCCCCTCTGCCTCCCCAGTCTGCCAAAATGTTCAACTACGCCGGCTGGAGAAACACCTGCAACAACATCTTCATCGTCTTCGCCGCCGTCTTCATCATCACCCGCCTGGTCATCCTGCCCTTCTGGTGAGCCCCGCTGGGGAGTGGGGGGAAACTGAGGCAGGGGCTGGGGGGGGGGGGTCTCACTGGGGGGGTGGGATGCTGGTTCTGCCCCTAACGGGAGTGGCTTTTCCCGGCAGGATCATGCACTGCACGGTGTTTTATCCGCTGGATCTCTACCCCGCCTTCTTCGGCTACTACTTCTTCAACTTCATGATGGTGGTGCTGCAGTCGCTGCACATCTTCTGGGCCTACCTCATCATCCGCATGGCCCAGAAGTTCATAACTGGAAAGGTGAGAGGGGATCTGGGCCCTCGGGGACGTCACGGGGGAAAGGACCCACTCGGGGTGGATGGAGGATGGGGCTTTGCAGCTCCTGAATCCTCCCCCTGACTGCCCTTGGCTCCCCAGCTCCCGGAGAGCCCTCGGTGGGGAGAAACCACCGTGGCTGCAATGGGGAAACTGAGGCACGGCAGGAAAATGAGGGGCTGCTGGCTGAACCCCCTTTTCCCTCTGTCCCCAGGTGGTGGAGGACGAGCGGAGTGACCGCGAGGAGACGGACAACTCTGAGGAGGAGGAGGAGGCGGCCAAGAACGGGCCCCTCTCCAATGGCCACCCCGTCCTCAACAACAACCACCGCAAAACCGACTGAGCGCCCCGGACCCGAGAGCTGCCACCTCCCGCCACCGGCCCGGCCCCTCCGGCCGCTCCACACCGGGACCCCCGGAGCGCCCGCCGGGCCCAGACCCCTCCGGAGCGGGGCCGCAGCTCTGCCTCACACACTCACCGCTGGTGCCCTTCCACCTCTCACCTGCTGCCTTAATCCACTGCGGTTCCCCGGCATCGGCAGGGATCCCACCGGGATCGGCAGGGATCCCACCGGGATGGCTCCCATCCCGCCGGGGTGGCTCCTTCCTGCCCCGCAGCCCCTCGGATTGGCTCTGGCCAAAGAGCTCGGCCCCAGCCCCTTGCTGGGTTCTGTGTTATTCCTACTTTCCCAACCATTCCTTCAGCGGGGGAGGGGGAAAATCCCCTTTTCCCTGACCTGTGTCCGGCTGGAAAAGCCGGCTCAATCCCTGCTCCGCCGAACCGGGAGGGAGGAGCAGGGAATTCCTGGGTGTTTCAGTGCCTAAATGATGGGATGACACTATGGAAGTACTTGGGGGAAGGAAGCTGCGGGGGTTGAGTCACTCCGTGTGTCTCACAGAGTTTAATCCTCTCATTTCTCTTCGGTAAATGGATTTTGAGTCTCTCCCTCTCCGTGGCCTCTCCCAGCTTGTAACAGGACAAATTTCCAACTGATTTTTCCTTTTTTTTTCTTTTTTCTTTTTCCTTTCTATTTATTTGGAAGACAGAAGGAGCCGGGCTTGGCTCTGTCTCCTGCATCCCCCCGGGATGCTGCGAGACCTCCCAGCACGGAGGGTGGGGGGGGGGAAAAAGGACCATTAACCAATGTCAGACCAAAACGTGTTTTGTTGTTCTTGTTTTTTAGAAAAAAAAAAGAAGAAATAAATAAAAGGTTAAATATATTAAAAGTTAAAAAAACTAATAAACTTGGGTAAAAAAAAAAAAATTACAGGATTTGGGCATATTCTGTGAGTGGCACAATGGCCTTGAGGGCATTTGGGGCTTATTTTGATACAGATCCTTTAGGCAGTGCTAAAAACGGGCAGAGTTGAGGATTTTGATGATTTTTATGTATTTTTTTTTTTTTCTCCTAAAAGTTCTCCAAATCTTCAACCCCAGGCTGGAGCTTGGGTTTGGGTTCCCTGAGGAGCTGCGGCCCCGCTGGGATGACAAAGCCTCTATTCAGGTGGACGCTCAGGATGGAACTGGAGCTCCAGGAGGCCCCAGAAAGGTTTTATTTTACAAAGAAAAGGTTATTTAGCAAGAAAAAAAAACCCAACAAGCCTCCCTTGTGCAGAGCTGCCTGAGCTGGGCCGGTGTTGGGCGTGGGGGAGGCGGGATGGAATCGACTCCTCCACCCCTCGCGTTGGGCTTTGCCACGGCAATAATGAGAGATTTGAGGCCGGTTTGTAAAACTTCACCTTTTTATCAGTTCTCAAGGTGGTTTTTTGAACCTTTTGGATCTGCCCCGGTGCCTTCCCACCTTCCTTCCCCTCCCCACAACCAAAAAACAAAACCAAACCCCAGCCCTGGGATTGAGTGCGGCGGCCAAACCCCGGAGATTTTTCCGTGTGCGTTTTCCGTGTGGATCCGTGTCCAGCAGCCGGACGGGGCTGGTGGCTGCTCCTCCCTCCCTCCCTCCCTCCCCTGGCCCAGGTGCCCAAAACCAGTTTGGGGTTGTCCCAGCTGCCAGTTCAGTGCAGGAATTAAGGCCAAACTCTGCGTTTTGGGAAGGTTGGAGATGGGGGAGAGGCATGGGATCTGCTTTAAGAAAATTCCAACTCGTTTCTCTGTCATTTTCCTGAATGGAGGGTTTAAGGAGTGTTTGTTTTGAGCAAAGGTGAAGGAAAGGTGAAAATGTGGGAGCTCCTCCTCTCCCTGTGCGTGGGCCCATCAGCCTCTGGCATGTTTCCTGCAAAGCCCATGGAAACAAGGATGATGGCAGTGGTTCAATCGTGTTTTCTCAGGGCTCTTTGCTGCGTCTCAAGGATCAGGGTTGGTTGTTTTTAGTAGAAAAACACACTTTTATTGCTTTTTAGCAACTAAAAGATTCTTTACAACAGCTCACAGGTAAAGACAGATACTTATTTCTTGTCTTTTTTCACTTAAATTCTATAAATCCAGATTGGTCCAGTCTTCCAGAGATTCTTTCCACCATCCTCCCTCCCACTTTCAAGGCCTCAGTCCCAACTGGGAAGCACTTCCTGGGAATACTGGGGAAGTGTTTGCTGCTGGAAAAAGGAGGTTTGTGCCTTACTTTTGGTGGAAAGCTGGAAGAGAGCACGAAAAGCTCCTTCCTTGAGGGAGCCTCAAGGTGGGAGAAGCCCAGGGGTTGGGAATCACCCCCCAACACAGCCAGAGCCCATTCCTGCTCCGTGTCCATCTGTGATTTTCCAGGTGAATGGGAGAACTGAGAACCTCTAGAGAAGAAACTTTACCCTCACTGAGGGAAAGTGAGCACCAGGCCTCTGGAGAGAAGTGGGATCTGCTGGGAGCAGGGATGGCTCAGAGCAGCCGGCCCCGGCAGTCGATGGCCCCGCAGCAGCACAGCAGCTCCTTGCCCTCCACGCTGCCAACCTCGTAGTTGTAATCCCAGGTCAGCTCCGTGCCGGCTCGGATCCGCCTGGGGAGTAAAAAAACCACATGGGATGGGTGAGGAGACTGTTCCAGAAAAGAGGAGAAAGAGGAGACTGCTCCAGAAAAGAGGAGAAAGAGGAGACTGCTCCAGAAAAGAGAAAGAGGAGACTGCTCCAGAAAAGAGGAGACTGCTCCAGAAAAGAGGAGAAAGAGGAGACTGCTCCAGAAAAGAGGAGACTGCTCCAGAAAAGAGGAGAAAGAGGAGACTGCTCCAGAAAAGAGGAGAAAGAGGAGACTACTCCAGAAAAGAGGAGAAAGAGGAGACTGCTCCAGAAAAGAGGAGACTGCTCCAGAAAAGAGGAGAAAGAGGAGACTGCTCCAGAAAAGAGGAGACTGCTCCAGAAAAGAGGAGAAAGAGGAGACTGCTCCAGAAAAGAGGAGAAAGAGGAGACTGCTCCAGAAAAGAGGAGACTGCTCCAGAAAAGAGGAGAAAGAGGAGACTGCTCCAGAAAAGAGGAGACTGCTCCAGAAAAGAGAAAGAGGAGACTACTCCAGAAAAGAGAAAGAGGAGACTGCTCCAGAAAAGAGGAGGAACTGGGTGATAGAAGGAAGCCACGCTTCCATGGGAGTGCTCCAGGATGAGGCTGAAGCAGCCAGAGAGAAAGGGACAAAGTTCCCTGATGAATCATTCCCGTGAGGATTCATCCATCTCTGTGGAGGAGCAGAGAGGCACGTGGCAGGGATTCACCACGACTCAAAGATTTGGGACTCAAAAAAGCCGGGAATTCGGCTGCTCCATGCTTCACTCTGCCCTTTGGGAAGGTCTGAAACTGGGGGAAATCACACCAGGATCTCCAGCACAAGACAGAGGATTTCACCTGGCACTGATTTCTCTGCTCAGGAATGATGGGAAACTGGGAATGGGATTTCCAGGAGCAGGGAACACCCAAGCAGGTCCCACCAAGGCTCAGGAATCCTCAGCCCCTCCCAGCACTTCAGGACTCACTTGCTGGCGAAGAAGGCGACCCAGGGGAAGCGAAGGTCGTGGGTGTCCACGAAGACGTTCTGCACGAAGAGGTTTGGGGTGCAGCTGTGCTGTAAAGGCAACAGAAAAGAGCCTGAGCTGCTGCTGGGCAGGGAGCTGAGCTGCCAGCACTGAAGGCAGCCTTTATAAACAAGCAGCATTCCTGCTCTGCCCGCCGCATCCAGCGGAATCCTGCTGGAACAGGCTGCACGCCCGGGGTGAGTCACAAGATCCACACTCAAAGGTAGCGGGCTCTGGAAGGGCTCTGGAAGGTCTGACTGGGCCATTCCTGCTCCCACCAGGCCGCAGCAGCTGCCGTTCCGCTCGGGAAGCTTCATCATCCTCCTAAACCTGCTCTTTTCCCAATTCTCCCATTTTTAGCTGCTCTTGGGGAGGAGGACCATCCCCACCGAGCCAACAGCTCAGCCCGTGCCCAACTCACGTTGAGGTAGCGGCCCAGGTTGCCCTCGAGCTTGGCATCGATGATGTAACAGTTCTCCTCGCCGTCGTAGAACTGCCGCGTGCTGCGGCGCACGGGCCCCGCGCTCTCGCCCTTGTCGGCCGCTGCCAGCGGCGTGGATTTGATGGCGATGCCGTGGGTGGACTTGAGGGCGAAGCCTCGGGTGGATTTCACAGCCACCTGTCTCTTCACGGGACCTGCCAGGAGATGGGACCTTCCAGCACAGCAAGCTGGGGCCGGGTGCTGGCCTCGACCCCGCTGCGGCTCCACTCGGAGGGTAACAAACGCCTCGGATCCGAAATATCGTTCCAGGATGGCTCCTGGAATCCACCCAGCCCACCCTGGAGACCCAGTGGAAGCCTCGTTGTTGTTTTTTCGTACAATACCCAAAAATATCTGGTTTCAAGGAGCAGATTTTGCAGTTTTGTCTCGCCAAACACACGGGGAACGTTCCAACCTCAGCGGTCGGACGCAGCAGGAGCAGCTGCTATGTGGCCTCATCAGCCCTTCCCGGTGCTTTCCAGCCAAAACTCCTCACCCTCAGCCCTCGTCTCCCCCCTCACCTGACCCAGATGATGGATTTTTCTTGTCCTCCCCTTCCTCCTCCTCAGATCCCGAGGAAATGGTCTGGATGTCGTCGCTGTCGTTGGCCCTGCCCGGGGCCTGCCCGTTCTCCCCGTCGCTGTCGGTGCTGCTGGACAGTGTCAGCACGTCCTGGGGACAGGAACAGCTCCTGGTGTGTGCATCCCAGCCTCCCTTTTCCCCAGGAATGTGGTGCTCTCCTCCAGCACACCCCTCTCTGCTCCAGGAAACCCTTGGGAAGGGGATCCCCCCCTCTCCCTGCTCTGGACATGGCACCCCACAGGTCCACGTTTGGAACACCCGTGGGGTTTTGGGGGCTGCTGCGTTCTGCTTGAGATGATGCTGGAGCATTAGGTGCTCAGAAGGAAGGGACAAGACCCAAAAAACAAAGATTGTTCCCCAGCATGGCTCTGCCAAACAGCAGCTCCCAGCCGTGCACACCAAGGTGCCAAATCCCACCCAAATTCCACACTCCCCTCTTTTTTTCCCCGTTCAGATCCACAAAATACCCCCCCCCCCCCACCCCCCAAAACCCAAAGGAAATCACTGCCCTCCAAGAAATCAACAACTACAACCACAAACCCTGTGCTCAACTGGGAACCAAAAGGCAGAAAACAACCCCAAATGAGGTTTGAGGGTCCCGTTTACCTCCGAGGGGGGCGGCAGGGCCAGGGATCGCCGGCGGTTCTGCAGCATCACCGTCCCACTCACCGGCCTCCGGATCCCCTCCAGTTTGGGGGGGCAGGGGTTGTAGCCGTACCTCCTTCCCAGGCTGCTCAGCCTGTGGAGTCAGGACAAGAGCGAGTCACGCTTGGATTTCCAGGGAAATCATCCACGGGCAGCAAAATACGATTTTAGGAATCTTACCCGGAAATTTTGGTCGGTTCTTCAGGTTCCTGCAAAGGGAAGAAGCACAGAAGGTTGGAATCTCTCCCTTCTCAAGCACTCTCCAGCCTTTCCATGGAATTGCTCCCGAAAATGCCAGCCCAGGAGGGAGACACTGCCTGTTCCCACGCTCAGTGTGACACCCAGTGACGCCCAGCATGGAGATGCCCCACCCTGGGCGACTCCAAGTGCCCTCCTCCTCAGAGCAGGGGGTGGACAGGGACCACCTCCATGTCCCTGCTGTCCCCAAGCCATGTCCCTCAGGCCCCTGGACAGGAGCATGTTCAGCTCTGCTCACATCGAGCGACTTCTGTAGCCTCTTGTGCCACCAATTCCCTCCCTGGGAGGGGAAAAAGCATCTCCCTTGTCCCACCAGAGATTCAAGGAAGCCGAGCCCCACAATCCCCCTGGATGTGCTGTACAGGGAGAAAAGCCACCGCAGCAGGAGCACCTCTCTGCCTCTCCCATTCCCACATCTCTCCCTCACCTCCTTCCTGGCTGCCTTTGCCTCTCCGTTCAGATCTCCCTGCGTGGCAGCGCAGCCCTTCTCCCTCTCCGCAGCCACCTCCATTTTCACAGCTTTGGCTTCTCCCCCTTCGCCCACCCTGAAGGACGAAGCGCCGTCGTTGTCCTGGAAGCTCTCGGCCATGCTGTTGGAGCTCAGCCACGAGGCCACTTTGTTCTTGGAGGTCTCCTCAGACACAGGCAGCTTGCAGGGCGGGGCCGTGGCGGGCTCGTCGTGGCCGAGGGGCCGCGTGAGCCCCGAGTCCTTGGAGGCCGTCTCCGAGAGGCCGTGGTCGCGCTGGCCGCGCGTCTGCCGGCGCGTGGCGTAGCTGCGCAGCACCGAGCTCGTGCTGAAGCTCTCGTCCTTGCAGAAGTTGTCGTCGGAGCTGTCCTCGTTGGATTCCTCCAGCTCGTCTGTGCCCGTGTTCTCGTCGTCGTCGTCGTCCTTGAGGTCCACGCCGCTGTTGTCCGAGGAGCACTTGGCGTCGCTCTCGTAGCCCTCCTTGAAGTTCTCCACGCTCTCGATGTGGTCCAGGTTGGCGAAGTACTCGTCACCCATCTCCAGCCCCTCTTTGTCAGCGAAGTCATCCGTGAGGATTTTCCCTGGGGGAAAAGGTGGGGGTGGGGGGGCAGAAAACCAAGTGTGAGTTTTCTGGGAGGACGTTCAATTTTATCCTCGCCAAAGCTCACTGAGGAGAAAACAGGGATGACACCACTTCATTCCAAAGCTGGGCTCAGAAAGGACAATGTAACCCTGTTTCTTGATGTAACAAAACCCTGAGGCTCGTGGTTGAGCTAAACCCAAGGTTTTCAGCCAGGAAATCTCTACAGAGCAGCTCAAGCACAGGCTTGGAAGGGCTGGAGCTGACAAGAGGAGCAGCTCTGGCTGTGCCCGTGGGCGGCTCCATTGCAGAGCCAACGCAACCCCGGCGATGCAACTTCTGCATCCCGTGGGCAGTGCCAGGCCCGGCCGGTTTGCTGGACACAGGGGTTGGGTCACCTCAGGGATAGCCCGGGGGGCCCAGCGTGTCCTGTGACACCGGCAGTGCCACCACGAGGATCTCGTGCCAGCGTTGGGCGAGTTCAGCAGCTCAGCTGTCACCCCCCAGGCCCCACAACGGGCATGGCAGGAGCTTCCCAGCCCTTCTGCTGGGCTGTGGAATCATGGAGTCACTGAGGCTGGAGGAGCTTTGGAGTCCGAGGCCACCACCGAGTCACGTCCCCGGGTGCCACATGCACACGTTTTTGAGCAGTTTTGGGGACAGTGACTCCACCACCTCCCTGGGTAGCCTGTGCCAGTGCCTGACCACCCTTCCCAGGAAGAAATTTTCCTGAATGTCCAACTTAAACCTCCCTAGGGAGCTGTGGAGAGCCAGAAGGTCCCCTCCGAGCCTCCTTTTCTCCAGGATGAGCACCTCCAGCTCCCTCAGGAGATTTCCAGACTCTTCTCCTTGTCCTGCAACCCCTCCCTCAGCTCCATTCCCATCTCTGGCCACCCCTCTTTCCACGGAAGAGGTTTCCACGAGCCAGGCGAGCTCCCACCTGCGTAGATGCAGACAAAGGAGCCCTTGGCGATGTCATCGAGGCAGCGAATGCCCCAACCTTTGTTCTGGGTCTTGAAGAGCTGCAGGCGCACCTGGAGGCCGTGCTGCACCAGGCGGTTGGTGCACATGTTCACGTTGCACTTGCACCTCTTGTTGCATTCGTAAACGCTGCAAGAGAGGACAAGGGTGACAACTTCCAAGACAAAGAAACATCCCCAAAGTCGGTGGCTGTTGGCAGTGCTGGGGTTTTGCAGAGAGATCCCAGAGGACCAGGCTTGGAGCAGCTGTGTCTCATGGAAGGGACCTGTGCTCGTGTTCAGATGATCCTTAAGGCCCCTTCCAAACCCAAACCATTCCATGATTGGCAGAAGAACCAAGACCAGAGGCAGGTGGTGACACCTGCACTGGGATAGCGGGGATCAATTCCCTCTCTGATGGATGTGGGGCTGGTTGAGGGCTCTGCTCACCCTGTTGGGAGACATTCCTCCAGCCGCTTGTGCTGGTAGCCCGAGTTGGGGTTGATTTGCCCTCCGGGGGTGCAGCCACTGGCCTGGATGGTCAGCTGGTGACAGGCACACCTGGATCTGCAGAGAGACACAGGAAAACGCACAAGTTACACTTCTCACATTGGTCCGGAGACAGGAAAAGAAATTGAATCTTTAGGCAGAGATGGGCACAAAGGGTTTGACTCGGAATCAAACCAAGAGAAGTTGTGGATTTCTCATCCCTGCAAGTGTCCAAGGCCAGGCTGGATGGGGCTTGGAGCAACCTGGGATAGTAGAAGGTGCCCCTGCCCACAGCAGGAGTTGGAACTGGGTGATTTTTAACGTCCCTTCCAACCCAAACCATTCCACAATTCCACGAAACCCGCATGGGTTTAAATCCCAAAGCAGATCCACCTTGAGGCATTCCTTGGGCCACCTCACAGAACCCCAGCGCTGTCCCCTCACCCAGGAGCAACCACCTACTTGTCTCTGCAGCCATCCTTGCAGTCACAGCCCACGAGGAACTCCCAGCTGGTATTGATGTACACCCCCTTGCCGGGAATCCTCTCCTTGCTGTAAGCCACTTGCGGCGGCGGCGTGTTGTCGATCTCGTTGACGCACGACAGCGGCACGTCCTCCTTGCCCTTGGTGATGTCGGCGATGTAGTAGTAAGGCTTGTAAGGCTGGAACTTGCGATCCACCAGCACGTAGGGATCCAAGCAGAACATCTCCAGGAACAAGAAGTCGCAGTCCGTCTCGAAGAGGTAGCGCTCGATCTCCTGCATGGAGCGCAGGCAGAGCCCGCAGGGGGTTTTGTAGAGCACGTGGAAGCCCATCTTGCGGTTGACGCGGCGCCGCGCCGTCATGCGGCGGAAGTCGTAGAGCAGCGGGATGAGCAGCGGGTTGCGGCTGCGGTACTGATCGCTGCGGATGGGCCGCACCCGCGACAGGCACGTGTAGCTGCACACGTGGGGCAGGTAGAAGAGCTTCTCCAGAGGGGCCCGGTAGGATGGCTCGTTGGGAACGCGGTCCATCATCCCGTGGAAGGGTTGGGAGGGACCGCTGCTGGGGAGACTGTGGGTGTGGCGAGGCGATAGCTTTATTGTGGTTTTAGAGAAGTTTTCTGTACCTCGATGGTTCATCGCTACCTTCCCCACTGCTATTCCCAGTTGGTTTGCCCCAGAACCAAGCCGCTCCCCCCGGTGTTCCCTACATGGTTGTTCTCCTCCCCTTGTTGTAGCTCTTTCTCTATCAATCACCCAAACCCCTCCTGTTGTTCCCGAAGGTTCAGTGTCCATCATCTGAAAGCTCCCACTTTACCCTTATATGGTCCCCATCAATCCCCCGAGACCCTACCCCTCTGGATCCCTCCCCCTTTGGAAATCCCCTAAACCTCCATGCCCCATTGGGGCATGTGATCCCTTTCCCTCCTCCCCTTGAGGCTATTGGCCCAAGGAAATGTCTATCCTCATCCATATCCCTCCCTTAGAGATTTCTATTGGTCCCCAGTTAAGCCATCCCCATTGTAACACCTCCCTTTATAAGAGGTTCCCTGGAGCTGCTCGAGGCTTGTCTCCTGGGAGTTGCCTCCAATAAATTTGGATTATCCCGTGTGGCAAGCCTCCTTGCTACTTTTGATCCTCTCCCTCATCCTAACTGCTGACAGCCACTGTGCCTGGAGCTTCAGCTCCCCTGGGCAGAGCTGAACTCCTGAGGAGCAGCTTTAAAGCTGAGAGCCTCCAGCTGCTCCCCACTCCTGGGAGGAGTTAAGGAAGGGTAGTGCGGAGTGTGGGTGGATATGAGCAAAGGTGAGCCCTGACGGGCAACACGCAGCTGGCTTAGAGCAACCACAGAGTGACCAGCAGGAGCTGGGTGGTGGGCAGGCATTGGAAGGGGCTGCCCAGGGAGGTGGTGAAGTCACCATCGCTGTAAGTGCTCCAAGCACCCGTGGATGTGGCACTTGGGGACGTGGCTCGGCACTGGCCCTGGCAGTGCTGGGAGGACTCCATGAACTCAGAGGCTTTTGCAACCTCAGTGATTCCACCGGTCCATGATCTGAGCTGCTCAATCCCCACCAGGAACCTACCAGCACACACAGACCCCAACACCCCAGACTCAGGAGGAGCCGTGGATGTGTCCCAACCAGAGCTCTGCTCACCGGTGCTGCGGGGCTGGCAGGGCCCTCCCGGCTGCTGGGGCGTCGCTGAGGACGGGGGAGGATGGGGACGAGTGCCCGGAGCCCACGGAGCCTGGACGGAAGGAAGTGCTTTTCTTGGCCACCTGTTTTCTGCCCTGGGCCAGCTGGTTGTCGGAGCATCTGCGGGAGGGAAAGAAGGAGCTGATTTGGAACATGGGAAAAGCAACTGGTGGGAATCAAAATAACGCTGCCCCACGGAATTCAGAAACCCAGGAGAATCCCAGCATTGGCTTTTTTTCCTAAGAAGTGTGAAAATCAGCCCATTTCCGGCTATTTCTGCTACAGCAATGCCAGAACCACTCCGAATTTCAGAACTCAGCTACAAGTGACTTCTGATTTTGAAATAAGAAAAGGGTTAACAAGTTTGGCCCAAGGCTTTCCTCCTGGGAAGCTGGACAAACCAGGCTATGAAGAAAGCCCTGGATGAGCAGAAACCAGAGTTTCCAGAGGCTCAACCAGGCCTGAGTGGGAGGAACAAATCCAGAGGATTCTCTTGCAAGGACTAAGGAACAAGATAAGATTGTGCAAGGGAATGTAATAACATCCCTGATGAAAGAGCTAGTAAGGGCTCCAAAAAAACAGGTTCTCAACCCATTTCAATCAACTCCAAGTTTCCAAACCATTCCAGGAGGTTTTCAACCCATTTACACCAATAAAACAGAAAACCGCCCCAAACCAGCCGCTGAAGAGGAAAAACAGTGAAGTTATTGGGGAGAAAGGGAGAAGACAAGGAGAGCAGGAAGGGATGAGGGCTTCTGCCAACAGCTGCCTGAAAGCAAAGTGTTCAAACACATCTCAAAATTAAGAGCAAGAGGAAAAATGGGCTTAAAGCAGTCAGAAGCAGTGACGACACCGAGAAGAACTTGAAAGGGGGGGGGGGGGGAAGAGACCCAGGCTTTCCTCAGAGGAAACAAAACACCAGAGTGAGGAGACTGTTCTTAGTTTTAATAATGTGAAATCCAAGCGTTTGAACCCTGCAGAATCCCTGGGACGAGCAGGGACACGGCCACGGCCGGGCCTGCTGCTGCTTCCTGTCCCCGTTCAGGAGCAGTTCGGATTTAAGGGCAGGGAAGCAGCTGCACAAAAACCACGTCCTAAAGCCAAGCCCTCCATGGGGAGAAAATTCCTTGTGACCACTGCAAGGCCTGAATGGGAAAGGATTCGGTGATGATGACAGAGCTGCAGGTTCAGCTTGGTTGTCTTGGTGTCGTGACACAGTGCCCACGGTCCCAGTGTGTCCCAGTCCCAGCCTGGCTCTTCCCAGCACGTGGGGGACCTGCAGGGGTGGAGGCCCAGCTGTGCATTCCAGGAGCTCCTTCAGCATCCAGGATTTCTTTGGCGTTATGGAAAAGGTGACGTTGTTGTGGTTTCCACTCCCAAACCCTGGTCAGACCAGCACAGAGGGAGCGTTTCCAGGGGTAATTTGGGTTTATATTGCACTGCTGCTCGCAGAGGAGCCCCTCCCCGAGGAGACTTCCAGCTGAGGCAGGGGGGGTTTGAGCTGCTGCTACACCTGGAAAGCCTGTGGAGAGTAAAGATTGACCTCCTGCACGGGCTGCTCACACCTGGGACACGTCCTGCCTCCCTCGTGCCCCTCCAGCAGGGCACAGTCACAGCAGAAGACGTGCTGGCACGGGGCCAGGCGGCCGTAAACCCGGATGGGAAATCCACAGTGCTGGCAAAAATGAACCGGGAGAGCTTCTCCCTCTGCTAAAAAGTCCCCGAGCACATTGCCAGGTTCCCTGGTGTCCTCCAACATGCTCCCTTCATCACCGAGCTGAGTTCCTCCTTCCTCCAGGCCTCCTTCAGCCTGTGGCTCCGGGAATGTCCCCTTTGGGCCCCTGGCAGCGGCTTGGCCGTGGATTGCTCCGTGCCCACCGGGACCGACCACTGATCCCGAATTCCCAGCGAGGTCAGCGAGCAGGTCAGTCCAAGTGGAAGGACACAAGGCAGCCGGGGGCCAGTGCCTGGATCGTGACACGAGGGAGCAATTCAGATTTTGGGAAGAGAAGGAGCAAAGGTCTAATTTGGAAAGGCAAATGCGAAGCTTTAGCCCTGAGGAGGAATATTTGGCTGGGGGAGTGTTGGCTCTCAGCTCCCGCCCCCAGTTATTCATCCAGCAGCTTTAGGTAAAAGATTTCCCCCAAAATCATGACTAAAGCCATGAAGGAAACGTGCACCTGAGGATTCCTCTGCACAGAAAAGGTGGTGCCTGAGAGAGCTGAGCGCTGGAGAGAAGCAAAGAGGTGGAAGGTGCTGGAGGTGACTCGGGTACTTACTCCATCTCTGCAGGCTGAGGAGAGGCGGGGCGGGCAGCTGGAGGCTGCTCCGGAGTCTTGTACTGGGGACCAGCTCCTGCTAAATCCTGGGTGTACTGGACCACAGGGCCCTTGCTCCTCACAGCACCTGGTGGGGAAGGTGAAAAACCAAAGAGTCAATGGGAAAAATCCCTGATGTTTGTCTAAAGTTGGCTGTACGGGCTCCACAACACTGACGTGTGCCTGGAAGGAAGCGAAACGGAGGGATTTGGGATTAACGGTGGGGCATCACCGAGCTCGGAGCACGGCAACTCCTCCAAAAGTTCTGACAGCTTCACCCAAGTGCAGTTTGGTTTTGTGGCATTATTCCAGGAGAAAAATCCCACTGGAAATCTAAATGTCCTATGCTAGAGGAAAAAAAAAAACCTGGAAATCTAAATGTCCTGTGCCATGGGAAAAGACCCATTGGAAATCTGAAATCTCCTGTGAGAAGGAAAAAAAAAAAAAGCCAAACAAACCAAAACCTGGAAATCTGAAATCTCCAGGAATTCTGCTAAAAAACCCACCAAACCCAAACCACCCTCCACTTAAATCCCAGGATCTACACGAAACCACAAGATGCCACCAACCAACATTGGGACGAGTCCTGGTTTGCCCACTTTGCTTCTTTTCCTGGGTAGAAGCTGTGGAAGTTTTCATGCTGAACATGGGCTCGAGGCGTGTGGAACCTCGGTAAATCCACTCACAACGTTTATCCTCCTGAGGGAACGAGAAGGGAACGCTCACAGTTCCTGCGGGTAGAGCTTCCTGAGGTGAGACACAGAGAGAGTACACAAGGAGAAAACAGTGAGTATTGACAAGCAGCAGAACCACTCAGTTATTTATGTTGGAATTTCTTAATTGGGTATTAGGGAGCATTTCTTCGTGGGAAGGGTGTTCACGCCCTGGCAGGCTGAGCAGGGCAGTGGTGGAGTCACCAATCCTTGGAATTGTCCAAAAATCCCTGTGGATGTGGCACTTGGGCACATGGTTCAGGGCCTTAGGATCTGAGATCTCAGAGCTTCTTCCCACCTCAAGGTTTCCATGATTAGCAAGGAGCTGATCAAATCCCCAGCCTCAAATTTAATCCTAACGAGAGAAGGGGAATTCCTACCAGGAAAAGGATTTTGACCAGACTTCCGTCCACTTCTTCCACTCTGGATTTCCACCAGGTCCCTTCCCACTCAGTTTTGATCAGCTGCCCATTCTTCAGCAGCACCATGGGCCGGTTGGGGTAGGCAGTGATGTATTCCTCGATGAAATCCCGGCAGGAAACATCCTCAATGTCTTCCCAGGCTTTTTTCACTGTTTGGAACGAGACACGTGGGAGAAAGGGAAGAGGACAAAAAACAAAGAAAACATTTAATTCTTTTTGGGTTTTTGTTTTTTTTTTTTTTTTTTTGGGATATCCCAGGTGGATTTTTACATGAAGTCAATCAAGAGGTTGTATCCCCAGGGCCGGAATGTTGGTGGTGGGACATCCTGAACCCACCCTGGCAATAAACCAGGATTTCAGATGTCTTCAGGCTCAGCACCAAAAGGGACACGCCTGTTTTTGCACCCAGGCTCTTCCAAAGACCCAAAACCTCTGCAGGCCAGGAGGGACAGGGATCACTCACGTGGCCGGCAGACCGGGTACAGCTCCCACTCCTTCACGTACGACGCGTAGCCGTCGTCGAAGAAGATCAGGAACCTGGAAAACCCAACGGGAATTAGGAATGGGAGCCGAAGAGAACACAGCTTCACATCAAGGAATGGAAGTGGAGACCCTCTCCTGCTCCTCCTGGAGACATCCCAGTCCTGGATGAAGAGCCTGAAACGCTCCCTGTGTCCCCCCATAGATGCTCAAATGCTTCTCAGTAGTGCAATTTCCAGCCAGGCCCTTTCCCTCTGCTCTGAATCCCCTCTGTGCCTCAGGAAAGGGAGATAAAGGAAGGGAAAATGCTGGATTGCTCCTGGTTTCTGCAGGGAAGATGGATAAGGCACCCACTCAGTGCCTCTGAGTGACGACTCCAGGCCCTGGAGCTGTACAAAAGCTGCAGGATGAAGGATCAGCATCACAACCAAGAGAAAATTAGCGATTTGAGCATCAAATTTTCAGTTATTTCATCATTTTCAGTTATTAAGCACGGATCAGATAAAATCCAGCTCAATTTACAGCAGATCCAGGGAGATTCAATCCTTTATCAATCTCTTCAGGAAGACCACAAGCCTTTATCTTAATACACCAGAGCAGCCTTGCCCCTTCCTTATTCCCAAAAAAAGCTGCTCCAAACCTGCTCTTTTTCCTCCTCAACTGCTTTGGCAACACCACTGCCACTCTACCCTCCCAGGGCTCCCATTTCCTCCCACTGTTTCATGCCTCAAGGAGCCCAGACTCCACATTTGGCTGATAATTTGAATCAATTAGCAGATCTAATTCCTGACTCATGGCCACGAGCAAGAATGGAAGCTCCACACCCTGAGTTTCAGAGATAAGAAAGATGAAGAAAGTCAGAATCGCCTTCCTGGGGAGAGCACAATTCAGCACCTTAAGGGTATTCAAAGAAACCTTTTGGTTTTTTGGCCTAAAAAAAGTAAAAAAAACCCCAAAAAACCAGAGAAGGGGGCAGGTGACCATGGGAAATAAGGAATACCTGTCTTTATTCTTGACGTTGGGGGTCTCAGCCACGATGCCAGCATAGAGCCACATCTGATTGCCATCCTTGTACCTGGCCACCACCCTCCTGCCCACGTGGTGCCTCTCGGCAGAGGGGTGGTAATCGTAGGCAATGTGGTTGCCCGAGAGCAAACTCTTTCCTTTATTATCAAACTTCACCTTGTATTTCTTGCCAGCACCTGGAAAGACATTTTAAGGCAAAGGGGAGATAAATAAAGGGGAAAACAAACAAAAGCCACGTGGATTTCACAGCAGAATCCCAACGCTCTGGGTCGCTCTGAGACGGTTTATTCAGAATTAACTCAGAATTCATTTAAAAGCCGTGCAGGAATTAATTTGGAGAGTGAAGCAGTGGAGGTGTGTTGCTCCCACAATCCCTTCCAGGTGATAGCAGGTGCTCTGACACCCTTTAATCCAGCTTTCCCACCCAAAATCCCAGGAAAGCCCCGTGCCTGGCACATACCGACCGTCTGGATGGCAATCAACGTCCCCTTGTGCCACGTTTTGGTTCTTTTTTTCCCCAAAATCCTCATGCCCACTTTGAGGTCCCCATCAGTGTTGAGGTCATTCTCAGGGGCTGCAGGGACAATGACGGGCTGGGCAGCGCCAGGAGATTCCTGAGGGGGTTGTGCATCTGCCAAGGAACAACAGCAGAAAGTCAGTTCCAAATCACCCAAAGCCCCCCTTTGCACATGTTCTGGAAGGAGAATTCCTGCTTTCCTTCCCCTCAGGCAGCCCAGGTGCCTCCCTTGTTCTGGATGGAGACAGCTCCATGAAAAGCACGAATGTGGAATCAATATGCTCCAAATTAAAACGGCAATTCGGAATCAAGGAATATCAATGGAGCTTTCCAGCAGGGAAAGGGGATCGTTGTTTTCCTGTTTTGGGAGCTCCCACACCTTTCTGTGCTTCTTGCAAGCTCGTTTTCTTGCTGACAGCATCCATGAATTTCGCAACGTCCCGGGCAGATTTCCTCATGGCAACCATTGCTTCCCGCAGCTGGAGGAAAGAGAAGGGAAACACGGAAAAACTTAGGGGTTTTTAGCACCAAACACAACGTTGTCTCCCAGGAAAACCCCACGTGAGGAATCATCTCTAGCCAGGGTCTCCTCACTCACCAGACTCTGATCTCTGGAGATTCTGGGACTGCTGCCGCCTGTGAGCGAAGAGAAAACAGCGGTTTAGGTGGGAAAAAACCCATCCTAATTAAACCACAGAAAGAAAAGGGAACAGGAAAAAGCACCCACCCCAAATCCCCGCCAGGAAATCCACCCCAACAAAGCTTTCCCTCAGCCATCCTTCCTAACGCGGCATCACTCGATGGGGACAACAGCGAGGCAGGTGGGACAAAGGTGAAACCCCAGTTTGGGACTCCAGGAATCCTGGGATGCCAACAGCATCTGGCAGGTGCTCCCCTCATCCCAATCCCTCCCCTGGCACAGCTGGCGACACTGAACTGCGCTTCCAGCCCGAGTCCACGCTCATGACGTCGTCGTCCTCCTCGTCCGGGATCTCGATGACCTCGGCGGCCGCCGGCGCCTCGTCCTCGGAGCTGCTCTCCCGGTACTGGAGGCCGATCATGGAATACAATTCCTTGGCCAGCGTCTCGCACTTGTTGATGGCCCTGCAGGAGGGAAAACAGCTGTGCCTCCTGAATCCTGCAGCGATAGCCAGGAGCCACGCCCGGCCACAGGCAGCTGAGGGGAAGTGGCCACAGGAAGGGCTTCAAGCCTCGGGTGGTAGGGGTGTAGTTGTCAGCATCCCTCATGAACCACGCACACCGTGGGTCTGCCCTGGAGGGAATGGGAAGACCCTCCCTGGCCCCAAATCCCCCTCCTCGGAATTCCCGGCTCGCCCCAGGCTCACGCACCTCATGGCATCGTCAATGAGCTGGTCGACGTGGGCCACCTCCTCCTCCTTGTGCCTCATGCACTGCTCCAGCTCCTCCAGCTGCTGCTTCCTCTGCCTCACCCACTCGGAATTCTCCACTTCTTTGTCGATGATCTCCTGCAGCTCCTCCATGGAGATTCCCAGCTCCTCCATCACCTCCTGCTGCAGCTCTTTGATGTCCTGGGAATCCATCTCCTCCATCACCTCAGGGTACTACAGGTGAGGGGAGGCACGGGAGGAAGACGAGGTGAGGAAGGGAAGGCTGCTCTGGGAAGGGAGGGAGGTCATGGGAGCTCCCCCACCCTTTCCCACCTTCCCCTCCTCCTCCCCTGCCCCCATATCCCCCCACAGCCCCTCCATCCCCTCACACACCTTCTCCCCTCCCACCCCCATCCCCTCACAGCCCTTCACGACTCCCCTGCCACCCCAGGTCCCCTCAGCGCCTACCAACTCCCCTCAACACCCCACACCAAGTCTCCCTCATGCTCTCACAGCCCGGTCCGTGCCGCCCCACCCGCTCACAGACCTTCACAAGCCGCCGTTCCCCTCAGTGCCCGTCCCCTCACCCCTCACTCACCGCCGCCGCTCCCGGGGAACCGGAGCAGAACCGGGCGGGCCCTCCCGGACGCCGCGTGACGTCACTTCCCGCGCGCGCCGCCCGCGCTGCTGCCCCCTGGCGGCGGGGATGGCCCCGGGGGGGGGGGGGGGTGGGGGGGGTTGTGAGGGGTAGAAATCCCCCGAAATTCCCGAATAAATTCCTCTGGAATCGGGGAATCCACCGCTGTCCCCCGAGAGCTTCCCGGCTCCGGAAGGTGCACGTAGGGATGCGCGTAACGGGAAAGCCGCAGTTGGTTCCCGAGGCGGCCCCGGAGCCCCTCGGGAACTGGTTGGGGTCGTTGGAGCCGTTCCTGAGCCCTCACGTTCAACCCCCAGAAAGTTCCTTTTACCGGCACCTCGGAGGGGTTTGTAACACGGCGAGGGATGATGAGGGGAAATGGGGGTCCTGCAGGAAGGGGGGGGGAGACCCAAAAAGGGTGAGGGGAGGGATGTGCCGAGGGTCCTGGCAGCTCTGAGGTAACGGGGCCTGGGTGGTGGCTGGGAGTGCTGGGGGTTTGTTGGAGCACCCTGAGGAGTTTTGGGGGGTCCCAGAGGGTTTGGGGGGGGGTCAGTTGATGGGCTCCTCGTCCCAGGTGGAGGTGGGGATGGCGCTGTAGGGATCCACCACGAGCCGGGCGCAGCGCACGGTCATGGCAAGGAGGAAGAGCCCCAGCAGCACCACGAAGGCCGTGGCCACGGCTTTGTCCACGTCCATGGAGGGCAGCACCGTGGGGGACTCCATGCAGGGCACCCTCTGGTGTTTCTTTCCCAGCTCCAGGGACCCCTCAGGTGTCTCTTGGCTCCAGGAACCCTCAGGTGTCTCTTCCCAGCTCCAGGGACCCCTCAGGTGTCTCTTTCCCAGCTCCAGAGACCCCTCAGGTGTCTCTTTCCCACTCCAGGACCCCTCAGGTGTCTCTTTCCCAGCTCCAAGGACCCCTCAGGTGTCTCTTTCCCAGCTCCAGGGACCCCTCAGGTGTCTCTTTCCCACTCCAGGACCCCTCAGGTGTCTCTTTCCCACTCCAGGACCCCTCAGGTGTCTCTTCCCAGCTCCAGGGACCCCTCAGGTGTCTCTTTCCCAGCTCCAGGGACCCCTCAGGTGTCTCTTTCCCACTCCAGGACCCCTCAGGTGTCTCTTTCCCGGCTCCAGGGACCCCTCAGGTGGGTGTCTCTTGGCTCCAGGACCCCTCAGGTGTCTCTTTCCCAGCTCCAGGGACCCCTCAGGTGTCTCTTTCCCACTCCAGGGACCCCTCAGGTGTCTCTTTCCCAGCTCCAGGGACCCCTCAGGTGTCTCTTTCCCACTCCAGGACCCCTCAGGTGTCTCTTCCCAGCTCCAGGGACCCCTCAGATGTCTCTTCCCCACTCCAGGGACCCCTCAGGTGTCTCTTTCCCACTCCAGGACCCCTCAGGCGTCTCTTCCCAGCTCCAGAGACCCCTCAGGTGTCTCTTCCCAGCTCCAGGAACCCTCAGGTGTCTCTTTCCCACTCCAGGACCCCTCAGGTGTCTCTTTCCCAGCTCCAGGGACCCCTCAGGTGTCTCTTGGCTCCAGGACCCCTCAGGTGTCTCTTTCCCACTCCAGGGACCCCTCAGGTGTCTCTTTCCCACTCCAGGACCCCTCAGGTGTCTCTTCCCAGCTCCAGGGACCCCTCAGATGTCTCTTCCCCACTCCAGGGACCCCTCAGGTGTCTCTTTCCCACTCCAGGACCCCTCAGGCGTCTCTTCCCAGCTCCAGAGACCCCTCAGGTGTCTCTTCCCAGCTCCAGGGACCCCTCAGGTGTCTCTTTCCCACTCCAGGACCCCTCAGGTGTCTCTTCCCAGCTCCAGGGACCCCTCAGATGTCTCTTCCCCACTCCAGGGACCCCTCAGGTGTCTCTTTCCCACTCCAGGACCCCTCAGGCGTCTCTTCCCAGCTCCAGAGACCCCTCAGGTGTCTCTTCCCAGCTCCAGGAACCCTCAGGTGTCTCTTTCCCACTCCAGGACCCCTCAGGTGTCTCTTTCCCAGCTCCAGGGACCCCTCAGGTGTCTCTTGGCTCCAGGACCCCTCAGGTGTCTCTTTCCCAGCTCTAGGGACCCCTCAGGTGTCTCTTTCCCAGCTCCAGGGACCCCTCAGGCGTCTCTTCCCGGCTCCAGGGATCCTCCAGCGCGTGTCCCCCAGCGCTCAGCTCCCAACGCCATCCCTGAGGGGCCAGAACGGGGAGGATTCATGGGGCTGAGGGGTCAGAAACACCCCCCAAAAATAGGGAAAATGTGGCCTTGAGTGCCCTCTGCTCCTTCCTTACCTCGCTGCAGCCGGCGCTGGGTTTCTATCCCGGCCCTGCTGGCTCCAGCCCTTCATGAATTCTGCAGGAATGTGCCAGCATCACCTTTCAGATGCAACCCAGAGGATTAAATTCCCACCCCGCACCGCCTTCTCCCAGCCACAGAAGGCTCTGGGTCCCTTCACGTGTTTTCCTGGTGGCTTGGGGTGATTTGGGAAGCGTTGAGGAGGATTTATCCCCAAAATACAAAGGCTTTCCCTGTGAGAGGATTTCGAGGTGGTTCTTTGCTTATATTGGAAGAGACTGGGAAAAACTCTTGGAAAAGGCATTGAAATGAGCTGCCCATTTGGGACTTGCAAGGCAGCCTCATGAAAACCCCAGAACACCCAAAATACGCCAAAAATCTCCTTCAAGTTTCTTTATTTTCCCCCTCCAAGTGAAAAAATGATCGCTTTGGGAAGACAGCGAAACTCTGACGCCCCATGAGTGTCTCCGGGCTGGGCTGTCGGGGTTCTCCAGAGATTTTTTCAGCAAAGGATGAGCTTTGGGGTCCTGTTGGTGACCCCAAATCCCAGTCCTGACTCAAAAACCTGTTCCAATCCCACTCCCGCTTCTGACCCAAACCTCATGTCCAGTCGGAATCCCAGTCTTCATTCCCTGAGTTTTAGAACGCCGACCCAATCCCAATCCCAATCCCAATCCCAATCCCAATCCCAATCCCAATCCCAATCCCACCGTGACGTCATCGACACACCCACCTCAACCACGCCCCCTCTAAGCCCCGCCCCTCCCACCGTGGGGGCGGGGCAATGCCGCCTTGGCTCCGCCCCCCTGACCGTGCCCTCCGCTTGTCCCCGCCCCCAGCCCTCAGTTTGGACCAATAGCAGCGCTGCTTCTGCCCTTTTCCCTCCCCCCGCCCCCCGGTTGAACCAATAGGAGCCCGGCTTTGGCGCTGGCCCCGCCCCCCTGCCGGCGGGGCTGTGAGGCCGGCGGAGGTTTTCCTGCGCCGCCATCTTGAATCGGCGGAGCGGAGCGAGGAGGGGGCGGCCCGGGACCCCCGCCATGGCCGCCACCGCCGCCAGCGCGGGTGAGCCCGGCCTCAGGGGCATTAGCGGGGCTAAGGAGCGGCCCGAGGGGCCACGAGGAGCTCGGGGGGGGCTGAGGGGGGTGCGTGGGGTTGTGAGGGCAGCTGAGGGGTGAGGGCGGGCAGAGGGGGGACTCTGCGGGGTGAGGCGGGGGGCTGAGGAAGGACTCAGGGGGCCTCAGGGGGCCTGGAAGTCTGCGGGCGATCCTCAGGAGCGGGGGCCGCTCTGAGAGGGACCCTGAGGGACCCCTGAAAGACTGGAGCACCCTGGGAGGGGCTGAAGGAGCCCTGGAGGGGCGTGAGGGGCCTTGACAGGGGTGTGAGGGGCCGAGGGGCAGCGCTGGTGGGGGCCCTGTGAAGGAGGGAAATGAGATATTGGGATGGGGGCACTCTTGAAGAGTCAGGGCTGTGTTACCTGGATTTGGGGTCCTGGTTGTGCCTGGAGAGCCGATGGTTCGAGGGGACATGGGGCCCCTGGAGCTGGGGGTGTCCCTGGGCTGGGTTTCCATCGTCGCTCGTTCGGGTTTGTTTTCCTTCTGTCGGTTTTCGCCCCTTTTTCAGCTGTGTTTCGCTGAGGTTTTCTTAATTGCCGACAAAAACTGCTGCAGTGGTTTGAAGGTTTTTGCACAAATCTCTCTGTGAGCTCTGCTGAAGGCGGGGAGGGCTTGGAGCACAATGTTGCCCTCGGCTTTGGTTCCTCAGGTTGGTCCCCAGAGTCCACAGCTCCCTGTGCACAGGGAGCTGGGAGCCCTGATTCTTGCCCCAAAAAAAGCCTCAACTATGTAATTTTTATCCATTTTCTGGCTAAACTGCTGTGAAATGAGCTTGTATCCAGATTAACCCAGCAGCTGTGAAGTCGTAATGGATTTTACAGCGCGGTGGTTGAGATCAGAATTCGGGCTTGGTTCGTGTTTTGGGGGTTTTTTTTAAAGTCTTGGCTTGTGTTCTGTGGCTTGAGGGTCGTGGTGACACGCTCAGGTTTATCCAGGAGCGTTCAGTGACACTGCTGAAGGATGATGAGGTTTTATTTTAATGTTATAGGAAGGTTTTGTGGCTTTTAACGGTGAGAAAACGCACTGGGGATTCAGAGAATCCAGTTTAGGAGGAAGGAAGATACTCGAGGGTTTAAACTGTATTTCCAAGCGTTTGTGGAAGTGGAGCCTCCAGAGTTCCGTGGGGTTTTTTGCGTAATAAGAAGGCTTTAAGTTCTGAAGGAAAAAGAGAAAGAATTTTCAACATCTGTGTTTAATATTTGTAATCGTGGGCAGAGTGACCGATATTCACTCAAGGCTTTTACACAGCGGGAGGGAAATACACAAACAGTAAACACGGAGATCATTAGGGAAATAAATCGTGAGGAATTCTCACAGATAATTGTGGGATAATGAGTGGGTCTTCTTTTCCTTGATGTTAAAAACCAGACTTCAGGGCTCCAGTGAATGCTGGGTAATGTCCCAAAATACCCAGAATGTCTTCGTTTCCACCCCTTAGCAATGGAAGAAACATTCTTTTCTATGTTTTCTAGATAACTTCTATGTTTCTCCTTGGAGAAGGTTCCCGTGGGGATGAAAGTGCTGAGCTGGCATTGCATGGGAAACTCAAACAAGCTAAAAACTTCCTACTTACTTAAAAAAAAAATCAATTTAATGGACCCCAGCCACAGAAATTGAGATGTTTTGTAAATAAAAAGCCATAAAAGCAGGAATATCAAAGCCTTACAGTTGTGAGTGAAATGCAAAGTAGTTTTAAGGGCTGGTTTATCTGCTCCCAAACCTGCTCCAAATTTTTTTGGGGAGTTCACAAATGGGTACATTTAAAGCAAATCTTGTGAGATTTGAACTCCAAACGTGAGCCTGGCAAATAACCCCCTGCTAAAGCTTCAGCAGCAGAAAGTTTGGTACAATAAAAATGTATTTAAAAACTGCAGCAGCCCCTTCTCGTAAATCACAGCTGGGAATATTTGCTGTAATTTTATTTTGGAGCCTTTTTTTTTTTTTTTTCCCCTTGTTGGGATGCCAGTGGTTGCAGCAGAAGAGCCTTTCCCAGGAGAGCAGGGCTGGGAGCCTGGAGCAGTTGTGAGGGGTGGGTTGGGATTTACATTCTGTTACAAACATTGCTCTGCTCTGTCTCTTCTGGCCTTAATTAGATCCAACACATGGGGTAGGCAAGCAGGGATTGGTTCTGGGAAGGGCTGGGACACAGAGCCAGCCAGGATGTTGGAAACCCACCTGGTTTGGTTCCTCAGGTTGGTCCCCAGAGTCCACAGCTCCCTGTGCACAGGGAGCTGGGGAGCCCTGCTTCTTGCCCCAAAAAAAGCCTCAACTATGTAATTTTTATCCATTTTCTGGCTAAACTGCTGTGAAATGAGCTTGTATCCAGATTAACCCAGCAGCTGTGAAGTCGTAATGGATTTACAGCGCGGTGGCTGAGATCAGAATTCGAGCTTGGTTCGTGTTTTGGGGTTTTTTTTTTTAAAGTCTTGGCTTGTGTTCTGTGGCTGGACACCTCCAGGAATGGTGACTCCAGCACTGCCCCGCCTGGCTCCAGCCTCCTTCCTTCCAGGGAGTCCTAAGGAGTGAAAACTCCGCCGTGTGCTCCAGGAATTCCCACTCGCCTCGGTGTCATGGGGCTGGGGAGAACACGGACGTTTGCGAGGAATCTTTGTGTTCCTTTGCCATTCCCAGAAATTCCAAAGGGTGGAAAAGCCAGACCTGTCCCCATGCCATCTCCCTGCCCGTGTTGTCCCTGGTTTTTGGGAGGGTGTAGCAGAGAGGACGTGGCCACCCCGACGTTCCCTGCAGAGCGGTGCCAGCTCCCGGTGCCGAACCTCAGGGCCTTTCCTGGGCTTCCACTTGAGCTGCGAGAGGGAAACGTTTCCCAGTGGGAAGCAGGTTCCTCATGGGATGCTGATCCCTGTGTTGGACTCCTCTGGGAAATCCCAAAGGCTTGGGAAGAAGCAGCAGTTCCCTCTGGCCCTCTCAGCCCCGTGTCAGAGTTGGGTCCGGAGAGCAGCTCCGTGTCACTTCCTTCCCCTGCCCAGGGCGGAAATTCCTTCCCCTCCATAAAGGGATTATCCACTGTGCTCCAGGAACTTTGTTTCTGTTCCCACCATGTTCAGATACAGCTGGGGAAAAGGAGGAACCCTCCTGACCTGCTTTATTCCCACTTGAGACTTGGTTTCGTTAAACAAAATCCTTGGATGTCACCTTGGGGCTTCATTTGGGAATAAGGGACGGGGCACGGCGGCATCTGGGTGATCCAAAGTCAAGCAGAAAGATGGAGAAGGGTTCCCACCTCTGAATTTTTGTTCTCCAGATGTATTTTTGAGTTCCAGGGGACCCTGGTGTTTCATTGCTGGAGCTGGTGTTGGATGGGCTGTGCTCGCTCCCGCTGTTGGTTGGGGTTGTTGTTGTTGTTGGCTCCTTCAGCTGCCAAGCCTCGAGCTGGATGCTTATTCCATACTGTAGTCACCCCTGGGAAATACTATGGATTGGCAAGGAAAAAGCTTCCTCAGCAACACCAGCTCTTGGAGGAAAACAAACCAGGCAGGCAGAGAGGCTGGGAACGTTAATGTGGTAAAATACGTTTAATTTTGGAAGAAATAGCAGCAATTTGGGAGCGTGTTTGCCGTGAGGTCCAGGCACACCACGGAGGTGATTGTACAGTTCCACTTTTAGCTGCAGACCCCATTACTGGTGCTCCTGAACAACCAGGATCAGGGGAAAATTCAGGAAAACAGAATCCTGGAATCACAAGATGGTTTGGGGTGGAAGGGACCGGAGAGATCACCTGGACCATGGCTGGGACACCTCGCACTCATCCAGGGTGCTCCAAGCACTTGTGGAAGAGCACAGGCACGCCAGTAATGGTGCCAGTGGTGCCCACTGGTCTGTACTGGTGAAGACCAGAAGTGATCAGCTGAACAATGATGGGTTTTGAGGTGCTTTAGGAGCGTTTTGGTTCATTCTTTGTCTCAGATTGAGAAACAAACCCTCTGCAAGTTGGTGTCATCGGGGAAACTTGCGGCTCTGCTCCTCCTCCCTCCTTCATCGTGCAGCCTCAGCCCCTTCCCTGCTCCCACCAAGGCTCCTCCTCTTTCCAAAAAAGAGACCACATCTTTTAATTTGGCAGCCTCAGCTCTCCAGCTGAGGAAGCAGCGTGTGCTCCGCGCTGGGAACGGCCCCTCGGTGCAGCAGATGAAAGGACACAAACACACACTGCCCCAGATCCAGCCCCAGCAGCTGCTGACACACAACTGCTTCTACTGGAGAATATTCCACTGAACCTCAGCAGCTTGGACCTTAATACTGGTTGATTTTTTGATTTCCCTGATTATTTTTTTTTTCCCCCCACTCCTGTTTAGAAATGGCATCCGATGTTTCCTCGCTGGGTGCAGCCGTCGGCTCCGGGAACTCCGGATCGGCAGCCCAGGCTGGAGGAGCCGTCGCTCAGAGGCCCAGCAAGAGACGGCCTGGGTGAGTGTGTGCTGGGGCTGTGCTCTCTGGGGAAGGGCTGTGGGAAAGGGCCTTTTTGGGGAAGTTTTGTTCTCCAGAAAGAGCCGTCAGCCTCGGGAGGGGGAACTGTGGCCACTTCGGAGAAGTTTCCTCCTTCTTTCAGGTGGGCTCTGTCCAGTCCTTTCCCTTTGTGGTGGTGTCTTCGTGCCGGCTGCACCCCTTAAAGAGGGGGTTGAGTGACGTGTTCAGAGGGGATTAAAAGCTTTGCACCTCAGAGAAGGAGCAAATGCACACCAAGGATTGAGAGTGAGACCTGGGGGAACAGAGAAATCTGGATTTTGGGGCCTTACTCCAACCTTTGCAGCTGTGCTGTCCCTGGGAGGGGTGGGGGGGAAGCCACAATGTGCTCGTGGGAGGCTTTTTGTTTGCTAAAAATGCCTTTGTAAATTCAAAGGGAGTTGAGTGGCTGTTCCCAGATTTCTGGCACGAGAAATCGCCTCGTAATTTTCAAGCAAACTGAAATCTGTCCCTGTGCTCCTCCCAGTCCCTCAAACTCTTTCCTTCAGCCCCATTTGCTGATGCTCCCACTCCCCTGCAGCTCCTCCCACGCCTCCTGCTCTGCTGCATCCACGGCTTTCCATCCCAAAAGGAAAAGTGAAAAGTCTTTCCTCTGTCCTCCCACTTGAGGTGGGGTTTTGGTCCTGTGTGAGCAGACACTGCACAAACTGAACTTGAACTCCAGGAATTCATAACAACTCCAGATTTTACCCTCCTCTTTTTTTTTTTTTAATTTTTTATTTTAAATGCACACAATCCAGCCTTTTGAGCTGGGAATGCTCTGTTTGGAGGCTCTTGATGGTCCCTGGTTCTCCTAGGAGATCCAGGCTTTTGGAACAGAAGGTTGGGATGCAGTGGATGCTCCAAGTGGATTTTCTTCCTTTGGAACTGTTTTTCCTTGCTCTGTTCCTGATTAGACACCTAAAAAAAAGCCCCTTCCCAAACTTTGTGGGTTGTTTCACATTAGGATCACTTAATTGCATTGGGATGACTTAATTTTTCCTTTCAGGAATCATCTGCATCCATGGGGACAGAGAGAAAAGTAATTTAAAGGAGAAACCACTTGGTTAATAATGATCTTTTTTTTCCTCTTTTTCAGGCTCGATTTTGATGATGATGGAGAAGGGAACAGTAAATTCCTCAGGTGAGGGAGAACGTGGCATCCAGAAGTTTCTGTCCTATGGTTTAGGGAGGGGTGGGTGTGTGTGTGTGTTTTCCCTGGAGCAGGATCTTTCTGCTCCTGTGGCTTTTCCTCTCTGGAAGCAGAGGGAATTGCTCCAGTTCCTTAAACTCTTCCCTTTCTCCCAGTCAGCAACATTCCTTCATCTCTGTGGCTTTTATCACTGCCTCAGACATTGTTAATTAATGCTCATCTGTTGTAAGGATGCTTCAGTTGCAGAGACATCCTTATTCCCGAGGAGTTGGCGAGGCTGCAAGGATCTCCTCGTGATCCATATGGAGCACAGAAGAGTTGGAATATCTTGTGTCATTTATTTGTAGCCCCATTACCCAGTTTAGGATTGAATAACTCCAGTGATACTGGAATTCCCTGTGTTTAAGGATGGCCGTGGAATGGTTTTGGGATGATGAATGTAGGATTTACCTGGAGAAACCCTTGGATGAAGGTCCTGATTTGGGGCTACCTTTACCTTCCAAGTACAAAATTCAATCTATTTCTTGGTGTGGCATTAAATTGAGTGTGATCCCACCATCCTTGGTTGGAATGTGATTATGGAAAACCTCGTGGAGGTGATGCCAGTAGTTCACAGCCACAGTGTTTGGGGTGCTCAGTGAATTGTCCTGCACTGTCCATCCACAGCCAAGTTGGTCTTTTTAACCCCAGGCATTTGGGGTTTTTTTTTTGTGGTGGGAGTCATTAAACCACCTTTTCTCTGTGCTTTTTTGAGAAAAAAGGAAGTGTAAACACTTTAACCTCTCCCCCTTCTCCTAGATGTGATGATGACCCGATGCCAAACGATAAAGAGAGATTTGCCAGGTAAGAATTGGATGATTTTAAAGCTTTTTGTGCTGAAAAACCTTCTCAGCACCCTTCTCACAAGCAGTTCAACCATCTCTCTTTGAAGGTGCTCCAAGGCATCCACACGTATTCCTTGATGGTTTTTGGACCAGTTCATTGAGTGTGACGATGACATTCTTCTTTTTCACCATTCCTTTCAGCTCCTGGACTCTCAGTTCTTTTCTCCTGCTCAAGAAACTTGCAGAGATAAAAGTTTCCTGCTTCGTACAAGTTTCCCTTGACCAGGGTTTCTTGGCACACGTTGGGATTCCCCAGAAGCTCTACAAATTGAGGGGTTTCTGGACATTACAGGGAATACTTTGATCACTTTTTTTGGTGTCTGACAGTACCTCTGAGTGTTGGGACTGAGCCCATGGTATTTTTACAGCTGTTTGAAGCTCTATTCCCTTCTCTGGACACTCTCCAGCCCATCAATGTCCCTCTTGCCACAAGGAACCCAAAACTGCCCCCAGGATTTGGGGGGGGTCACTGTCCTGCTGTTACCTGCCAAAAGGAATTCCAAGCTGGGATTCTCCAGCTTTTTTAAGTGGTTCGAGTCGTTCTGAAGTCAAGCAAATCAGAAATATGTTAGGAATAGCAGAATACTTCTAATATTAGAAAGAAGCAAATTAGAACTAGGTCACAGCCTCAGAAAATGTCTTAGAACTCCAACACATCAGGCACCAATTTAATGTGGAATGTTGCAAACTAATGATTTGTTTTATCTTATGGAATTGCTCCTCTGCAGAGCAGACCTGTCCCTAGGCTGGGTTTCCTAGTCCATCTTTTCCATTTTTTTAATTTTTTTTCCATTTCTTTCAACTTTTTTTTTCATTTTTAGCTTAGCTGGCTAATTTTATTTTTAGGTCTGATGATGAGCAGAGTTCAGCGGATAAGGAGAGACTTGCCAGGTAGGAGAATGGAGATTTCAAGCATGGACAAGCAGAGTTTTTCCTTTCCTTTATGTTTCTCTAGGCATCCCTTCTCTCTTTTTTTTTTTTGTTCTTTTACCCCCCTCCTTCCCTCATCTGCTGCAGAGGATTTAACAGACTCCTGGAAATTGCTGTGGAATTGGGATTAGGAGAGGAAAGGCACTGAGGAAAGGCACATCTCATCCTTGGAAGAACATTTTTAGGGAATACACGAGAGGATTTATTTGCCAGAAGCCACAGGGTTGGCCTCCTGCTTTCACCTGTAGCTTTGCTAACCTGTGCTTAAATACAGTTCCTCTTGTCCTGCTTTGAGGTTCCAGGTTGTCCCTCTGGGAAGGTTTGGTGTCCTGGGAATGCTGTTGGACTCTCAGAATGGGCAGGAAAAGGTGGTTTAGCTCAGGTGTTTTCCTTCCAGGAAAGGTGGTGTCACTGGAAACAGGATTGAATTCTTTCTCCCCGAGTTTCTGTTAGTAATTAATGAGAGATGTGCCTGAAACCACCAGAACAGTCACCTGGAATGCTGCACCAGGAATCCAGGAATGGGCCCTGAGGACACCTGTGCCCCTGTGCAGCAACCTTAACACCCATGCACGCCTGCCCTTCGTTTTCCACCTTGCAGACTTAACCCAGTTTTGGGCAGTTTTGTCTTTAAACCCAAACCTGACCCCCAAAGTGCCTTTGCTGACTGCACTGAGCTGTGCTTAAATATTTGAGGAGATCAGGAAGACACAGAGGTGAGGCCTGGGAATACAGGGAACGGCAAAGCCTTCCAAGGGTTTGTTCCCAGGAGCTTGTATAAAAAAACATTTCGGAGAACCCTGGAGTGGTTTGGGGTTGGAAGGGACCTTAGAGCTCATTCATTCATGGCAGGGACAGCTTCCACTGTCCCAGGCTTCTCCAAACCCCATCCAATCCAGCCTTGGACACTTCCAGGGATCCAGGGGCAGCCACAGTTTCTCTCAGTGCCAGGGTCTCAGCACTTTCTCCTTCCCCAAATCCCACATGACTGCCCTGTGTCAGTGGAAAGCCATTCCCCCTTGTTCTGTCCCTCCAGGCCCTTGTCCAAAGTCCCTCTCCAGCTCTCTTGGAGCCCCTTTATGCTCTGGAAAATGCTGGGATTTTCTGTCCCAGGATAGACAATCCCAGTTCTCCCATCCTTTCCTCATGGCAGAGTGACAGTGGGGCAAGTGAAATGTCTGCTGGTGCCCCAGTAGCTTTTGTAGTTGAAAGATCTTTGTTTTTCACACCTGAGCTTGTGAGTTTAGAGAAGCTGCCAGACTCAAAGGTGAGGTCACTGAATGTCTGCACACACCTCGGAGCGATAAATGCTCCATTTCTGTGCTTATCCTGTTCACTCACCTGCCTGTCCTCGCTCCTTCCAACACTTCCACCTCATCTCACTTCCCACCCTGTGCTTCCTTGCACCTGATCCATCCTTCCTGTATAGGAAACCTGGCTTTTAAGCTCTTGTTTTGGAAAACCCACCTTAGGAACCCAGTTAAATTACACATCCTGGATAAAAGAACCAAGATCTGCTCTGTGGGACTGATGGGCGCTGTGCCCCGTGAGCCAAAGGGGTGCCAAGAGCCTCTTGGAGGCTACAGTGCCTCTTGAGAGGTTGGTGTTGCGTGGTCCTGGTGTGTGCCCAGGTTGGTTGGCCTTGATGGTCTGTGCAGAAATGAGGTGTAACCTGCTGGGACAGTGCAGAAAGGGCTGCTGGTGTCGCTGACAAAGCACTGCCAGCTGCCACCCAGCTACCTGAGCTCACTCACAATCCTGCAGTGGCTGTGGTTGGAAGAAGCCTTCGAGCTCATCCAGTCCCACTGATGCCATGAAGAGTTTTTGCCTTTTTCTTTTATACCCCTGTTGTACCTTTTTTTACAACTTCTGTATTCTCAGTGCTTTTTTTGCCTACGTTCTTGGACTTGTTGGTCAAGCTGAGAGACTCAACATTTTAGAGGTTTCATAGTTAGGGATCAGTGTGCCCCAGACCCCAAGGTCCTCTCCAGAACACCTTCTGTAAACTAAGATAGAACCATCCAGGAGGAGGCTCCTTGGGGAGGGGAGCTCACTCGAGCCTCTCATTAAGGAATCTTTGATAGATCTGCTAATTAGTAACACCTAGAATGCGATAGCAGATCTTTTGGGGTGTTCACTGTGGTGTGCATTGGGGTGCATATGACCTGGATGTGGTGCACCTAAGGATCCTTGAAATAAATCCCAAGGTAAAATCTCTTTTCCCCTTCTAACCGTGTATGACTCTTTGATTTTAAGACCAGGAAGAGGCATCACCACATCTCCCACTAGCCCAGGTTGCCCAGAAGAGCAGGTGCCCAAGTTTTAGCTGCAGACCTGGTGGGTCTGATGGTGCAGGGGATCTCACCCACCCTCGGATGGACAGTGTTGAGGTCACCTGCAGCGAAGTGACCCTGCTTTGGGAAGCAGAGGAGCAATTCCTTTGTAGTGGATGGGGAAGGTTTGCCCAGCTCCAGGGAGTCGCTGTGACTTCGAGCAAGGTCCAGGTGTAGCCTCTCCTCCCTTGCCCCCGTGTCCACGTTCCCTGTGCACGCCCAGCATGTGAGGCTTGACTCCTAATCCTGACAGCCCCGATGCATCTCTGTGTGTCACTGACGTGGGGGACACGGCCCAGCCTCCCACCCACCCCTCCCTGGTAACTTCACCTTCCTCCTTTTCTCCTCCTCGACCTTTGGCAGGGAGAACCACAGCGAGATCGAGCGGAGGAGGAGGAACAAGATGACCGCCTACATCACGGAGCTGTCGGACATGGTGCCCACGTGCAGCGCCCTGGCCCGCAAGCCGGACAAGCTGACCATCCTGCGCATGGCCGTGTCCCACATGAAGTCCCTGCGTGGCACCGGCAACACCTCCACGGATGGCACCTACAAACCCTCCTTTCTCACCGACCAGGTCTCTGCCCATATCAAAAGTGCCTCTTCCCGTTTTTATTAAAGTCCTGGAAGGCCACAGCGAGGTCTCCCTGAAGCCTCCTGATCTTGGCCTGATGCCGCTTGATGAGAATTACAGCAATCAGCGGGGAAAATTAAACGATGGGTGGGGTGAAATAATCCAAAACCCAAGAGTGTATTTTGACCGTGGAGCTGAGAGCTGTCTGTGTGCATGCAGGAACTCAAACACCTGATCCTGGAGGCAGCTGATGGCTTCCTGTTCATCGTGTCCTGCGAGACGGGGCGCGTGGTCTACGTGTCCGACTCGGTGACGCCGGTGCTGAACCAGCCGCAGTCCGAGTGGTTCGGCAGCACCTTGTACGAGCAGGTGCACCCCGACGACGTGGGCAAGCTGCGGGAGCAGCTCTCCACCTCCGAGAACGCCCTCACAGGTACAGCGACCCGGGGAGCTCGGCCAGGAGGGGCTGGCAGGTGGGAGAACCTGCGGAGGACTCGGATTAAACCCTTCCCTTTGTAGAGGGAACCAAGCCCTGGTGCCTTTCTACCAAGGATGCTGCAGCCCCCCCTGAGAATGCATCTAAAGGTACCACTGGTGACACTCGTGTCCTGCCAGTTCCCAGTACGTTACCTGGTGCCACACCTGTCTTGTTGGAAGGATTCCCAGTGCAGAAACATCTCCTTTTTCTTCCTTTTTATTTTTTTTTATTATTAGGTCGTATCCTCGATTTGAAGACAGGGACTGTAAAGAAGGAAGGGCAGCAGTCCATGAGGATGTGCATGGGCTCCCGGAGATCTTTCATCTGCCGAATGAGGTAGGAAGGAATTCCTTGGGGAAATCTCTGAGCCTAAAGCTCACCTTACTCCCTAACCCTGGCCCCTCCATGCTTTTATTTCAGCTTTTTTTTTTGGGCTCGTTTTGATGTAGACATGGTAGAACATGGCTGAGCTTTCCCTCCAGTCAAGTTTTTGAGATGTTTATTTGCCCTGTTGTTGTACAAGATCCATTTTAAAGTAACAACCCAGTTTTAACCCCAAGTATCACCTCCCTTGACTTCCGCAGAATGAGGGGTTTTGCTTGATGGAAATTCCTCTTATTCTTAAAATAATCCAGATTATTTTCACGCCGATCAAGAAAGATCAAATCCTTTCTAACCCTGCTGCAGGTGTGGCAACAGCTCCGTGGATCCGGTCGCTGTCAATCGTCTCAGCTTCATGAGGAATCGCTGCAGGTAAACCATGCACGAACAGCAGGAATGCATACAGCAGAAAAACAACCACCAAAGGCCTTGCCTGGCCTTCCCCCACACCGTGGCACAACCTGTTTCTCTCTCTCTCTCTCTCCCAAGGAATGGTTTAGGTGCTGCCAAGGATGGAGAACCTCACTACGTCGTCGTGCACTGCACGGGCTACATCAAAGCCTGGCCCCCAGCAGGTAACGATTGTGTTCAGGTGGGCTGGGTTTAAGAGCACGTGGTCCAAAGTTGCCACGTGCCAGGAAGTTCCTTGCAAACGTAGCTGTGATTTTTATTTTAAGATTGACCTGATTTTTGCAGGTGCAGCAGCAGAGATCTCTGTCTGTAGAGGATAAAAATAATCTTGAAATGATGTGCAGCTTTTGCTGAAATTCACAGATTTCCAACCCTTCTGGTGAAAAAAGGGAGGGGGAGGCACCTTAATTTATGAAATTCCTTCATGGAGAAGGATATTGAGTTGCAAACCAGGGCGGAGAGATGTCTTGAAGTCCATTTCCTTTGAAATGAACCATTTTTCCTGGACTAACCTTGCTGGAAATTTTTTCCCTCCCCTCTCAGGTGTTTCCCTGCCTGACGATGACCCCGACGCCGGCCAGGGCAGCAAGTTCTGCCTCGTGGCCATTGGCAGGCTCCAGGTGAGTGCCCTTTTCCTCTTTCCCAACATTGCCTTGTCCTGGGAATCCTCCGATTTCAACCGTTCTGTCTAAAAACGTTCCCCCGACGGCCACAAATGCGGCTGCAAGGCTGGGGCAGCTCAGGGACAGCGAGGTTTGGTGACTCTCCCTGTGCTCCTGGGCAGGTGACCAGCTCTCCCAACTGCACAGACATGAACAATGTCTGCCAGCCCACAGAATTCATCTCCCGACACAACACCGAAGGAATTTTCACCTTCATCGACCACCGGTGCGTGGCCACCGTTGGTTACCAGCCCCAGGTAACCCTCATTCCTTATTTTAAGAAAAATAAAATGCTCTTTAAACTTCTTTTCTTTCTACATCGTGGCTCTGCTTGTCCAACAGAGCTGATAAACCATGCTCAGAGCTTAACCCAGACATGTGTTTCTTCTCCACTGGTTGCTTTTCCATGTGTTTTTCCAAGTCCTTTGATCATGGGAAAGGCTGGGTGTCTCTGGATTGTGTCAAATGTCAATTAAAGGCATTTTTGCCTCAAATTGAGTTAAAGATCAAACGTTAATCAACAGCTGTTGTGCTTTTCTTTTAAAAAACAGCACACCAGCTCTTGTGCTTGGGTTGTGTAACGGGGATTTGGGGAGAAGGAGCAGGAACTACCTGTCCAAAGAGGGATTCATTATGGAATCTGCCCTCCAGATGAACTGACTCGATCTCTCTCACAATTCCTTGTAAAATAGGAACTTTTGGGGAAAGACATCGTGGATTTCTGCCATCCAGAAGACCAGCAGCTTTTACGGGACAGTTTTCAACAGGTAAAAACATCGTAGCTGCCCTTTGCATGCAGGGTGCAATTCAGGTTGGAGTTCATTCCGAGACTGGAACGTCTTGGTGCTTGCAAAGCAACGGAATTGACTGGAAAACCAAGAGGAAAACCAAACCTTAGATAATCCTCCTGTGCAAACAGTTGCAGATTTAGTCGTACCATGAAATGCAAAATGAAAACAGAAGCTTCTGATGTCTTTACTCCTGAATCCAGTCTTAACTCCAGCTCTGGCTGCTGGTCCAGTCGGCTTTTAGGGCCAGGGATGTGGCTCCCAAGTGCCTGGCTGAAACCCTGGTTCATCTCTAGGGCCCAGCCCAGTGCTGCAGAACCCGCAGTGGAGGTGGTTTTCTTGCCCTGTTGTCGTTTCTGTTATTTCTGAGGGCCTTGGACTGGTGGCAGGGCAGGTAAGGCTGCCCCTGTGCTTTCATGACTCCAAAAACTCCAGCTGCTCATATCCATTGCTCCAAACCGTTGGAATGGGAAGCGACAGCATGTGTTTCATTTCTTGGAGGCTTTTTCATAACATCTCACCAGTGCAAAGAGATAAGAGAAGTGAAGCCAAAAAGGGGATTTTTAGGTTCCCCTTCTGTATCCTTTAGGAATCAAGCTGTCCTAAGGGAATAGTGCCATTTGGTTTGGGAACACGGAGATGTGGCGGTCCAGGTTTGAGGCAAAGGGCCATCGCAGGGGGCTGGGGCAGGGGAGGGAGGAAACTTCGTGCTCAGGTTTGCTCTTCCCCACCTTTGATCAGGTGCTACTGATAGAATTGCGGTGTCTTTTTTTTATTTTTTTATTTTTGAGGTGGTGAAGTTAAAAGGCCAGGTTCTGTCAGTCATGTTCCGCTTCCGATCCAAAAACCGGGAATGGCTGTGGATGAGAACCAGCTCGTTCACCTTCCAGAACCCCTACTCGGACGAGATCGAGTACATCATCTGCACCAACACCAACGTCAAGTGAGTACCTGGAGAAAGGCTCAGCCCAGAATCACCCAGAACCAGGGAGCCTCAACCTCTCCCCCCTCAGGAGCTTCCCAACAATTTGCACAACCCTGGAGAAGTTCCTGAGTCCCTCCAGCTCCCATTCCCTGCTGGGCTGTGCCTGGCACTGGAGGACTACAAAGTGCAGGAATTGTAATGCCTTTGGCTGTCTCCTTGTGTGGCTTAACAAGCTGCCAAAAATCCAGCTCCAGCAGTGCCTGAAAGGAGTGAAATCTGCCTCAGAATGCAGCTCTTGGATTCTTGGGACAGCCCAGGAGGTCCCATCTTTGGGAATGGTCAGAGCTGCTCTCTCTTCCCATGAGGGAGCTGCACACCCCTTGCACAAGAGCAGCAAGGACCAAGGCGTTGTGCCTGTGTGTGATCTAGAGCTGCAGGCTTGGCAGGGGCAGCTCCAGCAGGCAAACAGAAGGCTGGATTTCCTGGGAAAGGGAAATCCAGGGTTGTTTTTGGTTTTTTTTGCCATGAGGCAAAGCAACACTTCTTCCCTGCAGAGCTGAAATCTGCTGCAGGCCTGACTTCCTGCCCCATGTCAGAGCTCTCTCTCTTTGAACTCCTTCGTTCTGCACGCAGCCATTCCAACATCCACAATCCACCTCCTAAAAACCCCTGTGGGAGTTCAGAGCAGAGCAGCACTGTCTGTCTGCTTGTGTTTGAGGTGCTTTGAGTATGGAGGAGGGAAGCACAACCCCCACACCTGGAGCATCCTATTCCTATTCAATGAAATGGACTGGAAAGATCCTTCACTCCAACGGGGTTTTGCATCTTGTCCCTGCTACACACAAGACCCAGCTTTGCTTCCAAGTTGGGACTTCTTAAAATCTCTTTTTTCTGTCTTTGCTTTAAAGGAACTCGAGCCAGGAGTCCCGGCCCGCCCTGGCAAACTCCATGCCAAGGCCTCAGCTGGGGCAGAGCGTCAGCCTTCCCCTGGACATGGGCACGGCCCCACTGCCCTCAAGGTCAGCAGGAGCTCAGCTCCTTTTCCCCCTTCCCCTCACACACTGTTCACCCCCAAATTCCCCTCTCTGCAGCCAGGAGCTCGAGGCTGGCGAATCCCTGGCGTATTCCCTTGGGAATTCTCTTTGGCAGCCCGTGTTCTCCTGTTACAGACACTTTCTATTTCAGGCAGCAGCAGCCACCCCAGGCAGAGCTGGAAGTGGGCCCAGGAAGGGAGAGCTTGGCTGGCTACGAGCACTCACAGGTGAGTCCAGAGGGATTTGGGCTCTGTTTAAGTCACCTTTTTTGCTGGGGGTTTAAAGGTGGTGGTTGGTACCAGGATGAGGTGGGGTTTGAGGGGAAGGTGTTTCTGCCTCGGGAGTCGCTCGATTCCAGTTTTTATCCTGTGGAATCATAGGACCGTGAAATAATTTGGGTGGGAAGGAACCTTAAAGCCCATCCAGCTCCACCCCCTGCCACCAGCAGGCACACCTTCCACCAGCCCACCTTGCTCCAGGCCCTGTCCAACCTGACCTTGGACACTTCCAGGGATGCGATGGGGCATCCTAAACGATCCCTCTATCCCAAAAAAGCACGCCAGAATCCCGGGAGCAGCCGGGCCCTCAGCTGCTCTGGGTGCTCAGTTCCTCTGTGCCGAGGTGTGAGCAGCTCTGCCGTGTCCCCTCTGCCAGGTGCCCGTCCAGCCCGTGAGCGCTGCCGGCCCCGAGCACAGCAAACCCCTGGAGAAGGCCGAGAGCCTCTTCAGCCAGGAGCGGGACCCACGCTTTGGGGAGATCTTCCCCACCATCAGCACAGGTGGGTCAGCAGGACAGGTCTGTTCTTCCACCTATCCTGCTCACATCCTTCCTGCTTGTCCCTGCGGAGCATTTCTCCCTGCTCCCCTGAGCCCAGAGAAACCTCCGTACGAGTTTAGTAGAAAATGGAGAGGAAATCAAATTAAACGGGATTTAACAAAATCATCTGGAGTCTGTGTCTGGAGAAGGAGTCTTCCTTCACACAGACAACGTCTTTTCCAACTGGTTCTCTGTCCCTGTTGATGTCCCAGCCCAAAAATGACTCGTGCTCTCTCCGCAGATCAGAGCAAAGCCATCCCTGCCAGCACCGTGCCGGCCAACCCACCCCTCTTTGCCCAGGGAAACACCTTCACTGCTGCACGGCCCGCTGAGAACTTCAGGTGAGGCCTCACCTGCCCAGCTCCTGCCCCCATCCCCTCTCTTTCCCTTGCTGGGAAAAGCCCTGCCCAGGATCTGGGTGCCCGCAGCCCCAGCAGCTCCTCTCAGTTGTTGCCTGTATAGAATCATGGAATCATTTAGGTTGGAAGGGCCCTCTAAGATCATCCAGGTCCCACTGTTAACCCGTGTTCACCGCTCAGCCCTGTCCCCAGGCGCCACATCCACACATCCCTGCGACGCTCCAGGGATGACCACTCCACCCTTCCCAGATGGGCAGAGTTACCCCAATTTTCGGGCTCGTTTCCCTCCACCAATAACTTCAGCAGATTGCTTTGGTGCCTCTTCTTCCCGTGAGTGGCCTCAGACTCCTCTTCTCTTCCAGGAGCAGCAGCATGGTCCCTCCAGTGAACATCATCCAGCAGCAGCCCTTGCCCGCCGGCCGGATCTTATCGCAGATCTCCCGCCACTCCACCCCAGCTCAGGTCAGCGGGACCACCTGGGCTCCAGGGACACGGCCGGTGTTCACACCCCAGGTAGCACAGCCCAAACCCTCAGTAGGTGCAGGCCCCACGTCCCCGCTGCCTTCCAGACCCTGCTCTCCATGGGGAGAATCATCCTGCTTCCACTCTCCGGCGCTGTGCGTGTGTCCGTGTGCTTCCTCCTTCGGGGCTAATCCGGCAACTCCTCGCTGAGCTGAGGGTCGGGGGTGAATCCATCCCTCCTCTTCCTCTCCCGTGTTGTTCCTCTCTTACAGCAAGTGGCATCTCAGACGGTGAAGACCCGCCCTCCTTCCTTTGGCATGGGCACATTCCAGGGCACCCCGTCCTCCTTCAGCTCCATGACAGCGCCGGGATCGACGGCGTCTCCCACCACGGCGCCGTACCCGGCCCTGGCCAGCCGTGGCACAGGTTTCAGTGAGTGTGGCTTGGAGGAGGGTGGGAGCAAAAAAAAAAAAAGCCCTGAGGGAGAAAAACTGGGAGCATCCAGCTGTGGTGGGATGTGTGCTCTCCACTATTTTTTGTGGATTTTGGGAGTGCCTAAATGTGGGGGAGCAAAGCTGAGTCCCTGCTTTGACTGACAGCGATCGCCTTCAATCGTCCTCCAACCACAGAGCTGCACTCGGTGGTCCTTGTGGATCCCTTCCAGCTCGGGATAATCTGGTCTCATCCCAGCAGATGAATTTTCAACCATTTTAACGCTGCCTGGGACAAACCAACCCCTCTGGGAATCCCTTTATTCTATCCCCCAGCAAACACCTGAATTCCTGTGGCAGGAATTCCTGGAGGGGCCACCCCATCCTGTCACAACGTGCTGCCCTTCCCAATCCCATTAGAACATTGGAGAAGCCACATTCCCAAAGGAGGGATGATTCACTCACTGCCTGTGTTCTGTGTCCAGCAGCCACGGAGGCGGCGCAGACCCCGGCCCCGTTCCAGCCCCGCGCCGCCGACGCCGTGGGAATGTGGCCTCAGTGGCAAGGACAGCACCACGGCCCGGCATCCGGGGAGCAGCACGTGCAGCAGCCCCAGCCCAGCCAGCCTGAGGTCTTCCCAGTAAGATGGGGCTTTTTAACCTCCCAATGCAGTGGGATTCACTGGTTTTGAAGCAGCCGGAGTTTGTCCCTTTGGTTCAAATCAACTGGGGAGGTCCCAAACTCCTGGATAACCTAGAGAGGGCAGGACTGGCTTTGTTGTCTTGGTCTGTTGAGGGATCAGTGTGAAATTCCAGTTGGATTAACCTTGCTAATTAATTAAAAAAAAAGGAAAAGCCACAGTCCAATGAAATTCAGATAATTCCTGGGAATTCATAATCATTTTGCTCCAGCTTTCCCAGCAGTTGCTGATTATGGCTGCAATTTGCTGCTCTCCTTAAATTTGCCTTGGACACAGGCAAATTGAGAGGGGAAAGGAACCAGTTTGATCCACAGTATTCCAGCAAACCTGTGACCAAACTGCCACCAGGATCATGGAATCATGGAATTGCTGAGGCTGGAAAAGCCTCCTGAGATCAAATCCAACCATTCCCCTCCTCCCCACTGCCTCATTTCCAATCGAAACCTCCCCGGCACACCTTGAGGCTGTTGGATATTTGCAATTCCAGTGTGGATCCTAACTCTCTCCTTGTATCCTCACAGGACATGCTGACCATGCTGGGGGACCAAGGGCCCAACTACAACAACGAAGAATTCCCGGAGTTGAATATATTCCCTTCTTTTTCCGAATAAAACAAGCCTTAGGGGGGGAGGGGAAAAAAAAAAAAAAAAAACCACCACCAACATCAAGCTCTCTACGTTATCCACGTGTAAAGGACAACAGCTGAGTCTTTTTTTCTCAAGGAACTGTCTAAAACAACTTCCCATCTTCTGGAAGCAGAGCTCCGAGGAGGGATTGGCCGTGCAGGAGGGAGGTGGTTGGGACACCTCCTCCACGTGGGATTGTTCTGGAAGCTTCAGGACTTGAGTGCCACGAGGCCAAAGGTCCCCCCAGCGTGTTCCCAGAGCTTCTCCTAAGCGGATTTCTTTGGGAAGGATTCCTGTCTGGATCACAGACAGCACTTTGTAAACTTTTAAGGTGGCTTGGACTGGTTTTTTTTTTTTTATTTCATTCTCTGCCGTGACTTTTTTTTTTTTTTTTTTTTTCTATAAAACACAAACGATTGGAATTTTTCAATGCTGGAAGAAAAACTCTTCCGAGTGTTGTCCCTGTAAACACAAATCCTGGAGGATGCTTGAGTAAGAATCCCTGTCCTAAGCCAGTGATTTCCTCCTTTTGGGAGGAATTTTTGGCTGGTTTTGGAGGGTTCTTAACAGCGTCTCCAGTCCAGGGTGCTCCGTGCCGAGATTCCCGTGTTTGTTTGGAATCTCCTCTCTCCTGTGAACTGTGCAATGAAGTCAGTGTGACCCATAACCCCCCACCCCCATCACCCCAGGATAATTAACGAGCCATAAAATAATTATTACCCCATGTAGCTTTCTTCTGGACGCATCAATTTTCCAGCTGATGGTTTCTACGCTGCCACAATTTGATGTTTCAACAGGGGCTTTGGTTGGGTTTTTCTTTCGGGATAAAACCTGCACCAAGCTGTCCATGGAATTTTACCACGTGTGGATGAGTTCCTTGTCTTCATTTTGGAGCTGGATGTAGGAGAATCCCTGGATTTGATCAGGGAATTGCTGAGGAACTTTGTGTTTTCACGACGTTTGCTCGCTCACCGTCTCCTTAAAGAAAAATTCCTGCCATGGGATGATCCTGTTGCCAAATCACAAACTGTAAGAGGAGAGCTGGAAAAGTAGGGAACAGAATGATTTTTTTTTGTTGTTTTTTTAAATATATATATATATATATAAAATTTTTAATTTTTAAACCTTGATTTGGAATCTGCTGGCTTTTTCCATGGAAAAAAAAAACCAAAAAACCAACTTGTGGCTAACCCTGCTCTCCTCAGGGGGGCTGGAAGAACTGTTTGATTTCCCTCTTGCTTCAATTCCAACAGGAAAATTAATTGCAGAGCTGGACTTGGAAGGAAACTTGGCACAACGGCAGCTGGGGAAGAATCCCAAGTTTTCCTGGAAGCCTGCTTTTGTTTTGAATGGAATTTGGGTGTTTCCTCCTTTTCCCTGCATGCTGGGGGGGGGGCTCTGGGGACCCCCAGGCTGGTTGTGAGTGTTCTCTCTGCTGCTTGGGGACAAGAACAGAGGAGACCCCCCCACCCCTTTCCAAGAGCTGATTCCAGAGCTGTGATTCCTGAGGAACACCCCCGTAGGAAGCTTTAAAACCTTTTGTGTCACCAGCCCAGAGAGATTCCTCTTGGAAGTGGAGAGCAGGAAGCTTTTTTTTTTTTTTTTTTTTTTTTTTTTTTTTTTTTTTTTTACCCTCTGGAAAAATGAAGATTTTGAAGGTTTGGGCTTTGTTTCGGTTGAAATTTTATTCCAAATTTCTCTACGGATGTGAGTGGGAACATCCCATTCGGAGATGTTGTTATCCAGGGAAGTCTGTCCCCAGCAATAACCTCCTCCCCAGCATCCCATCCTCACATCCTGGGCCCTTCCCCTCTTAAAAGAGGAGGAAAATTCCCATTTCCCTGAGCCCTTACAGGCAAAAAACGCCCCCCTTCTCCCCCCAAATTTTCCAGCTCCTGGGACAAGGAATCGAGCTGGAGCAGCCAAATCTGTTGGGGAAGGATGAGGAGGGGCTGATCCCCAGGGGCTGCTGCGGGGGGGGGACAGGGACAGGCCTTCCCCCTTTTTTTGGGGACAGGGACAGGCCTTCCCCCTTTTTTTGGGGACAGGGACAGGCCTTCCCCCTTTTTTTGGGGACAGGGACAGGCCTTCCCCCTTTTTTGGGGACAAGGACAGGCCTTCCCCCTTTTTTTGGGACAGGGACAGGCCTTCCCCCTTTTTTGGGGACAGGGACAGGCCTTCCCCCTTTTTTTGGGACAAGGACAGGCCTTCCCCCTTTTTTTGGGACAGGGACAGGCCTTCCCCCTTTTTTGGGAACTCCGGTGTTCATCCGGGAGGGGGGGGAGGAATTTTACCCTACACCTCGCGTGTGTCCAGCCCAGTTGATTCAGCCCAGCAGAGATTTTCCAACCAGAGATTTTCCCTTTTTTTTCTTTCCCAAGCTTTGTCTCATTTCTGCCTCTTTCTCTCCCCCAGCTTGCAGGAATGTCCCCAAATCCCCACCCCCTCCCCCTTCTGGCCCCCCAAACTCCCATTCCCTCCCTGCTTTGTCCCCCACATCCCCTTCCCCCACTTCAACCCCCCAACCCTCATCCTTCTGCTTTTGCCCCCTCCAAGCCCCCTCCCCCTAATTTGACCCCCCCAGCCCCATCCATCCCCTCCATTCCCCCCCTCCCCCCATTTTGCCCCCCAAAACCCTCGTAACTCCCCCATTCCCCCCTGCCCCCTCCCGTTGGCCCCTCGGTTGCCGGTCACTCACGGCCACGTCAGAGCCTCGTGCTCCGGGCGATGATTCCGGGGGTGACTCAGCCCCCCCTGTCCCTGCTGAGGTTTGGGTCACACGAGGGGGTGACCCCTCTCTTGGGGACCCCCGTGGGGAGGGGGTGACAGTGCCACACCCCCACCTTGGTGCTGCTCCATCTCCCCCGTGCCTCGCCCCTGTCCCCTGCTGCTCCTTGGGATGGTCCGTGGCTGGAGGAGGAAGATGATGATGATGATGATGGTGATGATGATGATGATGATGATGGTGATGTCCCCGGTGTGGCACATCTGGGACAGGCCACTGGTGCCACCACCACCTTCCACCTTGTCCCGGCCACGTGATGAGGTGATGGTCACTGCAAGTCCGGCCCCTCTCCCCCACCCCCCCCTTCCCCTGGCCAGGGACCAGCCTGGGACCCCCAAACTGGGTACAGGGAGGCAGCCCCGGCTTGGGGACATTGGGGACAGAGGTGGGGTCTTGTCCTCCGTTCCTGCTGTCACACGATGTCCCCGAGCTGCCGTGTCCTGCTGCTCCTGGAGGAAGCGGCTGCTCAGCCCCACCCGGATCAGCCGTGAGGAGGACTTGGGGACAAGGTGGGTGTCCCCCAGGGCAGCAGGACGTCCCCAGGGTGTGAGGCCGGGACAAGAGAATGTCCCCAGGGCAGCAGGATGTCCCCAAGGTGGGATGCTGGGACAAGAGGGTCCTCCTGGGGCAGGAGGAGCTCCTTGGAGCAGGGGGGTGTCCCCAGGGAAGGATGATGGGGTGGGGGGACATTGCAGGGACAGGAGAATGTCCCGGGGACAGGAGAACCATCCTGGGACAGGAGAACGACCCAGGGCCAGGAGAACCTTCCTGGGACAGGAGAATGTCCTGGGGCCAGGAGAACCTTCCTGGGACAGGAGAAAGTCCTGGGGCCAGGAGAACGACCCAGGGCCAGGAGAACCTTCCTGGGACAGGAGAATGTCCCAGGGCCAGGAGAACCTTCCTGGGACAGGAGAACGACCCGGGGCCAGGAGAACCTTCCTGGGACAGGAGAACGTCCCGGGGACAGGAGAACGACCCGGGGCCAGGAGAACCTTCCAGGGACAGGAGAATGTCCCGGGGCCAGGAGAAAGTCCTGGGGCCAGGAGAACCTTCCTGGGACAGGAGAACCATCCTGGGACAGGAGAACGTCCCAGGGCCAGGAGAACCTTCCAGGGCCAGGAGAACCTTCCTGGGACAGGAGAAAGTCCTGGGGCCAGGAGAACGACCCAGGGACAGGAGAACGTCCTGGGGCCAGGAGAACCTTCCTGGGACAGGAGAACGACCCGGGGCCAGGAGAACCTTCCAGGGCCAGGAGAACAACCCAGGGCCAGGAGAACCTTCCTGGGACAGGAGAACGTCCCGGGACCAGGAGAACGACCCGGGGCCAGGAGAATGTCCCGGGGCCAGGAGAACCTTCCAGGGACAGGAGAAAGTCCTGGGGCCAGGAGAACGACCCAAGGACAGGAGAACCTTCCAGGGCCAGGAGAAAGTCCTGGGGCCAGGAGAACCTTCCTGGGACAGGAGAACCTTCCTGGGACAGGAGAACGTCCCGGGGCCAGGAGAACCTTCCAGGGCCAGGAGAACGTCCCGGGGCCAGGAGGATGTCCCGGGCAGGACCCGCCGCCAGCCCCGCGCCGGGGCTGACTCAGCTCGTCCCACAGCACCACGTGAAGCCGGGGGCAGCCCCCGCGTCCCCCCTCCCCGTCCCCTCCTTCCCTCCAGCCCATCCAAACCCGATGCCTGCCAAAATTTTCCGGCTGCCTCCAAACTTCCTCAATCCAGCAGCATAAAAGCGCAGCGGCCGCGGCTCCCGCAGGCCCCGTCCCGGCGCTCCCACCGACGGCTCCGTGCTGGGGTAAGCGGCGGGGAGGGGTCCCCGGGAGAGCCAGGGGGGCGGCGGGCGGCTGAAACCCCAGGGAAATCGATCCCAGTGGGAATGAGAGGGAATCGGGTCCCGTGGAGGCGGGGGGGGACCCTCGGAGGCACAAAAAAGGGAAACTGAGGCACTCGACGTCCAGTGGACCTGGGGGTCCCCGGCTGGGGGAAGTGTCCGAGTTCCGCCACGGGGAGCTGGGGGCCGCTGGGTGAAGCCAGCGAGGGGCAGGATGGCTCGGACTCCCCCCGCTGCCTGCACCCTCTGCATCCCAAAAATCCCCCCCTGGCTTCGGGCTGCCGGAAAGACGCCGCAGCGGTAACGGGAACCAGCTGTCCCGGCTCATGTGATGCCGGCACCCGGCCAGCGCTGCCCGCGGGGGTGTCCTGGCCCCAAATCGGGGCAGGGAGGGGTCCCAAACCCCAGCCACGGTTGGCAGGGGGTGCTGGCCCCAAGGCAGGGTGGGTAGGGGGGGTCCTAACCCCGTAGGAGGGTCCCAGTCTCCCCCAGCCTGCTGTGGTGGTGGGCACAGGGTCCTGCCCCCACCCAGGCCCCCCGGCTCAGTGTCTGCCCGGTCCCCAGTGTTCAGCTGGTCCCCAGGATGTGGTGGCCCGTGCTGCTGGCCCTGCTGGTCCCTGCGGCGCTGGCCCAGTTGCAGCCGGAGCGGGAACTGGACACGCAGTGGGAGCTGTGGAAGAAAACCCACCGCAAGCAGTACAACGGGCAGGTACGGGGGGGGTCTGGTGCTTGGGACCCCCGGTGACGTCCCCAGGGTTGGATGCCAGGGCACAAGGCTGTCCCCAGGGTGGGGCACAGGCAGGACCCCTGTCCCAGCAGCGTCTCGTCCCACGGTGCAGGCGGACGAGGTGAGGCGGAGGCTGATTTGGGAGAAGAACCTCAAATACATCAACACCCACAACCTGGAGCACGCCCTGGGCGTGCACACCTTCGAGCTGGCCATGAACCACCTGGGTGACATGGTGGGTATCCCTGGAAGGGGAGAGAGTTGGGGGTTGACCACCCGTGGGTGCTCCCACCCACCCAGGGCTCCTTTCCCAGACCAGCGAGGAGGTGGTGAGGACAATGACAGGGCTGAAGGTGCCCCGCGGTCACCAACGCCACAACGAGACGCTCTTTGTCCCCGACTGGACCGAGAGAGCCCCGGCTACCATGGACTGGCGCAAGAAAGGCTACGTGACCCCTGTGAAGAACCAGGTAAGACGGGTGTGCCTGGAGCAGGGCGTCACCCCGGCGTCACCCCGGTGTCACCCGGTGTGTCCCCGCAGGGCCAGTGTGGCTCGTGCTGGGCTTTCAGCTCGGTGGGTGCCCTGGAGGGACAACTGAAGAGGAAAACGGGCAAACTGCTGCCGCTCAGCCCCCAAAACCTGGTGGACTGCGTGGCCAACAACGACGGCTGCGGGGGCGGGTACATGACCAACGCCTTCGAGTACGTCCGGCAGAACCGCGGCATCGACTCCGAGGCCTCCTATCCCTACATCGGCCAGGTGTGAGGGGGGACAGCCCCAAATCCCCCTCCCTCCCTGCCACCCCCATCTCACCAGGACCTTCCCGGCCCCACTGCTGCAGGACGAGAGCTGCATGTACAGCCCCACCGGGAAAGCGGCCAAGTGCCGCGGCTACCGTGAGATTCCCGAGGGGAATGAGAAGGCTTTGAAGAGGGCGGTGGCCCGGATTGGTCCCATCTCCGTGGGTATCGACGCCAGCCTGCCCTCCTTCCAGTTCTACAGCCGGGGTGAGGGGCTGGGGGCAGATTGGGGGTCGTGGGGGCAGATTGGGGGGGTCGTGAGGACCTGGGGCGCGCCAGGTGACACCGGCTGTGTCCCCAAGGTGTGTACTACGACGAGAGCTGCAACGCCGAGAACATCAACCACGCCGTGCTGGCCGTGGGCTACGGGGCACAGAAGGGCACCAAGCACTGGATCATCAAGAACAGGTACGGTGGGATGGGGATTGGGAATTGCAGGTGGCTGGGGGGGCTCTTCCAGAGGCTCAGGCTCTGCTTTTCCACCCTCCAGCTGGGGCGAGGAATGGGGCAACAAGGGCTACGTCCTCCTCGCCCGCAACATGAACAACGCCTGCGGTGTGGCCAACCTGGCCAGCTTCCCCAAGATGTGACGAGCCTGCCCGGCCCTTCCCTTCCCTACCCACTTCCCTGCCCTCCAGCTCAGCCTCTTCCCTCCCAGCCTCAGAGGTGACGGTGCTCCCGGGGGGAATTCTTCGTGGCCCTGGGAAAGGGAGAGACGCCCCCCGTTCCACCTGAGGGAATGGGGGATGAGCTCCCCTCAGCTCTGCTTTCCTCACTTTGCCCTCCCATGGACTGTGCTTGGCCGGATCCATGACAGCCAATCCGTTCCACACCAACCTCTGCCTCCAGGAATCCCGGGGTGGAGGGGGAATATTCCCAACGGAGAGCGTGGATCCCTCTCCGTCCACCCTGGAGCCCAGTGGAGGCTGCTGAGAAGGATATGACTTTATTTTTCAACTAAAATTGGGACTGAAGGCTGGGACTGGTTTGCTTTGTGCTGGGAAAAGGGCCACGGGGATGGGAAAAATTCTTCCTTTTCCCAAAGGAGCCCCGTGTGGGGCAGGACAGGGAGAGAAGGAGCTGCTGGGGAGTTTTGGGATGGACGGAGTATCTGGGGAAGGGCGGCTCCTAGGGAAGATAAAAGGACTCGGGGACCCCCTGGGATCACAGCAATGGGGGGGAGGGGTGACAGTGACACTGTGGGGCCACAAGAATCCCAGCCAAGAGGGACACAAGAGACCCCTGGGGGGCACGAGGCCACCACGGGGGTGAGCGCGGCGAGCACAGCACACCCCAAAACCAAACACAGCAATCACAGCAGGCCTGACACACCCCGACTGTGCAAACACCCCAACATCCACACCCCGGCACACCCCGGAACGAGGCCCCGTGGGGACACTGAGGCCCGGGGGGGGCCCCCCCTGAAACAATGGAGACACTGAGGCATAAGGGCCCCCCCCCCCCCTCCAAACCAAACAACGGGGACACTCAGAGGTGACACTGCAGCATCTTTATTGTTCCCCTCATGCTGTCACGGGGGGGGGCGGGGGTCACTCCTCGTGGCCGGGGGGTGGAGGGGCCACGGCGGCCCCCAGGGTCACCTGGCTCAGGTAGGCGTTGTCGAAGCAGCGGCGCCGCTCGGGTTCCTCCCACGAGCAGCAGCCCTGGGGGTCCCTCCAGGCATCCCCGGGGGTGGCACAGAGCGTGGCGATGCCCTGGGACAGCTGTGGGCAAACGGGGTCAGGGCGGCTGGTTGGGGAGGGGGGGGGAGGTGTCCCCCAGCACCCCTCGTCCCCCATGGGTCACTCACCTGCTCCCGGGCACAGGCGCTGCGTTCCTGGGGGGGCAGTGGGCAGCATGCGGCCGTCATGGCCCCCAGCAGCTCCGGCACCGGCCGCCTGCGGACACGGACACGGGTGTGAGCGTGGGGGTCACCTCAGGGAGGGTTAAAGTGGGGGGGAATGGATTGCTGGACCCCCCCCCGGGAAAGGGGTTCTTGAGCAATGGAGAGTCGCCAGATGGGTGGGATGGGGATGAGGAGTCCCGGAAAGCTGCGTGCCCTCCAACAGGAGAGGGGGACCGTGGTGTCCCCCGGGGGTGTCCTGGGGTGTCCCCCACCCACCTCTGCGTGAAGAGCCGCGTGGGGCCGCAGAGGGAGCGCAGCAGAGCGGGGCCGGGCCGGGCCAGGCTCACGTTGTGCAGCTCCCGGTCGTATTCGGGGTGGGGGGCGGCGTCAGCGAAGCAGCGGCCCCTGGCCCGGGGACCCCCCCGCTGGCAGCACCGGTGCTGCCCCGTCTTCACCGCTGATTCCTCCCGGCAGAACCGAGTCAGCCCCTTCAGCCACTGCGGAGGGGAAATCGGGCTCAGGGACACTGTGTCCCCCCCTCCTCCAGCAACCCCCGAACACCTGCGTCATCCCCGGGACACTTCCGTCCCCTCCCTGGATACCGGGGTCCCTCCCTGACACCTTTGTCACCTTCCCGGAGCCCTGGGTGCTTTCCCAGCCTCCGAGCGTCTGGGTCACGCTCCGGGCACAGGGGTCATTCCCGGGACATGCCCGAGGCGCTCCCAAACACACGGCTCCTCTCCCCGGGTACCTGGGTGCCAGCCCAGACACCTCGGTCCTTTTCCCGGTGCCTCCCCAGTCCTTCGACACCTGAGAGCCTCCCAAACGCCGGGGCTAAGCCGGGTCCTTCCACACCGCGACCCTCCCTCCCAGCCGTGTCCCCCTCCCAGCCCCGTGTCCCCTTCCCAGCCCCGTGTCCCCCCTCCCAGCCCCGTGTCCCCCCTCCCAGCCCCGTGTCCCCCTTCCCAGCCCCGTGTCCCCACTCCCAGCCCCGTGTCCCCGCTCTCCAGCCCCGTGTCCCCCTTCCCAGCCCCGTGTCCCCACTCCCAGCCCCGTGTCCCCTCTCCCAGCCCCGTGTCCCCCTCTCCCAGCCCCGTGTCCCCACTCCCAGCCCCGTGTCCCCTTCCCAGCCCCGTGTCCCCTTCCCAGCCCCGTGTCCCCTTCCCAGCCCCGTGTCCCCACTCCCAGCCCCGTGTCCCCTCTCCCAGCCCCGTGTCCCCTTCCCAGCCCCGTGTCCCCGCTCTCCAGCCCCGTGTCCCTTCCCAGCCCCGTGTCCCCCTTCCCAGCCCCGTGTCCCCTTCCCAGCCCCGTGTCCCCCTTCCCAGCCCCGTGTCCCCGCTCTCCAGCCCCGTGTCCCTCTCCCAGCCCCGTGTCCCTCTCCCAGCCCCGTGTCCCCTCTCCCAGCCCCGTGTCCCCACTCCCAGCCCCGTGTCCCCCTTCCCAGCCCCGTGTCCCCGCTCTCCAGCCCCGTGTCCCCTCTCCCAGCCCCCTGTCCCCTTCCCAGCCCCGTGTCCCCACTCCCAGCCCCGTGTCCCCCTTCCCAGCCCCGTGTCCCCGCTCTCCAGCCCCGTGTCCCCGCTCTCCAGCCCCGTGTCCCTCTCCCAGCCCCGTGTCCCCACTCCCAGCCCCGTGTCCCCCTTCCCAGCCCCGTGTCCCCACTCCCAGCCCCGTGTCCCCGCTCTCCAGCCCCGTGTCCCCTTCCCAGCCCCGTGTCCCCCTTCCCAGCCCCGTGTCCCCGCTCTCCAGCCCCGTGTCCCCTTCCCAGCCCCGTGTCCCCCTTCCCAGCCCCGTGTCCCCGCTCCCAGCCCCGTGTCCCCGCTCTCCAGCCCCGTGTCCCCCCTCCCAGCCCCGTGTCCCCACTCACGGCGCTGTGGGCGCAGCTCAGGCTCTCGTTGCGGCAGCACCGGCCGTACTCTCGCTCCAGCCGGACGCGCAGCCGGACGCGGGGCCCGGAGCGGGCACCGGGCCCGGGAGGACCGGGGCGCAGCTCCCGTAGCCCGCAGATGTTGCCCAGGTTGGCGGCCGTGGGCTCGCCGGGGGGAAAGGGGGGCTCGGTGACCAGGTCCCAGGCGACGTTGGTGTCCCAGGTGGGGACGGGCTCCCAGGTGGAGGCCGGGGTCTCCTGGGAGAAGCAGCGGCGCCGAGCGGCCCCGTGCCGGCGGCAGCAGTGGAACTGCCGCGTCTTCACCCCGAACTCATCCGTGCAGAACCCGTCCAGCACGTCCGTCCACTGCGGGGCAGCGGGGGCAGAGCCCCCTCGGTGTCACCCCGTGTCCTTCCCCCCACAGTGTCCTCTCCTTCTCCGCCCCCCCGCCGACCGCGCTGTCCCCACTTCACCCCTGCCCCAGCGCTCTCCCCAGTGCCTCCCCTTCCAGCGGTGTCCCCGTGTCCCTCCTCCTCCTCCTCCTCCTCCTCACAGCGTCTCCTTGCTCCACAGTGTCGCCACATCCCCTTCCCCGTGATGTTCCTGCTCCCCGCGGTGTCCCCCTGTACTGCTCCCCGCAGTGTCACCGCGGTGTCCCCCTGTCCCCGCTTCCCGTGGTGTCCCCGCGGTGTCCCTCTGTCCCCTCTCCCCATGGTGTCCCCATATCCCCCTCCCCACGGTGTCCCCCTGTCTCTGCTCCCCGCGGTGTCCCCACATCCCTCTTCCCGTGGTGTCCCCCCTGTCCCCGCGGTGTCCCCCTGTCCCCGCTCCTCGTGGTGTCCCCCCTATCCCCGTGGTGTCCCCCCCTATCTCTGCGATGTCCCCCCCTATCCCCGCGGTGTCCCCCCGTCCTCGTGGTGTCCCCCCTATCCCGGCGGTGTCCCCCCCGTCCCCGCGGTGTCCCCCCCGTCCCCCTGTCCCCGGCTCACGGCGCGGCGGGCGCAGGGCAGCGGGCTGTGGTGCCGGCAGCAGTCGTTCAGCCGCGGTCGCAGCGCGTCCAGCGCAGCCGCCTGCCGGCGCAGGTGAGCGAAGGCGGTCGGGGGCAGCAGCGGCGGCGGCGGCACCGTGGGGGGGTCGCGGCAGTGCCGGGTGACGGCGTCGGCCACGGGCCAGGCGGGGGGGAACCCGTCCAGGGCGCTGCCCCAGAGCGGGGGGCTGCGCGGCGGGGCCAGGGCTCCCCCCACCAGGATGTCGGGGGGCACCTCGAGCTCCTGCTGCAGCACTGAAAAAGGGCACGGGGGTGTCCCTATGTGCCCCCCCCTCTCCCCATCTGCTCCCTGCGTCCATGGCCCGCCCCTCGTGGCGTCCCAGCCCTCGCTGTCCCCATGTCACTCCCGCCCCGTGTCCCCACCGTCCGTGTCCCCGTTCTCCTGCATCACCGCGTCCCTCCACCCCCAAGCCTGACCCGCCGTGTCCCCCCCCCACCCACGAGCATCCCCCTGTCCCCAATCCTGGGTGTCCCCCTTTGTGTCCCCCACCCACCCACGAGCATCCCCCAATCCTGGGTGTCCCCCTTTGTGTCCCACACCCACCCACGAGCATCCCCCAATCCTGGGTGTCCCCCTTTGTGTCCCCCCCACCCCTGGGTGTCCCCATCTCTCTCCTCACCTCGTTCGATGTTGGGGGGTGGCAGGTCCACCCTCTCCTGCTGCAGCTGCCCCGAGGCCGCCGCTGTCACCGATGGGGGACACGGGGGGAGGGGTCAGCAGGGTCCCTCCCCTTCCATCCCCCACCCGTGGGCCAACAAGCAGGGACCCTCCCAAAGCTGTGGGCTTGGAGCCGCGTAACGGGGAGGGGGCCCAGGTGTTTGGGAAGGGGAGCCAGATGTTCAGGAGGGGGCCCAGGTGTTTGGGAAGGGGAGCCAGATGTTCAGGAGGGGACCCAGGTGTTTGGGAAGGGGACGCAGACACCTAGGAGGGGACTCAGGTGTTTGGGACAGGGACCTGCAGGTATCTGGGAGGGATCCAGGTGTGTGGGCAGCAGCCCCGACATCCGGGGTGGGGACCCAGGTGTCCGTGGAGGTGTCCCAAATACCTGGGCAGGAGCCCAGGTGGGACCCAGGAGTTTGGAAAGTGGATCCAGGTGTCCAGGAAAGGGACTCTGGAGTTCGGGAAGGGGTCCCAAATCTTTTTGGGGGATCTCAGGTGTTTAGGAAGGGGATCCAGGTGTCCGGGGAAGGGATGCAGGAGTTTGGGATGGCTGGGGAAGGGATGCAGGAGTTTGGGAAAGGGATCCAGGAGTTCAGGAGGGGATCCCAAATCTCATCAGGGAATCTCAGGTGTTTAGGAAGGGGATCCAGGTGTCCAGGAAAGGTACTCAGGAGTTCAGGAAGGGACCCAAATCCCTTTGGGGGATCTCAGGTGTTTAGGAAGGGGATCCAGGTGTCCAGGGAAGGGACCCAGGAGCTCGGGAAGGGGTCCCAAATCTCTTTGGGGGGGATTCAGGTGTCCGGGAAAGGGACTCAGGAGTTCGGGAGGGGATCCCAAATCTCTTTGGGGGGATTCAGGTGTCCGGGAAAGGGACTCAGGAGTTCGGGAGGGGATCCCAAATCTCTTTGGGGGGATTCAGGTGTCCGGGAAAGGGACTCAGGAGTTCGGGAAGGGGTCCCAAATCTCTTTGGGGGGATTCAGGTGTCCGGGAAAGGGACTCAGGAGTTTGGGAAGGGACCCAAATCTCTTTGGGGGATCTCAGGTGTTTAGGAAGGGGTCCCAGGTGTCCGGGGAAGGGATGCAGGAGTTCGGGAAGGGGTCCCAAATCTCTTTGGGGGATCTCAGGTGTTTAGGAAGGGGATCCAGGTGTCCGGGGAAGGGACCCAGGAGTTCGGGATGGCTGGGGAAGGGATGCAGGAGTTTGGGAAAGGGATCCGGGAGTTCGGGAGGGGATCCCAAATCTCATCAGGGAATCTCAGGTGTTTAGGAAGGGGATCCAGGTGTCCAGGAAAGGTACTCAGGAGTTCAGGAAGGGACCCAAATCCCTTTGGGGGATCTCAGGTGTTTAGGAAGGGGATCCAGGTGTCCAGGGAAGGGACCCAGGAGCTCGGGAAGGGGTCCCAAATCTCTTTGGGGGGATTCAGGTGTCCGGGAAAGGGACTCAGGAGTTTGGGAAGGGGTCCCAAATCTCTTTGGGGGGATTCAGGTGTCCGGGAAAGGGACTCAGGAGTTCGGGAGGGGATCCCAAATCTCTTTGGGGGGATTCAGGTGTCTGGGAAAGGGACTCAGGAGTTTGGGAAGGGGTCCCAAATCTCTTTGGGGGGATTCAGGTGTCCGGGAAAGGGACTCAGGAGTTCGGGAAGGGACCCAAATCTCTTTGGGGGATCTCAGGTGTTTAGGAAGGGGTCCCAGGTGTCCAGGGAAGGGATGCAGGAGTTCGGGAAGGGGCCCCAGGTGTCCGGGGAAGGGATGCAGGAGTTTGGGATGGCCGGGGAAGGGATGCAGGAGTTTGGGAAAGGGATCCGGGAGTTCGGGAGGGGATCCCAAATCTCATCAGGGGATCTCAGGTGTTTAGGAAGGGGATCCAGGTGTCCAAGGAAGGGACCCAGGAGTTCGGGAAAGGGACCCGGGAGTTTGGGAAAGGGACCCAAATCTCTTTGGGGGATCTCAGGTGTTTAGGGAGGGGTCCCAGGTGTCCGGGGAAGGGATGCAGGAGTTCGGGAAGGGGTCCCAGGTGTCCGGGGGGGGGGGGCTCAGCCGTGCAGGGGCCGTGGCTCGGGGGCCGCGGGGACTCACCGGCGGCGCTGAGGAGGAGGAAGAGGCCGAAGGCCGCCATGGCGTCGGGAGCTGTAGGGTCACCGCCGGCTCCGCCGCCTTATGAAGGGCCGGGTCGGGCGTGGGGCCACATCCTGCGGGGCTGAGTCACGGCCTGACGTCGCGGTGGAACCGGGAGGGGGACCCCGGGCGGACCCCGGGGGGCTGCGCTGGATCCCGCAGCCCCGAACAGCGGCAGAACCCCGAGCCCCGCCAGGCTGGGGACGCTGCGCCGGCCCTGTCCCCCCACCCTTGGTGGTCCGGTCGTCAACCTGGTAGCCACAGACCCCCCCTCTGGTGGCCCCCGCTCTCCCCCCTTCCCGCTCTCTCCCCCCCCCCCCCCCCCCCCGCCCCGCTCCGACCCTTACGTCACAGCAGGGGGAAGCGGTCTGACCACATTTTTGCGGGTTTTGCCCCGTTTTGGGGCCCCCGCCCTCTGAGTCACCCCCGGGGCCACCCATGGAGGGACCCCCGGAGAGAGCGGGGGGCACTCAGCTCGTGTCCCCAGGTGTCACAGCCTCGGTCACCTGCTCCCAACAAAAGGGGGCAGAAAGGGACAAAACCCCTTGGATTTGGGATCCTCTGGATTCGGGATCCTTTGGATCCTTCCTCCCCCCGGCTCGGGAAGAGGCTCCAAAAAATCCACCTGGATTTTTTCCCAAATTGTTGGAAGGATAGAACACGGAAGTTGCGCAGCCCTAAAAGGTCAGGAGGGGTTTTCCAAGGGGATCCCGTGGGATGGGGCCCCGTTAAGGGACAGCAGGACCCCCTCCCATGGGGCAGGACCCTCCCAAGGGACAGCAGGACCCCCTCCCATGGGGCAGGACCCCCACCCAAGTGGGCAGAACCCTCTCAAGGGACAGCAGGACCCCCTTCTGTGGGGACAAAACCCCTGCCCATGGGGGACAGGACCCTCTCAAGGGTGGGCAGGACCCCCTCCCATGGGGCAGGACCCCCACCCAAGTGGGCAGGACCCTCCCAAGCGACAGCTGAACCCTCCCAGGGGACAGCAGGACCCCCTCCCATGGGGACAGGACCCTCTCCAGGGTGGTCAGGACCCTCTCCCATGGGGCAGGACCCCCTCAAGGGACAGCAGGACCCTCTCAAGGGACACTGGGACCCCCTCCCGTGGGACAGGACCCCCTCAAGGGACAACAGGACCCCCTTCCCTGGGGACAGGACCCCTTCTGGGTCAGCAGGGCCCTCTCCAGGGTGGGCAGGACCCCCTCCCATGGGGACAGGACCCTCCCAAGGGACAGCAGGACCCCATTAAGGGACAGCAGGACCCCATTAAGGGACAGCAGGACCCCCACCCAAGTGGGCAGGACCCTTCCAAGGGACAGCAGGACCCTCCCAAGGGACAGCAGGACCCCCTCCTGTGGGGACAAAACCCCTGCCCATGGGGGACAGGACCCCCTCAAGGGTGGGCAGGACCCTCTCAGGGGTCAGCAGGACCCCCTTAAGGGACAGCAGGACCCTCCCAGGGGACAGGACCCCCTCAAAGGACACCAGGACCCCCTCCCATGGGGACAGGACCCTCCCAAGGGACAGCAGGACCCCATTAAGGGACAGCAGGACCCCATTAAGGGACAGCAGGACCCCCTCCCATGGGGCAGGACCCCCTCAAGGGACACCACGACCCCCTCAAGGGACACCGGGACCCCATTCCTGTGGGACAGGACCCCTTTTGGGACAGCAGGGCCCTCTCAAGGGTGGGCAGGACCCCCGCCCATGGGGCAGGACCCCCTCGAGGGACAGTAGAACCCCCTCCCATGGGGACCAGACCCTCTCCCATAGGACAAGACCCCCTCCCATGGGGCAGGACCCTCTCCAGGGTGGGCAGGACCCTGTTAAGGGACAGCAAGACCCCATTGTGTGTCACCAGAACCCCGTCTTGTGTCACCAGGAGCCCTTCCCGTGCCACCAGCACCTTCTCCTGTGGGACAGGACCCTCTGTGTGCCACCAGGACCCTGTGTGTGCCACCAGGACCCTCTGCCGTGCCACCAGGACCCTGTGTGTGCCACCAGGACCCTGTGTGTGCCACCAGGACCCTGTGTGTGCCACCAGGACCTTCTCCAGTATCACCAGCACCCTGTCTGGTGTCACCAGCACCCTCTCCCATGGGACAGGACCCTCTCCTGTGCCACAAGGATCTTCTCCAGTGTCACCAAGCCCCTCTTCCGTGTCCCCAGAACCCTCTCCGGTGCCACCAGGACCCGATGCCTTGGGACAGGACCCTCTCCCATGTCACCTGGACCCCCTCCGGTGCCACCAGGACCCTCTCCGGTGCCACCAGGATACCCTGCCATGCCACCTGGACTCTGTCTGGTGTCACCAGGACCCTGTGCCATGGGACATGTCCCCATCCCATGTCACCAGGACCCCGTCCCGTGTCCCCAGGACCCTGTCTGGTGCCACCAGGACCCTCTCCCGTGGGACAAGCCCCTCTCCAGTGCCACCAGCACCCTGCCCGGTGTCACCAGCACCCTCTCCCGAGGGGCAGAACCCTCTCCAGTGCCACCAGCACCCTGTCTGGTGCCACCAGCACCCTCTCCAGTGCCACCAGCACCCTCTCCAGTGCCACCAGCACCCTGTCTGGTGTCACCAGCACCCTCTCCGGTGCCACCAGCACCCTCTCCCGTGGGACAGCACCCCATCTGGTGTCACCAGGACCCCCTCCCATGTCACCAGGACCCCGTCCCGTGTCCCCAGGTCCCTGTCCGGTGCCACCAGGACGCTCTTCCGAGGGACAGGACCCTGTCCGGTGTCCCCAGGACGCTCTCCCGAGGGGCAGGACCCTCTCCAGTGCCACCAGCACCCTGTCTGGTGCCACCAGCACCCTCTCCCGTGGGACAGCACCCCGTCTGGTGTCACCAGGACCCCCTCCCATGTCACCAGGACCCCGTCCCGTGTCCCCAGGTCCCTCTCCGGTGCCACCAGGACGCTCTCCCGAGGGACAGGACCCTGTCCGGTGTCCCCAGGCCGCTGCCGGGGGTGGCACAGCACCCATTTCCCGGTGCCCCCCCACCCACTGACCGCCCGCTCCTCTCCTCTCCCACCGTAACCCGTTACCTGCGCCCAGGCCCCGCCCCCCGCCGCTGATTGGTCGATCCCCGCTTCTGGGCGTGGCCAAACGCATCAAGCCCCGCCCACATCCCCCCACCTGGGCGCGGTCACGTGGTGGTGCCGCCATCTTGAGAAGGGAACCGCGCTCTTGGCGAGCGCAGGGGAGGAACTTCCGCCACGCTCAAGATGGCGGCCAAAACCACGCCCACACGCTACGGCGGCCGGGAGCGGCCGCGTTTCCTCCGCACATGCGCTGTCGCAGCGTGACTAAGATGGAGGCCGGGGCAGCACCGCCGCCGTTCTGGGCCGGGGGTCCGGCCCCGGGGCAAATCTACATCCCCCGAGCCCCCGACACCGGCCCCGCCGCGCTGCCCTTCAGCCGCACCCTGTGAGGGCACGGGGAGGGCGCGGGGGAGGGACCGCGGGCCGGGGGAGGGGGGGGCGGGAGAGCTGAGGGGAGGGGGGGGGATGGGGAGGGTCCGTGAGGGCTGAGGGGGGGGAAACTGGGAGGGAAGCTGAGGGGTAAACTGGGGAGACTGGGAGGGGTTGGGAGAGTCCGTGAGGGCGATAGGGGGGAAACTGGGGAGGAACTGGGGGGGAAACTGGGGAGACTGGGAGGGGTTGGGAGGGTCTGTGAGGGCGATAGGGGGGAAACTGGGGAGGAACTGGGGGGGAAACTGGGGAGACTGGGAGGGGTTGGGAGGGTCTGTGAGGGGTGAGGGGGGGGAAACTGGGAGGGAAGCTGGGGGGGAAACTGGGGAGACTGGGAGGGTCCCTGAGGGCCAAGGGGGGAAACTGGGGGGGAAACTGGGGAGACTGGGAGGGGTTGGGAGGGTCTGTGAGGGATGAGGGGGGGGAAACTGGGAGGGAAGCTGGGGGGGAAACTGGGGAGACTGGGAGGGGTTGGGAGAGTCCGTGAGGGCGATAGGGGGGAAACTGGGGAGGAACTGGGGGGGAAACTGGGGAGACTGGGAGGGGTTGGGAGGGTCTGTGAGGGGTGAGGGGGGGGAACTGGGAGGGAAGCTGGGGGGGAAACTGGGGAGACTGGGAGGGGTTGGGGGTGTCCCTGAGGGCAGTAGGGGGGAACTGGGGGGGAAACTGGGGAGACTGGGGGGATTTGGGGAGGGTCCCTGAGGGTTGAGAGGGGGGGGAAACTGGGGAGACTGGGAGGGGTTGGGAGGGTCTGTGAGGGCGATAGGGGGGAAACTGGGGAGGAACTGGGGGGGAAACTGGGGAGACTGGGAGGGGTTGGGAGGGTCTGTGAGGGGTGAGGGGGGGGAAACTGGGAGGGAAGCTGGGGGGGAAACTGGGGAGCCTGGGAGGGTCCCTGAGGGCCAAGGGGGGAAACTGGGGGGGAAACTGGGGAGACTGGGAGGGGTTGGGAGAGTCCGTGAGGGCGATAGGGGGGAAACTGGGGAGGAACTGGGGGGGAAACTGGGGAGACTGGGAGGGGTTGGGAGGGTCTGTGAGGGGTGAGGGGGGGGAACTGGGAGGGAAGCTGGGGGGGAAACTGGGGAGACTGGGAGGGGTTGGGAGGGTCTGTGAGGGCGATAGGGGGGAAACTGGGGAGACTGGGAGGGTCTGTGAGGGGTGAGGGGGGGGAAACTGGGAGGGAAGCTGAGGGGTAAACTGGGGAGACTGGGAGGGTCCGTGAGGGCGATGGGGGGGGGAAACTGGGGAGAAAACTGGGGAGACTGGGGGAGAGGAAACTGGGGAGACTGGGAGGGGTTGGGAGGGTCTGTGAGGGGTGAGGGGGGGGAACTGGGAGGGAAGCTGGGGGGGAAACTGGGGAGACTGGGAGGGGTTGGGGGTGTCCCTGAGGGCAATAGGGGGGAACTGGGGGGGAAACTGGGGAGACTGGGAGGGGTTGGGAGGGTCCCTGAGGGTTGAGGGGGGGGAAACTGGGGAGACTGGGGGAGGGGAAACTGGGGAGACTGGGGGGATTTGGGGAGGGTCCCTGAGGGCTGGGGGGAGGGAGGGAACTGGGGAGATTGGGCAAACTGGGAGCAGAACTGGGGGGAACTGTGGGGAGATGGGGAGAGGGTTTAGGGGTCTGGGAAGGGAGGAAATGGAAGGAGGAGAAAATCTGGGAATGCTGGGGAGACTCCAGGGGTGCAGAAGGACCAAACTGGGGGGAACTGGGGAGACGGGGAGGGGGTTTAGGGGTCTGGGAAGGGAGGAAACGGAAGGAGGAGAAAATCCGGGAATGCCGGGGACACTCCAGGGGCGTGGAATGTTCGAACTGGGAGCCGAACTGGGCTCCGACTGGGGTTAAACTGGGAACGTCCCCCGTGGCAGGAGCCCGATGGTGACGGGGACGTCGGTGCTGGGGCTGAAATTCTCCGGGGGGGTGATCCTGGCCGCGGACACGGTGGGATCCTACGGATCCCTGGCGCGTTTCCGGGGCATCTCCCGCCTCCTCAAGGTCAACGATTCCACGGTTTTGGGAGCTTCCGGGGATCTGGCCGACTTCCAGCACCTGCGGCAGCTCCTGGAGCAGATGGTGTAAGATTGCCGGGAATTCTCCATCCCAAAATCCCCGATGGATTCCCGGCGTTGAGGGCGAACCCCCGAATTTCAGCGGGTTCTGTCCCTGAGTTCCTTGGTGTTTCTTGAGCCCCAAATCCCTGAATTCCTCGAGCTCCAATCCCTGAATTCCTTCAGCCCCAATCCCTGAATTCCTTGAGCTCCAAATCCCTGAATTCCTTCAGCCCCAATCCCTGAATTCCTCGAGCTCCAGTCCCTGAATTCCTTCAGCCCCAATCCCTGAATTCCTTGAGCTCCAAATCCCTGAATTTTTGAGCCCCAATCCCTGAATTCCTCGAGCTCCAATCCCTGAATTCCTCGAGCTCCAATCCCTGAATTCCTTGAGTCCCAATCCCCGAATTCCTCGAGCTCCAATCCCCGAATTCCTCGAGCTCCAATCCCCGAATTCCTCGAGCTCCAATCCCTGAATTCCTTCAGCCCCAATCCCTGAATTCCTTCAGCCCCAATCCCTGAATTCCTTCAACCCAAATCCCTGAATTTTTGAGCCCCAATCCCTGAATTTTTGAGCCCCAATCCCTGAATTCCTTGAGCTCCAAATCCCTGAATTCCTGAGCTCCAAATCCCTGAATTCCTTCAGCCCCAATCCCTGAATTCCTCGAGCTCCAAATCCCTGAATTCCTTCAGCCCCAATCCCTGAATTCCTCGAGCTCCAATCCCTGAATTCCTTCAGCCTCAATCCCTGAATTCCTCGAGCTCCAATCCCTGAATTCCTTCAGCCCCAATCCCTGAATTCCTTCAACCCAAATCCCTGAATTTTTGAGCCCCAATCCCTGAATTCCTTGAGCTCCAAATCCCTGAATTCCTTCAGCCCCAATCCCTGAATTCCTTGAGCTCCAAATCCCTGAATTTTTGAGCCCCAATCCCTGAATTTTTGAGCCCCAATCCCTGAATTCCTCGAGCTCCAAATCCCTGAATTCCTCGAGCTCCAATCCCTGAATTCCTTCAGCCCCAATCCCCGAATTCCTTGAGCTCCAGTCCCTGAATTCCTTCAGCCCCAACCCCTGAATTCCTTCAACCCAAATCCCTGAATTTTTGAGCCCCAATCCCTGAATTCCTCGAGCTCCAAATCCCTGAATTCCTTCAGCCCCAATCCCTGAATTCCTTGAGCTCCAAATCCCTGAATTTTTGAGCTCCAATCCCTGAATTTTTGAGCTCCAATCCCTGAATTCCTTGAGCTCCAATCCCCGAATTCCTCGAGCTCCAATCCCCGAATTCCTCGAGCTCCAATCCCCGAATTCCTCGAGCTCCAATCCCCGAATTCCTCGAGCTCCAATCCCCGAATTCCTCGAGCTCCAATCCCCGAATTCCTTGAGCCCCAATCCCTGAATTCCTTCAGCCCCAATCCCTGAATTCCTTCAGCCCCAATCCCTGAATTCCTTCAACCCAAATCCCTGAATTTTTGAGCCCCAATCCCTGAATTTTTGAGCCCCAATCCCTGAATTTTTGAGCCCCAATCCCTGAATTCCTTGAGCTCCAAATCCCTGAATTCCTGAGCTCCAAATCCCTGAATTCCTTCAGCCCCAATCCCTGAATTCCTCGAGCTCCAAATCCCTGAATTCCTTCAGCCCCAATCCCTGAATTCCTCGAGCTCCAAATCCCTGAATTCCTTCAGCCCCAATCCCTGAATTCCTTGAGCTCCAAATCCCTGAATTCCTTCAGCCCCAATCCCTGAATTCCTTCAGCCCCAATCCCTGAATTCCTTGAGCTCCAAATCCCTGAATTCCTTGAGCTCCAATCCCTGGATTCCTTCAGCTCCAATCCCTGAATTCCTTGAGCTCCAAATCCCTGAATTCCTTGAGCCCCAGTCCCTGAATTCCTTCAGCCCCAATCCCTGAATTCCTTCAGCCCCAATCCCTAAATTCCATCAGCCCCAAATCCCCAAATTCCTTGCAATTCCTTAACCTCCAATCCCTGAATTCCCAGCATTTCCCAACCTTCCATCCCCAGGAATTCCTCCATTTCCCACCCCCGATTTGAGCCCAAATCCCCGCTTTTTTTTTTTGTTGTTGTTGTTGTTGTTAATTTTTTTATGCACCGCTCCAACTCCGGCCAAGCCCTGGCTCCAAGGCTGGAATTCCATAACTCCAAGGCGGGAATTCCATGGAATTTCAGGATCGACGAGGAGCTGCTGGGGGATGGGCACAGCTACAGCCCGCGGGCTCTGCACTCGTGGCTCACGCGGGTCCTGTACAACCGGCGCTCCAAGATCAATCCCCTCTGGAATACCGTGCTCATCGCCGGCGTCTACGGCGGGGAGAGGTCAGCATTCCCGGCTCCGGGAATTCCTGCTCCTTCCCAGGGCATTCCTGCGCCTTCCCAGGGGATTCTGCTCCTTCCTAGAGGATTCCTGCTCCTTCCCAGGGCATTCCTGCTCCTTCCCAGGGCATTCCTGCTCCTTCCCGGGGCATTCCTGCTCCTTCCCAGGGATTCCTGCTCCTTCCCAGGGCATTCCTGCTCCTTCCCGGGGCATTCCTGCTCCTTCCCAGGGCATTCCTGCTCCTTCCCGGGGCATTCCTGCTCCTTCCCAGGGATTCCTGCTCCTTCCCAGGGCATTCCTGCTCCTTCCCAGGGCAATTCCTGCTCCTTCCTAGAGGATTCCTGCTCCTTCCCAGGGCATTCCTGCTCCTTCCCAGGGGATTCTGCTCCTTCCCAGGGAATTCCTGCTCCTTCCCGGGGCATTCCTGCTCCTTCCCAGGGATTCCTGCTCCTTCCCAGGGCATTCCTGCTCCTTCCCGGGGCATTCCTGCTCCTTCCCAGGGCAATTCCTGCTCCTTCCCAGGGCATTCTGCTCCTTCCCAGGGATTCCTGCTCCTTCCCAGGGCATTCTGCTCCTTCCTAGAGGATTCCTGCTCCTTCCCAGGGATTCCTGCTCCTTCCCAGGGCATTCTGCTCCTTCCCAGGGGATTCTGCTCCTTCCCAGGGCATTCCTGCTCCTTCCCAGGGCATTCTGCTCCTTCCTAGAGGATTCCTGCTCCTTCCCAGGGCATTCCTGCTCCTTCCCAGGGGATTCTGCTCCTTCCCAGGGATTCCTGCTCCTTCCCAGGGGATTCTGCTCCTTCCCAGGGCATTCCTGCTCCTTCCCAGGGCATTCCTGCTCCTTCCCAGGGGATTCTGCTCCTTCCTAGAGGATTCCTGCTCCTTCCCAGGGAATTCCTCCTCCTTCCCAGGGGATTCTGCTCCTTCCCAGGGGATTCCTGCTCCTTCCCAGGGGATTCTGCTCCTTCCCAGGACATTCCTGCTCCTTCCCAGGGGATTCTGCTCCTTCCCAGAGGATTCCTGCTCCTTCCCAGGGCATTCTGCTCCTTCCCAGGGCATTCTGCTCCTTCCCAGGGCATTCCTGCTCCTTCCCAGGGCATTCTGCTCCTTCCCAGGGATTCCTGCTCCTTCCCAGGGGATTCCTGCTCCTTCCCAGGGATTCCTGCTCCTTCCCAGGGGATTCTGCTCCTTCCCAGGGCATTCCTGCTCCTTCCCAGGGGATTCTGCTCCTTCCCAGGGCATTCCTGCTCCTTCCCAGGGCAATTCCTGCTCCTTCCCAGGGCGATTCCTCCTCCTTCCCAGGGGATTCTGCTCCTTCCCAGGGATTCCTGCTCCTTCCCAGGGATTCCTGCTCCTTCCCAGGGCAATTCCTGCTCCTTCCCAGGGGATTCTGCTCCTTCCTAGAGGATTCCTGCTCCTTCCCAGGGATTCCTGCTCCTTCCCAGGGGATTCCTGCTCCTTCCCAGGGATTCTGCTCCTTCCCAGAGGATTCCTGCTCCTTCCCAGGGGATTCTGCTCCTTCCCAGGACATTCCTGCTCCTTCCCAGGGGATTCTGCTCCTTCCCAGGGCATTCCTGCTCCTTCCCAGGACATTCCTGCTCCTTCCCAGGGCAATTCCTGCTCTTTTTTCCCTGGGTGGTTCCTGCTCCTTCCCTGGGAAATTCCTTCTTCCCTGGGGTGGTTCCTGCTTTTTCCCGGGGGTGGTTCCTGCTTTTTCCTAGGAAATTCCTCCTCCTTTCCCTGGGAAATTCCTTCTCCTTCCCGGGGGTGGTTCCTGCTTTTTCCCAGAGAAATTCCTCTTCCCTTTTCCCAGGGTGGTTCCTCCTCCATCCCGGGCGATTCCCAGTCCATCCCAGTGATTCCCAGTCCATCCCAGTGATACCCGGGGTGAATCCCAGTCCATCCCCAGTGATTCCCAGTCCATCCCAGTGATTCCCAGTCCATCCCAGTTATTCCCGGGGTGATTCCCAGTCCCTCCCAGCTCACTCCCGGTCCATCCCAGGTGATTCCCAGTCCGTCCCAGGCTCATTCCCAGTCCCTCCCGGGCTCATTCCCAGTCCATCCCAGTTATTCCCGGGGTGATTCCCAGTCCATCCCCAGTGATTCCCAGTCCATCCCTGTGATTCCTGGGGTGGTTCCCAGTCCATCCCGACTCATTCCCAGTCCATCCCAGCTCACTCCCGCTCCCTCCTGGCTCACTCCCAGTCCATCTCCAGTGATTCCCAGTCCATCCCAGTGATTCCCAGTCCCTCCTGGCTCACTCCTGGTCCATCCCAGTGATTCCCGGGGTGATTCCCAGGGTGGTTCCCAGTCCATCCCAGTGATACCCGGGCTGGTTCCCAGTCCCTCCTGGCTCACTCCCGGTCCATCCCGGCTCATTCCCAGTCCATCCCAGTGATTCCCGGGGTGATTCCCAGTCCATCCCAGTGATTCCCAGTCCATCCCAGTGGTTCCCGGGCTGGTTCCCAGTCCCTTCCAGTGATTCCTGGGGTGATTCCCAGTCCATCCCAGTGATTCCCAGTCCATCCCAGTGACTCCCGGGCTGGTTCCCAATCCCTCCCGGTTCACTCCCAGTGACTCCCGGGTGATTCCCAGTCCATCCCGGGTGATTCCCAGTCCATCCCAGTGGTTCCCAGTCCATCCCAGTGATTCCCAGTCCCTCCCAGTGACTCCCGGGCTGGTTCCCAGTCCATCCCAGTGATTCCCAGTCCCTCCTGGCTCACTCCTGGTCCATCCCAGTGATTCCCGGGGTGATTCCCAGGGTGGTTCCCAGTCCATCCCAGTGATTCCCGGGCTGGTTCCCAGTCCCTCCCGGCTCACTCCCGGTCCATCCCGGCTCATTCCCAGTCCATCCCAGTGATTCCTGGGGTGATTCCCAGTCCATCCCGGTGATTCCCAGTCCATCCCAGTGATTCCCGGGGTGATTCCCAGTCCCTCCCAGTGATTCCTGGGGTGATTCCCAGTCCATCTCCGGTGATTCCCAGTCCATCCCAGTGACTCCCGGGCTGGTTCCCAATCCCTCCCGGTTCACTCCCAGTCCATCCCGGGTGATTCCCAGTCCATCCCAGTGGTTCCCAGTCCATCCCGGGTGATTCCCAGTCCCTCCCAGTGACTCCCGGGCTGGTTCCCAGTCCATCCCAGTGATTCCCAGTCCCTCCTGGCTCACTCCTGGTCCATCCCAGTGATTCCCGGGGTGATTCCCAGGGTGGTTCCCAGTCCATCCCAGTGATTCCCGGGCTGGTTCCCAGTCCCTCCCGGCTCACTCCCGGTCCATCCCGGCTCATTCCCAGTCCATCCCAGTGATTCCTGGGGTGATTCCCAGTCCATCCCGGTGATTCCCAGTCCATCCCAGTGATTCCCGGGGTGATTCCCAGTCCCTCCCAGTGATTCCTGGGGTGATTCCCAGTCCATCCCGGTGATTCCCAGTCCATCCCAGTGACTCCCGGGCTGGTTCCCAATCCCTTCCGGTTCACTCCCAGTCCATCCCGGGTGATTCCCAGTCCATCCCAGTGGTTCCCAGTCCATCCCAGTGATTCCCAGTCCCTCCCAGTGACTCCCGGGCTGGTTCCCAGTCCATCCCAGTGATTCCCGGGCTGGTTCCCAGTGATTCCCAGTGATTCCCAGTCCATCCCAGTGATTCCCGGGCTGGTTCCCAGTGATTCCCAGTGATTCCCAGTCCCTCCCAGTGACTCCCGGGCTGGTTCCCAGTCCCTCCCAGCTCACTGCCCTCTCTGCCCCTCAGTTTCCTGGGATACGTGGACATGCTGGGAGTCGCCTTCGAGGCGCCGTCGCTCGCCACCGGATTCGGGGCCTACCTGGCGCAGGTACAGCGCCCCCTTGCGGCCCTCGGGCCTTTGGCTTCATTCCTTTGCTTTGGCTTCAGCCACTCTCATTTTGGCTCATTTCAGCTCATTTTGGCTCATTTCAGCTCATTTTGGCTCATTTCAGCTCATTTTGGCTCATTTCAGCTCATTTTGGCTCATTTCATTTCATTTTGGCTCATTTCATCTCATTTCATCTCATTTCATCTCATCTCATCTCATTTCATTTCATTCTGTTTTATTTTATTTTATTTTTTTAAATTTAATTTTATTTTATTTTGTTTTCTTTCCTTTTTTTTAAATTTAATTTTATTTTATTTTGGTTTTTTAATTTTTTTTAAAATTTAATTTAATTTAATTTTGGTTTATTTTATTTTATTTTGTTTAATTCTTTAATTTTATTTTGGTTTATTTTATTTTTTAAAATTTTATTTTATTTTATTTTATTTTGTTTTATTTTTTAAATTTTGTTTTATTTTATTTTATTTTGTTTAATTCTTTAATTTTATTTTGTTTTATTTTATTTTGTTTCATTTTATTGTATTTTATTTTGGGGTTTTTTTGTTTTATTTTTTTAAATTTAATTTAATTTTGGTTTATTTTATTTTATATTATTTTGTTTAATTCTTTAATTTTATTTTGTTTTATTTTATTTTGTTTCATTTATTGTATTTTATTTTGTTTTATTTTATTTTTTGTTTTATTTTATTTTTTTAAATTTTATTTTATTTTATTTTGGTTTATTTTATTTTATTTTTTAAATTTTGTTTTATTTTATTTTATTTAATTCTTTTATTTTGTTTTATTTTATTTAGTTTCATTTTATTGTATTTTATTTTGGTTTATTTTATTTTTTTGTTTTATTTTATTTTTTTAAATTTAATTTAATTTTGGTTTATTTTCTTTTATTTTGTTTTATTTTATATTTTTAATTTTGGTTTATTTTATTTTGTTTAATTCTTTAATTTTATTTTGTTTCATTTTATTTTGTTTCATTTTATTGTATTTTATTTTGTTTTATTTTTTTTTAATTTAATTTAATTTAATTTTGGTTTATTTTCTTTTATTTTGTTTAATTCTTTAATTTTATTTTGTTTTATTTCATTGTGGTTTATTTTATTTTATTTTGCTTCATTTTATTTTTTTGTTTTGTTTTGTTTTATTTAATTTTTTAAAATTTAATTTAATTTTGGTTTATTTTATTTTGTTTAATTCTTTAATTTTATTTTGTTTTATTTTATTTCATTTTGTTTCATTTTATTTTGTTTCATTTTATTTTATTTTTTGCTTTGTTTTATTTAATTTTTTAAAAATTTAATTTAATTTAATTTTTCTTTATTTTATTTTGTTTAATTCTTTATTTTGTTTTATTTTATTTTATTTATTTTATTTTGTTTTGGTTTATTTTATTTTATTTTTTTGTTTTATTTAATTTTTTAAAATTTAATTTTATTTTGTTTTGTTTTATTTTATTTTGTTTTGTTTAATTCTTTAATTTTATTTGGGTTTATTTTATTTCGTTTTGTTTTATTTTATTTTATTTTGTTTTATTTAATTTTTTAAGGTTTTTTTCATTTAATTTAATTTTTGGGGTTTTTTTATTTCTTTTATTTAATTTTTAAATTTAATTTAATTTTGCTTTATTTTATTTAGATTTATTTTAATTTCTCTTATTTAATTTTGCTTTATTTTGTTTTGTTTCATTTAATTTCTTTTATTTAATTCTAAAATTTAATTTAATTTTAATTTTGCTTTATATTATTTTATTTTATTTAAAGTCTTAATTTCATTTTGGTTTTTTTTATTTAATTATTTTATTTTGTTTAATTTAATTTAATTTCATGTTATTTTATTTTATTTTTTTATTTTGTTTACCTTACTTTTATTTATTTTGTTTCATTTTATTTCATTTTATTTTGGTTTATTACATTTCATTTTATTTCTTTTTATTTTATTTTATTTCACATTATTTCACTTCATTTCATTTCAATTTCATTTCATTTCATTTCATTTCCATTTCATTTCATTTCATTTCAATTTCATTTCATTTCATTTCAATTTCATTTCATTTCCATTCCATTTTATTTCATTTCATTTCATTTTATTTCATTTCATTTCATTTCATTTCCATTTCATTTCAATTTAATTTTATTTTATTTCATTTCAATTTAATTTCATTTCATTTCAATTTCATTTCATTTTATTTCAATTTCATTTCATTTCCATTTCATTTCAATTTAATTTCATTTCCATTTCATTTCAATTTCATTTCATTTCAATTTCATTTCCATTTCATTTCCATTTCAATTTCATTTCCATTTCATTTCAATTTCATTTCAATTTCATTTCAATTTCATTTCATTTCCATTCCATTTTATTCCATTTCATTTCATTTCATTTCCATTTCATTTCATTTCAATTTCATTTCAATTTCATTTCATTTCCATTCCATTTTATTCCATTTTATTCCATTTTATTCCATTTTATTCCATTTTATTCCATTTTATTTCATTTTATTTCATTTCATTTCATTTCATTTCCATTTCATTTCAATTTAATTTAATTTTATTTCATTTCAATTTAATTTTATTTTATTTCATTTCAATTTAATTTCATTTCATTTCAATTTCATTTCATTTTATTTCAATTTCATTTCATTTCCATTTCATTTCAATTTAATTTCATTTCCATTTCATTTCAATTTCATTTCATTTCAATTTCATTTCCATTTCATTTCCATTTCAATTTCATTTCCATTTCATTTCAATTTCATTTCAATTTCATTTCAATTTCATTTCATTTCCATTCCATTTTATTCCATTTTATTTCATTTCATTTCATTTCCATTTCATTTCATTTCAATTTCATTTCAATTTCATTTCATTTCCATTCCATTTTATTCCATTTTATTCCATTTTATTTCATTTTATTTCATTTTATTTCATTTTATTTCATTTCCATTTCATTTCAATTTAATTTAATTTTATTTCATTTCAATTTAATTTTATTTTATTTCATTTCAATTTAATTTCATTTCATTTCAATTTCATTTCATTTTATTTCAATTTCATTTCATTTCCATTTCATTTCAATTTAATTTCATTTCATTTCATTTCCATTTCATTTCATTTCCATTTCATTTCATTTCAATTTCATTTCAATTTCATTTCAATTTCATTTCATTTCCATTCCATTTTATTCCATTTTATTTCATTTCATTTCATTTCATTTCATTTCCATTTCATTTCCATTTCATTTCAATTTAATTTAATTTCAATTTCATTTAATTTTATTTAATTTAATTTCAATTTAATTTAATTTCATTTCAATTTAATTTCATTTCAATTTAATTTCATTTCAATTTAATTTCATTTCAATTTAATTTCATTTCATTTCAATTTCATTTAATTTTATTTTATTTCATTTCAATTTAATTTAATTTTATTTCATTTCAATTTAATTTCATTTCATTTCCATTTCATTTCATTTCCATTTCATTTCATTTCCATTTCATTTCATTTCCATTTCATTTCCATTTCATTTCATTTCAATTTCATTTCAATTTAATTTCATTTCAATTTAATTTCATTTCAATTTCATTTCATTTCATTTCCATTCCATTTTATTCCATTTTATTCCATTTTATTCCATTTCATTTCTTTCATTCCAAGCTCTGTTCCTCCCCGCTGGTTCTCCCTTCACTTTCCATCCCTTTCTCCTCCGTTCAATTTTGCTGCTTCGTTCCAATGGAATTCGTTAATTCGTTAATTCATGACTCAATTCACTCCTTCCTTCGTTCCCATTCCCGTTCCCCATCCCGATCCTGATCCTGTTCCTGATCCTGTTCCTGTTCCTGATCTCGATCCCATTCCCGCTCCCATTCCCAATCCCAAACTCATTCCCGTTCCCATCCCAATCCCATTCCCGATCCCATTCCCGTTCCTGATCCCAATCCCGTTCCTGATCCCATTCCTGTTCCTGATCTCGATCCCAATCCCATTCCCTTTCCCAATCCCATTCCCTTTCCCAATCCCATTCCCGTTCCTGTTCCCAATCCCATCCCCATTCCCAATCCCATTCCCAATCCCATTCCCATTCCCAATCCCATTCCCATCCCCAATCCCATTCCCAATCCCAATCCCATTCCTGTTCCCAATCCCATTCCCAATCCCGTTCCCAATCCCATTCCCATTCCCGATCCCATTCCCGATCCCATTCCCGATCCCATTCCCATCCCCAATCCCATTCCCATTCCCAATCCCATTCCCAATCCCGTTCCCAATCCCATTCCCGATCCCATTCCCATCCCCAATCCCATTCCCAATCCCATTCCCATCCCCAATCCCAATCCCGTTCCTGTTCCCATTCCCATTCCCGTTCCCATTCCCATTCCCAATCCCATTCCCAATCCCATTCCCAATCCCATTCCCAATCCCATTCCCAATCCCAATCCCATTCCCATTCCCAATCCCATTCCCTTTCCCAATCCCATTCCCGTTCCCATTCCTGTTCCCATTCCCAATCCCATTCCCATTCCCAATCCCATTCCCATTCCCAATCCCATTCCCTTTCCCAATCCCATTCCCTTTCCCAATCCCAATCCCATTCCCTTTCCCAATCCCATTCCCAATCCCAATCCCATTCCCAATCCCAATCCCTTTCCCATTCCCAATCCCAATCCCATTCCCATTCCCAATCCCATTCCCAATCCCAATCCCATTCCCAATCCCATTCCCAATCCCATTCCCGTTCCCATTCCCATTCCCAATCCCATTCCCATTCCCATTCCCAATCCCATTCCCGTTCCCATTCCCATTCCCAATCCCAATCCCATTCCCAATCCCAATCCCGTTCCCATTCCCATTCCCAATCCCATTCCCAATCCCAATCCCATTCCCAATCCCATTCCCGTTCCCAATCCCATTCCCGTTCCCATTCCCATTCCCAATCCCATTCCCATTCCCAATCCCATTCCCATTCCCGTTCCCAATCCCATTCCCAATCCCATTCCTATTCCCGTTCCCAATCCCATTCCCTTTCCCAATCCCATTCCCAATCCCATTCCCATCCCCAATCCCATTCCCATTCCCATCCCCAATCCCATTCCCATTCCCATTCCCAATCCCAATCCCATTCCCATTCCCAATCCCATTCCCGATCCCGTTCCCGGTGCAGCCGTTGCTGCGGGCGGCTCTGGAGCGTGACCGGATCCCGACGCGGGAGGAGGCCCGGGAGCTGCTGGAGCGCTGCCTCAGGGTGCTCTACTACCGGGATGCGCGTTCCTTCAACAGGGTCAGTGTCCCAAACCCATCCCAATCCATCCCAAACCCATCCCAAACCCATCCCAATCCATCCCAAACCCATCCCAAATCCATCCCAAATCCATCCCAATCCATGGGATCCATCCCAAACCCATCCCAATCCATCCCAAACCCATCCCAAACCCATCCCAATCCATCCAAACCCATCCCAAACCCATCCCAAATCCATGGGATCCATCCCAAACCCATCCCAATCCATCCAAACCCATCCCAATCCATGGGATCCATCCCAAACCCATCCCAAACCCATCCCAAACCCATCCCAATCCATCCCAAACCCATCCCAAATCCATGGGATCCATCCCAATCCATCCCAAACCCATCCCAAATCCATGGGATCCATCCCAAACCCATCCCAATCCATGGGGTCCATCCCAAACCCATCCCAAACCCATCCCAAATCCTGGGAATCCATCCCAAACCCATCCCAATCCATGGGATCCATCCCAAACCCATCCCAATCCATCCCAATCCATGGGATCCATCCCAAACCCATCCCAAACCCATCCCAAATCCATGGGATCCATCCCAAATCCATCCCAATCCATCCCAATCCATGGGATCCATCCCAAACCCATCCCAATCCATGGGATCCATCCCAAACCCATCCCAAACCCATCCCAATCCATGGGATCCATCCCAAATCCACCCCAAACCCATCCCAATCCATGGGATCCATCCCAAACCCATCCCAAATCCTGGGAATCCATCCCAAATCCATCCCCAGTCCATGGACCCATCCCAAATCCATCCCTAATCCATGGGACCCATCCCAAACCCATCCCAATCCATGGGATCCATCCCAAACCCATCCCAACCCCATCCCAAATCCTGGGAATCCATCCCAAATCCATCCCCAGTCCATGGACCCATCCCAAATCCATCCCTAATCCATGGGATCCATCCCAAACCCATCCCAATCCATGGGATCCATCCCAAACCCATCCCAAATCCACCCCAAATCCACAGGATCCATCCCAAACCCATCCCAAACCCATCCCAAATCCATGGGATCCATCCCAAATCCATCCCAAACCCATCCCAATCCATGGGATCCATCCCAAACCCATCCCAAATCCACCCCAAATCCACAGGATCCATCCCAAACCCATCCCAAACCCATCCCAAATCCTGGGAATCCATCCCAAATCCATCCCAATCCATGGGATCCATCCCAAACCCATCCCAAATCCATCCCAATCCATGGATCCATCCCAAATCCTTCCCAATCCATGGGAACCCATCCCAAATCCATCCCAATCCTGGGAATCCACCCCAAAACCCACGGGATCCACCCCAAAATCCCGCTTTTCTTTGAATCCCAGCGACCCCAATTCCCGAGGTTTTCCCAGGAAAATCCTCCCATCCCTGCAGCCACAACTTCCAACCTTTTCCCCTCCGGAATTCCTGGGATTTTTTCACTCCCAGTGACCCCAGTTTGGGGGATTTTTGTCCCATCCCTACATCTGGAGAATCTCTGGAATTCCAGAGGTTTTTTGAGTCCAAACGATCCAATTTTAGGGAACTTCCAACCTTTTTCCCCCCTTGGAATTCCTGGGATTTTTTTTTTTTTTTTTTCCTTTTTTTTTTTTTGGCGCTCCCCGACGTTTTCCCAGGAATTTTCCCCTTCCCAATCCCATTCAACCCCACACCCCCTTACAAGCCCATCCCCCACAGAATTCCAGAGGGATTCCAGGGAATCCCAGCCACCGGAATTGAGGGAATTCCGGGATTTTTCCCGCAGTACGAGGTTGCCGTGGTGACGGAGAAGGGCGTGGAGCTCGAGGGACCCCTGACCCTGGAGGCCAACTGGGACATCGCCCACCTGGTCAGGTAATTCCCACCTGGAAAAACCCAGGATTGGGAATTCCAGGTTGGATCCAGCTGATTTTCCTGCCTAATTCCCGTTTTTCCCATTTTTTCCCCCCCTTTTTCCAGCGGTTTCGAGTGATCTCCTGGAGCTGCTCCCACCTTGTCCCATCCCTGCTTTTTTTTAATCCCATCCCTTCTTTTCCCCCCCTCTGGAATGGCGAATCCGACGGATTTTTGGGAATAAAGATCAACCCTTTCAGAGCCACTCTCTGTGTGTGTTTCTTTGGGAATTCTCCCAAATTTGGGGAATTCCGGGCGGATGCTGCGGTTTCTGAATCCTGATTTTTTGTTGTTTTGTTGTTTTGTTTTTTTTTTTTTTACCGAAATCTGGGAATTTTTGAGGTGGGAAAAGCCCCTTTGGGATAGAGCTCGGGAATTCCAAGGTCACCCCTTAACCCTGCGCTTCGGGGATCCTCCAAAACCTCGGGAATGCTCCCAAAAAAACAGCGATTTCAGGGAATTCCGGAGTTCCGGGCAGAGGCTGCGGCTCCAAATCCTGGTTTTTACCAAAATCTGGGAATTTTTGAGGTGGGAAAACGGACCCTGGGACTTCCAAAACCACCCCTAATTCATCCCTAATTTTGGGGCATTCCAGGGATGGCAATTCCAGCCCTTTCCCATGGAATTTTTCCTGGAAAATCCCAAACCCGAGAGGGATTTTGAGGCCATTCCCAACCCTGGGAATTCCAGGAATCCCAAAGAGGTTGGGAATGGAATTCCAGAGGGGGAAAAAAAAACCTGGGAAAAGCCACCTGAGGAGGCTCCTTTTTCCTGCTGGGATCCAGCTCCAGGTTGGGAATTTTGGGATTTGATTTTTGGGGTTTGTTTTTTTTTTTTTACAGTTGGAATTTTTTAAAAATTTGGATTTTTCTGCCGACTTGGAAATGGGGGAAAAATGGGGCAAAAAAGCCAGGAAAAAACCCCAAATCTGGGAATGTTTCATTCCTGCCTGGGGATCCATGGGAATAATTCCATTAAAATTCCACTTTTTCAAGGGAATCTGGCTTTTTTTTTTTTTTTTTTTTTTTTTTTTTTTTTTTTTTGGAGAGGAAAACCAAAGAAAAGGGGAAAAAAAATCCCAAAGGAGTAAAATTCCAAGGAAATCCCTCCCCTGGCACAAAGATCCCACTCTTGGATTTGTATTCCTACTTTTTTGGGGGGAGTTTTGGGTGTTTTCCCAAGGATTTGGGGGTGTCTGGATCCTTGGGATGGGATCTGGGCGATTCCAGGATCGTGGATCCCGAGGCAGGAGCAGCTCCTGGGAGGAAAAATCCCCTGGAAAAGCCGATTTTCCCTGATTTTAGGGGGATTTTTCCAGGATTTCCCCATGGATTTGGTGTCCAAGCAGCTCCCAGACGGGAAAAATCCCCTGGAAAAGCCGATTTTCCCCAATTTTGAGGTCTTTTCCATGGCTTGGGAAGAAAAATAAGGTGGAAAAGCCGATTTTCCCTGATTTTAGGGGGATTTTTCCATGGATCCAGAGGCTGAGGAACTTCCAGAGGGAAAAATCCCCTGGAAAAGCCGATTTTCCCCAATTTTGAGGTCTTTTCCATGGCTTGGGAAGAAAAATAAGGTGGAAAAGCCGATTTTCCCTGGTTTTAGGGGGATTTTTCCATGGATCCAGAGGCTGAGGAACTTCCAGAGGGAAAAATCCCCTGGAAAAGCCGATTTTCCCTGATTTTGGAGCAGATTTTGCCGTGGTTTTCCTCAAAAGCAACCTGGAAAAGCCGTTTTTCCTTGGTTTCCAGCAGGATTTTTCCAGGATCCAGTGGCTGGCAAGTTCCCAGAAGGAAAAATCCCCTGGAAAAGCCGATTTTCCCTGATTTTAGGGGGATTTTTCCAGGATTTCCCCATGGATTTGGTGTCCAGGCAGTTCCCAGAAGGAAAAATCCCCTGGAAAAGCCGATTTTCCCCAATTTTGAGGTCTTTTCCATGGCTTGGGAAGAAAAATAAGGTGGAAAAGCCGATTTTCCTTGGTTTTAGGGGGATTTTTCCATGGATCCAGAGGCTGAGGAACTTCCAGAGGGAAAAATCCCCTGGAAAAGCCGATTTTCCCCAATTTTGAGGTCTTTTCCATGGCTTGGGAAGAAAACTAAGGTGGAAAAGCCGATTTTCCCTGATTTTAGTGGGATTTTTCCATGGATCCAGAGGCTGAGGAACTTCCAGAGGGGAAAAAAACCCTGAAAAAACCGATTTCCCCTATTTTTGGGCTGGCCGGGAGCCGCTTCCTCCGGGATTTGGGGTGGATTTGGGAAGATTTGGAAGCAAAAATTAACCCGGGAGGGGCATCCTGGCCCCATTCCCGACCTCTGGAATGAGTGGGAATTGCTCCAAAGTGGGATTTTCCCCCCAAAAATCCCCATTTAGGGCCGGGATTTTCCCCAATCCTCCCCTTTGGAGCCGGGAAATTCCCAAATTGGGAGCCGGGAATGAATCCCGTTAATTGGATGCTGCGAATTAATTGGATTTCCGTTGTCCCCGGGAGCCTCGAGCCGTGGAAAAAAAAGCCGGGAATGAGAAAAAACTGGGAAAGGTTTGGAATCTTCCCCCAAAACCCCGCCCTAAAACCCCCTCAAATTGAGGAAAATCCCGGGGAAATCCGAGAAAAATCCCGGGAAAATCCCGGGGAAATCCCGGGAAAATCCCGGGAAAATCCCGATTTTCATCCCGGAATTAAACCCCACATTCCAAAGAATCGGAGAGAGCCGAAGTCTCTCCGTGGATTTTTTTTTTTGCCCCAAAATCCCTGGAAAAAGGAAAAAAAAAATCGGTCCGAAAGAAAGAAAGAAAGAAAGAAAATCCCCATTCCGCCCCTCCTTTTCCCGGTTTCCCACTTCCGGCTGCTCCCGGATTTCCCAAAAATCCGGAAATTCGAAACCAGCTTTGGATTTCTCCCAAGTTTTGTTTTTTTGGGTTTTTTTTTAAAGGATTTTTGGGGTGGTTTTTGGGGTTTTTTAAAAGGATTTTTGGGATGGTTTTGGTTTTTTTTAAGGATTTTTGGGGTGGTTTCGGGTTGTTTTTTTTTTTTTAAAGGATTTTTGGGTGGCTTTGGTTTGGTTTTTTTTTTTTTTTTTTAATTTATTGATTTCGACAGAAAAAAAACCCAGAAATAAAATAAAAGAGGAAAAAAAAAAAAAAAAGAATTAAAGAAATTGGGAAAGGAACCGCAATAAATAGCAAATAAATAAAGCCTCGAGCCCGGGGGGCCCCAGCGCCCCTCCCCCACCCCTCAGACACCCCCCCCCCACCCCACCCCCCCCAAAATCAACCCAGCAGGTCCCGAACCCCCCCAAAATGGGGGGGACACCGAGGGGGCCCCTCCCCCCCCCTTATGTACAGCGGGGGCGGCGGGGGGAGGTTGGGGGGGGCTGAACCAGTTTGGGGGGGGGGCTGGGGGCACTGGTTTGGAGGGCAGCAGCCCAGTTTGGGGGGGGCTGGAGGGGGCACTGACCCGGTTTGGGGGGGATCTGAACCAGTTTGGGGGGGCCCTGACCCAGTTTGGGGGGACCCTGACCCGGTTTGGGGGGGTTGGAGCGGGCACTGACCCAGTTTGGGGGGGGTTGGAGCGGGCCCTGACCCAGTTTGGGGGGACCCTGAACCAGTTTGGGGGGACCCTGACCCAGTTTGGGGGGGCTGGAGGGGGCACTGAACCAGTTTGGGGGGGATCTGAACCAGTTTGGGGGGCCCTGACCCAGTTTGGGGGGACCCTGAACCAGTTTGGGGGGACCCTGACCCAGTCTGGGGGCGCTGAGGGCACCAGTTTGGGGGTGCTGGGGTGGAACTGGCCCAGTTTGGGGGTCTGGAGTGGCACTGACCTCACTGGGGGGGGAGGGGGACCCAGTTTGGGGGTGTTGGGGGCACTGGGGGCACCAATTTGGGGGGCTGGGGGGGCACTGGCCCAGTTTGGAGTCACTGGGGGCACCGGTTTGGAGTCACTGGGGGCACCAGTTTGGGGGTGTCTGGGGGCACCGGTTTGGGGGCACTGGCCCAGTTTGGAGTCACTGGGGGCACTGGTTTGGGGGTGTCTGGGGGCACCAGTTTGGGGGCACTGGGGGCACTGGTTTGGGGGCACTGGGGGCACTGGGGGCACCAGTTTGGGGGTGTCTGGGGGCACCAGTTTGGAGTCACTGGGGGCACCGGTTTGGGGGCACTGGGGGCACCAGTTTGGGGGCACTGGGGGCACTGGTTTGGGGGCACTGGGGGCACCAGTTTGGGGGCACTGGGGGCACTGGTTTGGGGGCTCCGCGCTGGCCCCCGTTTGGCTGCTGGGGGCCGGTGCCCCCCCGGATTTGGGATTTGGGATTATTTGGGATTATTTGGGATTTGGGGCCCGGCAGAGCCGTGTCCGTGTCCGTGTCCGTGTTTCTGTCCCGTGTCCGTGTCCGTGTCCGTGTCTCTGTCCCGTGTCCGTGTTTCTGTCCCGTGTCCGTGTCCGTGTCCGTGTCTCTGTCCCGTGTCCGTGTCTCTGTCCGTGTCCGTGTCTCTGTCCCGTGTCCGTGTCCGTGTTTCTGTCCGTGTCCGTGTCTCTGTCCCGTGTCCGTGTCCGTGTCCGTGTCCGTGTCCGTGTCCGTGTCCGTGTCCGTGTCTCTGTCCCGTGTCCGTGTCCGTGTCCGTGTCCGTGTCCGTGTTTCTGTCCCGTGTCCGTGTCCGTGTCCGTGTCTCTGTCCCGTGTCCGTGTTTCTGTCCCGTGTCCGTGTCCGTGTCCGTGTCTCTGTCCCGTGTCCGTGTCTCTGTCCGTGTCCGTGTCTCTGTCCCGTGTCCGTGTCCGTGTCCGTGTCCGTGTCTCTGTCCCGTGTCCGTGTCCGTGTTTCTGTCCGTGTCCGTGTCTCTGTCCCGTGTCCGTGTCCGTGTCCGTGTCCGTGTCTCTGTCCCGTGTCCGTGTCCGTGTCCGTGTCCGTGTCCGTGTCCGTGTCCGTGTCTCTGTCCCGTGTCCGTGTCCGTGTCCGTGTCCGTGTCCGTGTCCGTGTCTCTGTCCCGTGTCCGTGTCCCCGCTGTCCCCCGGCTTTGGCTGGTTGGGAATTCCCGGGAATTCCCGGCATCGGCCGCTCCGTGTCCATCCGGCTCCTGAGGGGACATCCCGGGGTTGGGACATCCCGGTACTGAAGGGTCCCGGTGTGGGATCGTTCCCGGTGTGGGATCGTCCCGGTGTGGGATCATCCCGGAGTGGGATCATTCCAGTCCTGGAGCATTCCCAGTGTCGGATCGTTCCCGTATCAGATCGTTCCCAGTGTGGGATCATTCCCGGTGTGGGATCATTCCCGTATCGGAGCATTCCCGGTGTGGGATCATTCCCGTATCAGATCATTCCCGGTGTCAGAGCATCTCCAGGGTGGAACATTCCGGTATCGGAGCATTCCCGGTGTGGGATCATCCCATTCCCAGAACTTCCCAGTCCCAGAACTTCCCAGTCCCGGAGCATCCTGGTGTGGGATCATCCCGGTCCTGGAGCATCCCAGTCTCGGAGCACCCCAGTCCCAGAACATCCCAGTCTCGGAGCATCCCGGTGTGGGATCATCCCAGTCCCAGAGCATCCCAGTAATGGAGCATCCCAGTCCCAGAGCATCCCAGTATCCAAAAGTCCCAGTACTGGAGCATCTCCATGGTGGAACATCCCGGTATTGGAGCATCCCAGTGCCAGTTCATCCCAGTGCCAGTCCATCCCAGTAACAGAGCATCCCAGTAACGAGCATCCCAGTACCAGCCCATCCCAGTACCAGTTCGTCCCAGTAATGGAGCATCCCAGTACCAGTTTATCCCAGTAACGAGCATCCCAGTAACGAGCATCCCAGTAACAAGCATCCCAGTATCAGTTCATCCCAGTAACGAGCATCCCAGTACCAGCCCATCCCAGTACCAGTTCATCCCAGTAACGAGCATCCCAGTAATGAGCATCCTAGTATCAGTTCATCCCAGTAACGAGCATCCCAGTTCCAGTTCATCCCAGTACCAGCCCATCCCAGTACCAGTTTATCCCAGTAATGGAGCACCCCAGTACCAGTTCATCCCAGTAACGAGCACCCCAGTACCAGTTCATCCCAGTAATGGAGCATCCCAGTCCCAATCCATCCCAGTCCCAGTTTAGCCCAGTCCCAGCCCATCCCAGTCCCAGTTTAGCCCAGTTCCAGCCCCTCCCAGTGCCGGCCCATCCCGAGGGGAAACTGAGGCAGCTCTGGGGGTGCAGTGGGTGGCAGTGGCAGTGTTGGGGTCCCGCTGCACCCCCGGGGGGGGGGGGGGCGTGTCCCCCCTCTTTGGGACCCCCAGAGACCCCCCCAGGACCCCCCAGGGACCCCCCCTCCCCTCCCCCAGTTTGGAGCTGGTTTTGGTCCTGTTTGGTGAGAAAAGCCCCAGGAAGGGTCCCCGGGGGGGGGGGGTTGGGGGGTGGGGAGGGGGGCTCGTTTTGGGGACCCCCAGGGTGGGAATGACCCCCCCCCCCAAAAAAAAAACGGAGCGGGGGGGGGGAGGGGGCGATGGCACCCTGGACTGGGCTGGACTGGGCTGGACTGGGATGGACTGGGATGGACTGGGGGGGGAGGGGGGGGTCCATCCTTCCTGAGCGTGGGGGGGTCTGGGCCCCCCCTCAGCAGGACCGAGCCCCCCCCCCCCCCCTCGGGCACCGCTGGAGTTTTGGGGGGGCTGCGATGGGGGGGGGGGGGGGGGAGGGGCACCCAAAGGTGCTGCTGCTGCTGCTCCGGAGCCTCCGGACCTGGGGGGGGGCAAAATTTGGGGATGGGGAGGGGTCAAACAGAGTCCCCCAAAATCCTGAGACACCCCAAACCCGGGGGAGGGGGGGGGGGGGGGGACGGGACACCCCAAATCCCAATGGGGGGGACATCCAAGCCTGGGGGGGTTCCCGGGGAATCCCAGGGGGTCCCAAGGGGTCCCCAGGGGTGTCCCAAGGGTGCCCCAGGATGTCCCAAGATGTCCCAAGGGTGTCCCAGGGTCTCCCAAGGGATCCCAGCGTGTCCCCAGGATGTCCCAAGATGTCCTCAGGGTGTCCCAGGGGGTCCCAGCGTGTCCCAGGATGTCCCAGGATGTCCCCAGGATGTCCCCAGGGTGCCCCCAGGGTGCCCCAGGATGTTCCCAGAGTGTCCCCAGGATGTCCCAGGATGCCCCCAGGACGTCCCAGGATGCCCCCAGGATGTCCCAAGATGTCCCCAGGGTGTCCCCAGGGTGTCCCCAGGGTGTCCCCAGGATGTCCCAGGGTGGCCCCAGGATGTCCCAGGGTGTCCCAGGATGTTCCCAGAGTGTCCCCAGGATGTCCCCAAGGTGTCCTGGGTGTCTCCAGGATGTCCCCAGGATGTCCCAAGATGTCCCCAGGGGTGCCCCAGGATGTTCCCAGGATGTCCCCACGATGTCCCAGGGTCTCCCAAGGAATCCCAGGATGTCCCAGGGTGTCCCAAGGGATCTCAGAGTGTCCCCAGGATGTCCCAGGATGTCCCAGGCTGTCCCCAGGGTGTCCCCAGGCTGTCCCCGGCGGTCCCGGGGCTCTCACCGGGCTCAGTAGGGCCGGTTGGCGTCTTTGGGCCTCTTGAGCTGCACCTTGAGCCGCTTCATCCCGATCTGGAAGCCGTTCATGGCCTGGATGGCGGCCTGGGCGCTCGCGGGGTTGTCAAAGCTCACGAAGCCTGCGGGGACAGCGGGGGGACAGGGGGACATCAGGGACATTGGGGACATCGAGGACATTGGGGACATCGAGGACATTGGGGGACAGGGGGACATCAGGGGGACATGGGGACATCAGGGGGACATGAGAATATGGGATCCAGGGATATGGGGACGGGGGGATCAGAGGGGACAGAGCACCAAAGGGGACAAAGAGGATGAGGGGATGGAGGGACAAAGGGGGCAGAGGGACATTGGGGACATCGGGGACAGTGGGGACAGTGAGAACATTGGGGTGGGGGGACATTGGGGACATCGGGGACATCAGCTAACGGTGTCCCTGGCCCTGACGCCCCCAAATCCTGGCCATGGCACTTCCCAGCCCTGTCCTTGCTGTCCCCTCCATGTCCCCACATCCCCTATCCCATATCCCCTATCCCATATCCCACATCCCCTATCCCATATCCCTATACCCCCATATCCCATACCCCCACATCCCGTATCCCATATCCCACATCCCATTTCCCCGTATCCCTATACCCCAATTTCCCATATCCCATATCCCGTATCCCCATATCCTTATACCCCCATATCCCATATCCCATATCCCACATCCCATATCCCCGTATCCCACATCCCCCTATACCTATATCCCTGTATCCCTATACCCCCCTATCCCATGTCCCCATATCCCATATCCCCGTATCCCATATCCCAATATCCCCGCTGTCCCCGTGTCCCCATGTCCCAATATCCCATATCCCGCTGTCCCCATGTCCTGCTGTCCCAATATCCCATATCCCATATCCCGCTGTCCCCATGTCACTGTGTCCCACTGTCCCCGTGTCCCTATATCCCAATATCCCGTATCCCGCTGTCCCCGTATCCCATATCACATATCCCACATCCCATACCCCATACCCCACACCCCATATCCCATACCCCATACCCCATATCCCATATCCCTGTGTCTCCATATCCCATACCCCATACCCCCTATCCCATACCCCACACCCCATACCCCACACCCCATATCCCACATCCCATATCCCATACCCCATATCCCACATCCCATATCCCATACCCCATATTCCATACCCCACACCCCATATTCCATATCCCATATCCCCTATCCCATATCCCATACCCCATATCCCACATCCTATATCCCACACCCCATATCCCACACCCCACACCCCATATCCCATATCCCGCTGTCCCCACACCCCCGGCCCTACCAAAGCACTTGCTCTGGTTGGTGCCCATATCCCATATCCCATATCCCACATCCCATATCCCCTATCCCATATCCCATATCCCATATCCCATATCCCATATCCCATATCCCACATCCCATATCCCATATCCCATATCCCACATCCCATATCCCATACTCCATATCCCATATCCCCTATCCCATATCCCATATCTCCTATCCCATATCCCATACTCCATATCCCATATCCCATATCCCCTATCCCATATCCCATACCTCATATCCAATACCCCATATCCCATATCCCACACCCCATACCCCATACCCCATATCCCATATCCCATATCCCATACCCCATATCCCATACCCCATATCCCATATCCCACACCCCATACCCCATACCCCATATCCCATATCCCATATCCCATACCCCATATCCCATACCCCATATCCCATATCCCATATCCCATACCCCATACCCCATATCCCATATCCCATATCCCATATCCCATACCCCATATCCCATACCCCATATCCCATATCCCATATCCCATACCCCATACCCCATACCCCATATCCCACACCCCATATCCCATATCCCATATCCCATATCCCATATCTCCTATCCAATACCCCATATCCCATATCTCCTATCCCATATCCCATATCCCATATCCCATACCCCATACCCCATACCCCATACCCCATATCCCATACCCCATATCCCATATCCCATACCCCATATCCCATACCCCATATCCCATATCCCATATCCCATACCCCATATCCCATACCCCATATCCCATACCCCATATCCCATATCCCATACCCCATACCCCATATCCCATACCCCATATCCCATACCCCATATCCCATATCCCATACCCCATACCCCACACCCCACACCCCATACCCCACATCCCACACCCCACACCCCACACCCCCGGCCCTACCGAAGCACTTGCTCTGGTTGGTGCCCATATCCCATATCCCCTATCCCATATCCCATATCTCCTATCCCATATCCCATATCTCCTATCCCATACCCCATACCCCATATCCCATACCCCATATCCCACACCCCACACCCCACACCCCACACCCCACACCCCCGGCCCTACCGAAGCACTTGCTCTGGTTGGTGGCCCTGTCCACGAAGACCTTGGCGGAGATGACGTTGCCGAAGGGGAGGAACATCTGTAGGATCTCGGTGTCGGCGAACTCCTGGGGCAGGTGGTAGATGAAGATGTTACAGCCCTCGGGGCCTGCGGAGGGAGCGGGGTCACACCTGGGACTGCGTCCCCAAAACCGCACCCGGCACCCCAAAACGGCACCCGGGACTCCAAAACCGCACCCGGGACTCCAAAACGGCACCCGGGACCCCAAAACGGCACCCGGGACTCCAAAACCGCACCCGGGACCCCAAAACGGCACCCGGGACTCCAAAACGGCACCCGGGACTCCAAAACGGCACCCGGGACCCCAAAACGGCACCCGGGACTCCAAAACGGCACCCGGGACCCCAACATTGCATGCAGGAGACTAAAACTGAACCCGGGACCCTAAAACTGAACCCGGGACCCTAAAACTGCACCTGGAACCCTAAAATTGCACATGGGACCCTAAAACTGTCCACGGGACCCCAAAATTGCAGCCGGGACCCTAAAATTGCACATGGGAGCCTAAAACTGTCCACGGGACCCCAAAATTGCAGCCGGGACCCTAAAATTGCACATGGGAGCCTAAAACCACACCTGGGACCCCAACATTGCACCCGGGACCCTAAAACTGCACATGGGACCCTAAAATTGCACATGGGAGCCTAAAACCACACCTGGGACCCCAAAACCGCACACGGGACACCAAAACTGCACCCGGAACCCTAAAACTGCAGCCGGGACCCTAAAATTGCACGTGGGACCCCAAAACTGCACACGGGACACCAAAACCGCACCCGGGACCCCAACATTGCATGCGGGAGCCTAAAACTGCACCTGGGACCCTAAAACTGTCCACGGGACCCCAAAACTGCACCTGGGACCCTAAAATTGCACATGGGGCCCTAAAACCGCACCCGGGACCCTAAAATTGCACCCGGGACCCTAAAACTGCACCCGGGACCCCAACATTGCATGCGGGAGACTAAAACTGCACCCGGGACCCTAAAACTGCACCTGGGACCCTAAAATTGCACCTGGAAGCCTAAAACCGCACCTGGGACCCCAAAACCGCACACGGGACACCAAAACTGCACCCGGAACCCTAAAACTGCACCCGGGACCCTAAAATTGCACGTGGCACCCCAAAACTGCAACAGGACACCAAAACCGCACCTGGGACCCTAAAACTGCACATGGGACCCTAAAACCGCACCCGGGACCCCAACATTGCATGCGGGAGCCTAAAACTGCACCTGGGACCCTAAAACTGTCCACGGGACCCCAAAACTGCACCTGGGACCTTAAAACTGCACCTGGGACCCTAAAATTGCACCTGGGACCCTAAAATTGCACGTGGGACCCTAAAATTGCACCTGGAAGCCTAAAACCGCACCTGGGACCCCAAAACCGCACACGGGACACCAAAACTGCACCCGGAACCCTAAAACTGCAGCCGGGACTCCAAAACCGCACCCGGGACCCCAACATTGCATGCGGGAGCCTAAAACTGCACCTGGGACCCTAAAACTGTCCACGGGACCCCAAAACTGCACCTGGGACCTTAAAACTGCACCTGGGACCCTAAAATTGCACCTGGAAGCCTAAAACCGCACCTGGGACCCCAAAACCGCACACGGGACACCAAAACTGCAGCCGGAACCCTAAAACCGCATCCGGGACTCCAAAACTGCACCCGGGACCCCAACATTGCATGCGGGAGACTAAAACTGAACCCGGGACCCTAAAACTGCACATGGGACCCTAAAATTGCACCTGGGACCCTAAAACCACACCTGGGACCCTAAAATTGCACCTGGGACCCCAAAACCGCACACGGGACACCAAAACTGCACCTGGAACCCTAAAACTGCAGCCGGGACCCTAAAATTGCACATGGGACCCCAAAACCGCACCCGGGACCCCAACATTGCATGCGGGAGCCTAAAACTGAACCCGGGACCCCAAAACCGCACCTGGGACCCTAAAACCGCACCTGGGACCCCAAAACCGCACCCGGAACCCTAAAACTGCACCCGGAACCCTAAAACTGCACCCGGGACCCTAAAACTGCAACAGGACCCCAAAACTGGAGCTGTGAACCCAAAACGGGACCCAGGAGCCCGGGACCCGGGGGGGAACCGGGGGGTCTTGGGGTGTTTTGGGGTTCCTGGGGGGGTCTGAGGGGTCCCGGGGGGTCTCGGGGGGGTCTCGGGGGGGTCTCGGGGGGGTTCCGGGGGGTTTTGGGGGTCTCGGGGGGGTCTCGGGGGGGTTTCGGGGGGGTTCCGGGGGGTTTCGGGGGTCGCGGGGGGGGTCTCGGGGGTCTCAGGGGGGGTCCCGGGGGGTTTCGGGGGTCCCAGGGGGGCCCGGGGGGGTCCCGGGGGGTTTCGGGGGTCCCGGGGGAATTCGGGGGGTCCCAGGGGGGTCCCGGGGGGGTCCCGGGGGGGCTCAGGGGGTCCCGGGGGGTTTCGGGGGTCCCGGGGGGTTTTGGGGGGGTCCCGGGGGGGTCTCAGAGGGGGTTTTGGGGGTCCCGGGGGGGTTTCAGGGGGGGTTTGGGGGTCCCGGGGGGGTCTCAGGGGGGTTTTGGGGGTCCCGGGGGGGTCTCAGGGGGGTCTCAGGGGGGGTCCCGGGGGGGTCTCAGGGGGGTTTGGGGGTCCCGGGGGGGTCTCAGGGGGGTTTTGGGGGTCCCGGGGGGGTCTCAGGGGGGTTTGGGGGTCCCGGGGGGGTCTCAGGGGGGGTTTTGGGGGTCCCGGGGGGGTCTCAGGGGGGGTTTCGGGGGTCCCGGGGGGGTCTCAGGGGGGTCCCGGGGGTCCCGGGGGGGTCTCAGGGGGGTTTTGGGGGTCCCGGGGGGGTTTCAGGGGGGTTTTGGGGGTCTCGGGGGGGTCCCAGGGGGGTCCCGGGGGGGTCCCGGGGGGTCTCAGGGGGGTTTTGGGGGTCTCGGGGGGGTCTCAGGGGGGGTTTTGGGGGTCCCGGGGGGGTCTCAGGGGGGGTTTTGGGGGTCCCGGGGGGGTCTCAGGGGGGTTTGGGGTTCCCGGGGGGGTCTCAGGGGGGGTTTGGGGGTCCCGGGGGGGTCTCAGGGGGGTTTCGGGGATCCCGGGGGGGTCTCAGGGGGGGTTTTGGGGGTCCCGGGGGGGTCTCAGGGGGGTTTGGGGTTCCCGGGGGGGTCTCAGGGGGGGTTTTGGGGTCCCGGGGGGGTCTCAGGGGGGTTTCGGGGATCCCGGGGGGGTCTCAGAGGGGGTTTTGGGGGTCCCGGGGGGGTCTCAGGGGGGTTTCGGGGGTCCCGGGGGGGTCTCAGGGGGGGTTTCGGGGGTCCCGGGGGGGTCTCAGGGGGGGTTCGGGGGTCCCGGGGGGGTCTCAGGGGGGGTTTTGGGGGTCTCGGGGGGGTTTCAGGGGGGGTTTGGGGGTCCCGGGGGGGTCTCAGGGGGGTTTTGGGGGTCCCGGGGGGGTCTCAGGGGGGGTTTTGGGGGTCCCGGGGGGGTCTCAGGGGGGGTTTGGGGGTCCCGGGGGGGTCTCAGGGGGGTCTCAGGGGGGGTCCCGGGGGGGTCTCAGGGGGGTTTGGGGGTCCCGGGGGGGTCTCAGGGGGGTTTCGGGGATCCCGGGGGGGTCTCAGGGGGGGTTTTGGGGGTCCCGGGGGGGTCTCAGGGGGGTTTTGGGGGTCCCGGGGGGGTCTCAGGGGGGTTTGGGGGTCCCGGGGGGGTCTCAGGGGGGGTTTTGGGGGTCCCGGGGGGGTCTCAGGGGGGGTTTGGGGGTCCCGGGGGGGTCTCAGGGGGGTTTTGGGGGTCCCGGGGGGGTCTCAGGGGGGTTTTGGGGGTCCCGGGGGGGTTTCAGGGGGGGTTTTGGGGGTCCCGGGTGGGTCTCAGGGGGGGTTTTGGGGGTCCCGGGGGGGTTTCAGGGGGGGGTTGGGGGTCCCGGGGGGGTCTCAGGGGGGTTTTGGGGGTCCCGGGGGGGTCTCAGGGGGGGTTTTGGGGGTCCCGGGGGGGTTTCAGGGGGGGGTTGGGGGTCCCGGGGGGGTCTCAGGGGGGTTTTGGGGGTCCCGGGGGGGTCTCAGGGGGGGTTTCGGGGGTCCCGGGGGGGTCTCAGGGGGGGTTTTGGGGGTCCCGGGGGGTCTCAGGGGGGTTTTGGGGGTCTCGGGGGGGTCTCAGGGGGGGTTTGGGGGTCCCGGGGGGGTCTCAGGGGGGTTTTGGGGGTCCCGGGGGGTCTCAGGGGGGTTTTTGGGGGTCCCGGGGGGGTCTCACCTTCCCGCTGCTGCTGCTGCGGGGGGGGCGGGGGGGCGAGCAGGGGTCCCGGGGGGGCGAAGGCCGGGCTGACCAAACCGTAGGCGGCCGGGTACGCGGCTGGGGGGGCACGGGGGTCACCGGGGCCGGCCCAGGGCCACCAGTGCCACCAGTGCCACCCAACACCATCCCAGTGCCACCCCAGTGCCACCAGTGTCACCCCAGGGACAGCCAACACCATCCCAGTGCCACCCCAGTGCCACCAGTGCCAGCCCAGGGACAGCCAACACCATCCCAGTGCCACCAGTGCCACACCACTGCCACCCCAGTGCCACCAGTGTCACCCCAGGGACAGCCAACACCATCCCAGTGCCACCAGTGCCACCAGTGCCAGCCCAGGGACAGCCAACACCATCCCAGTGCCACCCCAGTGCCACCAGTGCCAGCCCAGGGACACCAGTGCCCCACAGTGTCCCCTCCCAGTGCCCCCCAGTGCCACACAACCCCCTGCCACGCCCTCCCAGTGCCCCCCCTGTGCCCCCCAGTGCCATAGAACACCCCTCAAGTGCCCTCCCAGTACCCCCCAATGCCCTCCCAGTGCTCCGCAGTACCACCCAACCCCCTCCCAATGCCCTCCCAGTGCCCTCCCAGTGCCCCCCAGTGCCATAGAACACCCCTCAAGTGCCCTCCCAGTACCCCCCAGTGCCCTCCCAGTGCTCCCCAGCACCACACAACCCCCTCCCACCCCTTCCCAGTGCCCTCCCAGTGCCCCCCAGTGCCATAGAACACCCCTCAAGTGCCCTCCCAGTACCCCCCAGTACCCCCCAGCACCACACAACCCCCTCCCACTCCCTCCCAATGCCCTCCCAGTACCACACAACCCCCTCCCAGTGGCCTCCCAGTGCTCCCCAGTACCATAGAACATCCCTCAAGTGCCCTCCCAGTACCCCCCAGCACCACCCAACCTCCTCCCAGTGCCCTCCCAGTGCCCCCCAGCACCACACAACCCCCTCCCAGTGCCCTCCCAGTGCCCCCCAGCACCACACAACCCCCTCCCACCCCCTCCCAGTGCCCTCCCAGTGCCCCCCAGTGCCATAGAACACCCCTCAAGTGCCCTCCCAGTACCCCCCCAGCACCACCCAACCCCCTCCCAATGCCCTCCCAGTGCCCTCCCAGTGCCCTCCCAGTGCCCCCCAGTACCACCCAACCTCCTCCCAGTGCCCTCCCAGTGCCCCCCAGTACCATAGAACACCCCTCAAGTGCCCTCCCAGTGCCCCCCAGCACCACACAACCCCCTCCCAGTGCCCTCCCAGTGCCCCCCAGTACCATAGAACACCCCTCAAGTGCCCTCCCAGTACCCCCCCAGCACCACACAACCCCCTCCCAGTGCCCTCCCAGTGCCCCCCAGCACCACACAACCCCCTCCCAATGCCCTCCCAGTGCCCCCCAGTACCATAGAACACCCCTCAAGTGCCCTCCCAGTGCTCCCCAGCACCACACAACCCCCTCCCAGTGCCCTCCCAGTACCCCCCAGTACCCCCCAGCACCACCCAACCCCCTCCCACTCCCCTCCCAATGCCCTCCCAGTACCCCCCAACCCCCTCCCACCCCCTCCCAGTGCTCCCAGTACGCACCAGTGTAGTGCTGCATGCCAGCGTACGCCTGCTGCAGGGGGTCCCCGGGGGCCGCGGGGCTCTGGGCTGGGGGCACAGGGGGGGTTACGGGGGGGGGTCCGGTGGGGTTGGGGGGGGGGGCTGGGGAGGGCACGGGGGGCACCTGGGAAGGGGGGGACCCCCCCGGCGTAGACGGCGTCGGGGGCCGGGGGTCCGGCGGGCTGGGCGGGCACGGGGCTGTAGCCATTGACGCTCAGCGGGGCCGCGATGGCCGGGACGGGGGTGGCCGCCATGGCCGGGGGGGTGCTGGTTCCTGGGGACACAGCAGGGCAACCACCGGGAGGACATGGCCACCACCGGGAGGACGCGGCAACCACCGGGAGAACATGGCCACCACCGGGAGGACACATGGCCACCACCGGGAGGACATGGCCACCACCGGGAGGACATGGCCACCACCGGGAGGACGCGGCAACCACCGGGAGAACATGGCCACCACCGGGAGGACATGGCCACCACCGGGAGGATACATGGCCACCACCGGGAGGACGCGGCAACCACTGGGAGAACACATGGCAACCACCAGGAGAACACATGGCAACCACCGGGAGGACACATGGCCACCACCGGGAGGACATGGCCACCACCGGGAGGACACATGGCAACCACCGGGAGGATATGGCCACCACCGGGAGGATATGGCCACCACCGGGAGGACACATGGCAACCACCGGGAGAACATGGCAATCACCGGGAGGACATGGCCACCACCGGGAGGACACATGGCAACCACCGGGAGGACATGGCCACCACCGGGAGGACACATGGCAACCACCGGGAGGACACATGGCAACCACCGGGAGAACATGGCAATCACCGGGAGGACATGGCCACCACCGGGAGGACACATGGCAACCACCGGGAGGACACATGGCCACCACCGGGAGGACACATGGCAACCACCGGGAGAACATGGCCACCACCGGGAGGACACATGGCAACCACCGGGAGGACACATGGCAACCACCGGGAGAACATGGTCACCACCGGGGATCCGTGGGCGGTTGGGTGGGTGGGTGTGATGTCCTCATCCCATCCGTGGTGTCCCCATCCCATCCATGGTGTCCCATCCATGGTGTCCCCCCATATCCCATGTCCCATGTCCATGGTGTCCCCACATGTCCCATGTCCCATCCATGGTGCCCCCACGTGTCCCCATCCCATCCATGGTGTCCCCATCCATGGTGTCCCCATCCATGGTGTCCCCGTCCGTGGTGTCCCCCCATGTCCCATGTCCCATCCATGGTGTCCTCATCCCATCCATGGTGTCCCCATCCATGGTGTCCCCATCCATGGTGTCCCCACCCCATCCATGGTGTCCCCACTCCATCCATGGTGTCCTCATCCCATCCATGGTGTCCCTTCCTTGGTGTCCCCCCATATCCCATATCCCATGTCCCATCCATGGTGTCCCCACCCCATCCATGGTGTCCCCATCCCATCCATGGTGTCCCATCCATGGTGTCCCATCCATGGTGTCCCCATCCCATCCATGGTGTCTCATCCATGGTGTCCCCACCCCATCCATGGTGTCCCCATCCCATCCATGGTGTCCCCATCCTTGGTGTCCCATCCCATCCTTGGTGTCCCCCCATATCCCATGTCCCATCCATGGTGTCCCCATCCCATCCATGGTGTCCCCATCCCATCCATGGTGTCCCATCCATGGTGTCCCCATCCCACCCATGGTGTCCCCATCCATGGTGGCTCATCCATGGTGTCCCCTCCCATCCCATGTCCCCTCCCTGGTGTCCCCCACCCCCAGTGTCCCCATCCTTGGTGTCCCCCACCCCCACGTCCCCTCCCCGCTGTCCCCTTGTCCCCATTACCTGAGGAGGGTGGCAGGGGGGTGGCGATGAGCCCGTTGGGGTTGACCGTGCCCATGTGCTGCATCTGGACGGCCATGGTGGCCATGGGGCTGAGGTAGGCCGAGTGCGCGGCCACCAGGGCCGCCTGCTGCTGCATCAGCTGCGGGGACACGCCTGGCACCACGTGGCCACCACGGCCACCGCCACCACCACGGGGAGCCCACCCCAGTGCCACCAACACCCCGGGGTACGGGACCATCATCTCTCCATGGGTGCCACCCCAGTGTCCCATCAGGGTCCATCATCTCCCCATGGGTGTCACCCCAGTGTCCCATCAGGGTCCATCATCTCCCCATGGATGTCACCCCAGTGTCCCATCAGGGTCCATCTCCCCATGGATGTCACCCCAGTGTCCCATCAGGGTCCATCTCCCCATGGATGTTACCCCAGTGTCCCATCAGGGTCCATCATCTCCCCATGGATGTCACCCCAGTGTCCCATCAGGGTCCATCTCCCCACGGATGTCACCCCAGTGTCCCATCAGGGTCCATCATCTCCCCATGGATGTCACCCCAGTGTCCCATCAGGGTCCATCTCCCCATGGATGTCACCCCAGTGTCCCATCAGGGTCCATCTCCCCATGGATGTTACCCCAGTGTCCCATCAGGGTCCATCATCTCATGGGTGCCACCCCAGTGTCCCATCGGGGCCCATCAGATGTCACCCCAGTGTCCCATCAGGGTCCATCATCTCATGGGTGCCACCCCAGTGTCCCATCAGGGTCCATCAGATGTCACCCCAGTGTCCCATCAGGGCCCATCATCTCCCCATGGATGTCACCCCAGTGTCCCATCAGGGTCCATCATCTCATGGATGTTACCCCACTGTCCCATCAGGGTCCATCATCTCCCCATGGGTGCCACCCCAGTGTCCCATCAGGGTCCATCTCCCCACGGATGTCACCCCAGTGTCCCATCAGGATCCATCTCCCCACGGATGTCACCCCAGTGTCCCATCAGGGTCCATCTCCCCATGGATGTCACCCCAGTGTCCCATCAGGGTCCATCATCTCATGGGTGCCACCCCAGTGTCCCATCAGGGTCCATCAGATGTCACCCCAGTGTCCCATCAGGGCCCATCATCTCCCCATGGGTGCCACCCCAGTGTCCCATCAGGGTCCATCATCTCCCCATGGGTGCCACCCCAGTGTCCCATCAGGGTCCATCATCTCATGGATGTTACCCCAGTGTCCCATCAGGATCCATCATCTCTCCATGGGTGTCACCCCAGTGTCCCATCAGGGTCCATCATCTCCCCATGGGTGCCACCCCAGTGTCCCATCAGGGTCCATCAGATGTCACCCCAGTGTCCCATCAGGGCCCATCATCTCCCCATGGATGTCACCCCAGTGTCCCATCAGAGTCCATCATCTCATGGGTGCCACCCCAGTGTCCCATCGGGGTCCATCAGATGTCACCCCAGTGTCCCATGAGGGCCCATCATCTCATGGATGTTACCCCAGTGTCCCACCAGGGTCCATCATCTCCCCATGGGTGCCACCCCAGTGTCCCATCAGGGTCCATCTCCCCATGGGTGCCACCCCAGTGTCCCATCAGGGTCCATCAGATGCCACCCCAGTGTCCCATGAGGGCCCATCATCTCATGGATGTTACCCCAGTGTCCCACCAGGGTCCATCATCTCCCCATGGGTGCCACCCCAGTGTCCCATCAGGGTCCATCTCCCCACGGATGTCACCCCAGTGTCCCATCAGGGTCCATCTCCCCATGGATGTCACCCCAGTGTCCCATCAGGGCCCATCATCTCCCCATGGGTGCCACCCCAGTGTCCCATCGGGGTCCATCAGATGTCACCCCAGTGTCCCATCTGAGTCCATCATCTCATGGGTGCCACCCCAGTGTCCCATCGGGGCCCATCATCTCATGGGTGCCACCCCCATGTCCATCTCCTCCCAGTGTCCACCACCCAACTCCATCCCATCCCCCATCAGGCCACCCATCACCCATCACCCAACCCCATCACCCCAACCTTCTCATGCTGGATTTTGAGGGGTCCCTCCCAGTGTCCCCAGTGTCCCTCCCAGTGCTCCCAGTGCTCCCAGTGCCCCGTACCGCCTGCGTGTAGGCGCTGTAGGCGCCGAACTGGAGGGCGATGGGGCTGAACATGCCCAGCTGACTGGCCACCTGCTGCATCCGCCGCAGCCCCCGCTCCTTCTCCGTGTCCGCAAACTTCACCACCAGGCTGGACGAGGCGCCCTGGAGGGGGACATGGTGGTCACTTGTGGTCACTCGTGGTCACTCGTGGTCAGTTGTGGTCAGTTGTGGTCACTTGTGGTCAGTCATGGTCAAACGGGGTGGGAGCGGTCGTGGGGGTGATGGTTGGGTTGTAATGGGGTGAGGATGATGGTGGAGGTGATGAGGTGGTGAAGAGGATGGTGATGGAGATGAGGATGATGATGATGATGGGGACAGCGGTGGGGGTGATGATGATGAAGGTGATGAAGAGGATGGTGAAGGCAGTGGTGAATGGGAGGATGGTGGGGACTGGTGGGGATGATGAAGGTGATGAAGAGGATGATGGTGGAGATGAGGATGATGATGATGAGGACAGTGGTGGGGATGATGAAGGTGATGAAGAGGATGATGGTGGAGATGATTATGATGATGACAGTGGTGGGGATGATGAAGGTGATGAAGAGGATGATGGTGGAGATGATTATGATGATGACAGTGGTGGGGATGATGAAGGTGATGAAGAAGATGATGGTGGAGATGATTATGATGATGACAGTGGTGGGGATGATGAAGGTGATGAAGAAGATGATGGTGGAGATGAGGATGATGATGATGAGGACAGTGGTGAGGATGATGAAGGTCAAGGTGATGAAGAGGATGATGGAGATGAGGATGGGGATGATGGGGACAGTGGTGAGGATGATGATGGGATGGTGGCAGAGAAGATGAAGGAGGTGATGAATGGGAGGATGGTGGGGACAGTGGTGGGGATGATGAAGGTGATGAAAAGGATGATGATGGAGATGAGGATGATGATGATGATGATGATGGGGACAGTGGTGAGGATGATGATGGGATGGCAGCGATGATGGAGGTGATGAATGGGAGGATGGTGGGGACTGCTGGGGATGATGAAACTGATGAAGAGGATGATGATGGAGATGAGGATGATGATGATGGGGACAGTGGTGAGGATGATGAAGGTCAAGGTGATGAAGAGGATGATGGAAATGAGGATGATGATGATGATGATGATGATGGGGACAGTGGTGAGGATGATGATGGGGTGGCAGAGAAGATGAAGGAGGTAATGAATGGGAGGATGGTGGGGACAGTGATGGGGATGATGAAGGTGATGAAAAGGATGATGATGGAGATGAGGATGATGATGAGGACAGTGGTGGGGATGATGAAGGTGATGAAGAGGATGATGATGGAGATGAGGATGATGATGATGATGGGGACAGTGGTGAGGATGACGAGGGTAACGATGGGGACAATGAAGGGGGTGATGAAGACGACGATGAAGAGGACGATGGTGTGGATGACGGTGGGGCTGATGGCGGGGACAGCGTTGAGGATGATGATGATGGGGATGAAGGACAGTGGTGGGCACAGTGGTCGGGACGATGAAGGGGATGAAGAGGATGATGATGGAGATGAGGATGATGATGATGGGGACTGGTGGGGATGATCAAGGTGATGAAGAGGATGATGATGGAGGATGATGATGATGAGGACAGTGGTGGGGATGATGATGGGATGGTGGCAGAGAAGATGAAGGCGGTGATGAATGGGAGGATGGTGGGGACTGGTGGGGATGATGAAGGTGATGAAGAGGATGACGATGGAGATGAGGATGGGGATGATGACGGGGACAGTGGTCGGGACGATGAAGAGGATGAAGAGGACGATGATGAGGATGATGATGGGCACAGTGGTCGGGACGATGAAGAGCATGAAGAGGACGATGATGAAGAGCATGAAGAGGATGACGACGAGAGGGACAACGCTGAGGATGACGACAGGGATGACGCAGGGGACGACGACAACAACGACGGGGACGGTTATGGGAACGACGAAGGGGCGACGATGACGAGGATGATGACGAGGATGATGACGCGGCCGACTCTGAGAACGGTGACGAGGATGCCGACGGTGACACCGAAGGCGACAACGCCGAGGACGGTCCCTCACCGGCAGCGTGCGGCTCCCGTGCAGGGCGGCGATGGCGGCCTGGGCCTCCGCGTGGCTCTGGAACTTGACGAAGGCGCAGCCTGGGGACGTCGGGCTCGGGTCAGCTCCAGGGAGCACCCCATGGACCCCCTCCCAACCCCCGCCAACGCCCTGAACGCCATCCTTGGCCACCCCAGGGACCCCTGCGGGCATCTCGGGGCGTCGCCCGCGGGTGCCCACCTTTGCTGGTGCCGTCGGGGCCGCGCAGCACCGTGCACTCGTCGATGGTGCCGAAGGGCTCGAACATCTTGCGCACGTCCTCGTCCGCCTGCTGCTTGCTCAGCATCCCCACAAAGAGCTTCCGGTCCTCTGCGGGGACAGCGCGGGTGGTACCGGGACACCGGCACCGGGACACGGGCACGGGGACAGCGCGGGTGGTACCGGGACACCAGCACCGGGACACGGGCACGGGGACAGCGCGGGTGGTACCGGGACACCGGCACCGGGACACGGGCACGGGGACAGCGCGGGTGGTACCGGGACATGGGCACCGGGACACGGGCACCGGGACACGGGCACGGGGACAGCGCGGGTGGCACCGGGACACGGGCACCGGGACACGGGCACGGGGACAGCGCGGGTGGTACCGGGACACCGGCACCGGGACACGGGCACGGGGACAGCGCGGGTGGTACCGGGACACCAGCACCGGGACACGGGCACGGGGACAGCGCGGGTGGTACCGGGACATGGGCACCGGGACACGGGCACGGGGACAGGGCGGGTGGTACCAGGACACGGGCACCGGGACACGGGCACGGGGACAGCGGCACGGGGACACCGGCTCTGGGATACTGGCACAGGGACAGCACTGGTGGCACCGGGACACTGGCACAGGGACAGTGGCACTGGGACAGCGCAGGTGGCACCGGGACATTGGCACCGGGACACCGGCTCTGGGACACCGGCACGGGGACACCGGCATAGGGACGCCACGGGTGGCACCGGGACATTGGCACTGGGACACGGGCATGGGGACATCACAGGTGGCACTGGGACACCAGCATGGGGACACCGCGGGTGGCACCGGGACACCGGCACTGGGACACCGGCATGGGGACACCGCAGGTGGCACTGGGACACTGGCACTGGGACACCGGCATGGAGACACTGGCATGGGGACACCGCGGGTGGCACTGGGACACTGGCATGGGGACAGCACTGCTGGCACTGGGACACTGGCACTGGGACACTGGCATGGGGACACCGGCATGGGAACACCGCGGGTGGCACCGGGACACTGGCATGGGGACAGCACTGCTGGCACTGGGACACTGGCACTGGGACACT